>NC_091688.1:11885000-12510000 GCF_041296265.1 Equus caballus
GAGTTGAGGCCCTGTCAAGGAGGAGGGGCTCTAAGACACCCCATGTGTGAGGGCACAGAAATAGCGTGGCTCACACAAAGCCTAAAATCCAGCCTGAAACACTCTTAAATCCCTGTTTGGAGAAAGGTCATCTGCCTATATTTAACTGCCTAACAAAAAAAAATTAAATATGCTCTGGAGGAAGACAACATCATCAAGAGCCTCTATAAGTTTTCATGCATAATGTTCAGCAATCAATAAAGAATTACCAGTTACACCAGGAGACAGGGCCAAATGATGGTAAACTAAACTAAACAAAGAAATAATCAGTCAATAAATGCAGACCCACAGATTACCCAGATATTGGACTTATTGGATATTGGCTTTAAGATAATTATGATTAATATGTTCAAAAATAGATAAAAATATGGAGAGTGTCTACAGAGAACTGGAATCTATAATAATGAATCAAATGGAAATTTTAGAACAAGAAATACAATAATGAAATTAAGAGATTAATAGGTGAGTTTATGAGCAGGAAAAAGAATTGAATAACTAGAAAATTGTAGAAAAGATACATATTGAAGCTCAGAGAGAAAAAGTGATGGAAAAATATAGAAAATAGTTTGAGATATTTGAGACCTGATGAAAAATGTCTAATGTAAATTGGAATTTTAGAGAAGGAAAAAGATTTTGGGGCAGAAACAATATCAAAAAGATAATGGCTGAGAATTTTGCAAAGTGACAAAAATATAAAACCACAGATTCAAAATGTTTTACAAACCCCAAGAAGGATAAATAGAAAAAAAATCACAACTAGGTCCATTATAGCAAAAGTGCTGAAAACCAAAGGCAAAGTGGAAAACCTGAAAAGGAGCCAGAGAAAAAGGATATGTAACTTTAAAAGGAGTAACAATAAGACTGATGTGCTAATTTTTCCACAGAAACTACGGAAGTCATAAGACAATGGATTGATAGTATTTTTAAAATGCTAAAAGGAAATAATTGTCAATTTAGAATACTATATTTAGCAAAAATACCTTTTAAAATGAAGAAAAATTAAAGATATTTTCATACAAAAACTGAAATAATTTAATGCCAGCAGTAAAAAAAATACTGAATCAAGCTATGCAGGCAGAAAAAAATGACCCCAGATGGAAGCAGAGACATGCAAAAGGAAATGAATGATACTAGAAAGGGGAAAAATATTAAAAGTAATAACAATGTCTTTTTGGTTTAAAATACATGTAGAATTAAACTATGACAACAATAACACAAAAGACAAATGGAAGAAAGCAAATGAAAGTAAGAATTTAAGGCACCTTCTTAACCTGTATCTAGAAAAAGTATTGATTTTAGTAATTTCAGGCAGTAATAAGTAAAAGTGCATGTTGTAATCTTTAGGGCAACAATTAAAAGACAAATTATCTCTAACTGACAAGCTAATAGAGCAGGAAATGAAATGATCCAAAGAACCAAGGAAGCAAGAGAAAATAAGAATAATAACAGATGGAACAAATAGAAACAAAAAGTAAGATATTGATTCAGACTTAACATATTAGTTATTGCATTAAATGCAAATGGACTAAACAGATCAATTTAAAGCCAAAAATTGTCAGACTGAAAATAAAACTCAATTGTGTGGTGCTTGTAAGAGACACATCTTAAGTATGAGAACACAAAAAGACTGAAAGTCTAAGTATATATACAATGTAAATACTAATCCAAAGAATGTCAGTGTGGCTTTCTTAGATCAGGTAAAGTAAACTTAAAGGTGGTGCATATTACCAGAGATAAATGGGAATGTTTTATAATGATAAGAAGTAAATTTTAATTGGAAAATGTAATCATGATAAATTTGTATGTACCAAATAACATGCCCTAAAAATATGTAAAGCAAAATTTACAAAAATAAAAAAGGACAAATCTGAAGTTATAGTTTGGGCTTTAAAAACGTTTGTCTCAGAAAATAATAGGATAAGAAAACAAATATTTAGTCGAGATATAGAAGATTTGAAAAACATGATTAATAAACTTAGCAAAATTAGAATAATGTACTTAAACAGTGAAAAATATACATTCTACTCATGTGCCATGGAAAATTTACCAAGAGTTCTCAACAAAAAGTAAATTTCAAAGGAGTGGAATCACAGACACTGTTCTCTCATCTCATTGGAAAAAAGCTAGAAATCAACAACAACAACAAAAACAAAAAACTAGGAAATCTTCAAATATTTTGAAACTAAGCAATATGCTTATAATTACCCTATGGCTCAAGGAGCAAATCTCAATAGAAATAGGAAAGTATTTTAAATGAGATGATAATGACAGTATGGCATATCAAAGCTTGTGGTATACACAAGAAGCCTTATACAGGGGAAATCTATAGCTTTGTATATTAGAAAAGTCTGAGCTAAGAGTCCTTCTCAAGAAGCCAGCAAAGAATAACATATTAAACCCAAAGAATGAAGACAGAAGGAAGTAATACAAATAAGAGAAGAAATAAATAAAATCGAAAATAAACATTCATTAAAAAAAATAAACAGAGCCAAAAGTTTTTTTTTTGATGGGGAGGGGATGTCAAAGGATTGATAAACCCCTAGAAAGGCTGATCAAGAAAAACAAAACATGAGCGAGGAGGAATATATTACCACTATAGGGAATAAAAGAGATAATATTCTTACATAGACTACAGACATTAATAGTCAGTAAGTATTTTCCATAAATGATGTTGAAGCAATTGGACATCCATAGGCAAAAGAAAATGAATCTCAACATAAATCTCACACTGCATACAAAAATTAGCTCAAAATAGGTCATAGATATAAATATAAAAACTGAAACTATAGAACTTTTAAAAGAAAACATGAGAATCTTTATGGCAGGCCTAGGTGAAGAGTGCTTATACATAACACCAAAAGCATAGTCCATAAAAATAAAAACTGATAAATTGGACTTCATCAAAATTTAAAACTTTTTCTCTGAGAAAGACGCTGTTAAGATGAACAAAGAAATGAGAGATTTAGAAGAAATATTTGCAAACCACGCATCTCACAAAGAATTTGTAGCTAGAATATATAAAGAATTCTCAAAACTCAACAGTAAAACAAACAAACATTCCAGTTAGGAAATGGGCAAAGAAAAGAACAGACATTTTACTAAAGAGGATATACAGATGGAAAAATAACCACATGAAAGGACGTTCAGTATCATTATCCGTTAGGGAAATGCAGATTAAAACCACAATGAAATATCACTACAGGCTTATTAGAATAGCTAAAATAAAAATTAGTGACTGTACTAAATGCTGGTGAGGATGCAGAGAAACTGGATCGCTCATACATTGCTGGTGGGAATGTAAAATGGCACAACCACACTGCAGAATACCTTGGCAGTTTCTTATAAAACTAAATGTACACCTACCATATGATCCAGCACTTGGACTCTTGGACATTGGTCTTAGAGAAATGAAAACATACATCCATTTAAAAACTTTCATATCAATCTTCATAGAAGCTTTATTTGTAATAACCCCAAACTGGAAATGGCAAAGTGTCCTTTAATCTAACTGTTTAAACAAACTGTAGTACGTCCACACGATAGAATATTATTCAGCAAGAAAATGGAAAAAAATATTAATGCATAGAATGACTTGTATGTATCTCAAAGGTATTATGCTGAGTGAAAAAAAAAAATCTCCAAGTTCCACGCCATATGATTCCACTTACGTAGTATTCTCACAATGACAAAATCGTAGAGAACAAGTTAGTGGTTGCTAGGGTTTAGGAATGCAATGGGAGGAAGAGGGGAAGGGATAGGAGTGTGAGTGTGACAAAATGAATAGCAGGAGGGAGATCTTAATGGTGATGGAAAAGTTCAGTATCTTGATTGTGGTGGTGATGACACAGATATACCTGTGATAAAGTTGCATAGAACCATACACACACACACACACACACACACACGTACACACGAGTGCATGTAACAGCTAGTGAAATCTGCATAAGGTCTGTGACCTCTGCATGAGCAGAGTACTTTGCATATAGCAGGTGTTCTCTGAATGCTCACTGAATGAAGGGATGAATGAGTAAATGAGTGAAGGTATTAAATTTAAATGGTTTCAAGAATTGTCTCATGAATCATTGACTCATAATAAATATTTTCAACAAATGGTGTAGAAGCAGTGGGACATCCGTAGGCAAGAGGAAATGAATCTCAACACGAGTCTCAAACCTTGTACAAAAATTAGCTCAAAATAGATGAATTGCAAAAGAAACTAGGATTATTTATGTTTCACTCATAAGCATTTTAGGAATAACTATGTTCCCCTACATGCTTCTGAATGTGCTTTTCAGAAGTAGAGGACCAGACTGAAGAGTTGGGAAATCTCACTCAATATGAAATTGCTCACGTTCTTATTTATTTATTCTTGTTCAGTCATAACTGTGCTTGAACAAAGGAAACGTATTGACCTCAGTCAGGTGTAGAGCAGTACAGAGAGCTGGCATAACATGATAGAGGAAGACATTTAGGATTTTCTAAATAGAGTCTTTTTAGGACTCAAGATAAGATTATCTGTTTGTGTCAACATGAAAGTCCCCTGCACTTTGAGGGTCATCTGAATGACCTAGCAGATGAGTACACTGGCCTGAAAGTTTGAAGATTGAATTCAATTTCTGACTACCAATGGCTTAAGCCACTGTGTGGAAAGACCGAGGTAATTTGTGGTCCCGTTTTGCCATAAACACCATTTCTGCCTTTTAGCATTATTTTGTCCTGTTAATGCTGTGGCAATGCAGGGCAGAATTTCTTTTAAATAAACAAATGAATGATTGAGATCCCCTTGAACTCTAACGTTCAGTGGCTTCAGTATCTTTAGTTTTAGTACACAGCACTTAAACTGGAAATATATCTTCAAAACCAGAAGACTTGAATTAGTAGGAAACTAGGCCTTTTATAAGCTATCAATACCATACTCGTCATCGTTCATTCATTCATTCATTCATTCATAGGAAAACTGTTGAATCTGTTTTGTGGCAATACCAGAGACAGAGTAACAAAAGGAATTCACCCCAAAGGTTTTCACAGCATAACTGGGAGACAGACATGCAAATATACACTTAGAATACTATGTAACAGTACCACATATGAGGTCAGGCAGGAACATGAAGAGAAAGTGCCTAGCTGTGCTGAAAGCATCAGGGAAGAGTTCTGAGAGGGGCAGAGGCTTGAGAGGAGAGTTGAATAAGATAGAGACAAGCAGGAGTTTGCTTGGCAGACAGTGAGAGGGCATTCCAGAGAGAAAGAACTGGTAGATGCCAAGGTTCAGACTGTTAAAAACCTGAACGTACTTAGAAGTGGAATGTACTTGGCTAGAGCAGTGCTCTTCAAACTTATTTTTGCTCACTTGTACCCCCTAAAAGACTTTTGAAAAACTATGACTCCTTCATACATTCTAAGAGTAATGTCTAAAAATTTAATCATAAGTTTAGATAGTAGCAAGTAGCATAATTTCTGGCATGTTATTTTAAATTAGTGACATTTTAAAATAAATTTTACGTCTACCCTTCTAAATGTATCCTCAGTAACATAACAATTTTATAAGAACCATCATTCATTTAAAAAATTAACGTCCATGCAGTTTTTTTTAACGCTGGGAAATTATTCATTGCTCCTTTTTTCTCTTTGAATTTGTGTTTCCATTCCATTTCTCCTGTAGAGCTTTATATTAATGTAACATATAAAAATCTATTTTTTCAAAGTCCTGGTCACCTATTTGTCTACTAAAAACATATTTTGAATAAAACAACAGTTTTGTGATGGTAAAGTTTTTAATTAAACTTTTTATTTTGAGATAATTGTATATTCACACGCAGTTGTAAGAAATAATGCAGAAAGATTCCACATGTCTTTTACCCATTTTCCTCCTATGGTAACATCTTACAAAACTGTAGTACAATACCACAAAGAGGATACTGATGATAAGTTATAAAGTATTAAAAATTTATTTTCAATTGAGTTGTCTTTTGAAATGATTACTTGTCCAAAATTAATAAAAATGATATTTTAAAATGTTGATTAATGACTAGTAAACAAAATGGGAAACAACATTTTAATGAGGTGAGAGTGACTTTTCGCCTCCAAATTAGTTCTTGTGTCTGTAGATGAATAGTAATTATTACTCTAATGAGCACCAATTATATTGCTTTTTTCCCTTTTGTGGCTCTAAGCACTAAGAAATTTTGTTCACATAAATAAGTAGATGGGGAAAAAAAAGAGTTCTGTTTGATTGACTGAGTGGATGGTGGTGCCAAGTTTAGAAAATATAGGAAAAGGAGGAGCAAATGGGGAGCTGGTTTGGTTTTGGGTATCTCGAGTTTGGGGCCTCTAAAGACCTGACTGTGAAGGGACTTGCACAGGAGCAGGAGGAGGAGCGGAATTGAGGGTTATCCCTGACACCAAAGGAGAGAGAGGTTTGAGAAAGTCCCCTGAGGCCCACAAATGCAACTCTGCAGAGAGAGGAAGTGCCTACAAGGGCACTGCAGCCAGATTAGGGAGAGTCTGTCACTCTCTGGCACGGAAGTAAGACACTTCAGAGTGTTCTGGGCCAACCCTCTTGCTGGTCCTTCTAGGAATGTCTATACTGCCAAAGACCATTCAGAGACCCTGATCAGATCACAAGCAGCATGCCCCAGTGTTCACAGGACCCGAGAACCACGTGGGAGGGAACTTGAACCTGGTTGAGTTGGGGAACTTGAACTCCAACTATGAATCTGGCTCATAATGGGGGTTTAAACATAGAGGATCTTCAAATAAGTCCAGCTAATGTGACCCTTGTAGGAAAAATCAAGTCTTCGAAAGACAGAGCGGTCTATGGCCTCACATAGATAGGATCTTGAGCAAGTCACCTCTCTGGGCCTTGGTTTCATCATCTATAAAATGGGGATAATAAGCATGAGGAAGAGTGTCTGGCACATGGTAGGGCCTCAGTAAATATTAGCTCCATTAGTAGCAGTAGCAGCAGCAGTACAAGTTCCAAACACCACGTGTCTGTGGTTGACCTTCCTGGTTGTGCCCTCAGCATCCCACCTCACCTCCAACATGGAGATCTTTAGTGTCCTGGAAAGATACTGGCTCCTTTATAAAGAAAAAAACTTTTAGGGGTCCAATTGCTTGCAATGATAGAGCAGCTTATAAGAAGCTAAGCGAGTTTCCTTCTCAGTCAGAGAAGGAAAGAATAAGTGATGGTTTGCAGTCTGGCGGAGATGAGTAGCTGCCTGGGCAGGGTCTGTGAGTGTCATGGCCCATGGACTGGAGGAGAGCAGCTGTCGCAGGGTGATGCAGATGTGGCGGGTATCTGGAGGAAAGCAAAGCAGCAGCAGCGGAGGGGCAGAGGCAGGCAAAAGCAGCAGAAACTAACTCGGAAGTGAGCTATCTTTCCTTCTCACGGAACTTTTATGGGGGATCCCCGGGGACACATCTCCATTTCCTCCTCACCGAAGAGTTGGACGTTGAGTGTTGCATCAATTGTGGCACAGTCATGCACAATGTGAGGGAGGCCTTGCTCGGGTGCTGAGAAATAGCCATGTATGTGACAAGTGGCAAGTCTGGGAATCTCAGCCGGGTTGTTTCTGTGGAGTGCAGGTGCAGACACCAGAGTGGGAAAGGTAGAGGCATCCACAGGAGGTACAGAGGAGCACTCTGGTGCAACTGGTCATTAAATGGTGGGACTCAAGCCAAACAAGTTTTGTCCCATATCCACTGGTCTTCTCTTTACTGTGCTAAAGCAGAGTGATTCCTCCTGGAGATAAGGATTGAGCAAGATGCGTAAACTGCAGAGCACCAAGTAAATACTAGGAATTATAGAAGCATTAATGAGACAGGCTACATGACACAAACAAGGCGAGGACTGCTGCTGGGAATTGCACACTGGCTGCTTTTGTAGATTATTTAATTTTCAGAAGATGACATTCAGCAAATGGGGTTATTCTTGGTGCCTTGGGATTTCAAACATGTGAGCACTCTTGGATATTGAAAATTTTGGATAAAGTTACTCTAGGTTATGAACCTCATGCCCTGAAATTAGGGTGCCCCGAAAGTAGGTTCATGCATTTATAAGTAGGTGGAGTAAATAATCACCTTTACATGTATTGACTTGAAAGATCTCCTCTTTTGAAACATATTCTAGTAATCATTGACTCATGGGCATCCAGAACAGTGCCTCCTGTAGAATAGATGCTCAATAAATGCTGAATTAATAAATGAATTATAGAAAATATCTTTCCCATTCATACTCAATAGTGCCTAGAATTCTGGCATGGGTTATGTGTGATGTGTGTTTGGAGCATTGCCTTCATCCAGAAGCAAGGAAAGGATTAAATAATAAGTCTCCAAAGCTTTAGTAAGAATATTTTCAGTTTTTATTAATCAGATTACTTTTCTCCCATGGTGTGGGAATAGCTAGAAGCTTGACAGTTGGGGGTAGGAGTGGATGAAAGGATATAAAAGGAGACAAAAAATTACATTAGATTCTCTGAAATCTTCGCCCTCTACACGTTCTTGTCTTGGTTCGGTCTTGCCCAGAACAAGGACTCCCTTCTAATGAGACCACAGGCTGTAAAACTAAGAAGCCAATACAAGATTTGGAGATGAGTGGTTCCTGGGCTGCTGGTTCTGTTAAGAATTTGCTTGTCTTTCTAGCTCCCGTGATCTTTTTCTTTTTCAACCTTTTCCATTTCATTTCTCCTCTTGTCTTTCAGTCCACTTTGCTGCTTTTTCCCCTTGCGATGTCCCAAAGTGCTCTGTCCTTGGACCTCCAGGCGAGCTTTGATAGCCTTGTCCCTTCCTTGTGGAGAGTATGTTTTGGGGAGCCTGTTTTAGAGTGTAACTGGAAGTAATTATATAGGCACCTGCAGACCAGCCCTCAACCTCCTTGTTTTATGGGCGTATAACAGTCAGCCCTAAAAGTTTTACAGAACCATTTTAAAGTCATTTCAATCATGTCCTTTTCTCCAACTGCCTGAGGTTTTTTTTTTTTAATAGAAGTAGCTTTGGGAATCATTCTCTTTATTGCGTGCCACTCTGGCGGTCTTGGGCTGACTCTGGGAGAAGCCATTTGGAACAAGAGAACGCAGCGTCGCTTGGGGAGCTTGGCTGTCTGCTCCTGGGTTTTCATCTTTTAATCAGCAGCTTCTCTCCCTTTTCTTCCCCTGCACCATCCCCAAGACCACACAGCAACCCTGTCTTATTGTTTTAGTTGTCCTTTATAATCAAAGCTGAAAGGTCTTCTGAGAAGACATTTGTGCTTCCTCTGCCAGTCCATTAAGCAACAGCTGTGCCACACATGGCCACCAGTTGCTGAATCCAGGGAGCCCCATTCATATTATGTTCTATGTACAAGTTAGTGGTGCTGGCATGTATTGATTTCGAGTCCCACTGTACACATTCAAAAATGCAAGAAATGTAACATTTATTTATTCTTCTATAATTGAACTTAATTTCTATTTTGAGCCCCTACATTGCTGGGTAGTAGAAATTTACTCTTAATCAATTGCGCTTCTTTTGCCTGGGCCTGTATCTAACTGTAGAGATGGCTTATAAACGCCAAGGCCGTGGGGGAAAGGATCCGTTTTGTCCTTAGCCATTAGGTGATGTTGGTCACCTGAGATGACCCTTGTTCCCATCACAACTTCAGCGAGTCTCTAGGAAGCTCTCCACCATCCTTCCCTCTTCACCTCACTGGTCAGCCATTCTTCTCTAGAACGAGGCCACTTACCCAGGAATCCATCACTGGAATGAGGCAAGATCCCCCTGCTGTGTCCAATCACATGCACCTGTTTTGAGTCTTTATCCCTTTACCAGGTCTCGAAAGATAGAGTACAGTCCGCTTTGTCTGGACCCAACACTAGGTATGCATTCCCATTCTTGCCATTTTATCTATTCTCTCTTCCCCTAGCTTAGGAGAATCCGTTCAGGGCTAAGATGTGGTGGTGGCATTGGTAACATGAGACAAGGATCCTTAGCCTCCCTTCAGGCACCATGCTGGCTAAACCGTGGAGTCTTCTCAGGGCCCAGATGGCATAGGCTTTGGAAACCTCACAGCCAGAGCAGGACTCCTCTCCTTGCTTTTCACTCTTGTGTATCACCTAATGAGGTAATGAGTGAATGCAAGAGAGTCTTGCTTCCTGCACTGGCAGGAGAGTAAGGTGGGGGGAGGCAGGGAACCACTGGGGTAAAATAGTATTTCCAAAATCTTGCCCCTTCTTTCACACTATTGCTTCAAAGTTTCCCTTGAGTAGGTACTCCTGGTCTTGTCATCAGTCCCTAGGCAGCCTTGCAGGATAGGTGTTGCAGAGGTGAATGAAGGTAGAAAGAGTCTAAGTGTCTCAGAGTGAAGATTGAGGGGCCAAGTTATGGCTGAAAGCGTGTGTTGGCATGTCTTTCTACTTCCTGTTTCAGTGTAGCAGATGAGAGCAGAGAGCACAGAGAAAAAGATTCGATTGCAGGGGAGGGAATCCCATCCCCCTCCATTCTACCACCATTTTTATCCCTTATTTGTGTTTTAATTTTATCCTCCAAGATGAGGAGAAACAAAAGTGAACAGTGGTTTTGAGTCTAGGAAGTGGTAATTATATTCTCTATAACTAGAGAAGTGGGGAGGAAAAGGTTATTGGCACATAAAAAAAAGGATGTCTTGTGTAAATCTGACCTAACAGCAAGGTCTATGAAGAATGAAGATATCAGTCCCAATCCTATAAGATTTCCTTTCCTCACACAATCTCTAATTTCATGCTACTAGGAATGATTTTTGAATGCCAATATGTTGTCTATGAAGAGGATGGGCACTTGTCTATTTGCAACTCTGTCCAAGTCTTGTCTGTCTTCTGGGTGCCCGTGGCTCTCAGATTCAAAACGACATGGAAACAAAGTGTGAGCAACTTAGGAACAAATTCGAGCTCCTTGTGTGAGGGTGCTTGTCTACCTTGCCTGGCAATGCCTGGTTTCATTCTGGAAGGCCTGCCCTGTTTGTGTTTAGACCCTAGCTTCCATTCTCTTGATGAATGAAATGGTTAGGAGGGAGCCAACAAGTGGAGAGGGCAAATGAGCATGTGTGGCCAGGCTGCTTTATGTAATTATAGTCTAAGATACATTTTACGTCACTTTTTTCTGGAAAATAAGCTAAATGCTTATTTATGTCCATTACTACTTCAATCTTCATAACAGCTCTTTGAGGTAGGAGCTCTTGTTATTGCTGAACATATTAGGAAATAGCCTTGAGAGCTTTTAAGGAATTTTCTCAAAGATAAGGATCAATACATTTCCAAGGAGTGTACGCAGCCAGAGGAGGATCCCTGGTTACTCCAGAGGCCACCCTGTGTGTGAGAGGCTTCTGTACGGTGGGGAAAGACCCACCTCTAACCACTCAGAGTCTTACTCATGTTGCTGGTAATGAAAATGGAGGAAAGTGTGGGGCATAGGTATCAGCTTTAGAAGATGATGCTCATTGATTTGAATACTAATATAATATGGTCCTAGAAAGTAGCATTTTGTACTGTCTTTTCATTCTTACTAAGTTGCTCCTGGAAAAGGATTGCACATTTCCCTGAGAGGGTGGGATTTCACAGCTCCTCACACCCTCCCAGGTCAGACCCACATGGCAGAGAGGGCAGAAAGGGACTGCCGTACTGGGGATTCAGTTTTTATTTATTATTTATCATGTCGTCTTCCTTCTTAATGAAAAGAAGTTCTCACATTCCTCTTTGTTGATTTTGGGCAACAAGTCTTTATGCCTCACTAAGGCTTTGGCATGAATATAAAACATGTCTGTATGTGATTTTTATCAAAACGTGAAAGAACTTTTATAAACTAAACCATGAAATAATTGATGTCCTTCCTCTGTTACCCACATGGGTGTGTGTCTTGAGTGATTAAAACTCACTCCCCTAGTCATTTAACAGGTTTATTTCAGTTGGAATAAAGAGTGGTGGAGAAGAAGAGCGTGGGACCCCCGTGCCTGCGCGACAGGAAGGAGAGCGCAGGCTGGTGTTAAGATTAACAGCAGTGAGTCTGGATCACTTGAAACTCTGTAGCAGATCTGAGAGTGGAGTGTTTGCAGCTGCTCATTTCCAGCTTTTTCCCTCCCCTCGGGCTGCTGAGAGATGGGAGTCTAGGAACACAGATTACAAGGCCGAGGTGGTGACAGTCCACAAAAACAGAAATTTCTTCATGTGGTATTTATGATTGTCTCATGCAGTCCTGCATGTTAGCTCTTAGGGGAGTGGGATGAGAATAGCAGGAATCTTAGTGATAAGTCCAGCTAGCCCTCTCATTTGACAGATGAAGAAACCTCGTGAGAGGTTCAAGAGTGGAGCCAAGGTCATACAGCTGGCGAGGGTCAGGACCATGTTCCAAGTCCTTAAGTTCTAGTCCAGTGTGATTCCATACCCCTGGGCTGTAGTGGGCAGAATCACCGTAAGAGGTCCAGGACCTTGAGCTTTTTCTTTCACATGTGTTGCTGCACATAGCACTTACTCCACATTAGAACATGCAGTGTTTTATTTAACACACATGTAGTAACTAAGCTCATTACTGTATGTTCCATACAGATGATTTTGGGGTAGAGCCCATCCTCTGGAATCAAAAATATAACTGTCAGTAAGTGTTTTAAAAGGCTTATGTTTTGAATTAAAATTTAAGTGCTGTCTGGTTCAATCTATATTCTCCTGTTTGGGGAATGTGCATTAAAAGTGCTATGGAGGAGAACCCGGGCCAGTTGCCCTTGGTGTGGAGGAGATTTGCTGGGAATGTCGAGGGTGTGCATTTTTATGCTTCTTCCTTCATTTATAAATAAGCTGGTTTATTGAAAGGTGACTGTGAATCTATTGCAGAATGTTCTTAGATTTAGAAATATCTCATTTGGGGTTGAGGCAGAGGCTTCTGGTGGTTGATGAGATGCCCGCTATTATAATGACCACCCTCATATCCTCCTTGAGTGTCCCCAAGGCCACAATCCCAGTCATCCCTCCTTCCTTGACACATGCTACTTTGCCATCCCTTCTTCCTGGAATCTTATTTCTGTTCAACTATAACTCCTTTCTTCTACAACTGGAGGAGATCACAAGAGGACTTGGGCTGGTCTGACCAGAGAATGAGGGGATATTCGATGTTTGCTCAGAGGTAATAGGTATGGGTACAAAATAACTCTTGACTGGGAGTTTTCTTTGTCTTTGGTAGTGTTTCATGAATTGTGCTCCAAGGAATCCAGTATTCCAGAGATGTCAGAGGGATTCTACCCCAAACAGGTTCTGCGTTCAAATAAGCTTGGGAATCAAAGTGTTAAATAAAATTTCTGCAGGACTTTTCAGGACCTGTAACATAATTCTCATGTATAATTTGAATCTTTAGGAGGAAGGTACGGCATAGTGCATTTTCCTCAAGCATATTTAACTACTGATACCACTTTTTTTTTTTAAGTATTTCCCAGAGCCAGAGTTTAAGAACACAATTCAGAAAGAAACTACTCAGTGTGGATACTTAACCCTTATAGGTGAATTGTAGCCTTTCAAAGTCCTATTTCTGGCAGGTCGGTTTTTTGAATCCAGAGCTTTAGAGGTGAGAGGAAGGGGAAGAAAGAGGAGAGAAAGGGATTCAGTGTGTGTCAAGGGAAGGAGTGTGGTGGAGGAAGGAGGCGGAAGAGACTGAAGGTGCTTAAAAAGGCAATTGAGAGACCAGAAAACTGTTCTCTTAGAATATCTTCATTGGTGGGAAGGTTGATAGTGCTGTTGGAGAACTGAGAGCACGGTGGTGTATGAACTCTGATGATGCTTACTGCTGTAATCAGATATGTAAACATGAAGGGGTAGGCTTCTTGTAAAGTGGAAATACTGCATTTCACCGAGTTTATTCAGATACTGGGCGCTCTGGATGTTATTGAAATAGATCTGTTTCCAAATTACTTTAACTTTATGTTGACATAAGAATGATGCACAAATGAAAGAAATATACAGAAAATAACTTTATAAAAGGAAAAAAGGATAATGTTGGAGAAGAAGAATTTTTACTGGAAGTGACAGAAATGATAAACAAGGGAGATGAGGTCTAGCTCTGTTTTTAGATGTGCAAGTAGACAATATATCTCAGGACGAGAGTGGGCATGGCTTGGTTATTGTCAGCATGTCTGAGTAGACTGGGAAAAACTAGAACTTAGATTTGGAAACTGCTTCTCGCAGTAACGTAGTCACTCAAAAGGTAGATTGAGCTGCCCACTTGAGAAACCAGTGGGCCTGGTGCCAGATACCCTGTGACTGTGTCCTGCACATAAAACCATGTGTGTACTTGTCCATAGGGCATAATATAGAATTCAGGAATGAGAGCGAGTCCCTGGAATAGGATCTAACAAAAGGAAGGCAGGGCTGTTCTTCTGGAGGCCCTGCTGTACTCAGTAGACCATTGATTGAGGGAGAGCTTGGGTAGGATGAATGAAGCAAGTCCTGGGAACTGGGATCAGATCTGGGACAGAAGGGCAGGGTCAGCCTGGAAACACAGCTAAGAAGGACTCTAGACCACAGAGGGTTGGTCCACAGCTGTTGACATTCCCTGTTTCAGTCCTAGAGATGAGAATGGGCCTAACCCTGACAATTTTTGGAGATGAAGAAGGAAAGTCAAATGGTTCCAGCCATGGGGAGAGGAGGGAAGCAGGGATTGGAAGCTAGACAGATAGAAGTTGGAGCACTCAGCGGTCTTTCACCTTTTCTTTTGTCAGGTTACAATGAGACGACTAGGTCTTTTGTCTAAGCCCAGGTAGAATGCAATGAACTCTTCTCTGAAATGTCTCCTTGGTGTTGAGATTTTTGGGGAGTGAAGGTGGGGCATATACTTGTGACATTCTGGTAGTCATAGTAGTTTAGTTGGACTTATCTTGTGTCTCATGGTTGTTAGATCCTTGAGAGTAGGGGTCATGAAATCAGAAATAGCATACACAACTGTTGTTTACTAAGCTCCTACAATATGCCAAATGCTTAAAACAAAAAAATAAAACCAAGAAGTAGGTGTTATAATCTCCACTTTACAGACAACAAAACTGAGGTTCTAGAAGGTCAGATAGCAGCTATTCAGGTCTTCAGAGCTGGTACGTGGAGGGGCCAGGAGTCAGACCCAGATGTCCCTGGCTCCAAATCCCATGTGCTTTCACTTATACCACCTGGGAAGTTTTAAAAAATACTGAGGCATGTACCCTGTCCTCAAATATTTGGATTCATTTCATTTGGACTAGCATTTGGACATCTGTATTTTGTAACTCCCCTGGGGGATTTCGGTGTGCAGCCAGGGTTGGGAATCCTGGTCCTCTATCATGTCGTCTTGTCTGTATTGTTATCCCTGGCATGTAGTACAGCACTCACCCGTGATAGGGGTTAAAGACGTGTTTATTGATTAGTTCGGATGGTGTCTGTAGCCAGAGGGAAGAGCAGGGACTGAATGCCACTAGAAGTTATAAAGTGTCTCCTTAGAGGCTGAAATCGAACATTTGATGTTCATCCGAAGACATAATTAAGGATCAGAGGGCTGCTACCCATTACATGCTTAGAGATGTTTTCCCAAACCTTCTCTTGCAGGTGGCGTTGTCCTCAATCCATCCTATTATGGCATGTCTGGCCATACCAACATCATGATCCATGAGGTGGGGCATGTCCTGGGACTCTACCATGTCTTCAAAGGGGTCAGTGAAAGAGAATCGTGCGATGACCCCTGCAGGGAAACGGTGCCGTCCATGGATACGGGAGACCTCTGTGCTGACACTGCCCCCACTCCCAAGAGTAAGCTGTGCCGGGACCCAGAGCCTACCAATGATACCTGTGGCTTCACCCACTTCCCAGGGGCTCCATTCAGCAACTACATGAGCTATACAGGTATCACAACAGTCTTGACGTATTTGCTTTTTAAGATTGTGTGGGGGCCTTTGAGGGCTGGACACGTGGAGGTGGAGGTGTGGGAGGTGGAGAGGGCTGTCAAGCAGTCATTTGTGCCAGAGTTGAAGTGTATTTGTCATGGCATAGTCTTTTGTTCAAGTCTTTGAAGAACTTAAAAACATTTTGAGATATTAAGGGGTCTCGTTGACTGGATTCTTTTCCACAAGAGATTAAACACACTTATATCTCAGATAGTTAGAAAAGGGGACTAAGCCAAATCTCTCTTGAGATCCCTTTGACCTCTCGAACTTGGTTATTCTTGTTCTTAGGCACGTACTCTGGAGGAGAGTCCAATAGAGATGGGGAAAGAGGTTTCTGGGTCAAAGTGGCTCTTTGTACTATTTTTGAAGTTGGCCAAGACGATGGCTCTGGTTAATTTTAACTCAGGATTCCTTTTTATTTTATGTTATTTTTTTAAGTATCAGATTCTCTTCTTCCAACACTAGCCAAAGGCTGACTTTTAGCTTGCCTATCAAAAGAATGGTGCCATCTCACTTAAAAAATGATGCTTTCCTGGCCCTGGGAGCGATTGTATCACCTGGTCTTGTTGCCTGGATTTTGCTTCTTTCTTGTCCTCACACACCTTCCTCGTTTCTGGCAAAAAGTAATACTAGTCTAATCTAGTCTGATAATGGTCTCAAATTTATCCCTAAAGTGAAGGACTTATTTGATGTTGATGACCTCCTCCAGTGGGGAAGGAAGGAGGTAATTTTTCTGTAAGGTCAAGGGGCTCGTTTGGTGATAAGTTCTAGAACCAGCCCCTCCCAAAAAAGGATCAACCACAAGACCCTGGTCATGCCTTTGAAGAGAAGAAAGAGTGGTGAGCTGGCCCTGTTTGTGACGTATCACTATATTTCTATCCAGGTCTCATTTTGATGTGTAATTCAGGTGCACTGAATTCACAAGGACCAGCATCTGTACCTCCCCCAACAAGGACCCAGTGGCCATTGCTGGGGCAGAGAGACCAGACAGGGGCGTCAGAGGGCGGAGCTGTTTAGGCACTACCTTTGAAGTGGGCAGAGGACACATCTAAGAAGCAGGGGAAGTGTTTGACTGGTTTGCTTTCATTGAAAAAGGCCCTGGAACTAAGATAGCTCCCTTTCTAATCCCAATGAAAAATGTATCTAATAGGAAGATTTTGCTGGCTCCAAAGTGAGGTGGGGACCACGACTGCCAGTCCTGCTGCCTCCTTGACATTTTGGCTCTCTCTCCCCTTGATCATCAACCCTGAATACCCACTAATTTTGGCCAGTGTCACCGGGCATAAAGCAGGTGTCTGCAACTCTGCAGATGTTCACAAATAAAAAGGCCATATGCTGAAACACTGCCATCTTGTGGTTTCCTGAGTAAGCAGCCATCAGCTCAGAGCAACCCCGTACCCTAGGGCACGAGTCTCACCCTGGCCCAGCCCAGCCTCAAGGTAATAGCCCTGCTTTAGAGATAAGCAAGTGCTATTCTCTGCCTTCTCTTTCCCACTTCCAGCTTAGATACTTTCTGGAACGGAATGCTTTTATTCATTTGACAAGTGTTTATGGAGCCTAATGAGTTTGAGTTGTTGCGTTAGGTGCTGGTGACCCAGGTGTGAACGAGGCAGAATTTATTCCTGCCTTGGTGCACTTTGCAAGTGAAAACCTCCATCTCTCCTGTTCTCTTTTTTGTCTCCACAGACGATGACTGCACTGACAACTTCACCCCTAACCAAGTGGCCCGAATGCACTGCTATTTGGACCTTGTATATCAGCAATGGAGTCAAAGCCAAAAGCCCACCCCCATTCCCATCCCACCCATGGTCATCGGGCAGACCCACAAGTCCCTCACTATCCACTGGCTGCCTCCAATTAGCGGAGTTGTGTATGACAGGTGAGAGAGGCATTTGCCATGGACGAGCTGGGAGAATGTTTCTGTGGCGTTTTTTATGCACAAGGGGAAGAACATGAAGTTAGGGGAACCCCAATTTGGAACCGTAAACATGTGCACCACTGCTCAGGGTTGCCTCCTCCATCCTGCTGAGTTCTCCTCTCCTTAGCAGAGCTCGTGGGGCTCTCATGTGAGCCAGTGGCTCATCAGACATGCTCATTCCTTGCCGAGGGGCCTATCAGATGTTTCCTTCGGAAGGTCACATCTGGCAGGCTTCCAGGAGCTATAAATGTGGGAAAGCCTTCTCTGCCTCATGCTATACCTGTGCCTACCCCGCTATGGCTGCTGCCTGGTGGGATTGTCATTCCTTATCTGTTTGTTGTCCTATCTGCCCCACTCAGATGACAGCTCCTAGGGGCCAGGACTGTGTTGTGTATCTTTGTCTCTTGGCCTGCCACAATACACACCTAATACATGTTTATTGAAGAGAATGATTATACTGAAAATTAGTTTTTATTCGTCCTTTGCATATTGGTATAAATGAATGCCAGGGACCTTTTTGTAAAAGAGAGAAGGTAGGAAAAGAGTGGCATCTGACAGTTGGTGGGAGGATAGGGGAATGTGATGACCTGTGCAGGCCCTCTGCTTTCACAACGTGACACCGTATTCTAAATGACAAGCATAGCTGTTATCAGTTTGGTCCTTCTGTGTGTGAAGCCTTGTGCTGGGTGTTTTAGCTGCAATTGCTTCATTAGGCTGTGCAGTAAGCACAGTTCCTGCTCTGTGAGTGAGACAGCCAAGCATAGAGAAGCACGCAGTGGCTAGCCCCAGACCTCACAAGGAAATAGAGGTGAATTTGGGGCATCCACTGGAATTGCAGAAAGGAGGAACACAGAATAGATTATTTCTTTGAATTTAGAGCTTTCCCAGTTAGCAGGTGGCTAGCTCTTCCTCTGTGTGTCACACTTCCCCTCTGAGCTAAGGAGCTGGATATCCCCGGAGCATGTTTCCATGTCCTCCAGCTTTGCTGAAAGCCTGGGTGAGAGGACAGAGAGAGACGGGTGGGAGTAAGTGGGGGAATCATTTTCCAAAGTGGCCTTCCCAGCATTCTAGGATCTTGGTACCTGTCCTCAATACCCTGATGCATACTCAAGGCATGACATCTCTTAGACCCCACTATCCTGTAAAGCAGTTTTGATTGTCCTCAGCACCCAAGCTCTCACAGGCTCCATTTGTGAGTCAAGACATATCTGTTCGATGTGTGTAAGAATCCTCTTCCTGCGAGTGTGACCTTGTGCCGCTTCGGTTGGACTGGCTGAACAGTGAGTCCTCTGTGGGCATGTGCAAACAGGAGTTTTACATCAGTTTATGTAACACATGTAAACAATTTAATCTTTCAATTCTCTGTCTGGTACAAACGTTACGATAAAGCAGACATCAGTGCTGGCTTACTGCGAGTCTGTTGGCAGGGCAGGCTGCAGTTTGCTTCCTTTCTCAGCTAGGTGGGTCACAGCATTGAGGCCTCTCAACACGTGTGTCAGGGAGACTCACGTCACATACCCAGCGATTTATGTCACTCTTGGAGTTGTGTTTACTCCTCCCCAGTAGGTATTTGGAACCCTTATGTCAGAGAGGAGCCCAACCACGCATTCAGCCACGGCCCCGGAAGGGCCAAGTGCATCAGGGAAAAGTGGTTTGGAGTTACGTCCACACTAGAAGTGAGTGCTGACTGGAGTCCGAGGTTGGAGCTTAACTACACCTTTTCATTGCCAAAGTACTGGACACTTGATGGTGTTTGGAAACGTGCTCAAAGGAATTAAGGAACTTGTTGTGACCTTCAGCAATTTACTTTATCTCTCCGAGCCCAAGTGTCCTCATCTGTAAACATGGGGTTCTTACAGGGAGTAGAAATCAGTTATGAAAAGCACCTAGTGGAACAATGCCAAGTGTATAATGTGCTTAATAAATGGGAGCTGGTGGTGTGATTACCACCCTTATTTAACAATACTATTTTTCTAGTATATTACAAAATACTACTTTTCTCCGCCTACCTGTTGAGACACCTTGACTCGATGCCTCCATTTTCAGATGTGTCATTTACAATTGGGCTTCTACAAAAATCCTAAGTAGCAAGGATGAGCCTCATCAAGTGATTTCCCCTTGTGGTTTAGCTACTGTTGTTCGTACCTCTTTACCTCTTCCAATCACCCCAGATCTGGAACTTAAAGAGCTCTTCAGAGACTGTACTGATAGTCTCATGGACGCCCATGGAACCAGCTCTCACAGAGGACTGCCGAGGCCAGTCCCCGGGCTGACTGCTGCGGGGAGACGGAATAGGGCTTGGTCTGGACTTGCTCGCAGGCAAAGGAGAAGGAATGGGAGTGGGAGTTCGCAACACCACGGAGCAATGCCCGAAGACGGGAGCCAAAGGTGCAGTGGGTGCCCAGAGGAGGGAGCGATGGCCACTCAGAGGAGTCAGGCTAAGTGCCATCACAGAGGTTACGTTTGAATGAGTCTTGAAGTTTGAGTAGAAATTTGCTAAACAAAGAAGCTTGGAAAGCCTCTTTGACAGGGGAGACAACAGCAAGTTTCATGGAGCTGTGCGAACAGTGTGATGTATTTGTGGAGGGGTGATGAGTTCTTGGCGATGGGAATGCAAACTTCATGAAGGAACTGAAGGAGGTAAGAGCGAGCGAGCTTGTGAAGGACCTTGAATCAGCTAAGAAATTCAAATGTACCCCCATAGGCAATGGAGAGCCGAGGGGCATTATGTGTCCTATGACTCTTATTTTATGTATGTGATTAAAAGTAAGGAGTTTAAAACAGAAGACCGCATATAGCTAATAAGTTTACTCTGAAAATTGTTGTCTCTGTTTGTTGGGGGAAGGCGAGGGGCCTTTGCATGACTTCTGAGAGTCAGCATGGAAAGGAGTTTTATATCAAAAGATTCAGATGGTAATTACTTTGTGTTGATTGTTCCTCAGCTAGAGGCTGCCCACTTTCATCTCCACAGGCCTCCTTTATGACCTAGTTAAATTCTTCTGCTTCATAACCTTGAGATTTTCATGTCACTATGAATTTTGCAAAGATGAGGTCTACACAAGAAAGAAATGAGTTGAGAAATGGCTGTGCTCCCAGGCCTCATTCACCATCGCCGCTCTCCCACCCCCAAAGGTCTTCTGAGTTTCCTCATCCAGGTCATCTGATTACTTCTCCTCATCTTCTTCCCTTGGTCTTCCCAGGGCCCCGGGCAGCGTGTGTGGTGCCTGCACTGAAGATGGGACCTTCCGTCAGTACGTGTACACGGCTTCTTCCCGGCGCGTGTGTGACTCCTCAGGTTACTGGACTCCAGAGGAGGCAGTGGGTAAAGGACCATGGCTTTTTCATTCATACCTCAGTGGCCGCTGAGAATGGGGGTTGAGGTTAAGGGTGGAGCGGTGGCATGGTGAGAAAAAGGTAGCTGTATGTTTGTGTGTGTGTATCTGTGTCTGTGTGTGTCTGTGTGTTGCTGGGTATCTCCAGGGGCCTGGGAAGGACTCTGCCTGGTACCTTTGTGTGCCAGACGTCCCACGTGTTCTTAGTATGATGAAGCAGAGATCAGCATAGAGGACAGAAGGATGGAGAAGTCAGCTGAGCTCAGGGTGGGACTTCAGAGTGAGATAGCTCAGGTGTGTAGTGTTACATGTGCCCCCCAGCCCAGGGAGCAGCCTTGCCACGTGACGTGTAAGCTGGTCTCTTGCTCCTCTCTATCAGGAGGGTAATAGAGAACACTTTGCAGGGAACACTTTACACTGGCTGAGCCAGTTTGGGTGGGAGTGAGGTGGACTAGGTGTTCCAAACTGATCGTTCTCGTTTAGGCTATTTTATGAGTCTCTTAATCACTGGTACTGGTTGTGCTTTGGATATGATCTTAGCTAAGATCTAGGAGGGGGAAAATGTTTTTAGTTGTCCCTTTTCCTGTCTCTCTTCCAACTTCTCAGTTACGTAGTCACTCATCTATGTATATCAATGCTTCTAAGACGAATTAGGGTGTGAGTGTTATCCCAATTCAAATCCAGAAAATGCTCTTGACATGAGTTTTAGCACCTTCTGATGAATGGCTTGACTTCATCCATCATCACCATCTTCAGTGTTGAGTCATTATCTTTTTCTTTTCCATATGTTTATTAAGATCCTAAAAACGACTCAGTAAGATGCGTTTGACATGGCTTTATTTGAGTTAGTTTTTAGCCTTAAAGAAAGAAAGGAGAACATTGGTCTAATAGTCTACAGTTCTGCAAGATGTCCCCTTGAGCTCCTAGTTGTACAAATGACAGGAACCTCAAGGAGAAATCTGGAGGAAGACAATTACTTGATTAATCATATAGGACTTTTTTCAAATGAGAGTTTTCAGGGAAGAATGGAAAGTGACTATAAAATTTACATTGGCACTGCATTGGTCTCTTTTAGAGATTGGCATTTCATAAAAGGCCATTTCTGTGGCAAACAGTTTGTCCTGTGCTGGTGTTTTAATGCCCATTTGACTCCCTGGCCCTGTAATTTTTTCTTTTTAATTCTTGGAAAAGTTTAAAGTTATCTGGTAGAGGTGAAAGGAATTAGAAGTTCTGGGTTCTAATTCTTATTGTGTCTTGAGGCAAACCAACTCAATTTTTAGAGCCTCTACTTCATGTTTTAAGATGAGAATATAATAAGTTGTGACAGACGGTGCTGCTGTTGGGTTGGCTTCCAAGGGCCTTTACTCTGCTGGTATCTTGGGATGACTGTTGGAAAATACTGCTGAGAAACACCGGTCTTCCTTTGTTTTGACAACGTGAAGAACCAAGTCATATTTAAAATATCCACACTGTAAGTGATGGACACCCCAGCAGAGCATGCACAAACACATATATTCACAGATATGAGCAAAATGTATTTAATTACACTTAATGAACACCTATTGGCCACCAACTACTTTCTAAATGCTGTGGGGAATGGAAAATTGAACCAGACATGTTCCCTGCTTAAGTGTCATCTTCTTGGAGAGAACTTCCTTGAATCCATAATCTAAGATAGCCCCCAACCCAACCCTATCATTCTCTAGTCCCTTGTCATCCTTCGTTTTTCTTCAAAGATGCCATTACCACTTGTAATTATACTTATACCTCTTTATTTATTGTTGCACCTTCCACCCTATTGTAAAATATGTGAAGGTAAGACCTTTATCTCTCTTGTTCGCTATTCTATCTCTAATGCCTAGATTAGTGCTGAGTGTAAAAGAGGGACCCAGTCAAGTTTTGTTGAATGAATGAATGAATGAAGGTATTCACAATATTGGCAAAAACCAATAAGAACCATAAGATGTAATACACACACACACAAACACACACACGCACACACACGTTTGAACTTGTTTCCTCTGGGCTTTGGAACATTCTCTATTTTCCAAATTCTGAAGGTCTAAACAATTCTGATTTTGCAAATGTAGTTTGCAGCTGCTTCTATGGAACAGGGTACAGCTCTTCTACACTAACCTAGTAAGGCAGAGGTTAAATAGTGCTTATTTTATAAATGTGGAAGTTGAGGCTTAGAAAGAGCTGCTATGGTCACACGGGTAATGGCACAGCACCCATTAGAGCCTGGCGCTGCTGATTCCTTATTCAGCACTTTCCCTTCGATTCCCTTTATGTGAAATAAAAGACAACCGCCTTATATAGATCATTTCCACAGAGCTGACCTTAACATATTTGTGGTATTTGGTTTTTCCACCATTACCTTTTTATCTGGCTACTGAATCTCCACTTTTGCCCACTCTAGAATACGTGTTTCTCTTTCCTGCCTGCACTTTCCTCCATGCAGTGACCTACCTCCTCACGCTTCCTGAACTGAAAGGGAAATTTCAATGTATGGCTTTAAAGTGTGGCTAACAGTTGATTTGAAGGACTGCCAAGGTGCCATCTTAGGGAATGAAAGTTTCGTGCAGAGCCTAGTTAAACAAGGAGCAGAGTGGCAGACTGAAATGAATATTGGCCTTATTAATAAATAAAATGGGGCTTCAGAAGCATTAATTTATCATAAATTATTAATAAACTAAGTGCAAATAATTCTCCTTTGCTCAAGGATTCATCAAAGACGTGGTTCACCCTTCCGCGTTGGCCTCAGGTTTCTGCCTAGGATCTGGGTTGCTCTATTCCCAATGCCTTGCTGGTTTTCTCTTGTTAAAGGCACCAAGTAGAGGTGACATGGAACAAGACGTAATACTTTTGAATTGTTCCACCTTTGTCCTCACCTTTGTACTGCTTAAGATCTAACCCACTAAGCTGACCAGCGTCTGTGGGAATTCCCTCTACATTCTCTTCTTCATTCTTCTTTCTAGTAGTTGATATGGACTACTCGCTTTCAGACTTTTAATGGCCATTCCTGATATGTCTTTCTGTTCATCTCCCCCAGGGCCTCCAGACGTGGATCAGCCCTGTGAGCCGAGCTTGCAGGCCTGGAGTCCAGAGCTCCACCTGTACCATATGAACATGACGGTCCCCTGCCCTTCGGAAGGCTGTAGCCTGGAGCTGCTCTTCCAGCACCCGGTCCAAGCCGACACCCTCACCCTATGGGTCACCTACCTCTCCATGGACTCCTCCCAGGCACTCTTTGATACGGAGATCTTGGTGGAACACCAGGAGTCTGTGCACCTGGGCCCCTTAGACACTTTCTGTGACACCCCCCTCACTATCAAACTGCATGTTGATGGGAAGGTCTTGGGGGTGAAAGTCTACACCTTTGATGAGCGGATGGAGATTGACGCAGCTCTCCTGACTTCTCAGCCCCACAGTCCCCTGTGTTCTGGCTGCAGGCCTGTGAGCTACCAGGTTCTCCGGGAGCCCCCATTTGCCAGTGGCTTGCCCATGGTGGTGACAGATCCGCACAGGAAGTTCACAGACGTGTGAGTTGGGCAGTAAGGCTTTCTAAACCATGGGATGTCCTGGGGCTTTGGGAGTGAGTTTTGTTTCCATTTTCCCCCACATTTTTACATTCTGACATGCCCTTAGTTGGAGAAATGTTCAGCATCTCAGAGGGGATTTTATTCTAGAGTGACATCTCTGAGATGAAGGAAAATATTTCCCAGAAAGGGGCAAGAAGGTGTTCTGACTGATGATGCCGTCATTAGGATTAGGGAAAAAAGAGGTTAGTCTGTGAGGTGTGTCCGTTGGACTGAAAGTAGTTGCCACAGATAAGTTGATCGGAGTCAGACACTCCTGTATGGTGACACAAGTTAATTTCTGATTCCTTGCTGCAGTTGTTGGGTAATCTGCCACAGCTCCTATGACTTTCGAAGGTTATGGTCAACTCTTCCTTAGCTCAGCAAAGAAGCCCAGGGTCCTGCAGACACTACACTTAGTTTCATGACTCTTTCATGATGTGTGTTTCATGCTTTCCTCTTTTTCTTCTTCCATCCTCCCTCCATCTCTCTTTCCTTCTTTTCCAACTCTCCTCTTTCTCTTTCTTCTGTTCTTTCTACATTTAGCGAGCTCTGCTGTGTTCCCGGCACTGTGTACTCAGTGCGAGGGACACAGACTAGGATAAAATTGTTGGCTTAAAAGCGTTCAGTGTCTAGAGTAGGAGGCTGGTATCCTCAAAGGCAACTTCTCCCACCTCATAATTTTCCTTAGAGACTGCCCTGAGGATAGAACTAGGGGGAAAACAAAAGTTTTATCAGAGGTACTGCATCGGTTAGTTTTTGCTGCATTAGAAATCATCGCAAAATGTCGTGGGTTAAAGTAACTACTCTTTCTCGTGATTCTCTGGGTTGGTTGGGTGTTCTCATCTGTCTTGGCCTGGCCAGGGCTGGATGGCCGGGGACAACCTCATTTTAGAGGCTCATATTAGAGGTTCAGCTAGCGCGGCAGGCAAGCAATTGCCTGGCAAGACAATTGCCTCTTTCCACATGGTCCCTCATTCTCTAGTAGCTTCTCCTGAGCTGATTCTCATGGCAGTGGCAAGGTCTCCAGCAGCAGCAAAGGCAAGCCCCCAAATGCTCGCACTTTTCAAGCCTCTGCTTATGTTATTCATGATAACGTTCCACCAGCCAAAGCAAGACACACAGCCAACTCCAGATTCAAAGGGTGCAAAATCAACTCTGTCTCATGGTGAGAGGAACAGCAAAGTCACGTCCCAGGGAATGTGCATCTGGGGGTGGAAGAATTTGTGGCCATTCTGCAGTCTACCACAGCTACAGAAAGTAGAGAAAAATGTTCACCGTGGGCTTTACCACATCTTTGTCCCATATTTGCTCTCTGAATTAGAACTAGAAGATAGTGAAATGGTCAAAAAGCTCATACAAATGGGAGGATAGATCACGGGATGGATTCAAAAAGAAAAAAACATGATTTTTGAGCTTCTCTAATAAGTGGTTAAAATGGCATTTGTTATCTAACTTGGTATCCACACTTGCACTCACTCACACACACCCGCACCACACACTTAGACGCACAAATTTAAGATCAATAATATCCATTTTATGGGTGAGAAAACTAAGGCTTAACTTTAATTTGGTTGAACAGAACTAGTACGTGGAAGACTCAGGATTGAAATCCAGTTTTCAGACTGTCTCATTTTGGTGCCCTTTCCTTAGTAACACATTGCCTTTTACAAACTCACACCACTGAAGATTAGGGCTACCTGCTGCTGAGCCTTTCCCCCCAGCAAGCATAAACCCATCCTGACACTTGCTTCCAGTCCACTCCCAGCCACAGGACAGTGTAAGACGTTTATGTGTGGTTGCATGAGGAATCTGACGGAAACCAGCCCATAAAGAGGAGCCATGGGAATTGGTTAGGACATAAAATTGGTTCTGCTTTTGAGATCTCTGACACTTTCATGAGAAGATTGCTTCCCTACAGAAAGCTAATTTAGAAATCTGAGAGTATTTAATATTTAGGTGTCCTTCCCATTAAAATAACTAAAAGCCAGTACAGAGATTTTTAAAGGGGTTTTTGAAGCCCCACGACCTTTCCTGTTTGCTGGTTGCAGCATCAGGAGAGAGAGCGGAGGCTTTGTGGTTGAGCTGAACAGTCTGTGAAGGAAGAGAGGGTCTTGGCAGCAGCTTCGCGGTGGTCACTCACGGCAGTCCTGACAACCCTTTGAGATCCTGTCCTCCTAATTCACTCCCATCCTGCTTGACTCTGGCAGTAGTTTTCCCACTAGGGCAGGCACTGGACAAAATTCACGTGAAGGCAGAGTTTGTCTTTGGAACCAGCACCCCCCCTCCTGAGCCCCGTCCTCCTTTCTGGATGTTCTCTCTCTCTTGTTCTCCACCTCATCAGTGCACCTGGGCTCTAGAGAGAGTTTGATAAACTCTGTTCATCTCTGGTGCCAACTGATAAAATTCCATTCCAGTCTATATGCATTTTGATAGGTTTGGAGCTGGGGAGTAATGTAACGCATTCCTAACCATGGAATTTCTTGTGTCCTCAAAATGATGATGGAAGGTGTTCTTACCTCCTTTTAGGAGAGTGTTGCTCTTCTCCTAAGGCTACAGTCTCCTTAAGATAAGAATTCTATTGAGAGACAAGAAAACTGTGATCCACAGACCCAAGAAGGGCCTCGCTAAGCCCCAATTCTGAAGATTTCCTCTTCACTTTCTTTGATTTCTTTGAAGATACAGAAGACTAGTTTTCCAATAGTTTTTTTTTTTTTTAACGTGGTAAAGATATGCTTGAAATGTCATCCTCCTGTGTTGTGTAGGACTGTTAGTTAATTCAGCAAGCATTCATTGCACGTTCACCACGTGGAACATCCTGAATACAGAAAGGAATATGGTTTCAAACATTCTGCTGCTGTGTAAGACTGTGTACCCTGATCTTTGTTTCAGATGATTGGCATGTGTTTAACATTTATGTCCCCCGTAATATTTCTTTTAAACTCCTGCAAACCGTCTGCAAAGGAGCCAGGGCATGTCTCGCTTTCTGGATGTAGTGATCACAGCCTATTGGTTTCCACAGGGAGGTCACGCCTGGGCAGATGTATCGGTACCAAGTTCAAGCTGAAGCTGGAGCAGAACTGGGAGAAGCTTCACCTCCTCTGAGCCACATCCATGGAGCCCCTTACTGTGGAGATGGGAAGGTAGCAAGGTGAGTATTGTGTGCATGGGAACGTGCGAGGAAGGACCTGACCTGGAGAGTCAGCCTCAAGGTTGTTTGACTTGTTTTGGAAATATAGGCAGCAGGACACCGTGTGATTCTAGTGTTAAAATTTAAGACCTGGAAGTTATCTTGAAGGTCACCACATCTCTGCATAGTTAAGGAGGGCCAACCTTTATTTAGAGCTCACCCCAGAGTCCTGACATATTGGGGCTGATTCTGTGGGGCCCCTCTTGAGGTTTCAGAGAACAACTACTGGGCAGTGAATCAGGGAAGGAATTCATGGGGGAAAAGGCTGCTTGTCAAATGATGCTAAAAGAGGATGTGAGGATATATCTTTTGGATCAGTGGCCTGTCCTGTACTGCTAACGAGCGGTGTGACCCGAGTGAAGTCAGTATAGCTTTCTGAGCTTCAGTTAGTTGTTCATTTGACCCCTGGAAGACCTGATGGCAATGTAATTTCCAGCTATTCTAGAAAATCACCAAGGTAGAGGTGGAATCACTCCTTTGGTTTCTTAACATTCCTTTTTCTGTTTCCCTTTTGTGATAGCAACCTAGAGGACTAATTCACTCTAATTAGCCTGGGACTTTCCCAAATTTAGCACTGAAAATTCCCACACCCTGGTTTGTCACCCTCTATCAACCTATCCTGAATTCTTATCTAACCTAATATGTAGCTTATATAAAGCTGCTGGGAGTAGGAGGCTGGAAGGCCAGGAACTGTGATTTGTCTTAGATTCTGCATTCTAATAAGATGGCCTATTTTTAATTTCCCAGACTATGTGAAAATATATTACATCTTGAAGTTCTAATAGGAAGCAATTCTGTAGCCTTTCTTGGGATCCCTTGCATTGCTTAGTAATCACTAAGTATTGTTTATCTTCTCAATCTTCTGAGATCCTTAAGCTTTAGTGTAAGCCTATTCCTTTTCATGGAAATATAAACACCGCATGTTTGCAGACTTCGGTAATATATGAGGTGAATGAGGTCACTTAAATACCCAAACTTTGCTAGTTTGCTGCCACCTTCTGCCTAACTCAGTCTCAGCTTCCACCTCTCCTCCACCTTCCACTCCCCTCCATCATCTCAGTCGAGTTTCTCCCTGGGGATGCCTCGCATGTTCAAAGAACGACTCTGGCTGTTGTTGTTGTTTGCCCTGTTCTGACTGCTGATTGTAGGTCTGCACCCACAGTTACGGTGAGGGGCTTGCTTACCACTGCTACCCGGGCAGATCCCTCCTTGAACAAAACACTCCCCTATGTCAAGAGTCTCCAGGCAGTTCTCTGACGGTGGCCACCCTGAGGTCCCAGGATGCCACATCTGCTGGGGGCTGGAACAGAAAGTGGTAAAGGGTCCCCTTCCTAACCTGTGTTGCAGATTCTCTGCTGTGTCTTGAAACAGCTTTGCCTGAAGTAGCCTCTGCTTGGCTACTGGGTCTCACATGGTTCCTATCAAGATGTTCTTTCAAATGTCTACCTGTATTCCCTTTCTGTAGAGTCACACTTTCTGCCATCCAGTGGGAAGATATCTCTGAATTCCAGCTTTAACTCATCTGGAGGCAGTCCGTTACACGGAACAAGAAGGAGCTGTACAAATAATTTAACTCACTGTGTAAAACTCAAGAAATGTATAGACTCATTCTAAGGGAAAAAATTATTACGGAGCCCCAAGAAGTTATCCTTAGATGCTAGTTTTAACAAATTTTTATTGAAAGCTAAAAGTTATCACTTTGGGTATCACTTGTCATAAGACTTTCAAGACAGGAACAGTGGAGGGCCCTGAAAGTGTGAGCAGTGTTCATTTAGAAGTTGAGCATCTCGATCTGTGCCGTCCAGTATGGGAGCCACCAGCTACATGTGGCTGTGGAGCCTTTGAAACATGGCAAGTGCAACTAAGAAACTGAATTTTATTTAATTTTAAATAATTTAAATTTAATTTAGAAATGGAAACTTGATTCAGTTATCAGAAAACCTTGAAGTGTATTTGGAACAACTTGTGGCGGGGTGGGGGAGCAGTGAATCTACTTTTTCAAGTATAGATTTTACAAAACCAGATAACACATCAAGTATTTGAATTGAGATGAGTTGTAAGTGAACAGTGCACTTCAGATTTCAAAGATGTAGTATGCACAAAAACATGTAACATACCGCATTAATAATCTTTTATACTGATAACATATTGAAATGATACTTTGGATATATAGGGTTAGGTGAAATATATTATTACAAATAATTTCACCTGTTTCTTTTTACTTTTTTAATGTGACTACTAGAAAATTAAAAATCATATTCGTGGCTCTCATTATATTTCTGCTGGGTAGCAGTAGATGAGATGATACACAATATGCTTATATTAGTGGTTTAGATTTTCTTCAAAATGAAAATGCAAAATCGCCTACTTCCAAAATTGCGTTCTGGACCTCGTTTAGAAAAATGCTGGTGTTGGTTAAACCTCTCTTTCCATAGATAAGCACACTGATGTCTGAAGTCTTTGGAGCCTTCCTGGACATCACACATCTTGTTAGGTCTCCAGCACAGGCTCTTTTCAATGAACCACGCTGGTTTTATGTAGGAAACCAATTTGAAATTTCCTTAATTTCTTCAGTTACATTGTTTTTATATCTCTTTTTTCTCCATTTACAGCTTACCATTTAAAATATGATTATTATATAATTGCATTTATAGCTTACCTTTAATTCATTTTAAAGCATTCTCATATCTAATTATTTAGTTTTTACTCCATCCCTGTGGGAAGGTATACATTAAACAATGGTTAGAGCTATTAGCAATGTCCTGGGTCTGAAGACACTTTAGCATTCCAAAACCCTTTATCTACTGTGTTAAAATGTATGTTCATTTGGGACATGGTGAAAAGTCAAGGAGAGTAAAATGCTAATCCTCAATCCATTTTACGATAACCAAAACTTGGTTCCTTCAAAGAGCCTTCACCCCGAGTTTGTCTATGTTGCTCCTGTAACATGCTTCATAAACACCTCGCTCTAACCTCACTCCTTCACCTCAGCCCAAATTTAGTCATCAGTTGTATCAGCATTTGAGGTTTGCAACAAAAATGATGTTTTTCTTATCCCAGCATGTTTCTTTCCTGCAATATATGTTAGCTGCCACCAGGTGGTAAGGGAGTAAGGACAGGGACGCTAGCCTTAGCGATGCCTTGCACTGAGAGAGAGAAGCAAGCGGCTGTTGAGTCTTTTGGCGTATAAACAGGAGATTTCAATTCTAAAAAATCCTAACTTTAACAGCTCCGTCCAAATATAACAAAACAATGAAAACATAAAGAAATATCAGGTGAAAATGAATAGAAAACAAAACCACATATAGACAGGCAGGTTTCCTCCTCACCAGATCAGCTAACTGTTGCTAAGATTGGAAATTCAGTACGGGGCTGGCAGGCCTTTTCTAACTTAAGACCATCTACCGGAAACGCTGTCAGGACTCTTGTGGTTCTCCTAGATGTTTCTGAGTCATGAGCTACTTGACTTTTAGGAATTCCCATAACCCACTAGATACGCCAATAACAATCATTGCTTAAATTGTATTATCTTTAAATGTCTGTATATTTGACGTTTTTTTCCTGTAAAAGCATTCTCTTAGCTCCTATTTTTCTCCAGCTTGCACTTTTTGATATTTAATAAGGAATTGAAAGAATTTAAAATGATGCTAACTAAACAAGAAAAATCATTTTATGTATACATGTATGTATGTTATGTATATGAATATGAGTACATTTACCTTCCAGGAGCCTGGGGGAAGAGTGCGATGATGGAGACCTTTTGAGTGGAGATGGTTGCTCCAGGGCATGTGAGCTAGAGGAAGGCTTCAACTGTGAGGGTGAGTTTAGGAGCACTTGCCTAAGCTTGTGTTCTACTTTTTGGAGGTGTCTCTACGTCTTGTTTCTGTGAGCTCCTGATATCCTATAACATATAGCTTAGTGATAATGATAATAATAATATTTAATGGGTCTATTTTATGCCAGGCGTTGTCTGTTTCACATAGATTATCTCGTTTAATCCCTGCAATAAGCCTGAGGAGACGTAAGTGAGGCACAGAGAGCTTAGATAACTTGCTTTCTCTAGTACAGCTAGAAGTGGTGAAGTCGAGATTTGAACCAAGGAAGTATGCCGTAGAATCTACATGTTAGACCACTAGGTTTTACTGCCTCCTAGATTAATGTTACCGAGGCTTGCTCTTGGGGCTTCATGTCTAACATCAAAATGTCAGCTAAGTAGCACAATCATATAGATTCTACATAAAAATTAGGGCAAGGGAACATTCTAAGTCAAAGGGAGTACAAGATACCTCTTGGTAGCTACGTTTAATAGACAGAATCGTGAAGGATGACAGAGGGTCATAACATTTCTTAATCCTGGAGAATCACTGGTAATAAATTATAGTGAGGTGGCCTTGACTCTAGACTCTTGCCACTCAGGGAGGCCATGCGGAACACTTCTTCTCATTCTGATTAAAGCCATCATCAACAGGCTTCTTAGATATAGATTATTTTTCCATTCCCATCTGCATCCATTGCAACAATTCTGTGGAACATAACCACTCCTCAGAGTTATTTTAAACAGCAGCTCCTTTAAAAATATCTTATTGTCTCTAAATCTCAAGATAAAGCAGGATATGCTTATAATTGTGTAGAATTTATTAAGGTGTTAAGTACTGTACAGAGCATACGAATGCCCCTGGTCTCCAGAGTATAATCGTAAAATCAGGAATCTTACTAGTCTTCCATCCATGCATGCATCCATCCATCCATCCATCTAACAAACATATTCAGTACCCAGCATGGACCATGAGTCTAACAGACACGCTGACCCCTTCACGCATGCAGTCTAGCAGTGACTTAGAGTCCCGCTTCCTTCCCTTATAGAAATCTCTTCTACTAATTCTTGAGAGATGAGCCTTTAGCTTCTGCTTACATACTTCTAGCAGCAAAGAATGCACCTTGAAATAGACTGTTCTGTTTAAAAATGGCGTTGTCTGTTTTTCTTCTCTCGTCTTCTGGTTTGGAAACTGAGGCTCAGAGCATATCAGTGACTCGTCCATGGGCATACAGTGAGGCCTCTGCAGAGCCAGCACTGGAACTCAGCTTTCCTAATGCTTCATCAAGTGCTTTTTCCTTGCTATGAAACTACAGAGGATACATTTTTTTCCTGTTTTATTTGACTACCATTCAGATATTTGAAATGCCTCCCCATTATTCTCCTTTCCAATCCAAACATCCCCTCATGTGATTAGGTTTCCAGACCCTTTCCTATTTACCCTAACCTGGCTTGCTTCATGTGGTCGATGCCCAGAAAGGAATTCAATACTCCAGATGTGGTCTGGCTGTGCAGAATACACTGAAGTGATTACCTCCCCTCTTCTGTACACAAGTATTTGTTAATGCCACCTCTGTTTGCATCATTTCTTTTTGGTAGCGCATAGTGGTACATATTGAATACACACGCACACACATACATATAGATTCTCCAAACACTGTGCCTTCTTGAGTGCAGCTCCAGTCTCATTTAACTTAAAAAAGAAGATCTTACTTTGTTTCTATCACATTTGATCCCATTAAGTTTGGCTCATATCTCCTTAACCTCCAACTCCAGTAAGACTATATTAAATTATTTTAACTTTATAAAGTTAAAATGACCTATTCTACAGTTAAACATGTTTCAGTGAGTAATAAATTCATATAATAATAAGCATATAGTTCTATTCCATTATTTCTCAAAAGATTAGGTTTGAAGGAACCATTGTGAAATGTGTTTTAAAAGTGGTCTGTTATTTTTACGTGGATTTGAGAAAACAGAGGCAAAAATTTTAAGTTCATGATAAAAAAAAGAGAGAGGGAAGAAGCAAGAAGAAACAGTGACTGGGTTGTAAATAGAAAAAGAGAACATATATATACATGTTTCTTATAAACAATATATCCATTTTAAAGTATATTATAAAATGCAAACATATATTCATATGTACACATATGTATACATACATAGAACATACACACAAATAAATATACATATATGTACATGTATACACATGTTTGTGTGTTTATTTGAGGGAGAGAAAGGAATCATCATGGGAGACTCATTCCAAATACACATATTGGCTTTGGGGGGTGATTTGGGAAGGCCATGGGTTTGATGGAATGCAGGGGTTTCAAACCCAAAATAAGCTTAGAACCAAATGCTTGGAACAGTAGCTTATTCCTGGCAAGTAGAGATAGATTTGCCATAGAAGGGTCTTAGACTTGAAGAAATTATTAAGGAAAATAATCAGTAGCTACATGTTGATAAGCAGCTGAAAAATTCCTGGAACAGCCCTGTGCTATTGCTGTGAAGAATTAACAAAAAAAGAATGGTGTAGTAATAGTAAATTTTAGTAATGATGTGACTGTGTGTGTACCTGTGTGTTGATTTATTTTAAATCTTGATCTTATTTTCATGTCCTGTTATTTTAAGCAGAAATAGGAAATTAGAATCATGCTACTAATATTAATTGTCCCATATTTTGGTAGACAAGGCAATAGCGCTTAATAAATGGCTTTACAGCTGCATCTCAGCTTTCTATATCTGATGAAAGCTCGTTTACCTATCAACAGTTAGTGTACTCACTTAGTAGGAGTGATCCTATGGGCAAGTGTGGAACTTTTCCAGAGAACAGAAGCTTGCTTTACAACCTCACCAGTTTTTCTTGCATATTTGTTTCTGCTTCTGAAGACAGTCTCAGCTCGAGGCAATGTGAAGTGATAGAGAGCCCACGGAACCTTCCTTCTGTATGCCCGGCTCAGGTCCGGGCTTACTGCTTATGTGTCAAGGGACTCTTGGCCGGTCGCTTAAAATCACTGAGACTCAAGTGGCCTATTTATGAAACAAATAAAAAACACATACCTGACATAGTTGTATAAGACTAAAAGAAGTAATGTGTATGTAACTCTTATTAATCTGGAGCCCATATTGTCCATTTCAGAGCAGTTGCACAGTTAGTTGAAGAAACACAATTCAGCATCAAAAAGTAATTGAAAATTAAATCCCTCAAATATCGTAATATTTCGAAAACTCTATGCCACAACTAGAAGGACCCACAACTAAAATATACAGCTATGTACTGGGGTGCTTTGGGGAGAAAAAGGAAAACAAAAAACAAAAAAACCCAAAAAAAACTCTGAAGGGGACCCAAGGATTTAACACATAGTACCATTTCCTTAAATTCTCTTCTACTTCTATATATATCCTCAGCTTCCCCCAGGTATCTTGCCCAATGATTCCTTAAAGTTTCTTTCTATATCCAGCCCACAGCTGCTTATTTCTCCCTGTTCCTTCTCGCCCGATACCGCCCCTTTCTATACCTTTTATTAGATAGATGGATTCTACCACTCTCCCCATGAAAAAGAACCCTTCTTCTTTAGTTATGTGTGCCTGTGTGTGTGTGTGTGTGTGTGTGTGTCTGTTGTCTGCGTGTTTGGGGTGAGCATTAGCTTAGCTGGCAACTACAGGATTCTCTTTAGTGGGTTGGAGAAAAAATGTAATTATTGTTACATGACATATATAAAAACACTTTTCAAGCATCATACAATATTTCTTGGCAGGAGAGCCAAGCCTGTGCTACATCTTTGAGGGAGATGGAATATGTGAGCCTTTTGAGAAGGAAACCAGCATCATAGACTGTGGCCTCTATACTCCCAAAGGATACCTGGATCAGTGGGCTGCCCAAGCTTACTCCTCTCGTGAGGACAAGAAGTGTCCTGTTTCCTTGGTAACCGGAGAGCCTCATTCCATGGTAAATTAATAGAGTCAAGGCTGAGCAAAATTGTGAAGTGTCTCCCCCAGATGCTTAATGGGAGCTTACATTTTTCTCTTGACTTTGATATCAAATTTAGTCCTTACTGAACTCAGAATAAGATAATATTAAATGAAAAGCTTCTAGACTAGCAATTAGCTCTCATCCCTCACCCTCATCCTGCTTACCCTCACTAGTTTTCATCTAGGAACCTTTGGCGATGCAATAGCTGACTCCAAGGTATACAGAAGCATTTCAGAATTAACCTTATCAATACACATATCAGAAATTACACTTGGGCTTTGTATCGGGGAGAATTTATTTTAAAAGAAGAAAAAGAAACAGTGAAGAGTCAAAATGACTGGATTACACTACTGGATCCACCAGTATTACCATTATTGTTACTAAGTGAGGTTTGACAAGTCACTTAACCTCTCTGGGCCTCAATTTTCTCATATGCAAAATGGTTATAGTAATACCTTTTGCGTTTAATTCAATGGTTTATTACAAGGATCAAATGAAATTTAAAATATATGTTAAAGATCAAAGTAGACTATGATTTCAAGAATTCTTATTGAAGAAATTCTACAATTAGTATTAAAAACAAATCCTTAGGTATACAATTTTCCGTGAATATCCACCTAAATAAATAGGAGATCCTCTGAGGACTCTGAGGACTAACTTCTAAGAATTATAGTTGAATCCTGAAAAGAAGATTAAGGGCTTTGGCTTTTGGGTACTATTCCAGATGCTTCCGTTGCCAAATAACCTCTTCCATTCATCACAACAATAGGCAATACTGTCCTTTCAACAGAAGTGAGATTTAGCTAAGTATTACCAGCCAGGATGAAATCATTGGATTTTAGACTTGAGGAGACGTCTCCAGGAGACTGAGGAACCAGCCAAGGTTGGTGCTTCAGTTCACGGAACTCATCGAGGACCCGGGTGACTTCTAGATTCCAGCACTTTCCATCCTCAGCTTGCAGCTTTCTTCCTCCTGCTCATAAGATGACTGCTACCCCTTTAGGCATGAAGTCAAGCAGGAAGAAGGGGCAAGGTCAAAGGAGAATAGGTACATGCTAGTTGAGTCTTTCCCTTTTTATTGGGAAAATGACAGCTTGCTGGAAGTTCAAGACTATAGACTTCCACCAACATCTCACTGGTCAGACCCAGATCACTTTGTCACCCTTAGTGGTAAAGGACCCTGAGGAAATGAGCATTTATGATTGGATACACTGTCACCTTGAACAAAATTGGAGTTTGTGCATAAGAAAGTAAGGGGAAATGGATATTGGTAGGCAACTAGCCATGTCTGCCACGTGTCCTCAGCTAATTCTGGCCTCTTTCTCAATGATTTTGGTGCCCAATGACAGGAAGCCAGGAAAGTTGGGAGATGTTGACTTAGTGACAGCTGTCTGAAGTGGCTTTTAGTCTAGCTTGTCTATCTTCCGTAAGTGAAGTGGGAGAGATTTCCTGGAGTTTCTCTTCCCTGGCTCCTTTACTGAGCTGAATGTTCAGTGGTTCCCTGACTCAGTAGCCTCAGTTGATCTTGCCCAGTAAGGATCTAAGCATCATTCTGGACAGTCTTCTGTGGCTAATCCTAGGAGCAGTTGCCTGAAATGTGCCCGGACTATTCTTTGGGCAAGATCCCTGGGTTGATGATGGGCTGAGAATTGTCATGTGTATTTTTATACCCTGGCAAGTTATATCTTGAGGCTAACAGAGACTGTTGAGACATTCTCCTACATTGAGAAAACTGTTCTGCCGATAACAGGATCGTTAGGCACTCAGAAAGAGAGGAAAACTTTGGTTTTGAGCTGGAGAGTTTCATTGTCTTTACTTATATCTCATCCTCCACCTTTAATTTTTGGTTGAAATTGTATTTTAGATTTGCGCATCTTACCATCCAGATTTACTAGAGCACCGTCCCCTTACTGGCTGGTTTCCCTGTGCCACCCGTGGAAATAGACCTCAGGATGAGAGGAGTGAGCAGCCAGAAGGTAGCCTGGAGAGAGAGAATGAGGTTTGGCTCAAAGTAAGTGGCCCAAATTTTTTTTGTGAAGTCTGCAGATAGATGATGCTTGTGTCTGTATACATGTGTGTGTATACGTGTGTGTATATGTATGTGTACATGTATGTGTAAATGCGTAAATGCATTGGAATGGCTCATCAGGAAATTTCCTTTTGTTATCTCAAAGTTTTATACTTTGAATTTGTTTTCACCTCTTTTTGAAATTTGGACTTCTTTCTTTACAAGTAATCAGTTTATCAAAGTGTAACATACGCACAAGAAAGGGCCAAAATCAGAAACGCACAGATCAGTGAGTTTTTACACAGTGAACATCCTCTCTAGCCACCACACAGATCAGGAAACAGAGTGTTAACATCATCCCAAAGGCTCTCGCACTCCTCAGTTAATATACCACAGAGGTGTTATTCTATTTCTATCACCATAGATTAGTTTGCCTATTTTTGAACTTTACATGAAAAACTTGACAGTATGTACTTTTTGTGTCTGATTCTTTCTTACTCAACACTCTATTTGTGAGATTCAACCATGCTGCTTCTCTTAGCGGTGTTGTTCATTTTCGTTGCTAGGTAGCATTCCAGTGCATGAATACAGCACAATTTATTTATCCGTATTGACGAACGTTTGGTTTGTTTGAAGTTTTTCTCCATTAGGATATTATGAATATTTCTGCTATACACATTTACTCACATTTCTTGGCAAACGTATATAAACAGTTGGGTATATTTGGAATTTCTAGATCATGTGTAGACAGGTGACCAGCTTTAGCAGATAATCCCAAATACTTTTCCACAGTGGTTGTACTAATTTGTTCTCTCACCAGAGGCTTAAGAGTATTCCAGTTGCTTCACATCTGCAGCAGCACTTGGTATTTTAAGTCTTAATTTTAGCCATTCTGTTGGACATGTAAAGGTATGCCCTGTGGTTTCGATTTGCATTTACATGTTGACTAATGAGATTGGGAGATGGCTTATTTTTTCTTGCATTTAGTGGTATCTTTAGACAAATGAAGTTCTAAATTTTTTGAAAGTCTGATTTATCCTTCTTTTCCTTTATGGTTAGTGCTTTTTAGTGTACTATATTAAGAAACTTTGCCTACCACAAATATATACTTCCCTATGTTGTCTTCTAGAAATTTTATTGTTTTGCTTTTCATGTGTAGGTCTATAATCCACTGTAATTTTTGTGTATTGTGTGAGGTATAGATTAAGAGTTTTTTCCCCTATGGATTTGCAGTAGGTCTAGAGCCACTGTTACTCAAACTAAAATTTCCTTTTCCTCACTGTGCTGCACTGTGTCACCTTTGTCATAAATCAACTGGCAATATATATGTGGACGTCTGTTTATTGATTCTCCATTTTGTTCTGCTGGTTTGTATATTCTTGCACCAAGATTACACTCTTACTTACTGTACATTTTTGTTGAGTCTTAAAATCCTATTATGTAAGTCCTAAAATTTTGTTCCTTTTTTTCCAGATTGTATTGGCTATTCTTGGTCATTTGAATTTCCGTATAAATTTTGGAATTGGCTTCATTTTCCACTAATGGAAAAAAATATCTGATGTTATATTGACTGGGATTTCATTGAATCTCTATGACAATTTTGGGGGGAGTTTTCTCTTTAATATATTTCTCTTCTAACGTATTCTTTCAGTTACTTAAGTTGTCTTCAGTTTCTCTTAACATTTTATGGTTTTCTGAGAAAAGGGAGTTGAATTTTATCAAATGCTTTTTTGCATCTACTGAGATGACCATATTATTTTCTCTTTTGTTCTGGCAATTTCTAGACTTACATTAATAAACTTTTAAATATGAACCAAACTTATATGCCTGGGAAACAATAACACCTTGGAGGTGATGTATAATCCTTTGTCAGTGGGTTTTGGATTTTATTTGTGAATATTTTAAGTGTTTTTTCTTTTTTAAATCTATGTTCATTAGAGCCAGTTCCTAATTTTCTTTTATTTTACTGTCCTGTCAGGTTTTACGACGAAGGCTAGGATTGACTTCTAAAGTAGGTTTCTTTTTCCTCCAGTTCTCTTGATTACTTTGTGTAAGACTGGTATTAATTTTGGAGGTGTTCATCAGTGAAGCTCTTTGAGGCTGTAGTTTTCTTTAGGAAAAAATTTAAATTATGTGTTAAAACTTTGAGACAAATATAGAAGAATTGGGTTTTCTGTTTCTTCTTAGGTCAATTTTGGTAAGTTGAGTTTTTCAAGTAATTTGTCCTTTTTTCCTAAAACTTTAATTTATTGACATTAAGTGTTTCATATTGTTCTCTTATTTTCTTTTGTAATGTTCCCACAATCTCTAGGACTTTTTTCATTCATGCTATTGTTATAATATATATATTGTTATATCTCTTATTTTTTTTGTTGAGTCTTGCTAAAGCTTTATCAATTTTATTCTTTTAATTAATCTTTAATCTATCTTTAATTAATCTTTTTATGACTCAACCAAAGAAATAAATACATATATATACACACACATACATATATATGTGTGTATATATGCATATATACCTGTATATGTAAAAGGAATATATATGTATAAACATAAAAGGAAACAAATAATGAAAATCAGAGCCTATGTGTGTGCCCTTGTTTTTATTATTTCTTTCCTTATATGTTGGCATTTAATTTGCTCTTCTTTTTCTAGTAACTTGAGATGATGCTTACACGATTCTTAGGTTCTGTTCTCTTTTATATATGCATTAAGGCCATAAGATTCCTTTTTAGCTACATCCTACAAGTTTCACATGTCTTATTTCTGTTATCATATAGTTCAAACTTATTTTCTAATTTTCGTTTGGTTTCCTTTCTGGCTCCTGAGTTATATATAAGCATGCTGTTAGCTTCCAAGCTTTTGTGGATTTTCTGGTTAACTTTTTGTTTTTGATTTATAGCTAGAGTCTTCTGTGGTCAAAGAACATATTCTTTGCGGTTTTAATTCTTTGTAATTTGTTGAACCTTGAATTATGGACCAGCATATGGTCAATATTGGTAAATAGTACATGTACTTTGAAAGGAATATGTAGTCTGAAATTGTTGGATACAGGATTCTGTATATTTAAGATAGATCAAGTTCATCCATCATGTTGTTGAAATTTCTTATATTTTATATATTTTATATATATACATATTTTTTTCTGAGATTTTGTACTGATTCCATCAATTACTGGGAGCTATGTGTTAGACTCTCCTACCATAATCTTGGATTCGTCTGTTTCTCCTTTATTTTTGTCAGTTTTTGATTTATACATTTTTGAGGCCATATTGTGAAATATGCAAGTGATTCTCACTTTATATGGTAGCATGGGACCACAAAATGACCACGTAGGCTGAAACTATGCAAGGCAAACTTAATAATCAATGGTAAAAATTACAATTGTTACATGACCTCTAAAAATTTTTATCACAATATTGAATACTCTCTTATTTTCAATAATAAATGTGAAGGGAAATGAAAAAAAGTAAAACTGATATTTATTTAGTTTGCTATAATTTAAAACATTAGAAACATAGAGAATTAAAGTATTTCATTTCTTTGTTAAAAAAAGAAAGGCAAACTTACCCAAAGTAGTTTGGACAATGCTTGCCTTTTTTTTTTATCATGTGACTGATGCTATAAAGCAAGCAGTTTTTCTATGCATTTGTGAATTGTCATATTCCTTTCTTAGTTTGATCAGCTTCCAACATTTTATCCTTTGTACTTTCAATGTTATGAAATTTCTCTGAGGAATTTTTTTAATGTGAATTTTTTCTTGGCATCACTTCCTCTGAGACATCTTCATCCTTTTTTTGTCACAACCAGTTTCCTCATTTATGTTGATAAGGCTGCTTTCACTAATTTTCTCTGGCCTACATATCGAGTCTCTCAAGTGCTAACAGCATCAACATTCCCACAGTCAGCTATTTTTTCTTCTACAATTTTATTTACCTTTAATTCCAATTTTATCATTTTTGTTTCTTTGCTGCACTCTCGTCCTTGTTAGCTGATTCCCTCTTTTGATTATCTATGTTTGTAAAATGTCCTGTAGGTTTGTCACTGAGAGACAAAGAGGCAGCACAACTGCTCACTTTTCTGTCTCTGCATCAACTGAGTAACAGAGACACAGTGACCGACCAATGACAGACTTTGAAAGAAGTGATGTAATTGGTCACTGATCATGATTCTCATTTGTTATCTACTTGGTGATTTGTGGATGGAAGGACTATGAGTGAAGTTTGTACTTTCTGCTGTTACGGTTAATATATGGTGCTAACTGAAATTTGAATAATATTGTTTGGACTCTCAGGTTATATCACTAAATTGTGATAACTGCTATTTGTGTTTATGGGAACCAGTAAAGTGAGGACTGTCAGTTTGTAACTTTAGAATTTCTGTATCTTCTTGGTGGATTAGTTTTAAATCTGCCAATATACTTATTTCTTATTCACTTGTTCCATTTGTTCTATTTTTTGCCCTGTTTTAGATTAAACAAATAGCTTTATTATTTTATTTCCCATTCTATGATTTTGTTAGTTGTATGTTTAGTTTATTCTGTAAGTGGTTACCCTAGAGATTGCAGCATGCATCCTTAACTGGTTAGAGCCTACTATGAATTAGTACCCTCACAATTTCATGATCAATCAGTACCTGAGAATACTTTACCTCCATTTATTACTTCCTGGCTTTTAAAAGTTAATATGATTTTAAATTACCTAATATTTACCCTCTCCAGTGATCTTCAGTCCTTTCTACATTTCTATGCTTCCCTCATTTTTATTTAGCTTTAAAAAGTCTGTTTATTGAGGGTGACATTGGCATCATGGCAGAGTGAGTTGTTCCCTTTCTCTCTCTCCTCTAAGTTATAACTAAATGGGCATTCATTAACCAGAAGAGAATTCCCTGCACAGCACAACAGAACATCTGAGAGATCCATGCAGCTGTACACCTGAATGTGGGTGGACTGGATCCCCAGGAGGCAGTGGAACTATGTGAGCAAGCACAGCCCTCTCCCCGCCCAGCAACAGTGAGCCAGGGTGCAGATCCTCATACAGCAGCCAGCGTGAATGTAAGAGGAGGTGGGGGCAGCCCTGCCTGTGCAAACACTTCTGGAGTTGTAGCTCAGCCTGCAGGAGCATCCCCCAAGCCATGGCAGCCCCACAGGAGAGAATACTCTACCCCCAATGGTGATGCCTCAGCTCATGTGAAGATGTCTGCCCCTGAGAGCAGTGCAGGTGATGAGGTGCCTCACCCACTCAGAAGGTGCCCTGCCTGCAAAGCACAGCAGCCCACAGGACCCACTGAGTGGTGGCTCAGCCCCCATGTAGGTGCCCCTCCTGCCTAGTGTAGCAGCTCAGCTGATCCGCTGCCAAGTTCAGTGGCCCTGCCTGTGCAAGGGTGACTCATATGCTGAATACAGATGCCCTGCCTATGGTGCACAACCCATCTGCCCACCATAGAAGCCCTGCCCAGCTGAGTGCAACCTGCAGAGTGGCTTTGGCCATCCCACGCAAATGCAGAGCAGCCCTACCTCCACAACTTTCAGCATATGGGGTGGGATCAGAAAACACAGCTCATGCTCCCTCTTAGCAGTGGCAGGTGGAATCTGTGACTGGATACTACCACAAATGCACTGGCAAAGGATTAATTCATCAAACACCATGGAGAACTACAGTAACACTTTAAAGCAGAAGGAAAATGATAAGTCTCCTGAAACCAGTCATGAAGTCACAGTAATTTACAATCTAAATGACAGAGGATTCAAAATTGTTATCATAAGAAACTCAAAGAGTTACAGGAAAACTGAGAAAGACAATTCAGTGAGCTCAGGAATAAAATTATTGAGTAGGAGAAATACTTCACCAAAGAGATTGAAACTAAAAAAAACCCAAACAGAAATTCTGGATATGAAGAACACAATTAATGAGATAAAAAATAATCTAGAAATCATAAAAAATAGAGCTGATATTATGGAGGACAGAATTAGTGAATTAAGAGGACAGAAATATAGAAATCCTTCAGGTAAAGAAGGAGCAAGAACTAAGATTTTTTTTTTTTTTTTTGGAGGAAGATTAGCCCTCAGCTAACTACTGCCAGTCCTCCTCTTTTTGCTGAGGAAGCCTGGCTCTGAGCTAACATCCGTGCCCATCTTCCTCTAGTTTATACGTGGGACGCCTACCACAGCATGGCTGCCAAGCAGTGCCATGTCCGCACCTGGGATCCGAACCAGCGAACCCCGGGCCGCCGAGAAGCGGAACGTGCGAACTTAACCGCTGCGCCACCGGGCCGGCCCCCAAGAACTAAGATTTTTAAAAATTAAAGAAATTCTTTGAGAAATATCTGACTCAATTAAGAAAAGCAATATAAGGATTATAAATATTCAAGAGGGAGAAAAGAGGGAGCAAGGAGCCAAGAGCTTGTTCAAAGAAATAATAACTGAGAAGTTCCCAAACCTGGAAAAGGAACTGGACTTACAAGTACATGAAGCCATTAGAACTCCTAATTATATCAATGCAAAAAGACCTTCTCCAAGGCATATAATATTAAAACTGGCAAAAGTCAATGACAAAGAAAAAATATTAAGGGCAGCAAGCAGAAGAAAATAACCTACAAAGGAACCCCCATCAGACTTTCAGCAGATTTCTCAGAAGAAACTTTACAGGCTAAGAAAGAATGGAATGATATATTCAGAATACTGAAAGAAAAAACTTTTCACCCAAGAATACTCTATCCAGCAAAACTATCCTTCAGATACGATGGAGAAATAAAAGCTTCCCCAGATAAACAAAAGCTGAGGGAGTTCATCGCCAATAGATCTGCCTTACAAGAAATGATGAAGGAAGCCCTCCTACCTGTAACAAAAAGGCAAAGGTTTACCAAGCCTTGAGCAAGGAGATAGACAAAATCAGAAAACTGCAACTATCTATCAGAACAGGTTAGCAAACACTTAATTATAACATAAAAGATAAAGGGAAGGAAAGCATCAAAAATAATTATAAACACTTCAATTTAGTTACAAACTCATATTACTAAAAATAATAACTTGTGGTGACAACTCAGCAGGGGAAGAGGAAAGAGCTAGAACCTGCTTAGGCTAATGTACATAACAGGCTATCAGAAAATGGACTGTCTCATCTATGAGATCTTTTATACAAACCTTGTGATAACCATGAAACCAAAAATCAAAGCAGAGCCACAAATCCTAAAGAGAAAACTGAGAAAACTGTCACAGAAAACCACCAAACTGAAATGGCTGTCAAAAATACAAGGGAAAAGAAACAGTGGTAATATAGAACACTGAAAAACAAGAGGTAAAGTGACAGCATTAAGCCCTCATATATCAATAATCACTCTACATGTAAATGTGTTGAATTCTCCAATCAAAAGGCACAGAGTGGCTGGATGGATTGAAAAACAAGACCCAATAATATACTGCCTCCAGGAAGCACATCTTAGCTCTAAAGACAAACATAGGCTCAGAGTGAAAGGTTGGAAGCTGATACTCCAAGCAAATGGCAAGCCAAAGAAAACAGATGTTGCCATACTTATATCAAACAAAGTGCACTTCAAGATAAAAAAGACAATGAGAGACAAAGAGAGGCAGTATATAACAATAAAAGGGACTTTCCACCAAGAGGACATAACACTTATGAATATATATGCACCTAACACAGGAGCACCAAAGTATATAAAGCAACTACTAACAGACCTAAAGGGAGAAATTGACAGCAACACTATAAGAGTAGGGGACTCCAACACCCGACTTACATCAATGGATAGATCGTCGAGACAGAAAGTCAAGAAGGAAACAGTGGCCTTAAATGAAACACTAGACCAGATGGACTTTATATATATATAGAACATTCCCTCCAAAAACAGCAGAATACACATTCTTCTCAAGTGCACATGGAACATCCTCAAAGATAGACCATCTGTTGAGAAACAAGGCAAGCCTCAATAAATTTAAGAAGATTAAAATTATATCAAGTGTCTTTTCTGACCACAGTGCCATGAAACTAGAAATCAACTATAAGAAAAAAGCTGGGAAAGGCACAAATATGGGGAGATTAAACAACATGCTACTGAACAACCATTGGATAAATGAAGAAATCAAAGGAGAAATCAAAAAATACTTGGAGGCAAATGAAAATGAAAGCACAACATACCAGCTCTTATGGGATGCAGCAAAAGCGAGACTAAGAGGGGAATTTATAGCAATACAGGCCTACCTCAACAAACAAGAAAAATCTCAAATAAGTAATCTAAACTACACCTAACAGAACTAGAAAAAGAACAAACAAAGCCCACAGTCAGCAGAAGGAGGGAAATAATAAAGATTGGAGCAGAAATAAATGAAATAGAAATTTAAAAAACAATAGAAAGGATCAATGAAACTATTAGCTGGTTCTTTGAGAAGATAAACAAAATTGACAAACCCTTAGCCAGTCTCACTAAGAAAAGAAGACAGAAGGTGCAAATAAATAAAATTAAAAATGAAAGAGGAGAAATTAGAATGGATACCACACAAATACAAAGGATTAGAAGAGAATGCTATGAAAAATTATATGCTGACAAATTGGATAACCTAGAAAAAATAGATAAATTCTTAAACTCATACAACCTCCCAAAACTGAATCAAGAAGACATAGAGAATCTGAATAGACTAATTCCAAGTAAAGTGATAGAAACAGCAATCAAAAACCGCCCAAAAAAACAAAAATCCAGGACCAGATGGCTTCTCTGGAAAATTCTATCAAACATTCAAAGATTTAATACCTACCCTTTTCAAATGATTCTGAACAATTAAAGATGACAGAACTCTTTCCGACTCATCCTATGAGGCCAACATTACCCTGATACCAAAACCAGACAAGGACAACACAAAGAAGGAAAATTATAAGCCAATATAACTGATGAATATAGATGCGAAAATCCTTAACAAAATGTTGGCAAACCAAATACAGCAATACATTAAAAGGATCATACACCATGACCAAGTGGGATTTATACTAGGAATGCAGCATGGTTCAACATCTGCAAATCAATCAGTGTGATATGCCAGATTAACAAAATGAGGAATAAAACTCATATGATCATCTCAATAGGTGTAGACAAAGCATTTGACAAGATCCAATGTCCATTTATGATAAAAACTTAAATAAAATGGGCATAGAAGGAAAGCACCTCAACATAATAAAAAGCCATATATAACAAATCCACAGCCAATATCATATTTAACAGGGAAAAACTGAAAGTCACCCCTCTAAGAACAGGAGCAAGACAAGGGTGCCCACTCTTGCCACTCCTATTCAGCATAGTACTGCAGGTTTTGGCCAGAGCAATTAGGCAAGAAAAACAAATAAAAAGTATCCAAATTGGAAAGGAAGAAGTAAAACTCTTGCTGTTTGCAGATGACATGACTCTATATATAGAAAACCCTAAAGAATGCACCAGAAAACTGTTAGAAATAATCAACAACTACTGCAGAGTTGCAGGGTACAAAATCAAGGTACATAAATCAGTTGCATTTCTATACACTAATAAGCTAGGAGAAAGAGAAGTCAAGATGCAACCTCATTTGCAATTGCAACAAAAAGAATAAAATATCTAGGAATAAATTTAACCAAGGAGGTGAAAATTACACTATATACTGAAAATTATAAGACATTATTGAAAGAAATTGAAGAAGATGTAAAGAAATAGAAAGATATTCCATGCTCAAGGATGGGAAGAATAAACATAGTTAAAATGTCCATATTACTTAGAGTAGTCTACAGAATCAACACAATCCCAATCAGAATCCTAATGACATTCTTCACAGAAATAGAACAAAGAATCCTAAAATGTATATGGAGCAACAAAAGACCCCAAATAGCTAAAGCAATCCTGAGAAAAAAGAGCAAAGCTAGAGGCACAATCCCTGACTTCAAAATATACTACAAAGCTATAGTAATCGAAACAGCATGGTACTGGCACAAAAACAGACACATAGATCAATGGAACAGAACTGAAAGCTCAGAAAGAAAACCATACATCTATGGACAGCTAATCTTTGACAAAGGAGCTAAGAACATACAATGGCTAAAGAAAAGTCTCGTCATTAAATGGTGTTGGGAAAACTGGACAGCCACATGCAAAAGAATGAAAGTACACCATTATCTTACACCATACACAAAGATTAATGCAAAATCGATTAAAGACTTGAATGTAAGACCTGAAGCCATAAAACTCCTAGAAGAAAATATAGGCAGCACACACTCTGACATCGATTTTAGCAACATCTTTTCGAATACCATGTCCGCTCAGGGAAGGGAAATGAAAGAAAACATGGGACTATGTCAGGCTAAAAAGTTTCTGCAAGGCAAAAGAAACCATGAACGAAATGAAAAGTCAGTCCACCAACTGGGAGAAAATATTTGCAAATCATATATCTGACAAGGGGTTAATCTCCAAGATTATAAAGAACTCATTCAACTCAACAACAAAAAGACAAACAACCTGATCAAAAAAATGGGCAGAGGATATGAATAGACATTCCTATTAATCTATTAAGAAAATTTAGTTTTCCCTAATCTACCTAATACCAAATGAATTAAGAAGTGATTTTTAAAAATGAGCTCGTTAGCTTTTTCCAACGTTTTCTGAGGCCTGCACAATTTCTGACTCTTTATTATTCCTTTTAGTTCACTTTAATCTTGATACATAAATATGATTTGTATTCAGTGGATTAGAGACAAATATATTGCACAAGTGAGAAACAACTGTGCTGGAAAACATTAGCCTTGAAAATATCTTTCCAAAAATCCTTCATTTACTAACATGCTACTTGCCCAACAAAATATCTGTCATTTTAGTCCACATTTACTGAGGTAACTTGTCTCTCGTAGTTTTTCTTATTTTTTTTCTAATCTTGGGCCAATAGACCAAAATGTAAGAACTTTCTCTTCCATAGCATAAAATGTAGATTCCTTTTATTATTTATGGTAAAAACCATATTTTAAAGCCATTTGTACTTTACAAAGTGCATTCTCAGGCACTTTTTAATTTGATCCCCACAATAGCCCTGTGAGTTTGGCAAAACATGTGTTTTCCTATTGTACAGATGGGGAAAGTAAAAATCAAAGACTCAAAGTGGTTTTTCTACATCACTCAAGAATAAAATGGTAAACTTGAGGATCAAACTCATGCGTCTTGACTCTGATCCCATGTTTATTCCTCTACACTGTGTTGCCTCACTCAACCAGCATTCATTATGCACCTATGATATGCCAAACCCAGAATTAAGCACTGAGATAAACAGGGGAGTAGACATGAGCAAGAAAACAAATTAAAACATGTGGAATTGGAAGGAAAGCCTTCCCGTCTTCTAAATTCTTCAAAGACCATGTGTCTGTGAATTGAATTCATAGGATTTATTAAGTGCATATTGTAAACTCTAGGTGCCATTGGGGGATAAAGAAAGAAACAGAAGGCATGATCTCTTCCAGAAAGCGCTTTGAATCTCGGCAGTATAGACAACAAAAGAAGCAATTTGAGAAGCAGAGATTCAATGAGTACTTGTTTTGTTTCACAGGGAGCTCATCAATATATGCAAAATCATATGTTTGTGTTTATTTTCATCACTGTTCTAAAATGTCTCCAATTTGGAATGCTCTCACTCAGGCTGGACTGGTTAGCTATCCTAACAGAAACCACGACATACTCATAGTATTTTAAATACCAGGGTCCTCCACATCAGTTATAAATCATGGACCACTGCCTGGAAACCCTTGCTACATACAGCCTAAAGCCTGTTAACCATAATTTCCTCCCTTTCTTTTTTGGGTTCAACTAGCCAAACACTGCATATGAATCCTCAAAGGAAAATGCAATGCGTATTTAATTGATTGGATTTCAAAGATGAGAATCCCTAACACCAGGCACTGGGAAGAGAGGGGAGAGAAACACATTTATTGAGATTTTCTCTGTTCCAGATATCTTATTATTAATTGTCATACAAACTCTCCATCAGGGATATAATTTTTCTCATTCTGAAAATGATTATCTGAAAACTCAGAGATGCTAAGCATTTTAGATAACATAGCAAGTAGAGATACAGATAGGATTCAAATTCAAATCCAGCTTATTCCAAAGCCCATGGTCCTTCCTCTATACCAGGGGTTAGGAAGCATTTTCTGTAAAGAGTCAGATAATAAATGTGTTAGGATTGTGGGCCATATAGTCTCTGTCACAACTACTCAACGCTGCTGTTGTAGAATGAAAGCAGCCGTAGACAATTTGTAAAGGAATAAGCTTCGCTATGTTCTAATAAAGTTATATTGATGAACGCTGAGATATGAAACCATTGTTAGCTCACAGACTTTACAAAAGCAGGCAGGAGGTCAGATTTGCCCCATGGGTCGTAGTGTGCTGACCTCTGCTCTGTATCGTGTTTCCAGTTAACACTAAAGGCATTTATAGACATTTGCCTTATTTCCACACCATGGCAACATCCACTTTTAATTCTATTCATTAAACATTGCCTAAACTGAATAAAATGTTGGTTCTATAGAGGGATTCAAAAATGAATGAATCGCCATCATCACCCTTAATGTACATACACTGCAGTAGGCATGTTTTCACAAATATTTTAGAAGACAGAATGTCATAGGTCATGTGCTACAGATCAGTAAAGTGCAAAATAGACTCAAAAGGACCTGGTTACTGATTGGACTTAGGAAGATAGAGATAAGTCTTATCTCAGACTGAATTGCCCCATTTGTCCTATCTTCCACACCCCTTTATACACATATTCACACACACACACACACACACACACACACACATTCTAGGCTTTACTCATTTTAGTCTTAACAGATTGCTTTCAGTGCTGGAATACGCCAAGGTTTTCACATCTCCGTAACCTTTCATGTTTTTCCTTCTCTGTAAATGCTTTCCTCACTTTGTAAATGTTTTCTCCACTCTGTAGGTGTTTCTCCCTAAGAAACACACGCTCATCTTCTAAGATTTAGCTCAAGGATTATTTCCTTTATAAGCCCCAGTCTTTCCTAAACTTCTCTCCCAAGCCCCACTTACTATAATTGATCACTTCCTCTTATGTGCCTCCTCAATAGATACTTCTGTACGTTCTGTACAGAACGTGTCTGTACGTTCACTGTTCTTGCTTACCTGTTCGTCTCTCCATATTATAAGCTGTAAGGATCTTGTGGGCAGAGACCGTGTGTATGTCAAGCACAGAGCACAGAGCCTGCTTGTTGTAATGTTCAACATATTTGGTGATTGCGTAAATAAATGATGGGATGTTAGGTATAAGCCTTGGTGATTGGGAGCATGTTGATAATACTGCTTATGACACAGAACAGAGGTGGATAAGTAGGACTGTGGGTTAGACTAGATTGAAAAGAGGAAGTGACAGAGGCCAGAAATAGAGGCAAACCACTTCTTCTTGCAAAACGTTTTAAAAGGTGGACTATCATCTGAGTGGGAACCTCATCAAAAGGAATTTTTCAAAGATGGGGAGAATTTCTTTGGTTGTCGCAGGTTGGATTCTCAAAGAAGTAGATTCTGAGATGGAACTTAGTGTGCAAGAGGTTTATTAAGGAATGACTATGCATCAACATCTGTGGAAAAGAAGGAAAGGAGGCATGAGTGGGAAAAAACAAGCTGAGCAACCTCAAACCTCAATGACAGGCTGGGCTGACACCTCCTCTGAAAAAATAATATATGTTATCACAAAGGACAAGTGGTAAGTGGGATAATACTACTGTAAGGTCCTTACACCTTACAGTAGTAAGATTATTTGATCATAAGATAGTAATATTATTTGAGTGTAGATTGTAATGTTAGCATACATATTATAATCTCTAGAACAATCACAAAAAATATACATATACACAAATAACTATAGGTAAAAAGCCAAAAGAGAAGATTGATGGAATAATAAAATAACTTGATTCACCTAAAAGAAGGAAGGAAAAGAACTAAGAAACAAATAATAGAGAGAAAAAAAATCCATGTGGTAGACCTAAATCCAACTCTATTATTAATTACATTAAATGCAGATTGTCTAAAAACACCATGAAAAAGGCAGAGATTGTCAGTTTACTTAAGATGGAAAAAACTAGTTATATACTGTTAATAGAAAAACACTTTAAAGACATGCAGATTGAAAGTAAAAGGGTGGAAACTTATACACCGTGTAAACTCTAAGCGTAAGAAAATTGGTGTGCTATCTTAATATATGACATAATAGACTTCAAACAGACTATTAGCTGAGATGGACATTTCATAGTGAAAAGTGGGTCAATTTATCAAAAATATAGAACAATCTTAATTGTTATAAAATTGAAGCACTTAAGAACAGAGCCTCCAAAGATATGAATTAAAAGTTGACAGAACTAGTAGACAAACAGGCAAATCCATAATCATCGTTGGTGATTTTTGTTATCTCTTTCTAAATAATTAATGTAACAAGTAGACAAAAACAATCAGGGCAAGTATATAAGATTTGAAGATCGTTATTAAATATCTTGACCTTATTGATATTTGTAGAAACACTACACTCAAGTGTAGAATGCATATGGTACACTCACCAAGATAGGCCATATACAAGACCAAAGAACTAGTCTCAATAAATGTATAATGATTGAAATCCTAAATAGTACGTTCTCTGACCTCAACAGTACTAAATTAGAAATGAATAACAAGATATCTTGGAAATCTCCATTTTTTTGGTAATCAAGTGTTAGGTTTGTAAATAACTCATGGTTCAAAGAAGAGTTTTTCGTTATAAACTATTATGACCTCAAAAAAAAAATACAATAAAAAATGATTTTAGGGGGAAATTAGAAAATATTTTGAGCTGAATGATAATGAAATAACATGTCAAATTTATGGAATATGATTAAAACAGTATTTACAGGGAAATTTATAGCTGTAAATGTCTGTATTTAGGAAAATAAAATCAATAATAAAAGTTTCCATCATAAGTAGTGATTAAAAAAAGATCAAAGTAAAAATAAAAAGGAAATAACAGCCAAGAGTAGCAATCAGTGAAGTAGAAACACTCCTATATCATCACTGTTATTTTACTTTCTCTGGAAATAACCAATGCAGTTAGACTTTTATACTTCACGAGATATAAAAGAAATGAAACATAAAATGTGAAAGGAAGAAGTAAAATTTGAATTATTTTCTCATAAATTGGGTTAACATCTGAAAAGAGAAAACCTGAAAATTATTTCACTTAATATCATAGTTTAGTACAAAATTAAGATGAAAATAAGTATGCTTTCCAATTTGAAACAACAATCAATGAGAAAATATGATTAAAGAAAATTCTTCATTTACAATAGCAGTAAAAATAGTAAAATATCTAGGAATAAATGTAAAAAAAGAAATTTGAAAGGTCAACATGAAGATACAAGGGAAACTTGAATAAATGAAGAGGCACAAACTGGTCATGTATAGAAAGATTCAGTATCCTGTGGAAGTCAATTCTCCCTAAATCTTAAACCTCACATAATCCCGATAAAAATTCTAACAAGATTTTTAAAAGAATTATAAAGTTGGTTTTAATGTTTTTATGGAAATTCTACAAAAGATGAGTAATGAAGGAGGGCTGGCCCTGTCAAATATCAAAATATATCATAAAATTATAGTGGTTAAAATATCAAGGGGCTGGGAGATGAGTAGACCGATCAACGGAACAAGACAGCCCAGAAATGCACCCAAAGATATAGACATATATGTAGACATGTGTCCTTAAACTTAACAATTTCAAGACAATGAGGATAGTGCACCCATTTCCACATATCCTTGCCTGATCCTAGTATTATCTAATTGCCTAAAATTGACCAGTCTGATGGGAACACAGTGATATCTGACTGTTCTTATATTTTGCATTTTTTTCTGATTGATAGTGGGATAGAGCATCACCTTACAAAAATAATTATCAGGTATTTAGTGTTCCTCTTCTCTTTCATTGTAATATAAATAAATTTATTAGTTTTTTTCAGAGAATGCAAAGATATTTTTCATTATATTAGTTTTATAGTTTTGCCTTTTAAAGTTTAGTCTTGAACATATTTGAAATTTGTTTTTGTATATAGAATAAGGTAGGATTCTACTTTTTTTTCTAAATATGATAAGCCAATTTTTCTCACCCCAACCATTAAAACTTTCATCCTTGCCCTGATGATTTGCAGTGCCATATTAATTATATATATACACTAGTTTCTGGAATATACGTAAGTCTGTTAGTTTAACACTCTGTCATATTCCACTGATTTATTTTCCTGTCCCTTACACCGGCAATACACTGTTTTTACTACTGTAACTTTTACTATGTAAACATATCTGGTAGGGCATGTCCGTCCTTATCACTTTTTTGCACGTCTTTTTCAAAATTGAGTTAGCTATTCATTATTCATGGACACAAAATTTTAGAATAAGCCTTAGCTCATTTCTTCTGCCTCTTGAAAAACGTATTAATATGTATGATCTGAACTTAATTAAACACTTGATTTGCAGCAATTGATATGATCATGTGAATTGTTCTCCGTTGGTCCATCATTATGTTCAATCATGTTGATAGGTATTTTTTTTTATATCGTCACTTTTGCCTTTGTGGAGTGAACCTACTTGTTTTTTATCTATTATATTTTAAATATGCTCTTGGATTTTATTGGTTAATTTTTTATTTTGGACTTTTGCATGTGTATTTATATGTGCAATTAGTATACATGTATTTTGAATATTCAAATTATACAAGACTCATAAAAATTGTTTGAGCAGTCTTCCCTCTTTTTTATTTTCTGAAACACTTGTATAAAATAGAAATTATCTGTTCCTTCAAAATTTGACAGAACTCTCCTGTAAAACCAACTGGTCCTGGGGCTTGTTTGAGGAAAGATTTATGATTCTCATTTAAATTTCTTTGATTTTTATTAATATATTCAACTTTTCTTTTCCAATCTTGGACTATTGGATATTTTTAGAAATTTATTAATTCCTTCCACATATTCAAAGTTAGTGCTTATAGTTGTTAATTATTTTTAGTATGTCTCATGTCTATTTTGTTGTGGTTTTTTTTTGAGGAAGGTTATCCCTGAGCAAACTGCTGCCAATCCTCCTCTTTTCGCTGAGGAAGACTGGCCCTGAGCTAACATCCATGCCCATCTTCCTCTACTTTATACATGGGATGCCTACCACAGCATGGCGTGCCAAGTGGTGCCATGTCCGCACCTGGGATCTGAACTGGCGAACCCTGGGCCGCCGAGAAGTGGAACGTGCAAACTTAACCACTGCTCCACTGGGCCAGCCCCAGTCTCATCTCTATTTTGGCTCAAGTTATCACTCCCTTTATATTGTATGGTTTTGAACCTTCATTTTCTCTTCTTTTTCTTGATTACTCATGCCTGGGATTTATTCAAAGAACAACTCTTAGTTCATTTCTCTTTTCGTTCTAGTTGTTCTCTGATCGACTAATTCTGTCTTTATTATTTCCTCTCCTGCTGTTTCTCTGGATTGACGCTGAAGTTCTTTTATAGCTTCTTGTTATAACAGGATAACCTGTTTTAACTGTTGTATAAGTTTGTCCTCTAAGTACTACTTTAACACTGGCCCATAAATGTTGACATATAGTGCTTTCATTGTTAATCAGCCCTACATATTTTGTAATAACTCACAATTTATTTTTAAAATCATGGATTTTTAATAGCTTTTTGTTTGTTTCTAGCTCTGATTTTTCATAGAATAGCAACTTTTTATTGTGCCATCTGTGTCATTATTAGGCTTTTTTCCTCCTCTTCTTGGACCTACATTTTATTAGAAAACACTTAAATAGCAAACTTTTATTCATTCAGAAGTTAAGGACCAGCCCATATTAGAAATGAGTGCTCTCTGTTAGCTGATCAAAAAGTGTCTACCACTCTTACTATTTTTCTTTTTCTATTTTTGTTTACATACGTAAACATCTACAAAATCTGTTCCTCTTTTCTTGTTTTTATTTGTGTTCTCTGCTCTTCTTTCTTTTATCTCTTCATTTTCTATTTTTCTTATTGTACATTTTTATATCTTTCTGACTTTGGGTTGAGGAAAAAATAGTATTTCAGATAAACAGTGAATAAATTTTTAGTATAAGTCCTATGCTATATTCGAGGCGTACTTAAACTAAAGAAAAATTATTTGTTGTTTCCCTGATATTCAAATTTAAGTGAGCATCCTGTTTCTTTTTGTTTAATCTGGCAACTCTCCTAATTCTTTTTTTATTTAATCAGTCACTTGCTAATCCTTTATTCAGAGATGTCTTTAACCATCCAGAAAACTGTCCAGATTTCATGATTTAGCAAGACAGGAAAAGCTCATAGGTAGAAGACACCACGTCCAATCACTACTTTGGATTCTTTGACTTTGTTCATAGGAAAGTTGACAAGACTCTTTGTTAGAGTCTCTTTACATGGAATTCTAACAATATTGGTCATCTGAATTTTCAGTCTGTTACAGAAAAGGGGGAAAAATTAGTAGGAGATTTAGAAACTAGAAGAAAACACGTACTCAGAAAAATGGTATTGTAAGCCCTGTTTTTACCATTAACCAGTCAAGTGACCTTATATAAATCCTATAACCTTCTTGGGAGTCAGTTTTCTTAGCTTTAAAATGAGGTGTTTGAATTAGATGATTCCTTCCAGCTCTGCACTTTATTTTAAGCTTGATGGTGATTTTAGAAAAGGATGAGATAATAAACAAATATAATTAATAAAAGCATTAGGCTATCAAATGCTAAGGGCAAAGATAGTTATATCTATTGATACTTTTAGAGCCTTGCTACTCAAAATATAGTGGGCATCCGAAAGCATCAGTGTACCTGAGAGCTAGATAGAAATGCAGAATCTAGGCTCGACTAAATCAGAATCTGCATTTTAACAAGCTCCTCAGGTGATTTGTATGCACATTAAAGTTGAGGAGCCCTGCTTTAGAGGATTGTTGTCTCGGCAATTGATGCTCAAAATGATGCCTCCAATTCATCAAGTGAAAATTCAGTTGAGTACAGGATTCTTTGTTTGAGAGGGCAGAAACATTTCTAATACATATTGCCATTATTTTGATACACATGATTGAAATTCCTGAAAAGTTCCTGTGCTTCAAAAGACATTATTCTGTTTGAAAAATTGACCTATGTGGATCCCTCCATTCCTGGGAATCCTGCAAAAGCAAAGATACCTATATCTATATGGTTTTCATTTCCATCAAAAACTAGACTAGTGCGTTGAAAGAGGAACTTCGTCTCCCAGTTTATCTCAGCGGGGAAAGCACTCATTTTCCACTTTCCTATCTGATTGCTACTAATATAACTTTTTTATTGATTTTACACGGATGCTTTTGCAGGCGTTAGACATGGCAACTTAGCAGACTCTAAGTTTCGTGAATAATTGGGATAGTAATTTTTTCGACCAGGAGGGAAGTTTGCCTGGCCCTGCCGTGCTCTCCTTCATCTCCTCACTTACGCATTCTCGTTCCCCAGAGAACTGTTTTCATGTATATTACGTAACACCTTTCCTCCCTTTCAGACTTTGTCTTAAGTGGAGTTTCTGCAGGATTCAGCCTCTGAGGTGAAGATTTGCATGCAGAAAGTTGTTGAGAACTTTCCTTGGGATCAGCACCGGTGAGGGAAGGAAAGAACTAGGATTGGACAGAGGGAGGAATGGAACTGTGAAACAGCCGCATGATGGTGTCAGCAGCCCACAGGGAGTGGGGATGGCTCTTCTGAGTTGTCCCATCTTGTAGACCATTCACTCCTATCAAAAGGTCATTGGACATGTGTTTCCTCCCTCTCCCCCAACTCCAGGGATGTGGCATGACCTTGTGGAAGCTTTCTTCCTCTGAGGGCAGTTTCCAGAAGGAGACTTTGCTGTGAGCTGAGTGCTCAGGCCTGAAGGAGGGGATCTGGGCAGCACACCACAGTGTCCACTACAGATTTAGTTTGCCCCATTCTGAGCCCCTTCTGAGTCCCACAAGCTCTTCTAACACAGAGCCTCTGCAGATTTAGCCCTGATGTCTAAAATCACAGATGAAGAAATGCTCTTAGAAGGAATTGAGCCAATGAGCTGATTCTAATCAGAGCTCTTCCATGGCCTTGCGAAATCGTACATTTTCAAATGTCTCTCCCTGGATGGTGGGGGTCAAAATGGTGGTTCCTTCTTCATTTCACAAAAAGACAAGTTGGCCTTACTCTTCTGAAAAAAGAAACACATAAGCTAATGGTGTTTATAGCCTTACTTGTATTATGAAGGAATAACACAGGAAATCAGCTGGTGCTGACCAAGACCAAGAGAGGCAGCAGCTTGGACACTGAAAGGAAGTCAAACCAGGTTCCCCTCTCTCCATTCTGACTACATTTTAAGTATGCAGACCACCAAGACAGCTCTATGGCAAGAGGCTACTTGCCTCACACCCTCCCTTCTTCTGTTAGATTTGGACTTCAGGTAAGAATCCCTGAAACTTTGAGAGTTAATCTCTTGCTTGTCAAATTTCTGAAGTCTACATAGACAGCAATATTATTAGGGTGAGCCATTTGAAATTGCCAATATTTGGTAATGTTTCACCTACAAAACGAGCATATAGTTCCACCAATGGCGTAAGTGTTTTAATCTGATTTCTGTTGACTCCTAATTGGAAGTACAAATGGCTTTTAACGCATTCTCTCAGCTCCTTGAAATTGTCGGAAGCTTTTATGCCTAAGTGTTTATGGGACTTCATTTTTCGGGGGAGAGAGGGCATAAGTGTCAACAAATTTTTTAAGGAATCAATACTTTCCTGCTTACCCCAGATTAAGAACCACTGGGCAGCCAAAAGAATACAGAGCTTAAAGTTGGAAAACCCAAATTCCTACCTCTCTAGCATTTAGCTAAAAGAAGTAACTTAAACTCTCAGAATCCTACTTTCCACTGCTGTGGTATAACTTTTGCATCCAGGGATAATATAGTACAAAATCTCAGATAGGAAAAAACCCAATGAGCTTGATGGATGCTCCAGCAAAGCATGTGGTCATGCTTGGCAAACTGTAAAGTGCTATACAAACAGAATGTAGTATCTGCCCACTTTCTCTTCTTCCGGGGACTTCTCTTTCTCTCTGGAATCAGGAAGGGCTGGAGATGAGTGAAAGTGGAAAGGCACAGAAAAAGTAATGACGCAGCAACTAGCCAAAAGCAATTTAAAACCTCAGAGAAGATTCTTTTCAAGTTTGTGGTATAGTTTCAGGATCTGCTATCCAGTGACCACCACAGAGGATGACCTGGAAGTCGAAATGCTTGGCTTGGGAGTATAAGTGCGTCTTTACCCAGCAGGCAGATTGGAGAGGGATTTCTTAAGCCTGAACAGTTCTGCACTAGAGAAACATTCTTTCGGTAGTTAGAGCTGGGAGTTAGTGTGCAGGCTTTGGATGAAAAAGCAACTGAGTGTGTGGGACTGGTTTTCCACTTCCATCTGTCGGTTGGTATCTATAAGTCAGTATCTATCTATCTATCTATCTATCTATCATTTATCTATTCAGTCTGTATTTTCTCTGTTTCAAAGTATTTTGAGATGGATTCACTAAGCTAATTTCACTGGCAGTCCCTCTATGTTGAGACCATTCCTCCGTCCTGAGAATCACTTGCTTTTCTAAAAACTATTTCCTCTTTTCTGATATCTGGCTATAGTTTTTCATAAGAGCCATGTTCAAATTAATTTTACATTGCCCATGTAATACATGAGTGCAATCTCCTTGTTAAAACAAATAATAAAACATTACAGATAAACCTTACAATCCCCTTGACCTCTTAGCATCTTGGATTTTTCTCCTGGGACATGTCTGGTGCTCATTTCAGATCTGAGCAGTATCCCAGCAGATGCATCTGGTGCTCTTTGTCCTGGAGGGGGCAGCTGTTCACATGGTGCATTTGGTGTGGTGATTAGAGGATTGTCATGCTAGTAGTGGCAAAAGTGGCATGGGGGTAGAGTAAGTAAGTAGAACTTTGTGTTGCCAAGTTTTCTGCTGTAACCACTACTTATCTTTCACATCTAGGAGCTCAGAATTTGTTACTTATTTCATATAAAGTAAAAATAGTTTGGATTATTATATACGTTAAAGTAGCTGTGACTTGGTTGTGGAAAGAGCAACGTTTAAAAATATCATCTTTGTTTGAATGAGGAATACACTTTTAGTATTCTAATAATACTGCCAATTCTAGAAGTTTCTTTGCCTATATGTACAGCAAAGTAGCTTTTTAATAAATGCACATTGAGCTGAATTTTATGAAAAGTCTATTAAAAGAGTTAGGTATATAAAATGTATTTTTCCTTGATTCCATTTATAAAGTAGAGATACGTTCTATACCAAGGGCTTCAAATATTGACAGTGTCCTTGGAAGTAGAACCTGGAGTACCAATTCACATTGTTGCAAGTGCCAATTTAAAATGGCATATGTGAAATTTTTTAGTCTATAAATTTTAGAAAATGATAATTCTCTATATATCAAAATATACAGATTTTTGCATAATTTTAAAATTTTGTTCTTTACCCTTGTCTTCCTGAAATGCAAACAGAATTAAAAATATCTCCTTTTGGGAGTAAGAATTATTGAACATTGAGTCCTTCCTCGACAATAGGCGCTGTCTTATGTGGTTTCACATGATTTTGTTTCATCTCCATACTAGCCACAAGAGACAGGTAGTATGTCTGTTTCTCAGATGTGGGAAAGAGAATCCCTGGGCTGATTGCTCGATTTACCCAGCTAGTGAAGATGGAGCCAAGAGTCAAACCAAGGCTTCTGTTTGGCCAACACGCTCTCCAGAATAGTGAAATTACTCAGTTCTTTTCACCCCAGTTCAGATCGATTATGCCCATAAGTGCAGATTCACCCTAGTCTCTCCTTCTGAGGCTTTCACAGTTATATGAGAGAGTGTATACCTTCCTGTGTCTAGTTGCTGTTGTGGGGCATATTTGGCATTCAGATGAGAATGAAGTTTTCTTACCTCTCCCGTGTCGCTGAGAGGAAGCACCCGAGACTCGGCATCCTGTGCTTGATCAAACCTTGTCTCTCTTTGCTTTGTGTATCCCAGCATTCCTCTGTCTATGTGTCCTTGTGGATACACAAGTCTCATCTGTGGTTTTCCTACTTAAGCCACAGCCTAGAAATCTTGGCATAGCTGCTTCTCACAAATCAAGGCACAGAGACACTGCCACCAGGAGCAGACTTTAAGGTTCAAAGAGGTTTGGTATTCAAAGACCCTTAGAGCTACGAGATGTAAAACGAGCTGGAGGTTTTGGTCATGGACCCTCAGGGCAGAAAAATCCATGCCACAAGGCCCACCCCTACTAATTAGTTTCAAGTGGGTGGTGTCTATTTTGGGACCCAACAGAAGGTGGGCAGACTGAGCCCTCCTGTGCCTCATTGAAGCCACCCCATTCTGCAAGTCTGAGGCCGATTGGGGTAAAGCCACCAGGTGCTTATTTGGACTCTGTCTGTTCCTGGCTCAGGAGACAACCCAGAACTTTCTTCCAGTACTCAGGTCTCTTTTGTGGTGTATTAAAAGGAAGAGGTTGTGGGAGTTCCCAGGGGACTTTGATGTCTTTGCTGCTGGAGTCGAGGGCTTTGCCTTAGGGTCTTACTTACCTTACTACGTGTTTCATATCTAGCCCTCATCCAGGTGGGAACAAAGGACCTGGTATTGCAAGCCATAACCTATGGGTCTGGATGTTTCTTAAGTTATGAAGGAATATTTATTACTTCAAAGAGGGGAAATGAAAGGGTGAAAAAAAAAGACACTGTAAAAAGAGAGTGTGGCTGGTCTTGCCCTCAAAGGAGGAGAGGAAGAAGGGAGATGTGTGCTGCGCTGACCACTGCAAATCATAAAATCACCATACTTAAGCCCGCAGTGCAAATGGACACTCTGTAAACACACTGCCAAGACTCAGGAAAAGTCAGTCTGCGGACAAGAAAGAATTCTTGTGAAAATGGAAAACACGTTTTGCTCTCCTGCACCCTGTTTCAAGGGAGGGTCCCTGCTGTTGGTTATTGTCCCTGCTTTTACACTGAGGACAGTTTCCTGGGGCTCCATTTCCCTCAGAACCTGATAAAAAGCTAGAGAAATGCACCCAGCACTCAGTAAGGTCCAGCACCAGATTCTAATAATGTAACGCCATGTAACACTGGGGAAGGCTGAGGTTTATTCTCAGCAGAAATGAAGAGGAATGTTGAGCTAGAAGAAGTCAAAGAAAACTAGGATTACTGTGTCAGATCATTTCGGTGTGGAAAAGCAGCTCTCCAGGTCATCCTCCAATGTCTAAGATGTTTCCTTTTATATGAAAGGATTTCCAGGGACAAAACTTCCATAGTTTACTTTGAAAGACTGTTTTATTGTTAATCAGCCTAACCATCTAGGAATATTCCTTATAAATAACTGAATTCTCCTGTGCCTCAGTGTTGGCTCCTTTTCCAGCCATGGCCAGAGTATATATGCTCGGGGCTCCAGGAGAGCTGCATTAGCATAAACAGTCCGGCAGCTTCTAATCTCAGAAGCAGCAGACTCTGCAATAGCCTCTTGCCCATGTGGGAGTTCACATGCTAAGTGAGAGATTCTGATAAAAATGCTGGGGGAAGACAGAGAGGTGGGGAGGGATAATTAGGTCAGACAGTTCAGAGTGTGGAACAGTTCGGAACACAATGTTAGCTTAGTGATCATCTTGTCGACTTCTCTCGCTTTGGAGATGAGGTATTGGCTGGCTGTGGTTTATTGTCTCCAGCACTGGTATCTTTGAGCAATCTTTTTGAGAAATTTAAAGAAAGACAGGTTCAAGTAAAAAAGTTGAGGTAGGAAGTCTCAGAAAGAGATGGGAAGCTCAGTAGCTGAAAGTTATTTACTTTCCATCTAATTTTGACTTTTGGTGTGAGCTTGGGTATCTTTCTGTGCCTACTCCTTATTTTTCTCATTTGTAAAAGAGGCAGCTCTTACTTTATAAATGGCGAGCTATCTGAGAAGTATAAAAGTAGCGTGACACGTGCCTTGAGAGCCCAGTGGAGATAACAGCTCATACATGTATGTGCTTATGCCTAGGTGTGTTTCAGTAGACCAGGAGTGGCCACGGCAATTTTCCTTTTCTTGACGTCTGATGGCCTGGTACCTGGGGAACATCAGCGGCCAACAGTGACCCTCCACCTGACTGATGTCAGTGGAAACAACCACTCCCTTGGTGAGTCTGACAATTATCCCTTTAGGGCCGCTAGAGGACAATCCAATAGGCCAAGAAGTCAGCTTGATGTCTGTCTCTGATATTGTTTGGGACCTTCCTACATCACACTACTATTGAGAAGATAAAATGAATACTAGATATGGAAATACAGTACTACATGAATGGCTTAAAATATTCATTTCCTTATTTCTCTTTAGGAACCTATGAACTGTCATGCCAGCATAACCCTCTGGTTATTAATGTGACCCATCATCCAAATGTCCTCTTCCACCATACCACTTCAGTGCTGCTGAATTTCTCATCCTCATTGGTGGGCATCTCAGCGGTGGCTCTAAGGACATCCTCCCACATAAGTCCTTCAGCTACCAATAACTGCATCCCAGAGCATGAGGGGCCAAATCATCAGGCACAGAGGTACAAAGTCCCCTTTCTTCCTTTTTGTCTTTCTTTTTCTTATGGCTGTGATATACTGCTATCATTTCCATAGATAGCATTGTGTATACAAGGGGTGCTTAATCATTAACTAAAAAATTGGGTCTAAGAACTACTTAAAAGACACAAGAAGTAAAGAATAATTTGTAGAAGACACACTTGGGTTTTATATTTTGCTCTTCTTTCCTTAGCTAAGCATAATTTTTAATGTAAATATTTAACATCTTTGCAAGGTCTTAAAATGTTTTTTACATATAAAACCACTGCTTTCAAATCAACATTATATAAACTGCCAAAAATTCTCCGCCGAAAACTCAATGTTCCCTAAGCAATGTGTGTTTTTCCACTTGTTCCCACCTGGACAGTGTATAGAGTAAGTTGAACAATTACTTTCTAAGGCATGTCATATAATCAATTAGAATTACATATGGAAATCAGGAATACATTAGCTCCATGTGTCTTTCTGTGGACATCTGTGATTGTCATCATCTAGATAGAGGTTTCCTGGACTCTCAGCTGCAGCTAGTAGAGGGACTGTACTTCAGAGTGTTGGTGGGCCCACGGGTGGCCCAAATGGGGGAGGAAGCATGTCAAACACAATAATCTGAGCTGCACTTGGGCTGGACTCATTCTATGAATGCTCTAATCAATTGAGTGAGACTGTAGGTAACAGGATCTGTGCCCTCCATGGGTGAAGTGTCAGGGAATGGGATACTAGTCACAGAAGTTGGGGTTCCAGGCAGTGCTCCATCACCAAGGGGGAACTCCGATTCCACCATGCTCAACCTAGTTACATCAGAAACCCAGCTTCGATTAGGGAATAGCAGTAGACAATATTAGTATAGTATATTAGTGATCTATTGCTGTGTAGCAAATTATACCAAAGCTTTGTGGCTTATCACAGTTTTTGTGGGTGAAGAATCTGTATGTAACTCAGCTGCATACAGATGCATGGGTGCCTCTGGCTTAGAGTCTCTTATGAGCTTGCCATCAAGCTGTTGGCAGAAGCTGCAGTTACCTCAAAGCTTGAGTGGAACTGGAGAATTCACTTCCAAGCTCACTGCTGTGGCTATTGGCAGGCCTCAGAAGATCTGCATCCAAGCTCACTCACATAGGTGCTGGCAGTGGGCATGCTCACATGGGCATGGCTCTGTTCCTTGCCACCTGGGCTTCTTCATAAGCTGCCTGAGTGTCCTTATGACATGGCGGCTAATGATCCAAGACAGAAAGAGAGCCAGAGAGGGAGAGTACATGAGAGATTGCCCAAAAGGGAAACCACAGTCTTTTTATAACATAATGTTGGAAGTGACAACCCATTACCTCTGGCATATTCCTTTCATTAGAAATGAGTCAATAAGACCAACCCATACTTAAGGGGAGGGGTTCGCGTCAGGGCATGAATCATTGGGGACCATCTTAGAGGCCATCTGCCACATGAAGTAATAGTAGTTTATGTTAACTGAGTACCAACTATGCGCGAGGTACTTTTCTAAATTCTAGGAAAGGAGAAACAGTAAGGAATAGAGTCTGGATAATGAACAATGTAACATGAGCTAGTTCTGCAACTTTTAAGTTTTCTTAGCAGACGTCTTCAAATATTAACATAAGAATGTAGACTATTAAAATAACATTTTTTACTAAAATTATTGCCTCGTTCTCATGTGTTTTCAAATTATCTCCTCTACTGGGTCTACCTCTGGCCTCAAACCATATAGAATTTCTTTCAGGTCCTTGAAATGTGTTCTTGATGAGCTTCACAGCTTTGCACATAATGTTCCTACTTTCTTGAATGCCTTCCAGTCTTTCTTCACTTCAACTCATCCTACACCATCAGGATTGACCTTCTTCTGGGAAGTTTTGGTAGACTCCCTCCCTGTTTCCATAGGATATTGTACACAACACACACTCTACAAAAGTATCTCTCACATTGGGTGGTAACTATTTACTTGTTGTTCTTTCCCACTGAACTCTAAGCTCCCTACAGTGGGATTCAGCTCAGTATCTAGCAGAGGATCTGGCACATAGTAGGGGTCAGAAACTGTGTGTTGATTGACGGTTATAGATTTTATCTCTAAGTCTTCCATGGAACAGATCTGAACAAGCAAACCAAAAAAAAGTAGAAGTCACAGCCTCTTTAGCCTGAGGGACAAGAATTCCCCTTACCATCACAGCTATGAAGTTTTGACAAAGAAGTTGATTAATTGTGATCACTGCTGCTAGTTCTTCACTTATTTTCATTTGGCACAGTGAGAAAAACAAGTTTTAAATGCATGCATGCAAACCAGTAGAAATAGGATATGATTCTCCAGTTTACACAGAATGTATCTGGAATGCATAAGCATTTCCAAACCACATGTGACTGACAGGAGCCATGCAAATTGGCTTTTCCTTCTCGGCCAGTAAATCAGTGCAATGTAGTAAATTTTGATAAACAGAGAACCTAATAGCTTCCATATATTTTGTTTGTGAACAGATTTAAAATTGGAATCCCAATTTACTCTCAAAGAATAGAAATCTTTCTGCATCTTTGTATAAATCACAGTTGTATATGTAGATAGACCATAATATGAAACCCTCAAATTCTGGGCATAGTGAGAGGGATTCCTGGCTACCTCCTTCTTACCCCTTATGACCTGAATTCCATTAATACTTAAACTGGCAAGGGAAAGCTGACAGATGCCTGGCAGTAGAAGATGTGTTATCCATTTTCTATTTAACCATTAGTGACCAATGTCCTAGCCCTCCTACAACACTGCATCTTTAAAGCAGCCTGACTGGCCCACCGAATCTTAGCTGAAAGCCAGTAAACCAAGGTCTGGCTCTCCAGTGATGTTCACAATCCTTACGTTGCACCCTTTGGCTTTGACCTCTCTCTTCATCTTGTTTCCCGTTCTGTTACGATGGCTACCCAGTTTATGACCATTTGGGCTTAGTCTACTGATAATGAACCCCCTGGTTTTGAAAACCTAGTTTAGTTTCCCTAGTTTTGGCCACCAGTGCTCAGTAAGAGCTCAATTCATTCTTACTCTCCAGCTGTTTCCAGCTCTAGCCATTTTTGGGAAATGCCATGCATAACCTGCCATAGCATTCCATGAGTTGAGTATCAGGCAGACCCCCAGCCATCCCAGGATTGTGTTGCTGGCTTTGGGAAGTGGGAACCATCTTTTTGATTAATGCAATGGGGTTTGGAGTGTATCCGAGAGAGATAAATCAGGCACTAATAGGTTAATTTACCTAAATGAGTGGATTAGCTTGTAGATAATCAGGACTCATTATTGACTTTGGAAATTCACAAGGTCAAGTCTAGAAGAATTTACTAATAGGCAAGAATTGCTGATGGGCATGTGGTTTCTCCTACAACAGAATTTTGTTCTTCCAGTCACATGAACACAAAAGAAAAACTTACTGTAACATCTCTTACCCTACCTGATGGTATATCCATTGGCTCCCGCAGTGTTGAATCTTCTGAAGACGAAGGGCATTAGCTCCTTTTCCAGGGCATGGGCTGGTGATAATGGTTGAAACTTCTGACTACTCATCTGTTTTCAGCACTTGCCCTTTCCCTTCTTTTGATTTTTTTATCTGCTTCTGCTGTAAAAGGTTGAGAATGCAGTGTAACCTTCCAAACAATTGTGCTTCTTTCAGTCTTCCCTTGTATTTCAACCTGTTCTGGCTTTTTATAATTTGATGTTACATAGTTAGGTGTGTAACTGTTTGTGACTGTTTTATCTTTGTTAGGATCATACCTCTTGCCAACCTTCTTGCCCTTTTAAATGCTTTTGGCTTTGTATTCTACATTGTCTGTAATTAAAATTTCCATCCTTGCTTTCCTTTCCCTTTTTTTGTATTTGTTTGATAAATATTTGCCTTTCTTTTATTTTTAACCTTATTCTGTCTTCACTGCCAGTGAGCCCAGGGCACATTACTTCACTGCTCTGTTTACAAAGACAGTAGGATTTCACTGTGTAAAACTACTCCAGGCTTTTATTCTGAAAACTTATCTCCTGGTCCTGAAGCCCCTAGCATTCTTTAGGAGTCTGTAGCATTTTTACCTTTGTGGCATTTATCTCCTAGGATTCGATGGCCTTTGCCAATGGTTCTTCCCCCACCCCCCCATGCAGTTCCACCCACCTAGACCCTATACCTCCAGACCTCAAGTCTTGAAATGTGTAAAGAAAGGGTGGCACTGATGAGAACTGGTGGGTGGAGAGCAGATTTGTGACCCCTGAAAAGCAGTGCCCAGTTTTCTGGTCTTTACAGGGGCCAGAGAATGGGGACAGAATGACCCATTTCCCTCTCTTCTTGTAATACGGCTCTATTCCTTATTTGCTTTGTTTCAGAAAACCAAAAAAAAATGCATGCTTTGGCTTCCAATGATGTTTCTCAATTCAACTCAAATACATTTTGAAATCAGGAGGAAATCCTCACAGATTCAGGCTGTCAGTCTTGGTTTTGGTATTGATAAGAGTTTTCTTATTTTTCTATCCTGTTGGTATTGAAGGAGGAGGCAGAGAGAAAGTGCCTCCTAGTATTCTTGTGAGATTAAGTGAGAATGACACATGTGAAGTTCGTAGCACATTCTAACTCAAGGCAGGAGCACAGCCCGCGGCAGTTTACACCACATTCCCCATCCTTATTTTTACCATCCTCCTTTTACAAGATGTGCCAGTTATCAATCAGTTTGTTGCTTCTCAGTTCTAAATGCACTGTCATTACTCTAATTTGTCATACTAGAACAGATTTTACTAATATTTATCCTTTGCTGGCTGGCACAACGTTAAGTTTTGTCAGTAGAGGGTTCTGAAGTGACTCCACAGGAGGAAGGGGCTTTTCTTCCTGGTTTCGGTGTGCTTTCTTCTTTTTTGCTGCCATGACACCTCAGAAGTGGTGTGCAAGACACCTGTGGTCAAGCACAGCAGCCACTGGGTTCACAAGGTACTTGTTTCCAGTTGGCTCTTCATCATAATCGGCCAGAGGTGATAGCTTGTTCACTGTGATCCACGGCATGTCATGGATTGCTAGCATCTCCTTTCCCGTTGACAAGGAGCTCAGCATTGTACTCAGGCCCAAAGTCACAACCAAACTGATCCCCAAATCCTATCTTTGTGCATCCATCTCCTAGTAACATTTCCACTTCCATTCTGTGTCAAACAGGGCCCAATCAGGACACAGTAATTAGAATAGGGAAAGTTTAGTGTAAGTATTAACTAGTAACAGAGGATTAACTACAAAGGAGTAAAGAGAACCCTAACAAATAGAAGAATAGTGGATAAAAGGAGCAGCCATTACTTTTAGGGATGAAAGAAGGGGATCCAAGGAAGGAACAAATGTGGAAGAGGCTCCCAACCTAAGGCTGTGATTCGGATCTCATTGGAGAGGGTGGGGCCGTGGCACACTGGGTGGCAGGGAAGTTTGCTGAGGTTTCATAGGCTGGTGCTGGCAATCAGGAACCCGCCTGCTGGGGTGCTGATCAAAGCTCCTTAGGAAGCTGCCTGCTGGGGCACTATTGGGACTTATTGGAAAGCTGCCAGTGGGATGCTGCTGAAACTTTCTGGGAGATCACCCGCTGGGCACTGATGAAACTTGATGGGAAGCCACCCACTGGGGTGCCACTGAAACTTTCTGGGAATTCATTCACTGGAGTACCTTGGAAACTTGTTGGGAAGCCACTAGGGTGCTGGTGGAACTTGCTGGGATGTGCAGGGTGTCACTGAAACTCATTAGGGGGTGAGCACTACTGGACTGAAGCTCTGTTGGATGTAAGTACTGCAGAAGCAAAGAGAGGAAGCGTGTAGGAATCAAGAAGAGAAGCCCCTTCCTTCTGCAGTCTCTCTCCTGTTACATCTACTGGGAAAATGTGAGGTCATGCTAAGTGGCAAAGGAGCAATATTTACATGGTCCGTCTCTAGTATCACAAAGCAGGGCAATGAAGAGTGGTTTCGGAACTAAGAGGCAACAAATTAATAACTGGCAGGTAAGGTCTTATCAAATAACCAAGAAGAACCCCTCTTCTCTCTGTCTTTTATGTTCCAGATAAGATTTTCTTTAAGTTCCGGTTTTAATACTTAGACCACTTGTCAATATAACTTCTAAATAGATTGACCTAACAGGAAATGCATATTTTCTTTTTTTAATGTTTGAAACTTATTTTAAGTCCAAGGCAAACATTAAGTATAAATACCTCATTAGCTTATTCAGTAGAAATACACATTCTGATTGAGATGGAAAACAAGTAATAAATACTCGTAAATACAAAATTATAGTGGTTCTAGGTTTGCCTTGAATTATGATTTAGGAAAGCCAAGTATTCTAATATAAAATTGAATGAGATATTTATCTTTTAAAATGAATATCCCTGAGGAAACCTGGGTTCTTTCTTCCCTCTCTTGTTCTCACACTCATTGTTTCTGAGTCACTATATATGGTCATGCTTTGATCTTTTTTATCATTGTGGACAATTGAGAGTTGATTCGTGTAACAATTTAGGTCTAATGCAATGGATATGTGTGTGTGTACACATTGTATATACATTGCTATATTTTACTTCACGTAGAAGAAAGGCTTCTGAAGATTTTAGTGTAAATTGATTTGTAAAACTAATTATTCTATATGGCATGTGGCATGTGGTGTGTGTGTATGTGTGTGTGCATGTGTTCATGTGTGTCTGTGTATAGAGATAGACTATTCATCATTCAAAAAATATTTATTAAGTGCCTCACAATGTGCCAGGAATCATTTTTCACTTGAAGAAACTAAGACTCAGAGTGTACAAATTCACCTTTTTGAGATTAGCAAAACTAAGAGGAGAGTCCAAGTAATTTCTTTTTAATAGAGAAAACTTCCATTAAAATGAATGGAAAACTATTTCACAAGTATACCCATGTCTCCTACTGCCCAAGAATCCTGCCACCCTCCCTCAAACTGTATTTGGATTGGGGTAACAAGAGTTTAACTGGCCCTGGAACAATTAAAGAGCACCTATATTTTAGATATGTTTATGTAAATGGCATATTTATTTGAGGAAACCATGCAACCAAGAAATATAGATGTGGGCTCCAAGTAGTGCAGGTGAGCTGTGATATTTGATGGAGTAAGCGATAAAGGGTGGAATTGTAAAGATACTTGGGACTTTTGAGCACGTTCAAGAAATGAATTGTCTCGATTAGGGCAATTTTATGGGCAGCATCCAGGGGATTTAGGGTCATTAGAAAAAGAGAGGTTTGGACCCAGGCCCTATGGGGCCCAGAAAAAAAGAATCTTACTCCTTAGAGGAGAGAAAATCTGAGAAAAAATATTCTACTCTCTTGAAGATTAGCAGTGCAGGTAAGCCGGAAAGAGGAACAACAATCTTGAAAGACTGGTTTATGTGTGTACTAGATTTTATTGCTGTGTAACGGTATTACTACATACTTAGTAGCTTAAACCAACACACATTTATGCTCTCACAGTTTCTGACGTCAAGAGTCTAGGCCAGGCTTAACATGGCTTGATGAGAAGTGTAGGTCTGTGCCTGGGATTCAAACCCGTGAATCCTGGGCCACCAAAGTGGAGCATGTGGACTTACTCACTATGCCACCACGCCAGCCCTCTGATGATTTTTTTCTTAATATTGGTTAACTGAGAGTTAATTACTTTAGCAATTTAGGTCTCGTAAAATGTGGTTATGTATGTGTGAATGTTTATGTCTGTGTATTTCATTAGACAAGACAATCTTTTGGAAAAGGTTAATGTGCATTGAATTATATAACTAAATTTTAAAATGATTTAACTTTTTAAATGATTCTACCATTTAAAAGAGTATTATTTTTTAAAGTGAAAAATAAATATTTTCGTCAAGAGTAGTGTCGTTCCCAGATTTTCTCCTCTTCTCTTTCTTTCCTTTTTTCTTTTCTACATGAATCTGCATTTTCCTATTTACTTAAAGCAAACTAGCATGAACTTATAAAGTCTGAGTCAAGAAAAAACAATGAACACACACATTGTATTCTTATATGATTCTATATTCAAGTCAACAACTCTTAAACGGAACTTACCTTTTGCATTAAAAACATTTACTCTTAGGCTGTTATTGTGGACATCAGTTGGAGTTCAGCCTGTGATCCTTGTGTACTTAACATAAAAATGCACATATACATAATTAACACACCTGCAATGTTTTGTTAACCATGCTTATATAAAGAGAATCGGGCAATTTAGGAAATGAGTAATCAAGCAATAATGTATATCTGGTTTGATTTGTAGTGCCTCACGATGCACAGAGACCTGCAGTTTTATGTACATGTTGACTAGTTAAGTCACCTTTGTAACCTCTGTATAGCCTCTGTTCTTCAGGTTCTGTTTCCCGAAGCCAGGGCTGCAAAAATAAATAATCCAGGGAGAAAAATCAATGATTAGCTATTGCCAAATAACTCATAGTATTCTGTGTGCAATTTATGAACTTTGGTAATTTGCAGGCTAATGCTGTCTCAGGCTGACTTACCCCACTGTCTCGCCTCTTCAGATCCTCCTTCAATGGCACCCCTGTGCTGTGGCACAGAAGATGTCTTTAGCCTTAGAAAGCTATTCTTGAAAAGATGGATCTGCTGACGGAGGAGATAGAGCCTGCATCACTGAGTCATGTACAGAGGATTTCTGGATCACCCTCCATTGTCCATGGAGAATTCATTGTGGACATGGGATTTTGGTTGGGGGTATAGGGGTACGGTAGAAAGGAAAGCAGCTTTTTCATAGAACTTCACACCTATGGCTTTAATAATCCCCAGAGAATTTCTGGGAGGAGGTGGCTGTGTTTTCCATTTGGGAGATGGTGGGACTCAGGTGTGAAAATGTCTCTTCTTGGTTACACTGTAGATTACAAGTAGAGCCGGGGCTGGCTTATAAGGCTTCCAAGCCCCAGTCCAGGAGCATGCAGCCAGAGCGCAGCTCAGTGCCTTGGCTGTAATCAGTTTGTAAGCCTGGTCTCCATAAGAGGATCATTCCATCTCTGTTATCCGTCATTTGGCTTCATGCTTCATCATTCCCTGGAACCCTCATTGCTGCTGCTTTACCGTTTCCTATTGTGCTTCAATTATTTGGGGCTCAGATTAGAAATGCCAACCCATTCCCTTCCTCCGCGGCCTGGGTTGGGCCCCCACACCCTACCAGGCTTCTCCTTCCCCTGCTCAGTCCTGTGTAGGACGTTTAGATCTCCTCCCTTTTGTAACCTAACCACGTGAAGCTTCCTTCCTTGCTTTTGCTAAGGGCTACAGGTTAAAGCATTTGCTTATTCTTTGGCTCCTCATCTTTTATTTTTAGCAGAGAGTTTCCTTTTACTGCTCCAAGATGATGGGAAGTGTTCTTTCTTGATGCTGGGAAAAGCACTATAGAAATGAAATATGTGTTGCATTTCTACTCATTTGATTATCTTCTTCCCCAAAGCAGTTTAGCAAATTAACATTAAATCTGTTTTTGTTTCTTAAGCAAGGAAAGAATTATAGCTGCTCAATTGTTCCCTAGGTTTCTTGCCCAACTTCCTTTTCCCAGAATGATTTGTCCGTAAAATAAGAGGGAAGGAGGAGAACCCACTGGAGAGGATTCTGATGCTCCTGGCCCATGATGGATGTCCCAGTAAATGACAGGTCTGCTTTGGGAGGCACAGTGAGCCGTTTGAGTCTTTTCAACTGTTTGCTCTCGTGGGGGTTATAAAGGAAAAATGAAAAGGTCGTGGACATAGTCTCATTTAGGGGTTTATTGGAGCATGGCTAGACTATTCTAGAAATAGCCTTTATTGAAATATTATCTTGTCTGAGATGGTTCTTAGTGGGATACATTCTGAGAATTAATTGGGTGGCAGCTTTTGGTCAAAAGCTAAGAACAGGCACAAACAGCTTAGGAAGACTGGAGGTTGGAGTCTACCTCTAAGGAATAGTTTTGTTTCAAAGTAATGACTTCGAAATGGTGAGTCCCCAATACTTTATCACTGTGTCTGAAATTTCACCATTAGGAATTATTTTCGTCAAGCCTTCACAATCTCTAGAAGTCTCTTTAAAATAGCAAATAAACTAATTAATAGGAATAGAAATGTTTTACGTCATTATCAATTATTTATGCCAGAAGTATTCTCTTATGGACCTTGCCAATTCGAAAATGGACCAGGGCCCTGCTGAAATGCAACCTAGTGTAGGCATCTGAAACTTTGAGGGCGTGTGAGAAGCAGAAAAAGTGGTGCTGACAAGAGAGATGAGTTTAAAATGTCACCTGCTTCCCAGTTTTGCTCAGCTCTGGCCCTATCCTTATGGTCTGTATTGATGGCAGCTAGTGGAGAGAGCACAGAAAATAAAAACAAACCAATATTTCCAGGGTTCTGTCGTTTTGCCAGCCTGCCAAGTAGACAGACTCTGTTGATGGATTTGACCATAAATTGTGGTTGGAATGACTCTCGGGCCGTGTCTGGTTCTGTGTAGCCATAGCTGTGGAGGCTGAGGAAGTCTGGTGATTGGAGTGGCAGCAAACCCGACGTCCAGACCCCTGCCTCTCGCTTTTGCAAGAGACCTTTTTCTGCATCGTCTAGTCTCACCATATGATTGTAGGACAGTGCCTTCCCTTCTTTGGGCCTTCATTTCTCCGTGAGCAAATGAGCCATTGGTGTTGCAAGGCTTGGTAGTGCCAGGAAGAGCGAAAGAACAGAAGGGAATAACATTCCAAATCTGATGTCAATCAAGGACTGACAAATTCCGGGATTATGAGATGATGGGAACAATGTGAAGCTTCTGTTGGGGAGTCCAGAAACTTTATAGGGAAAGGGAGCCAAGGGGGAGAGGGAGAGCCTCAAAGAGGCCCAATATGTGTTTTATGTTCTATTTGTGAATTTGGGACTCATTTAAGGGGCTGGCTTGCAAATCCTCAAGACCTCAGCTTAGACATAGCTTATGTGTAGCCACAGAGAAGCCATGCTACCCCTTCTTCCTGCCTGGTAGGCACTGTTATAGGAATGACACGAATGGAAGCTCACGCCCGTTCAACTTCATTCATGGGACTGTCTTGTTCCCTCACTTAACTCTACGTTTCACAATTTCCCAGTCTTGGCCTATGACTGTGGTTGGGGACGTGTCACTCCCAAATTAATAGTTTAATTCGTGCCCAGGGATAAATAGTGGGTAGAGGGGGTCAGCAGGGCAGTCATTTGGGGACTCTCACTATCGCTCTTCATTAAGAAATGCCCCATGTAGAGATGGTTATTGCCTTTGCAAGCCGGAAAAAAGTCTATATATGTATGTATTTGTTGTTTCTGCTGAGTGATTCTGCTTCCCTGGTGCAGTGGTGGGAAGCACACTCCCTGCCGATCAGCCGGCGGTTGCTTTGCCTCTTCCCTGGGTATTCCATATATTTTATCATCTACATGAAAATCATGGGTTCTGAACCTTGGTGAGACAGGGCTTTTGAAAGGGAGTGCTTTTGGCTGTGTTATATAAATCTGTTTCTCTTCAGAAGGACAGGGGGCATTTGGATGGGACTTCTAGTGCTACAGCCAAGCGTGGTAAAAACTGTGCCCAGAATTGGAAATGAGCAAAGCAAATTACCCAGTTCGGGGGCCACCATAGTCCAGTCCTGAACTTAGAAATATGTCACATTCTAGGAAGAGATGGATGTCTCCCGATCAGGATGTTTTGAGAGGCCAACCTCAGGCAGAGACTTCAGTAGAGGGGCAGGGGAGACTGTTACTTTCTCAGGATACAGGAATGGAAGGAGAAGTCTGCTTAGTGCAATAATTCATATTTTCTCTGTCATGTGAGGGAAGAGTCAGAATTACGACTGAGATTCCTTTGTTTCTCTCAGATGGGGATCTTCAGAGGAGAAAAACTTGAATTAATTTTTCCTTCCTGGTTGGTATGATCCTTCAGTAAAACCCCTCAAAGTACCAGCGTTGTTCTGCCCAAGAAGCCTGTTGGAAATGTACTTGCCATTTAATGTGGTTCCTGTCCTGCAAAGCAGAGATGGAGCCAGAAGTGAGGAGGAGGAAGATTGGGGAGCCAGAGTAGAGACCGTATCTTTTTGTATTGGTTTGGAGAAACAGCAAAGCTCTCTAAGAATGGATGCTATTATTATTATTTGGTTTTGCTGTTGGTGGTGGGAAGATTAATGAGAACTCAGTCTCTTCCAGTCCACTTCACATTCTGTACATCCTACTTCCATCTGCTGCCAAATCCAGAGCATACATTCCTTCTTAGCCCACACCCTCTTATTTCAGTAAGAATCAATAAAACATAGTGGGGGAGTGGAGAGAAATCTGATCCTCATTTACTATTTAACCTTAAAGGAGCTATTTCTACAGAAACCACTGGGATTGGTGTTTGGTCAATGGTGGCATTTCTTGGATAAATGAATTGCAATATTTTGTTTAAACAACTGAAAAGTTGGGACTTTAAGCAAAAACTTACACTGGGCAAGAACGATTGTAAGAAACTTTTTCTTGGGTTCCCCACCACATCCTGCCCATTCATGGGTTTTCTGTACTCCTACCCCCAATACCACCATCACCTCATCTATGAAATTAAATACCATGGTGGAGCTGGAAGGGACCTTTGAGAGAACCTAGTTCAACCCCATCATTTTACAAATTTGCAGACAGAGGCCCAGAGTAGTTAAGAGACTTACCCAAGGTTGTAGAGGTAAGCAGGGGCAAGCCAAGACCTAAACCCAGATCACATGGGCCTTGATCTACTACTTTCTCCATCACACCGTGCTGTTCCTTAAAAAGTGTGGTACAGATGCCAGACAATTTCTCCTAACCTAACCTAGATTTCAGATAGCAAGTCGTAGTCAGCCTTTTCTGGCTGCCTGAGGGAGGGTGGGATATTCACTTTAGAAAAGTTTGCAAGCTGATGTCATTCTGATTTTGAGTTTGAGCCGAAGCTTACTGAAATGCTTCTTTGGTATTAGATTGTAGTCTTAGGGTGGTAGAAAGTCCTGGAATATCCCATCATTTCTTCTGGGCTCACTTTCATCATCTCTAAAATGAGGAATTTGGGTTGAATTATCTTTAAAGTCCACTTCAGTTTTAACAAGCTATGGTTCCTCTAGGATCATTGTTAAAATTCTCCGCCACCCCTCTGCAGTCACATTCAAGAAATGGGATCTTTAACGCATAATCTTCCAGAAATGGGTTTCACTGTTGATTCTGATTGACTCTGGAATATTGTCATAGCCTCCTGAAGTTCCTCTAGGCTGACTCAGACCCTCAGGGGAACTTGGGACCGAATCTGTGGGAAAGCTGTGAGCAGAAGAGCTAGCACTTCACCCGTTGGTCAGGAACTACCCAGCTTCCCCAGTGTGGGCCTTGGCTGGAAGCTAGGCCAACTTGCCTCTAGTGGCCTCAAGAAATGGAAAACTAAAAAGAGGTGCCTGGCTTGGCATGCCCTGGGGGATAGCTCATGACAGGTTTGCTGTTAGATCTGTCCATTCCTCTGCAGAGAATGATGTCTGCTTTCTGGTGTCAGCCTTACCCTGTTTCTTGCCACCCACTGAAAGGGCGGAGGAAGACTTTGGGAACAGGCCTCTAAGTTTATCTTCAAACCTAAATGTCGACTCTTTTCAATATAGGTTCTCTAAATTTGTTTGTCAGAATTTAAGAAACCCACACAGAGTGAATTTTCTTCAGTTCTCAGGGGTAGGGAGGAAATATTGATTTTGGCTAGGTTTTGAGATTGCCACCTTGCCCTGCACTCTGTCTGCAAAGCACCGGAGGTAACTTTCCAGGACATCTTTTTGTCTTTCCAAATCCTATTTAGTTATCAAGGTCAAATTATATCCAATGGTAAAACTCTTCCTGAACCAGCCATGAATTTATAATCAGTAACACAAGATTTAATTATTTTCTCTGTTCAGCTGTATTATAAGCTTTTTCAGAAGAAAGCAAATGCTTTATGCTTTTGATCTATCTTGTGGCTTCTATGTGATAATTTGTGCTTAATACATTGAAGCCTAATGATCAAGAATGGGACCAGTTTCTCTGTCTGGAGTCAGCCTTGTTATTTTATAGTCTTGGCCTATGGAATTTATTGAAATATCTTTCAGGTTACACATAATCAGATCTTTGCGGTGCTGGATTTTACTCCTGGTGAGCTCAAAAACTTTGAAACTTAAAAAAATCACAGATGTTAAGATCCCACCACAGGCCCATAGAATCAAAATCCCTGGGGCACTAAGCCTAGGCATATATATTTTTTAAAAGCTGTCTAAGTGAGTCTAATGTACAACTATGCTTGAGAAAGCCTGACTCACGGCATATGAGGGCCGCTGTTTTATGGAAATGTGACAACAGAGGTTTCCCAAGTACAGATACCATTCACAGACCCTACCAACAAAGGAAACACACAAATCGTTAAGGTAGGATGGCGCTAGGATTGTGCCTGGGTGCCCACAAGCAGGTTATGTACAAGAGGATAGACAAGGCTACCATACATTTTAAACAAGGATTCTTCAGTTGAAAGCATTTTTTAAAGTCCTCAAACATAATGACTTTGTGGCATGAGGACCAGAAGAGAGAGAGAGACAAAGAGCAAAGCAAGAATTATGGGTAGGTGGCCATCTACAGAGTGTGATTTCTAAGGGCCTAGTGAATTAAAATTCCATAATGAAAAACTCATTCCTTTGGCTTAAAACATTGTCTCTTGTTAAAATGGAAATACCTGTGAATCACATCTAGGTTCATTATATCTTTACCTGAGAACACATTGTGATGGGGTGTGGGGAAAGATCTGGAAAAAACGGGTGGAAGAGTGAGGAGCCGTTTCCAAGGGAGGATGCACACTTAGCAGAGCATCTTGCAGACAGTGGCAGCTGGACAAATATTGCCAGTTTGACTTGCTACCATTTAAGAGAAAACTACTCGAAAGTGAGACGGACTATTAAATATTGTATACTTTCCCCTGGCTCACCCTGACCTATGCTACCACCTCCTGAATTGAGAAGAAAGCAGCAGGAGGGCAACCTCACGTCCCCTGGGTGGCAGCCTCGTGGTCTAGGCTGGCCCGGAGAGTGAGGCCTGAGATCCAGCCTGAGGATTTTTCCTCTGACTTGCTGTGTGGCCTCCAGCCAGTCTCCAAACAGCTTTGGTTTCCTTGTATGTCAAACCAAGATAAATACCTAACTTCCTACCTCTCTGGGGCATTGTAAGGCTTCACTGCTGCCACTTTCATTAACATTTATACAAAGACCATAAGAAGAAAACTTCTGAGAAGTTTTAAGACTCATTATTTTTGCTATTAGCGTTATCATTGTGACATCGGAGCTTATGTAGCATGAGGTAGAAAGGAGAGCATCACAAGAAGGTGAGAAAATGGAGAACACAACAAGTTCCCTCAGGAAAGCAGTGTTTGTAGTGGAAGAGAAACTCAGAAGGGGGTTTGGGGTTGGGGTGCAAGGGAGAGAAGCCTACAATTGATACCAGATGCCATCAGAAGCTAACGACCTGACAAACACCGTCCTCATAAAACAAATTCCTTAAAAAGGAAGCAAATGGAAATATAAGCTAGTGAAAGAATTTGCAGCAGCTGCCCTAAAACCATTTCTCACTTCATAAACAGGTCTGGGTTTGGTGCTTTTCCTTTTTTTTGTCTCGGTCTTATTTCGTGCCACTTTCTCCCGCTTCTGTGCTCCCTGTCTCACTCTTCCTCCTTTGCTGCCGGTGCTGGTCAGACTTTTCACACCAGTAGTCATAGCAACAGTAGTTAATGGAACCCCATCTTGATGGAAGGAGGCTCATTCAGAGTATTTGTTTTGTGCCTTATCTCAGCATGTATTTGTTCTCAGTGATGACACAAATTAATTGGATGGAATCACTGAAAAACAGCACGTGCTATTTCACATTAATTTCTTGCCAATAAGTTGACATGAACCAGAACTGTTAAGGATTCTCTGTTTTTCCAGTACTCTCTGCTTGACATATTGAAGAAATATGCATTTTGTGGACATTAAGGGCATGTAGCATCTTTGAAACTTGGCGTTCTTTAACATCAGCAATGAGGTGTTCTAGTCTCATTCCATGAAGGGTGGTTAGGTTTCAGATCTCAGGTGGTTGCATAAAGACTCAGAGATAAAGGTTTATCTTCTGTATTGCATATCCAATTATCGGCACTGGATTGGGGAATTTGTGCTGACAATTAACAACCCCTCCCCACCAGGTCATATATGCCTCCCTCCATCAAGCTCCATGGAGTGAGTCTGAGGGATACCACAACATCGCAGGGAATAATCAGGGCTTAAAGGAGTCAAAAAGTTTTCTTTATACCACTCATCTCCAATCCCACCATCCTATACCTAATAAGCATAGATAGAAGAAACGAGAATGTCACTGACATATGACTTAAATCCCATGGGTACAAGATCAAGGGCAGCAAATCTGATGTATTCAGATCAGATCCATCCTTTTGGGACTAGTGCTTTATAAATCAGTTCTCAATTATTTCAAGTCAATATGTGCATATTCAGTGATGTTTTATTTCCTACTTTCTTATATTGTTGCCCAGCTCTTTGATAAATTCATTGATTGCTAGCACAATTCAAGGGCAAATTGAGCAAATTAATGATACTGAGACTCACCGTTGTGTTGGCTAATTATTTAGCATCACTGGCAACAACATCAAAATGTCTTGTTGGTCTCTCCCACTAGACTGTGCATTCCTTAAGGGCATGATGCTTATTACGCCCCCAAGACTCAGACCAATGCCTTGTCAACTGTGAGTACTCAGTAAATGTTTATAGATGAATGAATGAATAGGGCAAGATGGTTGAATCATTGTTTGATAATGATATTTTTGTATTTCAGATCCCCATCTGTCACTATAAAATTGAATACATTTCCCATTTTGGTAGCCATTGACTGACTTTGCTGTCTATAATATGAACAATTTAACTCAGCAGTCTTTTATTGTATCTACTACAGCAAAGTATATGGTACATATAAAAATGGGTAAGAGTCAATATTTGTCTTCAAGAAGTTTGTAATCTAATTGAAAGATTCAGCATTTAGGACACAACAAGATACCAATTGCCCTGTGGATCAAAGGATGAATAAATTAATTAAGTAAAGAACAAGCAAATGCCTGTATGACAGTAATGCAAGATAGAGTAAAAGAAGGGAGTTATTTGTAAAATTTCCCTGGGAGGTTCAAAGGAGGAAGATATTTGGCGGGGCTTCTTGGAGAAGGAAGGCCTTTTAGAAATCTCAACAAATTAAGCAAAGGTACAGAAGTGGGAAAACCAAAAATTATGGGCAGCTCAGCTCACAGAAAACAGGCGACTAAAGGTGGGACTTGGGCCATTTGCAGTGGAGTAGTAGAGGAATTAACCCGGGAACAATAACAGCCCTGTGGGATGTGTACCATTGCTGTCCCATCTTATGGCAAAAGGAGCTGAAACACTGGGGAATGAATAACTCAACCAAATCACACAGGTAGTAAATAGAGGAGCCAGGATTCCAATTCGGGCAGCCTGGAACCAATGCCCTAATTTTTAATCTCTACAGTTCTGCCTTGGTAAGAGAGTGGTAATCTTTTTGCTCTCTTGCATCCTTGCCACTGTTATGGTCCAGGCTGAGTCTCCCTGAATCCTGGGGAGTTTCTCTCTCTCTCATGTTCCTGGTTGATTGGCCCTGGAGATCCAGGCAGCCATCCTCCTCTGCTGAGATGATGTCCTGGAAGCACCTGGCATGATGTGAGGCATGTGGCAGGGATTTAATATGTGTGAGTTTCCTCTTCCTGTCATGGGCTCAATTCCTCATTAGCCAGCGCTGATTCTCTATGGTGTGTCCTACTGTTGCTGTACTAGTTGTCAAAAATATTTCCATACCAATCAGTAAATAAAAGTTGCCTTTCCTGCCATCTCAGATACACAGACCCTTCATACAGGTCCCCCTGGGACCAACCTGTGATCAAACAATAAAAGGTTAATGCCTGACACAACCAAGGACTCCCAGGATGCACTCCTGACCTTTGTCCTGGGTCTGTTCTGATTGTTTGGGGTCCAGCAAACAACTGGTGGTTAAATATTTTTAGGATTACCCTCTGATCTGTTCATTTCTGATGCCATCCAGCTCTTCAGACACATACTCTACCTTGTTCTGTTACCATTTTGTCCTCCTCGAAGAGCCTTTGGTCAGTTAATCATCACTTGTTAGCTGACATTGTTCTTTTTTTATTTTATGTTGCATGCTTCCAGGTCATATAGAAGGAGATGACGAGTTTAGTGTAGGTTTGGGAGAAAAATTCTTCTCTTTGGTTTAGAGGCACTTCCCAGAGGGACCTGCAAAGTCTTCGCTGCTGCCTGTTGGTTCCAAGTCAGTCTAAGATGCTTCTGTTTCTCTCATCCCCAGCTGTGTCCATCGGCCCTGTGGGGAGCAGGGCAGCTGTGTGCCTCTGCCTCTTGATCATGCAGATGTGGTGAACTGTACCTCTGGTGGCCCAGGTCACATGAAGTGCGCTATCACCTGTCAAAGGGGGTTTGCCCTTCAGGCCAGCAGTGGGCAGTACCTCAGACCCATGCAGGTGAGTTGGAAACCTTGGTCATGTGAACCAGGCTCTGGGGGAGGGAAGGTACTCATGCTCCTCTCCCTGGCCAGATTGGGGAAGGGCAGGGGTTTTTAAATCATTTGAAAGGAAAAATGAGGATTTTAACAAGCAAGGAGAAGCCTGGCTTTCTAGAAATGCAAGGTATATAAGAGCATGCATAGTGCCAGTTAACTAGTGTCAGTTTCTCTCCAGGTGGGCAGTAGAGAGGAAAGCTTATTCTGTTCTTCTCTCTTGTTTTTGTCTTCCTGTCAGAAATTATGTTCCCCTCTTTTGCTTCAAGATGAGAATGCCACCATTTAGACTTATCCACAGTTTGCTGGCAAGCTAGGTTGCAGTCAGCTGTCTGGCTCGTTGTCTGACCCCTCAGCCCTCCTCACAAGAAGGCTCGAGAAAAGAGTCTGATTTTGCTCCCTCTGTTACTGAGGTGGAGATTCTATCATGATTCTAGCTTCGACTTAATTTTCCAAATTTCTGCAAGCTACCACAGCACCACTTCCAGGATTTCAAGGTGATTTGGATGTTGTCGAATAGATGAGTTAAGAGTGTGGTTGGGAGACAGACCCAGAATGAAATTTTGGCTCCACTATTTTATTAGGTGTGTAATTTTAGTTAAAAACAAACAAACAAACAAACAAGAAACTAACCTCTTTAACTTTGTTTCCACATTTACAAAATAATTAGAAGAGAAGAATTTATGTCATTGAGTTAATATGATTACAGATTGGAAATAATTTAAAAGCTTCTAGCAAAAAAAGGCACATAGCACTCTGTTAAGTTGCTGTTATTATGAGCGTGATAAAGTATTCTCAACTAAGAATTTTATTTTCCATCTTTCCTTTAGAGAGCTTTCGATATTCTACAGAGGAATTTTAAACTTGAACTCAACCATTAAAAAACATGACCATAATATGAGACAGAGAAAGGATGCCATAGGCAAAAGACAGTTGTACTTGAGCTTGGGATGGTGCAGACAGAGCTGGTGTGAGGAGAGTGCAAGCTTGATTGGCAGTCATACATCAATGGTTTGGAAGATTGGAATGTCTTTCCTTTTGTACCAGTTGACTGGTACAGCAGTTGACTGGTTAGCAGGATCCACTGGAGAATTTCAGTTGCATAAAGATGGTCAGAATTTAAAGACACAATTTTTGGTTTCAGATGGTTTAGGTTCTGCATAGAGAGAAACAGTTTTAATAGACCTTGAGGCACCAACTCCTTGGTCTATGATGCTTTGGTCAGAAAGGCAGAGCTCTTATCACCTGCTCTTAGCCCAGCTTAACTCACAGTAGAAAAGAGATGGAAAGAATGAAAAAAAATGTAGGGACTGAATACATTTGTGTCATAGATAACGAAAGGGAGAGAAGAAAAGACGGCATTTGCAATAGATTAAAATTAGGAGCAAATTCAAGACAAAATGGACAATACTTAAGGAAGCCAGGAGAAAAACCAGGCAATATATGCAGAATTTGAGACCTTCTTTAACTGATCATTGTGGTTTGAGTCAGGCTTCTAGGCTGTGATAATTGTGTAAGGGACAGAGTCTGGGTTGGGAGGAGGAAGATAGGAGCTCACCCTTTGCCAACCATATGGTGAAGTCAGCAAACACAGCTCTCCGGCTGACTGCTCCTGTCACCCGAGGCTGGCCCCACTGAGGAAATTATACACTCCCGGCTCGTGATCACAAGATAGTGGGGATATTTGCTTTTGGTGGACACAAGAGCTGAAACTAAACAGAAAAATGTGTCTGGCTTTGAATTGGGTCTTGCTGGCAGGAACAGGGAAACACTGGGAAGCAGGGAGGAGCAGCTAGCCAGGAGTGGGTGTCAGAGGTTACAGGTGTTTTTACCAGTCATTTTACCTGTGGCTTTGGTGCCACTGTAGTCAGCTGGTGGGATGGCTGGCTGAGCCCAGAAGCTCCCCGCTGTCTCTTTGACCGTTGGTAACCAACAGCTAGAGCAACGGCTCTGCTTTTTCCCAAACATGCCAGGAGCTTGCAGGTTTCTCAGTCCCTGCTCATTCTGTTCCCCTCATTCTGAACATGTTATTCTCCCCCTTCCCCTCTGCTGCTGGGAAGTCCTGCTCATCTTTCAAAGGCCAGTTCCTGTGCCGTCTAATCTGAGAACCTCCTGCCAAACACTCTCTCTCCTGCCCAAGGATAAGCACTCACTCCTCCAGCCCGCGTAGTGCTGTCTCACCACCACAAAACGAGCACATGTATACAATATTGCTGTATTTTTCACAAATTTATATTTTCTTTCTTCTTAGTTCCCATTTCCTCCTCCTTTCGTTTTATCGTTTGCATTCTATGTATTGTATTCTCTCAAGTTGTTATAGAAGAGGGTCGGATATAGCAAATAAAAATCTATCTCTTGCACTTTTGTTCCTTAATTCCTTTTCTCTCTTCCTCTGTCTCTCTTTCTTCTTCCTTCCATTCAGATGTTTTCTGAGCCACTGTTTCAACCTGCAATTTGCTCTACTGGTGGATTATTAGCTTCTTGAGGGCGTCTTGTTTATCCAAACCTAGTATAGAAACTGGCCCTTGTAGGTGCTCAGTAAATGTCTCTTCACATATTTAGTGATAATGAACTCTAGGGGCACCCTACAGGAATGCTAGGCCCGGAGAAATGGCTGGAATCGCTCAGATTTAACCACGAGGTTTGGAAAGCGCCTTGTATGTGTTAATTCTCAGTTGTTCTTAGATGCCATAAACCATTCTCAATGGAGGTAATTCTCTTCAGTGGCATTATTGGTTGGGTCCCAGCAAGAAATAGGTAACATGCTCAAAAGTGGGCAATTTGAGAGAATTTAATAAAGGAACTACTTATAAAGGTAGGGGCAGGGTATAGGGAAATGACAAGGAGATGGCTCAATATTCCGGGGTGAAGGGGCTCTGTTATCATCCCTGGGCATGGGAAGTTGACTGTAGGGAGCAGTTAGCAGAACCCTCAGGGAGAGAGTGTAGGGGCTGGGTGGAGAGGGCTGCCAAAAGACAAAGCCAGCCTGCAGCAACCTTCCAGGGAGGGAGGAGGAAGAACGAGCATCTCGACCTCCCGTTCCTCCCCCCGCTCTCCAGTTTCCTGCCAGGGCATTCTGGGTGCCGAACTGAACCCAAGCACAAGACAGAGGCATGAAATCCACAGGGGCAAGGGTCCCTGGGAGCAGAGCAGGGTGAAGAGTAGAGAGCGGATCTGGAAAAGCATGGGGAGGGCAGTCAAGAGTCGGCCTGGAGGAGCAGCTCCATTTAATGATTCTCTTACACTAACAGGGGCTTTCATCATATCAACCTGGGTGTCCTGAGCCTGTACAGTAAGACAATAAGGCAAAAAGAGGAAGAGAGTCAAGATAATTTTACCTGTTTTGCACAAATAATTGCCAGGACTCTTCCAAAGCCTGGAAACTATTTTGATAAACCTTTTTATGAGACTTTGACAGAGGAAAATTCTCTGTTTCTAGAAGGAAATTCTGCTCACATGTTCCTCTGGGCACTGGGACCGGGCTGTGAGCTGCATGCCTATTGACTGCGGCGTTCCTGACCCGTCTTTGGTGAGCTACGCAACCTTCTCTTGCTCAAAGGGAACGGACTTTCTGAAACGCTGCTCAATCACCTGTGTCCCACCAGCCAAGCTTCAAGGTATGATCTGGCCAACTGGGAACTGTATGCAAGTTCTCTTCGCTTCCTCTCTCTTTGGGGTTCCTTGAGGATCTTTTCTTCACCCCAATACCCTTCCCATTTGCTCTGTTGTACCAGCCTCTTCTGATAACACGGTAACACCAGCAAAGTCCCAAAGGGGCAACACTAGTCTTTGTCTGGATGACCTGGACAGATGCCCTTGCTCAAGATCTCATTAATGAAAGCAACTTAGACTTTCCTCTGTTTTTATTTGATTGTATAATCATGAGTCAAGCCAACTAACAGTTTGCTGATAATATTAATAATCAAGATACACTTTACCATGCACATTTTTTTATTTAATATTTGCAGCCATCCTATGAGTTAGGTGCTTTTGGTTCTATTGTACAGATGAGAACACAGATATGAGCTGTCCCTGACTATACTGCTAGTAAGGGATGAAGATGGAGTGGAATCTGCTTTGATCCCACACCTTCCTCTTTACGTCTTCTCAGACTTGGTGTGCCTAACAGTGACCCAGGAGCCCTATTACAAATGCAGCTTCCTGAGCCTCACACTGACAGATTCTGGTTTAGTATATCTGAGGTGGGCTGGTGATGCTGCTGTGGGAAGCCGGTGGATTGCACCTGGAGAAACCATGAATGATACTGCGGTGTGTGGTGTGGTGTTTAAGTATAGAACTTTGCATCCAAACCGCCTGGGTTCAAACTCTGCCTCTCTCCCTTACTAGCTTGGGCAATACCTAAACCCAATTTTCTCATCTGCAAAATAGGGGATAATGATGGTATCTATTTCATAGGGTTGTTTGAGGTTTGGAGTTTAAACAAGTTAATACATGTAAAATGCTTAGAACAGTGCTTGGCATATGATAAGCACTATAAAAATGTCCCCTATTATTATTATAATGCTTTCCATGATACTGTCACTGCTCTATTTTTATTATTTGTAGTTAGGAAGTGAGGCCATGAGTTAGTCAGTAGCCCTTCTCTCACTCAGGTCAAGAAATAGTTATCTGACCTCTGTTCTCTATCAGAGATCACACTGAGTGCTCTGTGGGTGAAAAGATAAAGGATAAATGTTTGACTTGAGATTTTAGAGAAATTGCTCGACAAAGAATAGTGCGGCCTTCTAAGAAAGCCAATATGTTGACAAGGTTTCGTTCTTTCTGCTGTGATTTTGTTTCTGGACTCTCTGTTCTGAGCATCCTGTGCTTCTCTCTCCTGGAGTCAGGACTGAGCCCGTGGCTGACCTGTCTTGAAGATGGGCTCTGGTCTCTCCCCGAAGCCTACTGCAAGCTGGAGTGCGATGCACCCCCTGATATCCGCAACGCCAAGTTGCTCCTGCCTCACTGCCTCCAGGGCAACCATGACGTGGGCTCCGTCTGCAGATACGAATGCAAGCCCGGCTACTACGTGGTGGAAGGTGTGGAGAGTAAAGTCAGGAAGTAAGTTGGATTGTTCCTGATCCTTGCAGCTCTCGCTACCCTCGAACCTTGCTCCTGTTTGCCAGTTTGTAAATCCCAGACCATTGTTTTGGAAAAAATGTTAAGACCTTCTGGGTTATCTGCTGCTTGGTGCGTGTGTTTGTTTTTCTGTGTAATCTCTCTGCACCTGCACAAGCGTATTCCCCACTCATGACAGGCAGGTTGACCAGGTGTGCTTTCTGTAAAGATACTCCTTCCCATAGGAGATCCCGCAGTCTCATTTAGGTGCTTTTGGAGAGAATCTCTGCCCTAATTATCATTTTCCTTGAAAGTCAGTGTTAGGAGCTTCCCAAGAGTTATGTCCGTCGCCTGCATCCCACTGTGTGCTGGAACATCCTCATCAGGCAGGTCAGAGGCTTGTGATTGTGGCTCTGGCAGAAATGGTCTGGGCTGGTCCCCAGTTCGGACTCTTATTAGCTACGTGATGCTGGACAGGTTTCTTTCTCTGCCTCAGTCTTTCTCATCTAAAATAAGGATAATAATAATATCTACCTATTAGTGCTGATGTCAGGGCTAAGTAAATTAATATGTATAAAACCTAAGATTCAGTAATTTATTTTTAAAACATAAAACTCAACACATATTAGTTATTAATATCATTATTAGAGTCTTTCTGCTTTCTTCTTCCTGGACTTTGTGTATACACACTCCTAGACGCAGAAACCAAGGTGCCTTTCTTCTGAAGGCACGGCGGATTAGAAAGAACAAAAGCTTTACAGCACGCTTTAAGAGGAAAGGCTTTGACAAGAGTCATGATGGGGTTCAAATCCCAGTGTCCCCCCTTCTATCAGCTGAACAACCTCAGGCCATTTACTCAACTCTTTGGGTCTCTGTCTCCTTCTTTGTAAATCGAGCATAGTGCCCGCATCCGAGTGTTGAGTTGAGGATTAAATGAGATAATCTATATGCAGCCCAGTGTCTGCGTTATGCCAATTGCTCAATCAATGGTTTCAGAAAAAGAAACTTTTTCTGAACAAATGAAACAAACAAAAAGCTTTCAGGAAAAGAGACTCCTTGTACTCAGTAAATAGTAGCTATTCTTTCCCTACCATAAATTATGTCAGTACAGGAGAAAATCAAATTCATTTCTTATCCAGGTCTTAATTAAAGATCTGACCATAGTAAGTAGTTTTTTTTTTTAAGATTTTTTTCTTTTTCAAACTAACAAAATCCCAGCCATGGCATTACCAATGATGCCAGGAGACGCGAACTTTGCTTGTAAGCTAGAATTCCCTAAAGGGGCAGAGGAAAATCAGGACCCTTACTCTCTGGCTTTCTTCTAGTCAATGCCCAGCCAGCTCAGTATGGGGTGGATTGCGTCTGGCTGCGCCCAGGGCCTTCCACTCCAGAGAAAGCCCAGGTTTCTCTGTGGGAGGGGAGAAGGAAGCCCCTTCTCATTCTCTCAGGGGAGGCAAGAGCCAGGCTGATTAGAAAATGAATAATACTGATGAAAAATTCAAAGGAGGAAGCACTCTGGTTCAGTGGAGTCTAACAAGAATAGTCAACAGTTTTTGACAGCTGAAAACACATTTGTGTGTGATTTTCGTAGGCTCCAGCTCAATTTGCATAGGCACCCGTTGACAGGCAGGGAGTGCCCCTGTCATCTTCTAGTGAGAATGGCCTTACAACTAGCCTGAAGGCTACTGTTTTCTTGCTTTTTTCTTGTCTCTTCTTGCCTCTCTTTTCACACACCTGCAGCCAACTTGGGTGTCTACAGAGCAGTGCAGTGAAGAATAACTAAGGGGGAGAGAAAAGTCTCAGGACCAGAAGGAATTAAGGGTGGAGGGAGTATTCCAATTTCCTCAGCCCGTGGCTGAGCTTCCAGTTGGAAACAATGAGACTTCCCCCCAGAGCGATGGCCTTTCTACCTTACCCTGCCTCTCTGATGCTGCCAGCTTCCCCACCCTGAGCAGGGGCACTCAAGGACCGTTTGTTGGCACAGCTTTTCTCGTTGAGAAACTGGAAGCTTGCATCACAATGTCGACATCGGTTTTGGCTTAAACATTTACATTCGCAAGCACCGTGCTGAGGAGAGATTAAATTATTTACCACTCTCTGTAAACGGATTTAAATCTCAGCTTACACCTGTTTACATAGCAGGCGACGGATTGGTAATCAGAAGTTTGCAAGTCAGGCGTAAATCACTGTCACTTGCTGCTTGTGTTTACTCAACGAACTATGGAACTGTCAGCCTTGTTCTTCACTTGGTGGAAAGAGCCCAGAGTTGTACAAATGGGGCCCTAAAGTTCTTTCTAAGACATGCAGGCAGGAGGAGAAGAAATTGAGAAAAGCAGGGAGGGAGAGCAATCCAGACAGAGTGGGCACTTGTTAATTTTATGCAGTTCTACTAATAGTGGAAAAAACCCACTTCATGGTTCGCACCTTGTTTGCATGATCCTGAACCGTGTACTCAATATCCATGTGTCTCCATTGTTGAACCCATAATGTGAGGGGTAGTAATATTTCTATCCCATAGTGTTGTTTTGAGGCTGAAAGTAGGTAATGTGCTGAAAGCATTTTATAAATTATTAAGTTCAATACATGTGCTAGATGTCACTTTTTGTTCTTTCTTTTTAAAAGAAGAAACAACTACCAAGATCTCAGCCAAGTCCGTTCCCTTCCTGCTTCTTCTTGAGTCTATTGAATGTTGTTTCAAGAGAAAAGAAAGATAAGCACTGGATCTGACTTTTCTCTTCAATCCAGTCTGTTTCAGCTTGGTCCCATTCAGCTTGGGGATGGCAGGGATGGCATGGCTGCGGCTGGCACATTCATCATGTGCATGCTCTATTCCAGTGTCTGGGTTAGGAATGAAGAAACACACATGAATAAGATGTAGGCTTTGGGTTCAAGGAGCACACAGCCTCCATGTTCTCTCTCTCAGGTGCATTATTTTGCCTGGAAGCGTAGCTCCGAAGGGGACGTGGTCTCCAGGTCATCACTTTCTCCTGGCCCATGGATTTCTTGCCCATTCTTCCTGGGATTGGAGGGTGGTGGTGCCCACACTATATCTAATCCCTGAGGACAGGGAAATGCATCGCTTACGCCTGGGTCAAGAACTCTGACCTTGAATTCATGGGTGGAGTCAGCATCACCCAAACCCCATGGATTCTCCAGAGGAAAATTGAGAAGGAGGATACTAGTGGGTGTTGGGGGGCAAAAAATATTGATAAAAAAAAATAAATGCCCCTTATCTAGTGCAGCTATACAATGGCACAGCCAAATCATGAAATATCCTGTCACCATTAAAGATGTTTGGAGAATATCAGAAACATGGGAAAGCATTCACAATACAATCAGTGATAAGTGGTTAAAAGGAAGAAAGTAATTGTTATAAATGGCATAGTCCCTATTTTCCATATTAAAAGTATATTTTATCACTTTTTCAATAGCTGGAAATGGTTATTAATAATCATAATCTCAGGTAGTAGGCTTATAGGGAGTATAACTTTTCTTTTTCTGCTCGTTTATATTTGCTAAATTTTCTAGACTTTGCAATGAGATAAATGGATAAACAGTTTAGAAACAAGATAATGAAGTGAGCTCTAAAAAGTAGATTGTAGCAATTTGTGTGGGGGCAGAGAGTGAAAAAAGGAAAACCAGACAGATCTTTCTAAATAGGCAAATCAAAGCGAGACCAGCCCTCCGAGATGGTAGAAAAAAGGGTATGTGGAGCTTCCACCTCAGGCACAAGTCCTTCTATGTTTTGGGGACAAGCATTATCTCTGTTTCTGAAGGCCATTCTAGACCTCTTCTCCTCCAATCCTGATGCCTCTTCCCTAACTTCCAGCCTGTCACCTCCCTCCCTAAAGTGGAAAGGTCTGCCCACAGGTGTGCGAGCTAATCTACACCCCCAAATATGTTCTCCCCCTTCGTACTGTCCAAGATGAATTTCTCCACCTTTGCTCTGGATTCCGTCCCCCTCTTAGGAATGTCTCTCACTCCACTCTTCTTCTTTGCTACACTGAACCCTCTCTCCTCCCCTCACCTGCTTACTTCACTTTAGTTGTGCTCAGGCCTCTCCTGTGTTAAAACTCAAACAAGTGGAGCTTTTACTTGATCCCATGTCTCCTGTCAGCTACCGCTCTTTCTCTCTCCTCTTTACAGTGAAACTTGTTGAAAGAGTTATCTGATTCACTGTCTCCATCTTGCCCTTGTCTTCTATGTCCTTCACACTTGGACACTCAGGTTTTTACTTCCATCTCTCTACTAAAGTGGAGCCTACCGTGGACCTCCGTGCTGCCGAATGCAGTGACTCTTGTTGGAACTTATGTTGCATGAGAATATTTGGCTTATGTTGTAGTCACCCTGAGAGATAGGATGGACCTTCCCACCCAAAATTTTGTTCGGATGTTGAAACTAATGGTGCCACAAACAGACCAAGAGAGTAGGAAAAGGTCTGTTACTCGCATAATGAGGCTTTCTGGGGAGAGAAGGAGAGGATCCCAGCTTGATCTTCAAATGGCTTGAGAAGTCAGGAAAGGGAGACTGGCTGGGGGTTTATGGTGGTTGGGTAAGGGGCTTGGGTGGGAGTTTCTGCATGTGAACAGGACCTGGTCTGGTGTGAACTTTTTGCTGGTGCCCAAAGAGGAGGCTCCCAGGCTTTCTTACAGGCTTGCTGAGATGTGGGAGATGGTGGGGCTTGAAAGCTGTCAGCAGTCAAACGTCAAAAATTGAGGCAGGCTCTTTATTAAAGCATAATTGCCTACGCCTTCCTACTTAAAACTCTTCCTCCTTGATTTTGTGCCATCTCACTCCCTGATTTTCCTTCTTTTTCTCTATCTCTTCTCAGTTTGCTTTTCTAGCTTTTCTTACTCTGCCCATTTCTTCAATGTTGCTGTTTCTCTGAGCGCACTTTTCTCTCTTGCTCTACACACCTGTTGGGGATGAAGCTCATTTACCCCATCACTCGACTACCATCCATGTGCTAATGATTCCTAAATCCATACCTGCCCCTCTAGTCTCTTCCCTTAAGGGCCATAAGGCACGTTAGGGCAACTGCCTACGGATATTGCCACTTAGATGGCCCACTTGCATCTCAAACTCTTACTGTACAGAACAGAGCCTATTCCAGCTTCTTTCAAATCTACACATCCTTCTGTGCTCCTTGTGGCTGGTTTGGTCCAGGAATCTGCACATAACCTAAGACTCGTCAATGTCCTTCACTCTCAATCAAATCAGTCATCATCTCCCTTCAAGTGTCATCATTTTACTGACTCTCAGATGTGCCCATTTCTCCCTATCCCAGCTGCCACTTCTCTATAATAGGCCACTGTCGTTTTTCACTTCCGAACTAATCTGACTCCAGTCTTTCCCTCTTCAACACATTCACCACTTTGCAGCAAAAATGATCTTCGAGAAAACTCAAATCCAATTATAGTATTCCCCTACACAAAACTGAATGACTAGCCTTCCTGCCATTTCATTTAGGAAAGAAAAAGCTTAAACTAAAAATAGTTTCAAGGCCTTGCATGCTCTCCCTGGGCCTTGCTTACTTCTCCAGCCTCATCACTCTCTGTCTTCCTGGGAGACTGCTTCCCTCCAGCTGTTACACACGACACCTTCGATAGCACAGGCTCTTGTGCTGCCGGAGTTCTTTCACTTCTCCACGTGTGCCGTGGCCAGCGTGCCTCTGGGCCTTCAGATATGCTGTTTCTTCTTCCCACGGCTCTCCCTGACAGTCACCTTTTTGCTTAGCTAATTCCTGCTCTCCTATTTTTAGCATAGATGTGATTTTATCTAGGAAGCCTCCTAGATGTCTCCAGACTCCCGTTGCACACAGAACTTCCTTGGCAACATCGTTTATCTCACTGAGCAGAAATGGCCTGCTTACCTGTCTGTATTCTCCAACAGCCCATGAATATTTGTTTAGCATCACGTGCCCAATAGCTAGTACATTTATTGGTAGATATTCAATAAATACATTCTGAATGGATGAAGACTAAACTTATAAGAAAAATCACAATAGGATTTTGATGTTAAAGCTGATGCTAAAAAATGGTGAAGACAATGGAGTTTTTCCTATGAAATGGTAGAGATCTCTACTTCATCTTTAGGGTGGAAGAAAACTTTAAAAATATATGTGTATGTTTTTCTTCCAGCAATTGTCTCTGCAACGTAGAAGGAATGGTCATTCTCCAAAGACAGTTTTAATTTCATTTATTTAACAGACTTTTAACTTGAGTAGCACCAACTGTGTACAAGTCAATAGCAACCGAAAAAGGATTAGACCCATCCACAAGCTCACCAGAACAATGGTTCTTATATTTGGTTGCACGTTAGCATCATCTGGAGAGATTTCAAAACTCCTAATGTCCAGCTCACGGCCCAAACCAGTTACATCAGAATCTCTGGAAGTGGAACCCAGGCGTCAGTATTTTGCAAAGCTCCCAAGTCACTGATACACAGCCAAAATCAAGGAGCACGAGTCCAGTGGAACCTTTGCTCCTGTAAAAACAATATCAGTCATGGGATTTTGACTTTCCTAAAGAGATCCAGAGTAATGTTTTCTTTTTTCAAAATTAGTGTAGCAGCACTTTGGCATGCCAGATTTTTACGTGTCTCTTTGAGGTTTGTTTATTTTGGGAGATAATAGAGAAAGTACAAACTGAATTGTAACTCCAAAGAAACTATAAAGTTTAGGTAGTTTCAGGAGTTCTTTCTTAGTCACATTTTATAATTCACACACACTCTCCTTTAAGCCCTTTTCTTTTGCTCCCATGCAATTTACTTCCACATACACATCATCATTAATCACTCCTTCATTGTTTCATTAACCTGACTTCCTAGGAAACTGAAATAAATGTGTTTGACTTATATTTTATCAAAAGACCATATTATATTCTCTCTTATCTTTTTTTCTCCTTATTGTATGCTTACCTTTTCCTCATTAGGTGTTATCTTTATGTGTGAAGGTCAGGTTAGCGACATTAGGGTGCATAATTAATTTAACTTCTAAATTATTCCAACCTTCTAACTTAACTTAGCCTCTCCCTCTATAAGTCGTTCATCAAGATGCCATCTTACATAGTAGTCAGCTTTCTTAAAAGTAGGTGTAAACAGCCACCCTTTCTGAGGGTGGCCCATGGTCTCAGCTTTTCCAAAGAACATAAATCTATTTAAGTTCTATAAACACAAATGTAGGTCAAGACTGTAATAAATAGTCTTCGCATTGTGACCATTTACTGTTTAACAGATGTTTGGTTGGTAAACCCCTTCAGTGGGGTTTGTCTGATCTGACCTGGGGGGAGGGCTGGGATGGCCCTGGAGCTAGACATGTGTACTTCACCGATCTCTAAACACTCAGAAAGATCATTTGGTACAGGGAGTTCAAAAGCATAAGGCCTGGGCTCTGCTCTGTTGGGTTGATGATGATGATGATGGTGGTGATGATGGTGGTGATGAGTCATCATTATGTACTATGTGTGCCAAGCATTTTACATACATTACTGCTTTTATTTATTATGACACTAATCAATTTTATTCTATAATAAGATAATAGTGTAATATAATATGATATAGTAATATATAACTTGATATAATAATAATAATACATTTCAGTATATTAGTATCCCCTATTACAGATGAGGAGACAGGTTCAGAGTACTGTTAAGTAGCTTTCCCACAATCACTCAGTCAATATACGGTGGTAAGACCATTCTGACTCCAAATCTCATGCTTTTGGCTAAGACTTTCGATCTTGAGCAAATTTCTACATTTCTCTGGGCTTCTTTTTCCAGATTTGTAAAATAAGGGAAAATCTGAAGTGACTTCCTGCTCTAAAAGTCTATATTTTATTTTCTATCTCAACAGAGTCAATGAGAAGAGTTAAGATTTTGGTATAATACCCTTGAGAGAAGTGACATATAGCAATTTATTATCACCAGGAAATAAAAAGCAGCAGCAGTATGTTATAAACACAAATACTACACAGGCACAATCTTAGTGGGCAATACTTCTGGTCTGAATGAAAAGCCAAGGTTTTATTCTCTTTCTTTCAATGGGTTTCGGTGAATTGTTTTCCATTCACAACAAGAGGATTAGATCTAGGTGTTCCTTGAAAACAGAATATTGAATACATTTTTAAGATTTCTAGAATTGAGTTTAAAAATTAAGCAGTTCCCTAAAACTTCTAAAAAAGACAATTTAGTCAAATTGCGAAGAAGGCTTTCCTTAGTCCAAGATTTATCTCTTGGCTTCGTGGTTAATTACACAGGTTCTGGGGTTAGTAAGATCTAAATCTCAATCCCAACTCTGTTATTTGTTAGCTCTTTGCCCTTGGGCAAGTTACTGATCTGTACTGAACATCACTACTCTTACGTATAAAATGGAGATAATAGGAAATAGGAGTACTTATAGATTTTTGTAAGGATTAAATGAGATAATAGATGTGAAGAGCTGAGCACAGTTCTTAGTCATATCGAGCAGGTTAGCACTAGCTGTTCTTTATTATTATTATTGTTACTGCTATCAGCAGCAGCAGCAACAGCATCATCATCATCGTCATCATCGTCTGCAGCAGGTTAATGCCGCTTGCAAAATGACTGTCATTTTCATTGTGTGTAACAGGAAACCTTCATCTTTAACAAAGAATAAACTCAGCTACATTTTTGTCAGTAGCTATTGTCTCCCATCTGTGGTTGATTCCTGTGCTCCAGGAAAATAACACAGAGACCAGAAGACTGAAGTTGGCATTCCAAGTGGGAGGTACAGGTCTTCAGTTACCAGGGGTGATGGGGGAGTGTATTTCCCCTGCCTATAAAACACACACACACATCAAAACAGAAAGTTTATTAAATTAAAAAAATGTATGAACTTCCTTCCCCCAGTCAGAACCCTCTCGGAATGATTCTTCATCCCGCTGTCAACTCAGTGAGTTATCCAGATACTGCAGTGGCTTTAAGTAGACCATGAAAAAGGACAGGGGGGATGTGGGGAGAAGGAAATGGAAATGAAGTAGTCAGCAAGATAGAGCTGGACGTACTTCAGAAGTCAGGGTGGGCAAGTAAGGTCAGGCTGGTCTGGGAGGGGAAGGGAAGGGCATGTCCTGGAGACATTACCTAGGTTTTTAGGCTCTTTTCATCTTTTTGAACCATAGCTTGAATCTCTGAGGTTCAACTGATTTTATCCTAGCGTAGGAAGGGAAAGAAAGACTTGGCTAATGAAACAGAAATGTGCAGTTAAGGCAAATGCTAAAACTCTTTAAGTATCCTGGATTTGTAATTTTAAAAGATTAGTAAAATGATCTACCTAATTTTCAAGCTCTGTGACATAACATTGTGCATATACATATATGAATAGATGCTGAACCTATATACACGCACACACTGTCATGTGCTATCCAGGATTTGCTGATTAAGGGGCACACTGTAATCTCTATGTACACTCATGCATCTGTGAGAAATAGAAATTTGTTTTCTTTCCATTAAGACATTGTCTGGCTTTATAATTAGTGTTTATAGTAAATACATTCAAAGTTTATCCTTGGAATCCTCAAATCTCTTGCCATTGTAGGATAATGTGAGCTTTAGGCTAATTTATTACAGCTTCTTTTGGCATCAGAGTGAGTGAAGCTCTGCTCCAAGCCTTGGCCACTCAGATACACACCTGGGTGCAGGCCAGCTCACGGCTGCAGGCTTCACGGCTGCAGGCTTCACGGGGCTCGGGCGATGGGCACACAGGCCTTCACTTCAAACACAGCGTTTGTTGAACTCGTAAATTTCCCTGTGACCTTCAATCCCAAGCTAGGGAGCATCTTATTGTAAAACTGTCCTTCCTCCTTCGATATTATATTGCCTGCTGATTTCTCTGTTAGTCAGGAAAAATAATTTTTAAAGTCTATTAGGAATAAGCACTGCATTGGTATATATAAGCCAGTAGGACTTGCTTCAACCCATATCTTCTTTCCCTGGTGCCCTTTCTTCACTTCCTTTCTCCCACCCCATCCTCTGTCTCACGCTCCTGCGACAGGAGTCCCAGGATGAACAGTGTCTCAGGGTGAGCATTTTGATTGTGACCTTGTCTTTTCTCTCTAGTGTTGGGCTCAGGTCAGGCCAAACTGATTTATGAACTGTCTCCTGAAGGATTCTGGGTGGGACAAAAATCCAAAGCATTAAGTAGGGTGGGAAGACTGAGTAGACTGCTAACATCTCGCATGGGTAGAGAGAGAGAGACAAGAAAGAGAAAGGTGGAGGGAGGAATGTGTCTAAGTAGATCCTTTGGTCATCAGGGCTAGTAATTTCTGCTGCTTGTTGAGCATTGTATGTACCTTTCATTGTCCTACATGCTTTATATACGCTAACTTATATAATCTTCCAGTGACCCTGTAAAGAAGCTGTTATTATCCCCATTTTCCAAATAGGAAAACTGAGACAAGAAAGGTTAAGTAATTAAAGCTTGGAGATTTGTTAAGAGCTGGAGTTTGAGCATCAGTCTTCTGATTCCAAATTGTCTGCTCTTAACCTGTCTGCCCACTGTCTTCCTGATGGGAACTACCCAGTGCAGCCACTAAAAGCCTGCTGAAGGCCACCATGACCTCTGACTCTTCCTCTTCAGTCGGGAAAATTGGCAAGGAGAATGTTAACCAGCCTTTTCATTCCAGTCCCCGTCAGAGGGATGAGCTATCAGGAGGACTGCAAGTGCATGATTCACCTGTGTAAATTGCAAAGTCCTCGGGGTGTCACAGCTTTTCAAAGTTCTGATAACTCATTAGTGGGTTAAGTTTTTATCGTTGCTGTGGCTTCTGGACAGGGAGCCAGGTAAAGAGCTTTGCTTTCTGGAAGAGCAACAATGACAAGCAGTGATGGATTAGTTAATCCCTAGGTGAGGCTGTGTGTATGGTGTGTGAGTATATACTGTGAGCACTTCCTATCACACCTGTGTGCGTGGTGAACTGACCAGGAGCAGGAGTATAACAATACCCGGAAGAATTCTTGAACCGAAGACTTTGTGAAGATAGCCAAAGAATTTCTTACAAATGAGAGAACTCGCCCTCTAAAATTGAATTCAGACGATTTGTGGTCCTTTTCTGCTGAATTCTGTCCCACCTGACCTTCCCCAGTCTCTTCTCCTGCCAGCCTCTTTCCCATGACAGTGGCCATGTATGTGCATACTTGTCTCCATACTTTCTGTTTATGTGTTTTCTTGCTGAGGCAGTTTCGCCCTGAGCTAACATCTGCTGCCAATCTTCCTGTTTTTGTATTTGAGCTGCCCCCACAGCATGGCCACTGACAGACAAGTGGTGTAGGTCTGCGCTCTGGAACCGAACCCAGGCCGCCAAAGCCCAGTGCACTGAACTTAACCACTAGGCTGCTAGGGCCGGCCCTATGCATACTTTTAACCAAGGCTTCAAACACACACTACTTTTCACACCTCTGTGTTCTTACATGAACTTTCCCCTCTGCCTGGCACATCCTTCTCCTCCTCTACCTAATGAACCCATCTCAAAGTCCTCCTCTCCTGATAGCCTCCTCTCTTCTTGTCCCCAGGCAGTGGTGGTGGCTCCCTGTTGAGCTCCCATAGGTAAGTATTCTGGCCCTATCATAGTACTCACATTTCTTTCTACAACTGCAGGACCTAGGGTAATACAGGGACACATACCAGGTGCTCAGTGAATGTTTGTTGACGGAATGTATGAATGTGCAGATAACTCAATGATTAAGATGGTGAAGGCAAGAGGTTCCTATTTCATGTTTCCGTGTTTGGGGCCCAGTTCACCCCTGCATTTCAGTGTAATCACCAGTTCCTCAAAAACACACTGGTAGGAAGTCATATTAGTATTCTCCAGAATGATGTTTAATAGCTATTGTATATGTTTGGTTTAAATTGCATGCGTTGGAAAAATCTTAGGATGCTGTTAGATCTGAGGGTAACCTAGCAGATTTGTTAGGAAAGGTAAGCCTGTCAGTTATATGAAGAAAGTATAAGAGGGGCTAAGAGATTCATGGCAAAGAGATTACGTGGATGCTGTTGAACTTAAAGGGAGAGAGGCTGAGAGTTGGATGATTCAGGCAGTGGCGGTGAGAGATGGAAAAGGGGCCTCCAGCTGGAGTTAGGTGTTCAGACCTAGGGACAGGTCACTCTTGAATCTGCCAATTTGGAGACCTGAGGTTTAGCAGCAAAAAGTCCAAAGGCAGGAATGGGGCTGGGCATTAGAACTAGAACCATTCATACGCTTAGGAGTTAGCACTTCCTCATTCTGACAGAAAACCTCTATTTTAGGTGGGAGAAGAGCTTTGTAAGGGGTGACTTTTTGATTCAGGGAAGAATGGAAGGCCAGAGCCGCTGTATCTGGTGGGATGGTCCTGCTAATACTATTTCTTGTCCAGTAGAACGGACTGGGGCCGAACATCGGGAGGCCTGGTGTTAAGAGAGTGCAGAATAACTGGGATCGGCTGTGCGCTGGTCATGCCTGAAGTCTGTCTGCTCTCCATTTAAGATATTGGCTTGAGAAACCAGGTCTGCAATTTGTTAAGAGGAAAACTGGCGTGAAGTTTGGAAGTGCTGATGGTTCTATCTGGGGTGGGGTAGAAGACTGTGTCTTTTAAAATGGTCTAGATCAGTCCTTTTCAAACTTTATTGTGCATAAGAGTCATTTGGGGATCTTGTTAAAACGTCAGTTCTGATTCGGTCTGTCTGGGGTGGAACCTGAGATGCTGCATTTCTAACCAGTTCCCAGGCGACTCTAGTGCAGCTGCGCAGGAACCCCACTGTAAGCAATGAGGGACTAAACTATCTTCTGAGTGAAGGAGCTTTCTAATTTCAACTCAGAAACTGGCCAGGTGTCAGGCAGGACACTTAACCAATTAATGCTTCAGTTTCCTAATTGATATGATAGAAATAATGCAGTTGCTCCGCAGGCTCCATCTCCTTTTTACGGATATTCTATGTGGTAGGACTTTGAGATACTCAGTACAAATGCACCAAAGAAATGGAGGTCATTTGTCTACAGCTTTATGTCTAGGAATACTAAGACTTCCATGTTATGGCTTAGGCATTGGCATCAGACGAATGGATCATGGTACTAATCCTTGCTCTGCTGTTAACCAGTTAGACAATCCCAGGGAAGTTATTTTACTTTTCTAAACCTTGCTTACTTCATCTATAAAATAAACATTTATAGCTTCATTGAACCAATGTTTATTGTCACCTAGTATGTACCAGGAATTTTGCTAGGCGCTGAATATATATTAGTAAATATGGTATTGCCCTTACCAAGCTTATGTTCCAATGGAGGAGACAGGCAATAAATGAGTAAAACCAATAAGCAAAATAATTACAGAGTACACATGCTATGAAAGATAGACAGGTGCTTTGATTAAAAACCAAAAATATTAGAGGTGTAAAATAACGATGATCTGGAGTGGCGAAAATTATTCTTAGAGAGGAAGAAGAGCCAGTCAGGAGAAGAGCAAAAACAAAACAAAACAAAACAGACATCATGAGCAGAGAGAATGGCACCAAAGTCCTTTGATAGGAAAGAGCTTGGTTGTGCTTGGGATTCTGTTTAGTGTGGACAAAATGCGTTGAAGAAGTTGAATGGGGCATAGGATGAAGTCAGAGAAAGTGGGGCCAGATCGTGCAGGACCTCGTGAGTGAGAAGTGAACAAGTCTGGATTTTATTTTTCACTCTACAGGAGGTAATTGAAATGTTCTAAGCAGAAAAAAATAAAATGATCTAATTTATTTATTTGTTTTTATAAAATATCCCTCTGGTATTTGCCAACTGGGTAGGAAGGGATCCAGAGGAGAAATGGGGTGTCCAGTTAGGAGATGAGAGATGGGAATTTGGGCTGGTGCTTATGGCAGTGGAGATGTAAGAGCTATCGGGACAGATTCCAGAGATGTTTGGGAGGTAAAACTGAGAGGACTTGCTAACAGATTGAATAAGATCGGATGGTGGCTTGGGAAAAGGTAAGATTGAGACAAAGTCGATTCAAGGATGTCTCCTAAGTTGTAAGTGTAAGTGACAGGGTAGATGGTGGTATCATTTACTGAGCTGGGGATGACTGAGGAAGAGCCTGTGCGGAGATAAGCGAATCAAGAGCTCTCATAACAATAGTCCTTATCACACAATATAAGTGTGATAAAATGATAAAGATATATATTCTTCTTCACAATGCCTATATTTAAGTGCTCAATATTTTATTGTTATTATTCATGAGGGGCTACCCATTGGAGACACCAGATGCCCTTGATCAGTGAAGACATGGTAATTCTCTTGGACTCAACAATTATACTTTTATTTTCTCCAGTGGAAAATAAATATTACTTTTGAAAACCCTGCAGTGGTGATAGAAGGATGGGGTAGATTCATGGTATGCCTCAAGCAACATCAGTCAAACTTTCAGCCAAGTTTTGATTACAAGATCTTTATTTCTGGCAATAATATAAGAAACAGAAAGAGCACAGCTGGATTTTCAGCACTAGGTGGATACCACAAGTTCTGGAAATTGGAAAAAAGCATCTTCTAACTTGGAAGTTGTGGTGATTTGTCTGGAGTAGTTAGAAGGAAAATAAATACAAGGCTTCCCCAACCCCCAACTCCTCGTGATACCGTTTACAGAGTATGTCGCCTGACTGTAGCTGTCCTGTTTGGTCTTTGCTAAGCATCGAGTCTATTGGCCAGGGTCGTTATGTGGGTGATTTTGCTCTCTGATTTCTACACCTATGGCTTATTTTTACTAGCATAGGCAAGTAGCATAGACTTTAGTAGTTTGTCAACCTGGCTACATATTAAAACTTTCAGCAAGTTTAAAAATATCAAGTGCTAGGCTGATCCCAGGAGATTTAGGCAATCTAGGTATTTACACAGATCCTACATGATTCTAATGGGGCTGATCTACAAATGTCATTTGGAAACCATTGGTCTACTGGTCAAGGTGTTGTATTATGATTTCAAAACTCTGAATTCTATTCTTGCTTTTGCCAGTGACTTGCTTGCTGGGTGTCATTGGGCAAGTCACCTCATGGTTATTCATGTGCAGTTTCCTGACTGTAAAATGAGATATTTTAACCTCTCTTACTACACTGGGATGAAGAAAATAGAGGGAGCTGATAGTCAGTGGGTAGACTGTTTCATGTGAAAGGCACTTGGACTGGACTATCCAGGAAGTCTTGGAATCTTTTGTCCAGGTGAGGGCCTGCCTGCGTGCATGGGTCTAACATCCAGTGCCATCGTTCTTTGAAATGCAAACCCACTCACTTCATGACTTCAAAGTGCCTCTTGATTCATACACTTTGTGTAAAGGAGTTGCACCATGGTGAGTAAACCAATGTTTTCATTAATGAATTTAAAAGGGTAAGAGGGTACTCCTCGACATCACCAAACTAGAAGAAATGCAGAGGCAGCTGTGGTAGCACTGGAGGTCAAAGTCCTGCCATTGCTGTAGACTCTAGTCTCCATCAAGGGCCCTACGTGGAAAGCAAATTTCTGGAAGCTGCATGGGAGGAGTCCAGGACACTCCGAATTCCTGCCACAACCCAGTCCCTTTTGGAATAAAATGGCCAGGACCAGCCCATGGCACTTAAGTGCCAAGCTCTATACCAAGGGATCTCAGGATTCCTTCCAGTGAGCAGGAATAGACAGGCATGGACATGGAGCCAGTGAGACAGCCTTTGCTGTTGGGCCTTGAGGAACTGACCAGTCAAATGCTTAGTGAGAAGTCTGAGGGTGGGACCTGAAGCATGTCCTCTGATTGAGTGACATGCAGAAGCTATGAGAGGCATTTGGAGAGATGGTCTTAGGAGGCCATCTCCATATAAGGGAGCAGAAACTGTGAGAAGGAGAATCTGTGAGGGTGAGGGGACATACGAACTCCTATAGAAAGGAAACTGGATTTCCTAGGGAATTGGGACTCTCTCCCAACCTCTCCTCACTCCTGCCTCTAGTGCCTCCTCTGAGGTCCAGGGTACCAGTGAGCTCTGCGGCTTCCCCTGCTACATTCCAGCATTCTCCCTCCCTGTATGAATGTATTACTATAAATAATATGTATTACATTATAGTGTACAATAGACATAATTACTATTTATTATTATAAAAATAATGACATTATATATAGTACTATATACATCATATATTACTAGATATATATGTATTATATAACTATGTTATTGGGTGGTTTGCAGTGCAGGGCCTGCCATGTTGTCTGGGTACCACCCACAACACCCAACTCACTCTTCCTCATCCAAGTTTGATCTGTCTCCCCTCACCCCCGAGGTTATTAAACTGGCAAGGAAATATATGAAATCGGCATTCTTGAATGGCTCTTCACTCCGGGCAAGGAAAGGGAGGCCTGTTTCCATGGTTGAAGCGTTCCAACCAATTCAGAGAAAAATACCACATGAAGTCAAAATATCATCGTCCTGGCCAAGCAAGGGTTTTCCTTTATAACCATGCTGACATGCAAGGTTTTACAGCCTTGCCTCTCCCCTGGCGTCAGTGGTATTGCCTGCTCTCTCCAGCTGGGGGATGTCAGGTCAGCAGAGGTAGGAGAAGGATTTCGTCTGTGGGAGGTGGCAGAAAGAAGAGAGTCCCCGGGAGGATATAAACTCCGTCGTGTCAAAGAAGAGTAAAATATGCAGTCTAGAAGAGCAACAAAAAGGAGCTGCATCATAGTAAAAAGAACTACAGACCCTCCATTGAAAATAACTTTGGAAAGACATTTTTAAATCGCATCTTTCTTTAGGGAAAGAAACCATATACTAAGGAGTACATAGTGGGTGATTTCATTTCTATAAAGTTCCAGAACCAGCAAAACTAATCTGTGCTGAAGAAAGTCAGAACCGTGTGGGTCGCAGGAGTACGCGGCGGGTTCACTGGGAAGAAACACAGCGGGGGTTTCTGGAGGGCTGGAAATGTTCTGTATCTTAATCTGAGTGATGATTCCCCAGGTGTATTCACTGGTAAAAATTCCTTGAGCTGAGTACTAAGATTTGTGTAATTGTCTATATGTAGTTTATTACTCAATATGAAAATTTAAAATGTCTTTTTTTTTTTGCCACACTTATAAATGTGGCATTAAGATAAAGGGCATCTGGAATATTCAATAGGAGAGACACACTATTACTATTCAAATTGAACGGTAGCCATGAAGGAGCAGTTAAACCTGACACCATGGAAGGACCACGGGCTTCGGCGGCAGGCAGAGCCAGGTTCACCTCCTGTCGGCAGGTTTTACTGTGGGTCTTGGAGCAAGCTTTGAATCTCTCAGGCTCAATTTCCTTCTCTAAAATGTAGACAATAATGTTTACCTTTAACTGCTGTTTGGGGCATTCAATGAAATAGTGTATGTAGGTGTCCTGCCAAACACCTGAAATATAGCTGAAAAATAGTATTTATTATTAACAGATAGTAGGTATATGTCCACATAAACTAAGATGCTAAAGAATTCCAGTTATAAAATGAGATTTCTATGCTAATATATTCCTGGGAATAAAGGCATAAATTGAAATAACTATTTAATAATAAATGAAGCACTTCACTTATTTCTAAGTAGATATTGTTAAATGCGTTAAACTCTTAAAGTTTATTAAAATTATTTGAAATCAAATGCATTCTGTGCTGTAGGATCTTGGGCAAATTACTAAACATCTCAGAGTATGTTTCTTTGTCTATAAAATGGGACTAATAATGCTATTTCCTTAGGAGTATTCTGATGACTCAGTTTGTTAAAATATGTAATGTGCTCTACAGTGTGCCTAACACACTGTGAATTTTGGTTAAATGATTCAATTTGGCAAATATTGAATTAATGCCTAATATAAGTCAGATATTATCTTAGTTTCTGGGAATTAAAAACAAGAATAAGACACAACCTGTGCCTTCAGGAAGCTTCCAACATAGTAGGAAAGACAGACACGTGCACATTTATAAAACAATGAGAGAAATGTTATACTAGTGTAAGATTAGAATACCAGGGAAGCACACAGGAGGCATTGTACAATAGCACAACGGTCGATTAAAAGTGTGTGGATGGTGGGCATATCTAAATTTTAAAAGAGCATCGTGAGACTGGAAAATAGCAATTTAAGGCCACCATGTGGTTGAGTCAATGGCCAAAGGATTATTTCTATTTTAGAATCACAAGCTTATCTGTAACCAGGAATGTTCTGAATCAGAAGTGGATGGATAAAGACAGCAAAATGGAAAGCACTTTCAAATTGGCAGTGAGTCCGAAGGGGAACGGAATGGAATTCACAGTAGCAAGACCTAATTCTATTGACTACCATCTACCTCAAAGGCAGCTTCCCTGGTTGGAGGCCATGTCTGTGCATGAGAAGGAAGGGCGATTCTTCCAGGACAGTCATGCCTACTTTGAGAATCTGATGAAAGCTTTGAACACTTTCCAGGAAAAGCTGGACTTGTAAACAAACAAAATGGCCATGGTAATCCCCAGCAAGGCTCTTGCCCTTCTGAAGTTCAGGGTAAGAGCCTCTGTTTTAAAAGAAGATCCGTACAGCCGCGTCTTCTCCCCTCTCTGGAGAACCAAGAAACATTGGCAGCTTCATCAATTATATCACCATATTAACACTGATGATCCTCACATCACTTCTGGGTAGTCCCCTGAGTGTGAGATGACCTTTTCTATAGTCCATCCTTCCTGGCATCTCCCAGTGCACGTGGGTGTGAGACTGCTCCAAGATGAAAGGCTTAAAGAAAACCCAGCTGTAAACAATCTAGACCCTGCCCTGTTATCTGTCAAGCTCTCTTGAGAGTAACGCTTCAAATATTAGTATACAACAGCTACACTATCACTGCTAGTAAGTGTACATTACTACCTTTACTTTCATGACTTAGAAATTAGACTGGAAAGGTAGGACATTTGGCTAGCAAGAACCAACTGCCCCTGCTGTTTGCTAATCCTTACCGCATGTTACTGAGGACCCAGTCTTCTCCCACGACCTCCTTGAGGGAGTCTGATGGGCTATTTTGTTTTATGTCTTATCAGCAAGTTCCTGAAGATACAGTGCCTGGAGGGTGGAATCTGGGAGCAAGGCAGCTGCGTCCCAGTGGTGTGTGAGCCCCCTTCTCCTGTCTTTGAAGGCATGTATGAATGTACCAATGGCTTTGAGCTCGACAGCCAGTGTGTGCTCAAATGTAACCAGGAAAGTGAAAGGGTAAGGACAACTTGAACTTTGTTTTGGGTCAGGCTGTGCTCTAATCTTGATGACCAATCCAAGAATGTTGAGTAGAAGTGATCTGAATGTATCCCAACAGGCAGGGTCTTCCTAAGTTGGGCTTCTGACCAGGGTGTTGATATTATTTGATAGGGAATTCAGAAGACACCACATTTTTGGAATATTCTCTCCTGAGTTCAGAACTTCCTCTTGGATAAGAAGAAAAGCCTGTTGGGTTGGGTACCTGAGTAAATTCGAGAAAATGCTGGGATTCTGATTTGGCAATGTGATTTCCTCGAACCGTGTATGGCCACTGACCTAACTTGGCTAGGAATGCTGATAGTATATTTTTCAATAGAGCAGAGTCCTGAACAGAAACACAAATTCCTCAGCAAAGGCACGGCTGAAAGCTCTGTTTGATGATCATTTTCCCTAGGATTTTGGCACAAGAGGTCTCAAATGAATAGTCTTATCATGGTTGTGTGACTAAAATCAATTTTATTTCAGAATCTTTTCAAGTACCACACATATATGAGACAGGAAATTAAGCAGACTTCCTAGGCAAAGATCAGTGACCTTGACTGCTCTCCTGGCCCATGTCTTTATCTCACTGTCCAGCATTCCAGAGAAAGGACGGCAGGACAGATGGGAAAAGGATATGCCATGAAATGAGACCCTCGAGAAATCAAACACATCTGTTTGCACTGATTGTGTAAGGACTCAAGGAGTGGCCAGACGAAGGGAGAGTTATCTATGATTCTAAAATCTTGCTTTCTTTGGTTTTGTGAGTTAGTGCTATTCTCTGCATTCTGCATATAGTATCCTTTGTGGTTATTAGGGATGTGAAGCCAAGAGTTGCACAAACCAGCACACATGTGGAGAAAGAGAGTAATAGATCTTTGGTGAGCTCAAACACAACTATGATGTGTCCATGTGAGCAGAAAGGCAAAAAACACCTTCAGAAAAACTATGAATTGATTTCACTGGATCAAACTCAACTTGAAAAAATCTGACATTTTCCACAAGCAGCATTGTGTGATAGAATGGATGGATCAATACAAAACAGCACTATCTGGGGAAAACAATTCCAAAAATATTTCAGAATACATGAGCTACAGTTGATAGCTCATCAAATCCTTATATCCAAAGGAAAACACATTGTTAATAAGTTTCATTAATGACAAAATTGTTCATCATTCCTTCACATAGAAACAGCAGAGAATTGTCTTGACGTTTTTTTGGTCAGTAGCAATGTGGCTTATTATTTCAATAGTGTCTTTTAGTCCAAGTTGGAGAAGTTGGAGAACACTACCATTTAATCAGACCACTTTTTTCTCCACTCTAAATGAAGTTAGCAAACAATAATGAAATGTTCTTTGTCTTTGATATTCCAGCTTCCCATCCTTTGCACTAAGGAGGGACTATGGACTGAGGAGTTCAAGTTGTGTGAGAACCTGCAGCAAGGGGAGTGTCCACCACCCCCCTCAGAGCTGAATTTGGTGGAGTACAAGTGTGAACAGGGATACGGGATTGGTAAGTTCAGAAGAGATGCTGAATTTTGCTCCCAAGTAATCTTTTTATTAGGCCTGCCTGGATCTTGAATCATAGCCACTTTTCTCCCTGAGGAGTGGATGGAAATGCAAGTTTTGACTCTGAGCTGCTACAGTAAAAATGAAATTTATGGCAAATTCATTCTTTTGAATCTTCCACTTGTGTATAATGTTGATGCAGCTGCTGAGCCATTTGTTTGGGGTCTGGTCATGTTACCCACTTCACTGGGACTGAGAATGGGTTGATTTGTGGCAGGAGTCGTGGTTCCAAGAAGAAGGATGGGAATGTGTAGCCACACACCACGTGTGTGCTGGGCGCCTCCTCCATTCTCTCTGTGATTGTTACTGGCATGGAGAGTTCCTGAAAGAGATGATTTGAGATTGCACTTGCTTGCATTGCTCTTCAGTCACTCTTTCTCCAGGGGCCCAGGCTCCCAACCCTGTGGGCAAGTTCTTATTCAAGTAATTGCAATTAAAGGTCTCTGTGGCCAGAGCTGATTTATGGTGATGTTGACTCAACTTTGCCGTGGTGGGACCTAAGCATCATACAAAAGAGATGCTGTTTGTGGAAATCCTTGTGAGATTACTCCTAAATTTTAGACTGCACAAGCAAGGAGTAACTTTGTAAGTCATTCTAACTTGTGTAATGTCAATGGGTATAATCAAGTTAATTGGAAAGCTTCCTAGTTTCTGAATTGATTCTTTACCATCTTCAGTTGCCCTTTGCGTCATGATATGCATGGTCAGGCATGCAGTATCAGGGTGTTAGGCTATGCCTCTTGAGTGGTGTTTCATGAGCAAATTCTCATCTCCTAGGCATCTAATTTCTACATTAAAGTATCATGCACTCACGTGTATAGAGTCGTGTAGCTCCTTGAGTTGTTATAAAATAGTGAAAAACATAGAAATAGAGATAGTGAGTGCTGAAAAGAAACTTGGAGAGCATCAAATCTCTAGGTGAGGAAGCAGAGAACCCTGAGAGGGTGCCTTTTTTGAATAGAATTTTAGGAGACACTTGGACCCCGCATACAAGGGATGCAGCAAGATTTTCCTTCAAGAGGCCAACGCATGACAAAAATCTCTGCTTTTGATTTCCTGCTGCTTCCTCTTTTAATCACATAGGTTTCTTGGCTGCCAGTGTAATTATCTTCAGTGTAGCAACAGACATTACAAATCTGCCTTCGTAATTTCTGGGCCATTTTTTCCCCAGCTAGTAAAGTTCTTAGTAGATGCTGCAATTATAAGCTTTCAGGAAATTATATAAGGAGGAATGATAGTAAGTGTACTTAAAAGGTATCAACCAATCAGGATAGACTTGCTGGCCAGAGTCCTGGCCTGGTTCTTAGAGGTCTGCCAGACCAGGAGTTAATCTTTTAATTGCTGGCTCATGCAGAGATTCAGGGATTCCAGAGGAGAGGCTCTGCTGGCCAGGAAAAGGAGGGGGACCTAGAGGCAAGGGGTGTTAACTTGGGGCAGTGGCTCTTTACCAATTAGTGTAGAAGTACCCCTCTAGCTATATGGTAGATGAATATCAGCCCTGCCTGTAACCTTAATAATGTGGTGACCCAGAAGGTAGGAAGAAATTGCTCTAGAAAAATCAGAGCTATTGATTGTAGGATGCAAAAGACTGAGATGTGGGAAGTTCAAATCTCTGCTGTAAATCTCTGTTCCTTCAGGTGCAGTGTGTTCCCCATTGTGTGTAATCCCCCCCAGTGATCCCGTAATTCTGCCTGAGAACATCACTGCTGACACACTGGAGCACTGGATGGAACCTGTCAAAGTCCAGGTGAGGAAAGGGGCATGTCTGTGTGCCAAGGATGTAAGACTGCTGAGCGGTTCTCAACGGGCAGCATATTCCCTGGAGTAATGTCAGAGGCTTTGAGGCATCCTTAAAGCAAACACCCACATGGATCATTCTTAGAGAGCAGGGCTGAGAATCAAGAAGAAAAAAGAGGAAAGCTGGAGACAAAAGGTGACTCACATCCAAAGGAAAGTTTAAAAGATAAGATGGAAGAAAGACTCAGAGACACAAAGAACGATAATATGGGAAGGAAATTGAGAGAGAAAATTACTGCTAATGAAAAATAGGACAGGAAAACATGATAAGCCGAAGAAATGCATAGAGATGAAAGAAGGATGAAAAGGGATGGATGAATTAGAAAAGTTGAAAATAAAACTGAAAACAGGGAGAGAATGACTAAGGAAACTGAGTAAGGAAAGAATTGCCTTTCCTCTCTTTATCTCCCACCCCTTCGAAACTCTGAAATCCTTCCTCTGGGCTCTGGTGTTCAAAGTCAGTCATGAGCAAGATCCAGTCATCTACAACCTCTTCCCTGGGCTGTCTGTTTGTTTTATGATCTGAGGGTACAGCTAAGCTATGTGGTGCTGGTCACAGTTTTCAATATTGTTATGGGTACTGTTGCTTTAGGGCCCTCCTGAGACTTGTGCCGTGTTTCTATGTGAAAACAAAATTAAGTAATTAAATTAGCTGCTTCCAACAATGTAGGGGAAGAATTGAGGTAACTCACAAAATGAGTCTCATCCTTACCTTTTAAGAATAATTTGTTCCTGAAAAAAAACCCTGAAGGTCAGAATTTCAAAAGTTGAAAAACATAATTAACAACATTTTTATTTGTTCCTGAACCCCTGAATCAATATTCTTTATGCCAAGGAAAACCAAGGAGTAATATAATAGTTAACATTAATTATCATAGAGTGGCAAAACAAGCAGTTTCCTGTGCTCTGTCAGCTCTTTCATAGATATTATGAAATTAAGGAGTATTGCTTACAAATAAAGCTTACATGGAATACTTCATTTTTAGGAAATTGAAACTTAATTGTAACAGAAAAACAAGAAAAAGAAGTCAATGGAAGCAATGGAAATGATGATGAGGTTATTGCTCTTGTGTTCTCGGCCATCAGAAATGAGTTTAGGCACCAACAGTAGATGCTTTCATGATGTCCACCATTTTGTGGTGCGCAGCATCTCGTGAGGGGTGCAAAATCTAATCTTGTCCTGGAATAAGAAAAAATGCCTTATAAACCAAAGCGGCTATATTAAATGAAACTCCCCATTGAGTAAAATTCTTAGAACTCACATTGATTTATCTTGAAGGTTGTTCCATATCTTCCTCGATCTTAATTTTATCGTCCTTAAGAATCACTTGGGCAGTTTGTAAAACAACCAGACTAGGTTCCATCCTTCAAAGAGGTTGGCGATGCCTTGGAATATGCATCTCCAACAAGCATCGCAGGTAATCCCATTGTATGTAATGCTTTGAGAAACGCTGCTATTACAAAAATAAAATACTGGCACCATAAATATTTTAAATACAAGCACACTTATTTGGAGTCTGGCTCATTTGTTTAGTAAATGGCCATTGCCTATTTCCTGCAAATCTCTGCTATCTACCATACTTCACAATACCTGTGTAGCTGGAAAGACTGCAGAGCAAATGAGTTAAATTGCATCATTTTCTCTAGTTTGCTTCCAATGACTTCATTCTTTGTAATAAAAATGATATCTTATACTTGGATAACACTTTATTGTCTTCAAAGTTATATGTATCTTATATAAATATATATATTTAAAATTTCATTTGAATCTTATCAAAACCTGGAAAACTAGGAAAGGAAGATTTTATTATCCTTGTTTTGCACATGAATTAGATATCATTGGGTGCTCTGCCCAAGGTTGCACAGCTAATGGGAAATGGAGAAAAATGTGCAACCAACTTTTCTGATTCCACTTTCAGTGTGATTCACCCTGAATCACCCTGTTTGCTGTAGTTTTCTTTTTTTTTTCTTTCCTGGTGTATGTTTGGGTTAGTTTGCCTATCAAATAGAAAAGAAGTCACTCGTCTCAACCACAAGAACCCCTCATTCCCGCCCTCTCCTTCCCTCCCCTTGAAGTCTAGCAAAAATAATCTGGAGAAATATTTCCTTATAATACTGCTTTTCCTTATTGTGAAAGAGTTTGTTTTTAAAGAACCATCGAGTATACTTTTTAGATGCCTACAGTGTATTTGCCTTTCTCTGGGGGTTCTACTGGCTTTTATTCCTGCAAATGATACCTGACTCCTGGAAGAATAGACTTTCCATTAAAGGAAGAATTTCAGAGCACTTAGGTAGCTTGGGGTTTTGACAAAAAAACTGCTCAAAGTAGCAACTGGCATAAAAGGAAAAGGGAGGTCCTCCTGGGTTCAAATACTGTGTGACCTCCCGCTTGGAGCCTCTCTACTCATCAGCAAAGGTGAAGGCAATGTTATCTGTCTTGCAGGCTTCTTATAGAAATTCAAAATAACACTTGTAAAATGTTTTGCACAGTTTCTAGCACATAGGTCTGAATTAAATAAAAATGAAATTTCAATTCACTTAGTACGAATCTTACCTTCAGAAATTCCCTTCATCTCTGAAAAGACATCATCCACTATTTCTAGGCCAAAGAAAATACTGTTCTGCACTTTGCTTGTTTGTATATGTGTGTAGACACAAATGTGTAGATCGTTTGTTTGTCTTTTTTCTACCACTTTTACAAACTGGGCTGGAAAGAGAATTAATGGCCATTCAGTATTTCCCATTGGAACACCTCTGACTAAAGAAACAATTTCTAACAGCTTTTGTTGTGAGAATGAGAAGAGAGTAAGGATGGAAATATACTGTTCTTTTTAAGTGTTTTAAGGGCAAGCTGGCTGTGGGAGACAATAGGAAGGGGTTTGAAATACCCAGCTGGACCCTCTGAGCCTCTGTTGTTGTAATGCTGCCTTCCTCCTTCACCTGTTACACACAGGGATCTAGAGCTTTCTATGGTGATGGCATCAGCAGAGAAATATCCCAATGGAAAGGAAGGACGCAGACACAAGTGCTTCTTGGCAGTTAAATAAATGCATGTCAGTCAAGGTGACTGAGCAGTGGGATCTGGCAACTGAGGCAGGCAGGAGATAGCAAACGCCAACTCAGTGCCGTTGCTCATGTGCCTTGGAGACCCAGAAACAAGGGCCTTCAGCCTGACCGCCCTCCTGCATCCCTGGGGCGGTACCTGGACACCTGAGAGTCTAGGGGGCCTGAGCTGAGGGTCTGGGAGGAGTTCCCCTCAGACTTTTGCTGGGAGTGCTTTGTGCTTTCCTCATCCTTGTTTTTCCTCTTCATTTTTCCTCCCTTTTTCTTCTTTTCTGTCATTCTAATGTCAATTCCCCACTAAACTGTAAGATTCTGGAGGATGGAAATGTCTTACCTTTCACTCTCAGTATCTCCTCAATGCATGACTCATTTCACCCATTGCTCAGCACATGGTTGCTGCGTGAAACCCAAGAGCCCCAAGAAGAGAATGGCTCCCACGTCCACAGAGCCATTTCTTAGGGCAAGCCTTTTGGTTTTTCCAGAAAGCCTACGTAAGGTTGAACTTTTATGATTGTCCTTAACCACTGTGCTGAAAGAGTATTTATTATATCTCGTGACTTTTCTATTTAAAATAGGAAAATTAATGTTTTGACCTACTTGTAAAGCAGTGGTCCCTCAGGAACCTGATTTCATGGAGAGAGGATTTTTTACACACAATGTGGCGATTGTTTGCATGTAAATGAGTTTTGTCTAAATTTTATTTGAATGTGTTTCCTTCTGAAGTACGAAAGCATTCATCATAACATCTCATTTCCTCCATTAGTCTGCTTCATAAATTCGTTTTTCGCAGACTGAACAATGCTTTTTCTCTCTTTTTTAAGTCTATCATAATTATGATTTAGTGAGGTCCAAATCAATGAGGTTTTTCTGTGGCTGTGCACGTTATGTTTGCAAAGATTCTCAGCGCTGTGTGGAATCCCTCTCTCAGCTCCCTAGTTCTTCCACAGAATTGCTCAGTCAAAACGAATCGTATAATTTCTGACTTTGTTTTCCCAGATTGGTCCCCAAGGGATTAATAATTTCTTAAATAAAAACAAAATGTCTTAAGAGAAAGAGAGAAGCGAGAAGGAAAAGAGAAGACAGCGCCCTGGAGGAGCCATAATTTCCCACTCTCACCCTCCCGGCTGTCTCCCCATCTCCTAATCCCTGCCCTTGCCCCCCAAATTGTCCTCTTGATGGGCACACTGTGGGTAACAGCTCCAGTGACACTTGTCACACATCAGTGGGAGAACAAATCCCTCAGACATGAGTCATGAAAAGGTCTTCTTTTTCATCAGTTTTAAGCCTGGACTTGTTCTCTCTCAGTTTGAATATGTCTCATGGCGTCAGGTCCCTCATCACTAGAGAAGAGAAGACAAGAGGGTCATGGAGGGCAGGGAAGAGGAACGGGAAAGCAAAGTGCAGGGTGACGGGCTGTAGTACAAATAAGTATGTAAACAATGCTGTATTTTATTTAGGGTTGCGTACATATATAGCAATAAGAAAATTATTGCAAACCTGGGCAGAAGCAGAACTTTGTGGTCTGATGTGATTAGCAGACCGTTCTGTCAAGTAACTATTCCTGATAAAAAACAATTGAGCAATTTTGCATTAGAGCTTAATGTTGGCTAACTATCAGCCTTGTGACCTTTAACCAGATGTTTAACTAGCAACAGATACATCCTAATAACCCTTCACTGGTCTTTCTTCCTCCCTCCCTCCCTTCTCTCTCTCTCTTTCTTTTTTTCCTCCCTTTGACCCTCCCTCTGTTCTTTCTTCTTTTCTTCCTTTTTTTTTTTTTTGCTAGCTTTTCAAAAATATTTAAATGGCGCAACCAAGAGGAAATCTTTAAATTGGTTTTGTCATGAACATTTTCCTTTTGGAAAGTTTAAAATGAATCCTTGGCACTTAGTTGTTCACAATCAATTCATCTGAGAAGTTGCTTGCTAATAGAATAATAGCAATAGTTGTAATCATATACAAATGTCTAGAAATAGTAATTTAAAAATTCAGAATAGTTATTACCAATATATATAGGCACCACAACTATAGGCACCACAAATTTGCCTGTAAAAGTTAGGACCTGGGGGCTGGCCCGGTGGCATAGTGGTTAAGTTTGGCATGGTCTGCTTCGGTGGCCAGGGTTCAGAGGTTTGGATCCTGGGCACAGTCTTACACCACTCATCAAGCCATGCTGTGGTGGCGACCCACACACCAAACAGAGGAAGACTGGCATGGATGTTAGCTCAGGGCATATCTTCCTCAGGAAAAAAAAATAAAAATAAGTAAAGTCAGGGCCTGGAAAACATTAGAAATTTTTCTCCAATTTTGATCAATAAGCAGTTCTTCAATTAATGGCATATGTGTATCTTTTCTTATGAGATGAATGACTTTCACAGGCCAGAAGATAAAGGAGAATCCTAGAGATTCAAAATCATATTTAGTGGTTGACAAATACTTATAAAACATCATCATCTCTCTCTCTCTCTCTAAGTCACTGAGATGAGATATATGAGTGGGAGACAGTTCCTATTCTCAAGGATTTTGCAATCTAGGAAAACATATAACACAGGTACCAGAAACTTTTGCAATTTTTATAGAGATTAAGGAGAGTTTCCAGTCTGAGTCAGTTTTAAGACTGAATTATAGAACATTAAAAAAATCCTTGAGGTATATCCATGCAATGAAATACTATGCAATCAAGAGAATGCAGCACCCCAGATACCATAAAATGAACAGAACCCCAACAAACATTGTGAACTGAAATAAAGTAAGACAATCAAACAAACACAACAGCAAACCAAAGTGCAAAATAAAATGATGGTATTCTATATTTATGTGATGAAATAGATGATTTTATACATCTATGTATGTATGTGCATAGAATATCTGTAATGATCCAAAAATAAATAAAAATAGGATGGAGAAAATTGGGTAGTTGGGGAACAAGAGTAGGAGCGAGATTGTGTATCGTTTTATGGCTTTCATATTTTATACTGTAAACATATCATCACAATAAAATAAAATTATATAAAAATACAAAGATGTAAAGAATAAGTTAGAAATATAGGAGAAAAGAGCATTGGAGGAAAAGAATTGAAAGTAAAGACAGGCTCTTTTCCTTTGTTTGTTTTTTTTTTTTTTTGCTTTGCAGTGTATTTTAAGAATTTCTAAAGTATTAGAAGACCAACACTCTTCCATTTATAAAAACGGTGGGTGGGGTTGAAGGTTTGGGGGTCATGAAAGAAGCAGATACATTCAGTTCAGAGTATTCTGGTGAGTTCCGGCTGAGGTCATCACGTGAGGGTGTCAAGGCCAAGTATCCCTTTATGTGGAGGAATTGACCTTTTCGAGACTACCTCCGCCAACAGACTTTGAGCTCTTTGAGGGCAGTGACTAGATTTGTGGATCTTCAAATCCCTCTTGCTCACTGGGGAATCTGGCTCATAGTGGGTGAGATAGGGATATGTTTGGTTTTAACTGAATGACTGATTAGAGTGGGGACGGGGATGGATATAGTGCCATAAGAAGGAGTTAAGTTGCCACATATTTGCATTTCACCGGGGACAAGTTATTACATTTTGTCATTACTATTATCTGGTGACAGCAACAAAGTGTAAAACATTGATATTTAAATAATAAAAGTCGTGACCATTGCTAAGTAGAGTTCTGGGGGAACTTGCTTTAAAACAGAAGCAAGAATCATTTCTAGGTAGCAGAGCCATTGTTTATATGCAAATGGTTCTGCTTACGTGGCTTTAAGCAGGAAAACAGCTCATTTTTTCAGTAGGCTGAACAGGCCAATTATACTTACCTTATATATTTGTATAATCTTCGATATTTTTGATAATCCTTTTTTCTTAGTGCAGTGATAACTTAAGCCAAGTCACCTTCTACATTATTACAGTATAGAGTTTTGAATATCAAAATTTGCTAGGATTTATAGTATTTATTTCCCCTTAAGGGAAGCTGTGAAGGAGGAGTTTTGGTTCATAGGAGCATAACTCCAGAAAAATATTGCAGATTCCTATTTTCATAAGAGACTATGAGGCATATATTCATATATCTGTATATTAATATATGCAAATGTCTCCCATATGATTATTGCATAGTGTTAGCATTCTAGAATGTATAATTTTCAATTACTGGAGGTGCTTTCTTGTGTAAAGCTCATATCTCACCATGTATTATTTTTCTTCCAATTGCACTAGATTCCTATCGTACTGAATTAAAATATGAGCATGAAAGCCTGCATATAGGTGGGTTGGTTGCAGGCCATGGAGAAAATCTCCTTTTCTCTTTGAACCTCCTATGGGACCTTCTCTTCCTGAAGTGGATCTTTTTTAAATTTTAAAATACTAAAATTAAAAGGAGAAAGCTCAGTGAAATTGAATTATTAATATTTAACAAAGAGTGGATGATTATTTGTTTAAATGTGCGTCTGGAAATGGCCATTGGGAATGAGACAGTCAGCAGTGTTTTAACATGAACGTGTTTTCACTCTCGCCAGCTTAATGTTGGTGCCATTTTGAGTCCCGCTGGTTTCATATTGACCCTGTTTGTCCAGGGCGTAAAGACCCTCTTCTGTTTCCCACAAGGAGGGGGCAAATGTGCTAACAAGAGTTGCAGAGGGTGCAGTCAGGCCTCCAATCCTTGCTTGGGCGCTCACGTTTTGTGAACTAGGATTCCTGAGATCCGTTTTTAGTTCAAGATTCTTCTTATGAACTTATATTTCTCAGCCTTTAAAGATCCATGGTTCTTCCTGATCAACACAGCCATCTCACAATTTCTCATATTGTTATTTAATATTTCAAAACAAATGGAACCAGTATTATTCCTAGACCCAAATTAAACTCATTATAATATTGAGGATGCTGTTTTTAATCATACCTACTCCACTCTGGAAATTTTGATACCTTGGGGTGGATGAAGGAGGATGAAGAAGATGAAAAATTCCCTCCACTGAGAGTCTACCTTGGCGCCATTAGCAGGTCCACAGGAAAGGCCAGACAGCAGCCTTAGCCCTCTTTACGGGGCACAGTCGGGGTCTCACTACTCAGGGAATGGGGTTGGGCTGATGGGGTAAGCTCAAGATTTGCCCCTTCTCTCATTGACCAGGTGTCTTTTGTTTTCTGTTCTTTCCATCTTCCCCTTCAGAGCATCATGTGCACTGGGCGGCGACAATGGCACCCAGACCCCTTCCTGGTCCACTGCATCCAGGCGTGTGAGGTAAGCTGCTGCTCCTTCCCCAAACCCAGACCAGAGTTCTCTTAACTCATGGGGACTTGAGTCCTTCTGGTTCACGATCTCACCCCTTCCTCACTCCTACACCCTTTGTTTAATCTCTTAAATTTAGCTCCAGAATCTCAAAATCACAAACATTAGACTTTCTGATTTTGGCTTTTTTTTTTAGCAAAATCTCCAGGGCTCCATTTTAAATGACTTAATAAAAAATAAGTTAAAAGCAAGTCAGAATTATTTATGGTTTTGGGATTCTCTAACTGGGCCTCACTTGTGCTTAGTTAAATCAGGGTTTTGCAGATCGATGGCCCACAGACAGGTTTGTTTGGCCAGCAATGTCTAAAAACAATTTTGTTTTGGTTACCAATGTTTGAAAATTGGGATTTTCACATAAAATTCATACGTCTCTGTGTAACATTACACACACACGTATTCCAAAGAAAAATAAATATAAAAACTCTTTGTGCAAAGATTTTTTCTCTCGAAAAACAAGAATATCTGGCAACCATGACAACAACTAGCAGGATCTGAGTGGCAGCCATGGCCTCAGAAGGGCCGCTTCTCTCGAGTTCAGTGTGGTCCTCACCTCTCCCTTTGGCTTCCTACCCAGTGGGCTTCCCTTGTTTATGCCAACTGCCTTTTCAACCTCTGAGGTAGACCTGTAGTTCACTGTTGATGAACCCAAACTAGAGCGTTACCACCTCAAGGAATCCTGTTCACTTCTTCACACCAGAGGTTCCCCCAGCAGTAGAGGACTTAGGGTGCTGTGAATTCCTGAGCTAGGTTGACAAGAGCTATTGCAAGGAATAGTCAACCATGAAGCCGAGCCTTGGTAATGGAAGATGACCCAGGAATTCTGACACGGGGAGGGGGCTACACACACACACACACACACACACACACTCTCTCTATTTAAGCCCTCTCACCCTAGAAATAGCCAGTGACAAATACAAATTTTTCAGTCTCAGTCACAACAGGTTTTGTCATGCAAATCTCTCACTGGAAGTAATTAAGCCACTTAGCAGCAATCCTTGGGTCATTCTGGCTGCTCCTTGTGTGCTAGAGAGAGCTAACAGCCTGGACTTCCAACACCCTCCCCCCTCAACACACCCAACCCACATGCATGTGAGTCCCTCCGTTCTTCTGTATCTCTGTTTCTCTTGATCTAATTCTGGGAAACTGGGATCTACACGAGGCCCACGAGGGGGAAAGGGTGGGGTTTGAGACAAAAGGGAAAACTGGGTGGGGAAATGATACCAATAAAATAGCATTGGGAGAGTGCGTCAGGAAAAATGCTAGCATGGAATGTGCTTTGTTACATGTGGGCCAACAAAACAGCTCATCTTCTACCATCATTAGAAAAACAGATGGCAGTGAGGTGGGGAGGAGGGGAGTGACTCATCCACTGGGCAGAAGGTAAAAAGAGGGAAGAGGAGGCCAGGGAAGGAGGGAGATAAACAGACAGAAGACTGGGGAGCTGGGAAGAGATCAAAGGGATCCTGAGAATTCCCTTCTGCTGCCTCTATGCAAGATCACAAGAGGGAGGGTGGATGACAGGGCTTGGAGCTGGCTTCGGTGTTTCCCGGAAGGTTACAACACAGAGCTTTCCCCGTTTGTCCTCCCCTCCTCACTGCCCCCCAGCACATCCCCTGGATGCCTTATCCAGAGCCTCCTAGGCTTCTCTCTGTCCCTTTATTGATTCCACAAGAAACAAAACTCCATTCCTTCTTCTGAGTCCCCTGCCCGACTGCCACCACGCACAGCTATGCCTTAATCACCTGACGGCTGTTGATACCCCAGCTCCAGTGGTTCTCAAAGTGTGGCCCCTGGACCAGCAAACCGCATCTCCTGGGAACCTGTTGGAAAGGCACATCCTCAGGCCCCATCCCAGATGTACTGAATCAGAGACTCTGGGTGTGGGGCCCAGCAATCTGTGCTTTAACAAGGCCTCCAGGGGATTCTGAAGACTGCTAAAGTTTGAGAACCAGTGCTGGCCACTCTGGGAGCAGGCAAGAAAGCTCCCAGCCTGTGGATCCCTAATGTGAAGCTACCTTTGTCCAGGACTAATTCTAACTAACATTATTGACATTCTGTTTATTTCTGCAATGTTTCCTGATACTCTCTGGGTAGGACAAGGTTTCAAAGGACAAGATTTTGCTCCAGCAGAGGCTAGAAAAGAAAAAACCACTTAGAGGAGTGGAAGGAAGAAGCAAAGAAAAATGAGAATCAATATTCATAGGAAAGGAAAGGGAATTGCACAGGGAGGGAGACAGATCAACAGCTCTGAAGAAACAAGTAACAAGAAAGGCCGAGAGGGAGAGGGAGAATGAGAAAGAAAAGACAAGAGAAGCTGGGACTGGCATGTTCAAGGGGCATTGGCAGACACGTAGTTCTTTACTGGAAAAAGTCAGCTAAATATCTCAGGGAGAACTGAACAGAGTCAAAGACAGACGGAGGGAAAACAGACCCAGAGGCAAGATAAATCAAAGAGGGCTAGGTGGGTGAGAGGAAGTTTTCAAAACTCTAGCACAGAAATCTGAGCTCAAATTAGACACTTCGCTTCCCCAGTATCTAAAAAGGGCTTTCTTTTTTTGCGTTCCAATACTGAATGTTATTGTAAGATGTTCCTTTTAGACATTCAGCCTTATAAAAGTGGAACACTTCATTCTTTATATCTCTCAGGCAGCCCAAGGCCATGCATTCGTCCCCTCACTGGTGAGCCCTGGTCTCGCTTCATGTCACTTCTGCGCCTTTGATTGTGTCATATCCCCTTTGCCACAGATGTCAAGCTTTCAATCCTCCACTCTTCTATGCCTCTCACATTCTTTAAGACACAGCTCTAAGATTTTGTCTAAAAAATTTTGTGTAAATAATACCATCTTCTCCTTGTCACTTATGTTCCCATTGTCTCAGCAAGGACATGTGTGTACCGCGTATCTACAGTTCAAACTTGTTCATACATTAAATTCTGTTTTTCTAGTTATTTCTCAGGTTTGGCCTTCTTGACCTGAACACTTGTATTTTCTATTTCTTTTGTAAGTTGCAGATGGGAAAGGAATGGCAGCTTGGTTGGTGCAAAGGTTTTGGGGTCAAACAAATGTAGATTCAAATCCTGAGTGAGCTGAGTGGTGTGACCCCTAGTGTCTTAATCTGTGTTGGGAAGTGGGGGCAACAAAGTACTTTTTGGAGGACTTGTGATGAGGGATTAACGTGATAATGTACATTAAGCATTTAAGTGTCGTGCCATGCCTGGTCCCTCATAGTTGCTTATAGAGTGGTGGCATTTGTTGTGAACTGTTAGCCACTTTGTGAATGCTTACTGAATGAGTAAAGCAGAAAGCAGGAGGCAAAGCTGCTGGTGTGGCCTCAGCATGATTAGGTACAAACTCTGAGCAGGGGAAAAGGGAAAGAACAAGAGAAGAAAGGGGCAACAGGCCGTTCCCGTGGATACCCACTGAGAGCCGTAATTCACAAATCACTTGGAGACAACTACTGTGTCCAGTCAGTCACCAGGTCAGTCAGTCACCAGATCATTGTATGAGTAGCTCTATTCATTCCTACTGTTGCACCCCTAGTTGGAGCCTCAGCATTTCTCACCTGGGCTGTTGCGTTGGTCTCCTAATTGTTGTCCCTACTCCCAGACCTGTGCCCATTAAAATTACAGACAAGCATACAAATAGTCTATGAAAACTGTGTAGAAAACAAATATTTACTCTGCCAAATGCTTGTCCAATAAAGTATATTTTTTTTCCCCAACACAGAGAGAGAAAGAGAGAGGGAAGAAGAGAGAGGAGGTTTTCCTCATTTAGGGGTAATAATTGAAGTGAGTGTTGACTGCCTCTATGAACACTATGATACAGTCAGATCATGTAAGTGTTATCTTCTTTGTCTTTTTTTCCTTCTTTCTTTCCTTCCTTTCTCTTTCATAAAGTCTTATTTATTAATTCTGCCAAAGTCCACAGTCCTAGGTTCCACTTAAATTAAGAACATCTTGTTGTCTAGGGAATGCAACTGGGAATAAAGACCACACTTACAGCCTCCTTTTGAATAGAAATGATTAATTTTCTCCCTGCAAGATGATTAAAATTGAGTGCCATTGATCTCCGTTGTGGCTCTGCTTTTCTATGAGCATGTATTTCTTGAAAGTTCATCCTCTTCTTCCCAGCAGCCTCCATTGTGGATTACAGCGTCTGAGATTCTCTCTTCAACCCCTTGCTTGTTCTTGTAGTTGTACACTTTCTTTTTTGAAAGGGGAGCTTCCGAGAGGGACAGAGGCAGGCTGATATGAGAAGAATTAGGTCTAAATTCTGCCTCTACACTTGTTAGCTATGTGTAGTATCTATCTGGCTTTCTCTCAGAACTCCTGTGAGAATCGAGTGAAATAACTGATGTTAGGTGTTATATAAATTGCCAAATAACATAACATGTTAGTAGTGATACTCCCTAAGGAACAATATACATGACTGTGTGGGGACAGGGTCCTATTGAAACAATATATATGTATGTTAAGAATTGGGGCCAGCCCAGTGGCATAGTGGTTAAGTTCACATGTTCCGCTTTGCTGGCCAGGGGTTCTCCAGTTCAGATCCCGGGTGTGGACCTACACACTGCTTGTCAAGCCGTGCTGTGGCAGGCGTCCCACATATAAAGTAGAGAAAGATTTTTGCAGATGTTAGCTCAGGTCCAGTCTTCCTCAGCAAAAAGAGGAGGATTGGCAGCAGATGTTAGTTCAGGGATAATCTTCCTCAAAAAAAAAGAATCAAGATACAATTCCCCTATACCCAGTTTACATCTTTATGAGTATTATATACTGCAAGTAGCCATGGCTAATTGATGTTCTTGAGGCTTCCAATAAAAGTGAGAAAGCCTTTCAAGATTTGGGGAAAATTTCAAGTAAGTCTCTCTGGGCATTAGCTGCCATTTCTCCTGTAAATTCTTATACATACCCTTATAAATGCCTATCATCTCACCTATCACATTTTTTTCTGATAAGATTATCTGAAGGGTCCATCCTTCCAACAGTCTGGAAGCTCTCACATGGTAGAATGTGTGTTTTGTTCACTTTTGTGTCTCTTTGAAAAACACAGGCCTCATTCTTCAGTGATGTCTACTTCTACTCCCCTAGAGACAGGGACAGAGAATTCAAGGGAGCACTTTTACTTTGAGAGTCTTACACTGGAAAAGGTTGGATCAGTCTTCTGAGAAGTAGCACTGTGGAAGTAAAGGTAGAGAAGGAATAGAAGGAGAAGCAGATAATAAAAACCCTGGCATGCCTGGAATGGGAAGGCCAAGCAGCAGACCCAGTGAGGGCGGCATGGAGGAGCGAAGGAGAGCTGTCTGCTGTCTGGGGTTGGGAGGCGGGCTTGAACCTCAGTTCCATCCTTATTAATGTTTCCTTGGGCAAGTCAGCTAACTTCTCTGAATTTAAGTTTCCTGAGCTTTAAAATTAGATGGATAAAATTTATCATTTAAACTTGTTGTCAGATACCAGGTTCAGAAAGCTGTGGAGATCCACCCATGGGGTTGTGGTCTGGGGCCTTCAGAGAGGCCACACTTTGGTAGAGTGCAGGTCATGCTAATTTTTTAGGAATAACAGCCAACCTTCTCGTGTTTCTGGGAGTTTTTGCCTTTTACATAGATTTCGATCCTGGTATAACCATGGGTCCTTCTCTTCAAGGGCCCCTGGTCAGATTTGTGCCTTGGTTAAACTTGACTTCTTAATCCCTGGCTGGGTTGCATTTTGGAAATCTGTTGGCACTATCCTGCTTTTGATATCAGTCCAAGATCAGTCCTGCTTTTGGTTTTACTACTTCCATCCTGGCACTAGCTGGCAAGAGAAAAATCAGACTAAGATAGGATAGATATGAGAGTCAGAATGTGATAAAGGATGTGCAAGTAGCTGTTGTAGGAATATTCGATAAACATTAATTGAGCATATGATAAACAATTGAATTTTATTTATCAGTAAAACTCAGTGACTTCTGTTGCTTAAAGCAAAAGTCAGGCTTTTTCTTACTATGTATCTTCATAAGACAGTGACAAGCAATGCATATATATGTACATATACATTGAGAGGGTGAGAGACCAAGCTGATCTGAAGGAAGATTTGGTAAAGGATTGCTTGATAAGACTTTTTGAGCCTCTATATAATCATTTTGATGTTCTCGAAGGAATGAGACGCCTCTAGCAGACTGAAGGAAAAGCCATGTAGTATATACCATTTTAAAAGAAAAAGAAATTGCATAATAAAGGCCACATGCCTGTAAGTTTGGTTTTTCTTCTAGAAAGAGTTCTAGGACAAATTTCTCTAAGTCCTGTAATTTATAAGGAACATGCTCTTCTTTATGGATTTCATGTTCTGTGACAGGATGATTAGTCAAAGAGATAAAGGAGAAATCGCTTCTTAAGTTTAGGAGATGTGTCATTCTAGTTCAAATGATATACTGCTAATTCAAGAAGGCAGCTGAGGAGTTGACCTCATGATGGATGATTACTGCAGATTGTGCTGGACTGGAGTGACCCATCCAGTGGAATGCTCATGACTTGTTCTGGCTATACTTTGTCTTGACTCATTTCACACCAGCAATGAGCAATGAACTTGGCTGGTAGTTCTTTTATGAATGTACTTAAGAATTACCTGAGGTGCTTATTTAAAAATGCAGATTCAGGGCTGGCCCAGTGCTGTAGTGTTGCGTTTGTGCACCCTGCTCCAGAGGCCCAGCGTTCACAGATTTGGATCCCGGGCGTGGACTTGCACACCGCTCATCAAGCCATGCAGTGGTGGCGTCCCACGTAGAAAAAATAGAGGAAGATTAGCAACAGATGTTAGCTCAGGGCAAATCTTCCTCACACACACACACAAAATTTGCAGATTCTTAGGTTCTGCCTCTCCCTCCCAATTTTGACACATCAAGTCTGGTGTGAAGTCTGAGAATTTGCTTTTTTAACACATTTGCCAGGTGCTTCTAGTGCAGGTGGTCCACAACTGCACTTTGACAGACACTGGGCAGGGATGAGTTAATAAACTCACAGATAATTGTATAAGCAGCACCCAGCTTGCATCGTGGGAGAAAAGGGTCCATCTTCCACTAGTTCTTGAGTAAATGAAGAAATCACCTGAAATAGAATAAAGTTGAGAAAGGTCAAAGATAGAGGTAAAAATATCTGGCAGGCTGAAAACATCAATAAAACTGAAATCCTTATAAGCCAGAGAAGACTGGATTGTTTTAAACTTATAGTTAATTTTTTAAAAAAAATTAGAGCTCATCATGGGCAAACAGCAGCATGCCTTTGTTCTTAAAACAAGCCACATGCAAATAAGAGTAAGTGCAACCAACAGAAAACCCGAGTGTTTCACTGTCTTGTCATTATTCTCCCCGTTGATCTGATCCTATGTTCTCGTTAGGTCCAGCTTCCATAGCTGTTAGAAAATACAGAACATGTTGAAGGTAACAAAAATAATGTCAAAGGCTTGATAGTAATACTTTTGGGGAAAAATCAAAAGAACTGGAATTTTTAAGCCTAAGAAGAAAAGGATAAAGATTGATGTGGGAAATATTTTCACGTAGCAAATGTTGTACGTGGAGAAGAGTTAACAGTCACCATCCCACAATAAGAACAGAACAGAAAATGAGCTTAAAAAACTGAATGAACTATTGAAAGTAAATCTGTGTCAGAGTAACTTGAAAGTGTGAGGCTTGATACAAGTCTATGCAGGGAAGCGTTTAAAAGGCATATTAGTCTTTGGAGCATTTTAAAGGATTGTATATTGTCCTCCGTGTGACGCAGTTAAATATTTTGCTGTCTCCAACACAGAAGATGGTTTGGTCATCTCCTTCCCTGTAAACCTAGCACACCATGGATTTAAATGTAAATATATTTGTGTTTTCTTAAAACAGCCGTAGAGATATTTTTATGTATCATTACCATAGAGTACTACCTTGATAGGAATTTGTACAGGAGGGAATTGGAAGTGGGAAGACCATGTGAGGAGGCCTTGGGGACACACGTGGCTTCAGCAGAGTGGCTGCATTTACTTAAATGTAGGTGGGCAGTATACTGATTTTACGCATTTAGTAGTTGATACCAACAGCACTTCCATCACTAATTCATTCCATCTGGCACGCCATTCTTTGGATTCTTTCTTCTATGATATCTTGGACTTCTGTCTCCCTCCTTTTTATTATTTATATTCCAGATGGTAGCCCTGTTAGCTGTGTCTGGGACATGGGCTTCTCAGTCGCTCATGGGCACTGCCTGGGTTTACTGCTGTAAAGCTACGTGATGCAGGGACCAATATATAATTCAGGAGGTGGAAATTCAGGAGGCATGAAATTCAAGTTTTTCTGGTACTTTTTTTCTTGCTCGGAGTTGGAGCCTAGAAGGGGTAAAGAGAAGCTGAAGTCAGACTAAAAGGTCCCATTCTAGGGGATGTGCTTTACACTGGGGTGCAGGATGCCTGCACACAGATCTGAATGAGATGATCAGAGGCGAAGGGTGGGAGAAGGTCATGCCAAGGAATAGTGGTAATTTTGGGCCTCAGCATGACGTGGGGCCCTGGTGGAGGAAAGGCTTTGCTGCGTGTTCAGATTTTTTTCCTCTTGTTTTTTAAGACAAGCTGTGTCTCTGTATATATACACACACACCCCTAAATCAGTTTTACAGTTCTTCGTATTTGACCATATGAGGCTCCACTGCAGGGTGGCAAACCTATCAGCACAATCGTGAATTAGATTAGATCTTTAAAATTATATGAAATTAGATTTAGCTCTTTATTCCAAAAGGTGAAATGAAACATGGGCGTGTCTGGGAGACTCCAGTGAAGAAGTCCCACGTTCCCTGTGGCAGTTCCACTGGGCTCAGGCCCTCCTGCAGGAAAGCAGGGGGGAGATTTCAAGACCTAAGTGAGTCAGGCAGTTCTGTATGTCCGCCATCGAGCTCTCTGAGATTCACGGCCCCCAAGCCAGAGCAGTGAGACTTGGTCCTGCAAAGAACCAGAATGGGCGAGGGCGGCTGTGGTCCTGACCAGCGGCACCAGCTGACCTGGAAACTGGTTAGAAATGCAGACTCTCAGGCCCCACGCTGGACTGCTGGGTTAGAAACTCTGGGGCCGGGGCCGGGCAATCAGTTGTACTGAGCCCCTGGATGGTTCTGATGCCCCGTCAGGTTTGAGACCTGCTGGTCCAGAGTTCGAGGAAAATAGTCCAATAGTGACGGTCGTGAGGGACCTGAACACACCAATACTCAGATCCCTTACCTGGCTGCACGTCTCCCTCCTTTCTCTTCCCCTCCGCTTCATAGTGAAACCTGGCTAGCCATTCTTTTCTCATTTCTATCTATAAGGTTTTTCTCTATTACTATATCTTAGTAGTGCCTTTTCCCTCACTAGTCACAATTACTTGTAATAAATGCCCAAGACTTGAACTTTGAAGTGTGATCAAATGGAATTGCTACTGATCTTTCAAAAAACACTCACCTGAGTATGTCTTTATACATTCCTTATTAAAAAGGAAAATGAATCTTTTTTATGATATCTGTGTACAGAAAACCAAACGTTCTGTTCCAGCCTGATGATTTGTGTGCTGGGTGATTGTGAAGTCATTTAACTTCTTGCTTTCTTTGTATTTATGTTTTGTCATTTAAATAATAGCCAGCAATCAAACTTCTCTTTGCCTCATTTTAGCTGTTTACAAATCAGCTATGGTGATCATTCCTTCCTTGCTTCTCAGAGGACAGATCACATGGGCTTACTCTTCTTTTACATTCTTGCCAAGTTCTTTAGGATCTATGGGTGAAAAAGGGTTTCAAAAAAGAGGTTAATTATGGTGGGAATAATAATGGCCCAGCAGCCAGTCATGGGGACAGCCCCTCCACTTCTGGCAGGGTTAGTGTAGGTCCTTACGAACCTAAATCTAAATGTGTGTTAGACGTGTTAAAATCCACAGAAAAATTGAAAATTAGCTTAAGTTGGAGCTGTCTTCCAGGCTCACTGGCTGCCAAATTCCAGTCCCCTCGAGATTTGTTTGTGAATTTCGCCACCCGTTTTGTGTGGTCTCTGCACCAGGCTGAAAATCTGGGCGTGTCGTCAGCTTGTCCAGGGCCCCATTCGGTTCAGGGTTCTACTTTCCATCCTCCAGCTGGAATCTCTGGAAATCAGACTCCAAATGTTAATTAGGGCTAGGTTTTCGTTTTGAAAGCTGAAACCATTGTGTTTTCTTTCCCCGCTCTTTAAAAAAGTGAAACATTAAAAGTAAATGCAAATTGTAAAACCTCATGTAGATTAACAACGTTCATGAGAATTTATGCTTGTCTAGAACTCCCATGGAACCACGCCATGGCATTCTGTGGGCTTCCTAGGCTACATTTTGTTTCATTTGTCTTCTCGGCCTCCTGGGTGGCCACTTTCTCACTCTATTAATTCTCTTTATGACATTGGTTGCCCCTTTTTCTCCTCTCACCACACCCTTTTTCTGATTTACTCCTTACTTTTTCTTATTTTTCTATTCTTTTGATTTTTCATTTCTAGTCTGGGCTTGCAGACAATTGAAATATTACTCGCCTGCAAAATTGACATCATGGAAACTCTATACTTTCTTTTCTTCAACCTGCCTCATCTTCCAGATGCTTCCCATTGATTATACTGAGGTTCTAAGGATTAGCAGGGAGCAAACATAATCAGGTTATATCTATAAATAACTCTAACCCTTTCCTCTTTTCACAGGGCTTTGCTTCATTAAGATTCTGTGATTCTAAAATGTGTTTTAAATGTGGTCTAAGTATGAGTCAAATACCTTCACCTGAGACTGTTCTTAAATTCTATAGAGCATTGATTTGTTTACCGTTTACCATCGTGGTCATTTGCATAACACCTTTATTAAATAGTCATAGAGACAAGCTCTTTCAGAAAGCTCATATAATTTGAGTCATTTCTAATTCATCCTACTAAAATAGATGTCCTTTAAGTGAAATTCTTTTATTAAATACTTGTTTATTATGACTGAGCTCTAGCAAGGTATTCTATAGTCTCTTACACCTCATTTTTAAAAGTATGTAAAGTATATATGTATACCTACATACGTGTGTGTGTATGTGGGTGTGTATGTGTATGTGTCTGTTCTTCTGGCTAATGCAACAGTGAAGTGACAACAAAGAAAAGGGTGACAATCCCAATTTGACGACAATTATTTGCAATTTGCAGCAAACAGCATGTGTAGGGGAAAGGAATCGCATTTCAACCCCTGATTAATGGATTTAAATCTCAGCTATATTTTTGGGTAATATTTTTTAAACTTAATATTAATTCTATGAAAATAGCACATGAACCTAGTTTCAAAAGCCAGCCATGCTCCTCAGTTTATCTGGAAACCAGCAGGGCCTGCTCCTCTGTGTCCAGCTGCAGCCTCTCTTGGGAGGCGATTCTTTCGTGTCTTTTTTGCTTCTTCTGTTTCACTTCTTTTATTTCTTCTGGAAATTACATCTATAAATATCTATATCTATGTACACATACGTATATCTATTTGATGTTTAATGCTTCTACTGCTAATCATGATTTTTTCGTTTAGGATATTATTTACTGACTTCCTAATATAGAAGATGGGGTTTAAGTTTAGACACTGTCGCTCTCTCTCTCTCTCTTTCTCTCTCTCTCTCTCTCACACACACACACACACACACGCACACACCTCTGTCTGCTGCTTTTAGAGGTACCTGACGCTTCTAATTCCTGAGCTCTTCTGGTGTTCTGTGGCATTTCAGGCATTTAGGTTTCTGTTTCCTCAGATCTGCGATGTCAGCTACTACTCATCCATCCATTCCCATTTTCCTAAATGTTGAATTCTCTATTTGCTGTCATCGTCTCTCCTGCTCTCTTTTCTCTTGTGATTTCAGACCTTTTTTTTCCTTTAATATCATTTTAGTGAGGCTTCTAGAGGGAGTGGGTATAAAAACAAATTTGCTTCACATGTTTTCTCAGCACTAAGCCTGGGATGTAGTCAGTGCTCAGTGATCATTCTACTGTTACAATTAACTGCTTCCTTCAGCAGAGTTTATGCCTAGATGGAAGGAAAAAGAGGCACCTGACAGAGACAATTGTCCTCATTTTGGTATTTTTTCCCTCTCTCGTCTCTTCTAACTTCTTATTTCAGCTTAGAGCCAAATCTTTTCGAGGTGGTTAACTCCTGAAAGTGTAAATTTTAGATAAAAAATCATTCATGGAATATACGTCTGTTGTCCATGTACAGTATAAGTCTAGGGATATGAAGCGCAACAAGACAGGGGCCTGTCTCCGGGGCATCCCCACCTGACTTGGGGGAGGAACGTGTTCAGAGTGCTGTGGAAGCAGAGAAAGTGTGTTTGCTTATTGAGCAGGCTGCAGGTGCGTGTGGACATACAATTGGGGGAAGATTTCATAGCAAAGTGGCACTCATGTGGGGCGTGAAGGATATAACAATTCCACTAGTTGGAGGTAAAGTGGAAAGGCCTGTGGACGGAGAGGATGGTATGAGCACAAGGCACAGGAGTTTGAAACACAGGATGTTTGCAGGACTGACAGAGGGTGGGTGTGTGGGGACTAGAGATTAGCTTAGAGAGGCTTGGGCTGGGTTAGGAGGTGGCTCAGTGCTGTCCTGCTGGGGATATAAATTTTGTTCTGGAGGCATTGACATGCCTCACGTGTTTTTTTATCAGGAAGCTCAGATGTGGTACATTGTCGGAGATGAAGCCCACAGAGAAGAGATGGGTGATACCTAGAATGGCTAGGAGACAGTGTCTGTATTTCAAGAGCGAGGTGCTGAGAGCCCAGCCTTGCACTTAGGGATGGAAGGAAGTAATCATTGAGGGCTTTTCTTTTAAGATATAAAATTGAATCTAGAATCCCCTCCAATGGGAGAGACAAAGTTCTGAATCCAACTCGCTGCTGCTTGGGTAGATGGTGAATGCTGTTGACCTCTGTAAAGAGAAAGGAGCAGGCTGGTAGGAGAAGCTCATGGGCTCGGCTTTAGACTGAGTGAGCTCAGCGAAATTGGAGATAAAAGGTCTGGAGTTCGGGAACACAGTCTCACTTGGTGACTTACGTTGAGAAATGGGAAGGTGTGGATGATAATTGAAGCTAGGCTAGTGGAGGAGATCACACAAGGAATGTGAAGGGAGAGAGGAGGGGAGAAAAGACTTGGGAGGAACAGAGGAAGTGAAGCTGGTCAAGGAGACAGAGAGAGAATGATTAGAAGGGTAGAAAGAAATAAAAGAGAAACCTTTAGGTCTTAGGAAAGCCATGAAAGAGGAGAGCCTTAAGGGGAAAGAGTTGGTGAATAGTGTTAAATGCTACAGAGCGGACCAATGAGTATTGACAAGAGACAATTAGGTTTATGATTTAAGCAGTCACTGAAATCCCTGACACAGTGGAACAGTGGAGTGGAGGAGAGAGGGCAATAGGTTGAGAAATAGATAGGAAAGTGGATGGGGCAAATAAATATTGTTTCCAAAAGTTGGCCAGTACAAGGAGTGGGAGGGGCAGTATCTTAAGTGGAAAATGGTGTCCATGGAAAGACTTTTGGTATGGACAAGACTTGAATATAGTTATTGTCTATAGATAATAATCTGGTTGAGAGTCTGGAGACCCAAGGTAAAGAGGGGATGGAAGGGATTACAAATACTGTTGGCTCTGAGTCAGGTGGGAAGGAAGTAATAATCCTAAAGACAAAGTTTGTAGAGTGGTAGATGGAATTCAAGAATTCAAGGGTTTTTTTATGTAACAGTTTCTCATTTCTCTGTGTAGACTTTCCCATCTCTGTTCATGGTAACTTGATCCTTCTCTTGCTGAGGACAAAATCCTTGGTGTCATCTTAATTCATCTCTTTTTCTCATCCTCCACATCCAATTCGTCAGGTAATCCTAATAGCTCTACCTTTAAAACATATCCAGAGTCCAGCCACTTTTCACCCTCTCACCTGCTGCCACCCTGGTTTGGGCTGGCATCATGTGCTCCCTGGTTTATTGCAAAGCCTCCTGACTGTTCTCACTCCTTACCGCAGTCCATTCTCAACACAGCCAAAGGGGCCTGGTGAAATGAGAGTTAACACCAAGCTCTGCTCTGCCAAAGCCCTCCAAAGCTTCCTCATTCCACTCTGAGTAAAAGCCAGAGTCCTTGCCATGGCTTACACCAATATCCCCTCTCTGACCATTTCATTGAAAATTACAGCTATCCTTCCTCCCTCATTCTCAGCCCACCCCCCAGCACAGCACCACTGATTCCCTCAGACTGCCCCATTTTTTTATGGGACTATGACTTTCTAATTCACCAAATAATTACCTCTTCGTTATAGTTAATGTCTAGTTTCTCCACTGGGATACCAGCTCCACAGGGCAGGACTTTTATTTATTTTGTTCACTATTTTATCTCAGGTCCTTAGCACCGTGGTGCAGTGACTGGCTCCCGGTAAATGCTCAGTAAACATTTCTGAGTGAGTGGCTGAGGTGGGAAGTTAAGGGCAGCCACAGATTGGGGAGGGGATTGGCAGCACGCTAATGATCTTAAGGAGCAGCTTGATTCCTGTGGGGAAACGGAAAATTTTGCTAACTTGTGAAGAGTAAAAAGATTGCCAAGAGACCCTGCGTTTTATTATTCCTTGGAGAGTCTTTTCTCCTGAATGCTTTTTTTTTGTGGAGTGAAGTTTACAGTTAGCCTGTAACTTGCCCTGTCCTGGGACATTGGGGATGGGTAAAATTTGGATTCCCAGGGTCCCTTCAGCTTTTTGGCGGCTATTTGTGCACCGGGGAGAGGAAGCTTGGTTCCACCTATTGCCTCTCTTCTCTTTGGTTATGTGATCTCAATCAAAGCCAGTTAACTCCCACGGGAAAATATTGTCTCCTTTGGTTGACTTATCATGTTCTTTTGGGTCTCAAATGAGGTAATATTAGTGAGAGCTTTTGTAGACACTGAAATGCTACATACGGGTATGGGATCATCATCATCATCCCTGTGTGGGAAGTCTGAGGCAAGGCCAGACTGAGGCATGGCAACACAGGTGACGCATCCTTCATGTGGCCACCGGAGGTCCCCACCGAGGGAGCCAGATGTCTGCTGGGAGGTGGGCACAGAAAGCTGCAGCAAGAACCCATAAGGAGAAGCAGAGCCTCTGCTTGTCTTCTTCCAACTCAGTCTGATTCCTTTCAAGGCTACAGTTTTGAGCTAGTTTTTGCATCTCTTTGCATCCACCTTTCCAAAGTAGGCATCAGAACCTTGTTTAAGGGGCTGACGGCAGCTCAGATGTGAGGCTTGCTGGCAGTATCCCATCTCCAGCCCGCCAGCATGGGGTGAGCTTCCTTCAGAAGCTCCCCTTAAGAGGATGCACACCGTCCATATAGGGTAAGAACTCTCCACTTTATTCTTCCTCTATTTCATTGACCAGAGTAACAAGAATAAGAGAGAAAAAAAATGAGCCTTTGAATGCTTAACCAAACTAGAAAAAAAAGCAAAATCAAGAAAACCCTCAAAACCATGCACCTATTTTGAAAACATACTCACTGCCTCTTCCTCGTCTCAGTAGCCTGAGCCCAGAGCTCCTAAGTAAGCCCTTTTTTCCCCCAGTAGATTCTCCATAGCCTCTTCAGCCTTATGCATTGTTTTCCTTCCTATTTAAGATCAGTAATGAGAACTTGGCAGGAGAAAGATTCAAATGGGTCAGGAGGCCCTTGTGGCTTTTCTCGGGCTTGTTTTCCACAGCCCATTCTAGCCTGCAACATACTTCACAAGAATAAGTTGGCTGCAGATCTAACCCACGGTGAGAGGCCGCCACTGAGGGCAGCATTTCAGACCAGGGGGACTGGAGCCACGAGCAGGCTTCCTGAAGCACAGAGCCGGGGTGTTTCCTTACACATGCACATGCACACACACGTGCACACACAGCAGCGCACACCGGGATCCTCATCGAGAACAGATGCTGCTGCCTGCCGTGCCAGCCACGTGTCATGCATGGCATTTTCTTCTGTTAAGCTGTTGGCAACTGTTTTTCCTTTCTTCTCCCCTACCTCTGCCTCCCACCCCCTCGTCTCACCCCCTACACCCACTGCCTTAAAAATTCTCTCCTGATTCATACTGGGTCAGCCTCATATTTTTGTTGTTGTTATTATTATTGCAAACATTAGATGCTTCCAAAGCTGGAAAAAAATAAAAAGAAAGGGAAAGAAACCACAACAACCCCCAAAGAAAACATGTTCTAACCCAGGAATGTACAATACTTCATGCATGGGAAGCATCTTCCCACCTCTCCAGCTTAGCTACAGAATCTAGGGCTCCAAATTCCAACACATGAAAAAATAAACTCATCCAGCTTTTTTTGTGTGAGCTTCATACCATTTCCTAATCTGAAAGCTTGCTGCTCCCCCCAATGGCCAGGATTTGCAGAAGGGTCACAGTCTCCTTTCCCAACTTACACCATGGTTACCAAACTATGGTCACTCCTTCAGGTCCATTTATTCGTTTCTGCACTTAAAATAATATTTTCTGAATGCCTACTCTGTGTCAAGATTACAAAAATGAAAAAGGAGTTCCCAACACAGTGTATGCAATAGAGGTAAAAGATCAAATTGCTATCCAGTGAGTAATCATACAAAGATATGAGCAAAGTCACATGGCAGCACAGAGAATAAAGCAAATAACTTGTCCCGATCACATGGAGAAGATGTTATAGAGGGGCAGCCATTTGAAGTAGATTTTGAAAGATAAATAGGAGCATATGGAAAGGCAAAGATGTGGAAGGAAATGGCATAATGCAATTCATCACATTTTTCTGTGCTAATGCTGCATAACAAATAATACCCAAATCTCAATGTCTTTTAATAACAAAATTTACTTCCCACTCATGCATCTGCAGGTTGACTCAGTGGTTCTTCTTTAGGTTGTGGGTTGGGTTCAAGTATACTCCACGTGTCTCTCACTCAAGGACCCTAGCTTCAGGGTTTCAGGGTCAGCAGCTACTTGGGTTATGTTCTTCTCACGGTGGATAGCATGGGTACAAAAGGGCCAGCAAAGGCAGGCGAGGACATTCAAAACTTCTGGACAAATGTAGCATATGTTATACACACTCATGTTCCATTGGTCAAGGCAGGCCATATGGCTAGGCCCAAAATTAGTAGGAGGGGTAATTATACTCTGCGTATAGTGCAGTCATGGCAAAGGAAGAGAGAGTAAAAGGAACTGTGGACATATAATAATATCTGCTAGTCTGCCTTTTTAGTCACAAACATTTGTTATATTCAGATTCGCTCCATCTTATCCCAGGACACTCCAAAAGTCTTATCCAGTCATAACATCAGGCTTGAAATCTCGAACATCATGATCTACTTCCGGTTACGAAGTAGCTTCTCATAATCTGGAGTCTGATATACTAAAATCACAATCTCCATCTTCCACACACCTGATGGACAAAGTAGAACAGAAACAAGACAACTGCAATAAACATCCCCTTTCAAGGAACGTGAGGAGAGGCACATAACAGTCGCGGGTCCACAACAGTTCTGAAATCCCTCTGAGAAAAGTTGCAAAAACCCCTCCTCTAAGAATAGGGAGTACTTCTTGTTCAATAGCTTTTCATGGCTCCTCAGGGGTAGCTTCCAACGCCATTGTTCTTCAAGGCTCTTCATTGTTCTTCATGTTCTTCGTTGGCTCTGCTCTTTTGAAAGTCCTTCCTTTTCCATTATCCTCTTGGGTCACAAAAAGAGAGCATTTGGAAAGCATTCTCCTCTTGGAAAGTAAGTTGCTTTCTCAGTCTGCTTTCTCCTGGTAAAATGTAGGGGACCCAAAAATCTTTTTATGTTCTCTTACAGTGAGTCTCTTTAAATCCAAGCTGATGGTACTTTTGGTAATTCAACTCTCCTAAACTTTATTGGTTTTGTATATCTTGAATTTCAGTCATATCCATATTCCAAGAGCTATCCTAACAAGTCTTTTCAAGACATGCCTCTCTCCATAGATTTAGTGATAGGTATTCTGAGTTTATGAGACTTCCCTGGGACAAAGTCCTTAGTCTGTTTTCTATGAGTCATTTTGTTCGGCCTCAAGGATCTCTTAGGTGCCACTTTAATCCAATTAAAAGTCTTAACAAATAGTGTAATGGTCCACTCCTTGATGTTGTCTTTGCCTGAAGTTAAGTCTTAACTTGAGTCTTAGAAAGCCTTTCTAACACAAACCATTACTAAGTTTTATCTTTCACTGGGTGGAGATGAGAAACAGCTTTATTTTCCAGTACTACAAGTCCTGGAATTTCTGGTACTCTCTATTCCCTGTCAGTTCTGCTGGCAAAGCAGCAGCCTTTTCTGAACTCATCTCTTCCTGCAGTACCTTATCAAATGAAGGTGGTAACCATTAACTAACCCTAGTAATATTCTTCTTTAAATTGTCTTTGCCCAAAGCCAATAGGCTGTTAAGTAAATTTTCTGACCTACAAGTTATAACAATTAACATTATATCCCTCACAACTATGATAAACATTTAGTCAAATATTTTGCCACTACATAATGAGATGTTTCATTTTTCCAGCTTCCTAAAACAGTTTCTTTGCTTCCTGGTGTACCATTCTAGAACCAATGCCACATATTTTAGATTTTTGTTTTGGCAGCACCCCAATTCTGATACCAATCTTTGTATTATTCAAGTATTGCTACAATAATATCATATAACAAACAACCCCGAAATACCAGTGGCACATCACAGAAAATATTATTAGTCTATGCAGTGAAGTTGATCTTTGAGAACCTGAAGAAGTGTGGAAGGATTTGGAATTAAAGAGTTAAGCTGGGAGTAGATCACTCAGGCTCTTGTATGCCAAGCTAAGGAGTTTGGACTTTATCCTGTAGCAAGTGTTGAGCCAATGAAGGCTTATAAATAGAATATGAATTTACTTAGATAGGCTGTGGTCACAAATTAACCCTGAAATCTCAGTTATTTAACATGACAAAGGATTTATTTCTCATTCACATAAAGTCTGGTATAACTCTCTAGAGCATCCATTCATCTCTTCCATCTTATTCCTTTGTCCTCTCAAAATGTGGTCTCCATGGCTGCCTCCAAAGAGGCAGAAAAGAAAGAGAGAGAGAGAAGCCAGTAAATCTTGAGTCCCTTGGACCAGACATAATGCATCATTTCTGCTTGCCTTCCCATTTACCAGAGCGTGGCCACATGGTCTCAAGCCCGCTACAAGTGGGACACACAGATATCAGGTGAGCATTAAGTGTCTCTGTCACAGAAAAGATGATGGGATTTATATTTTAGGGAGGAAATCATGGTGGCAAATTTGGGCCGTGGAAGTCAGAAACATCGTCTCTTACCTGAACTAATATAACAGCCACCTCACTGAACACAGGAAGTGGAAAGAGAAGAGAGCAAAGAGGCTGAGTACAAAACTATTTTCTGCAGTAGAATAGTGAACATTTGGATGTTGGATGTGATGACAAGAGAGGGGTTGAAGATGAAGTTAACTGGATTGGAAGGTGGGGGTGGCTGATGATACCATGGGCTTGCCTCTCACGCTAATATCTCAGTTTGCTCTGAGTAGGCTCAGCCAACAATTTATCAACACGTAATGCTTCAATGTCTACTGTGGGGAACAAAGAAAAGACCTGGTTCCTGCCTAAGCACTTGAAAGTGTGTGCTATTTGTAAGTGTTTTTGTTGGTGTACCTATTCTGAATGTCCAGTTAGACTAGCTTCTAGAGAACAGGGGACATATTTCATTCTTCTGTGTTTATACCCACCTGCCACAATCTAGTTTAATATTAAACATTCAATAAGTAGTTAATAAATATTCACATTTGGCTAAGTGGTGCTCATTTTATTCTCTTCTCTGGTTGTTCCTGGCATATATTGTTTGGTAAATTCCATATTCATTGAATATGGAATATTGGTGTTCAGAACTGGAATTAGGGTTTTATTTTTTAATTAGAGAAACTAAGTAGTAAATTGAATATGCATTATCCACATGTGAAAGATCCTGAATAAGTGGAGATGAAATCTGCTCCCCAGTGTCCTCTCCCTTGTGTGCTGGTTTGGAAGTTTAAAATACTTAAGTTTAATTTTCACCTCTATTGCTCATTCCCCAAGTGACCTTGGGGCATGGCCCTTTGTCTCATTTTCCCCATCAGTGGAATATGGATAATCATATTAATCTACCTCACCAGGTGATGTGAGGACTAATTAAAAATGAGATTAGATTCAACTGAAGTCTTTCTAATGTGAAACATATTAAATTTAGTGGTGCATGTCTGCAATGCTGTTAGATTTCTGGGAATGGTCTTTGGCCTTGGAACTACTTATGACCCTGATGACACTGTAGCTGAGTCAGGAGTGTCTGCAGCCGGCCCAGCTTGTTGGCTGTACCCACCTGTCCTGGTTTCATGCCCTCTGTGCCCAGCCCAAGGGCCAGACCCATCCAGAATGGCTCAGTAACTGAATAACAGAAGCCAGTGATCTTTTTATTTCTTTTAGCTCCCTCTGAGAGCTGCTTCCTGCCTGTCCTCCTCTTACCTTCTTTTCATGTTCCCACTCTTTAGACGGAATCTCAGCGAATTCTTTGGGTTGACAAATCAGTAAAAATAGCTAAATTAATAAGTTCACTAAATAAGGCATGTGTGTTAGTCCACTTCAGCTGCTATAATAAAACACTGGCTTAAACAACAGATATTTATTTCTCACAGTTCTGGAGGCTGGGAAGTCCCAGATCCAGGTGCTGGCTGATTCAGGTCTCTTGTAAGGGCTCTCTTCCTGGTGTGCAGGTGGCCACCTTCTGGCTGTGTCTTCACATGGCAGAGAAAGAGAAGAAGCTCTGGTGTCTCTTCTAAAAGGACTGTAATCTTGTCATGAGGGCCCCACCCTCATGATATCATCTAAACCTAATTACTTCCCAAAGACCCCACCTCCAAATACCATCATATTGGGAGCTGGGGCTTTAACATGTGCATTTTTCGGTATACAATTCAGTCCATAACAGATGTGTTTTGCTCATGTTCACTTTACCCAGGCAGACAATGTCCTGATACACAGAACTAGGTTCCCAATTTTGTTTAATAGGTCTGCCTCCACCGTGTAATTTTGGGGATGCTATGCATGCTCCTGTTTCTCCCCCAAATACTTGTCCCCACCACGTGGATCACAAAGTCTCCAACTTTCCACAATTAAAGTAAATGTTTGCCTTAATATTTTATCCTTTATTTAGTTACAGATACATATGTATCTGCAGATATATGTCTGACATCACTGACCCCTTAGTGTGTCAGCTGCTGTCCAGAGAAGTAGGAGAATATTCAGATACTATGGTAGAGGTGGATGCATTGGTTATGTGAGTTGTCAGGGGGAGCAGAGTCCAACATCGAGGTGGGGATGATGGGAAAAAAGCAGACCAGGGGACAAAAGACAAACTTTGACACATCATTGCTGCTGCGCCTCAACTATCAACAATAGAACGTGAGAGAAATGATTAGTATTTCACGTAACTTTTCTTATGTATTTTGCCTGCCTTAAGGCATGTCATTCTGTCCCCATAGTTGGACAAGGTAAGTGGTAAGATCCCTAGGATTACTGGTTATAGTTGAGAGGGCGGAAGAATGACCAAGTTGTCCAGTAGCCACTTCTGGGAGGCCTAGTCTCCACCTTCACAGACAGGGAGCCATTGATGCCCAGAGTATCTAGGCTTATTGCACTCAGGAAACAAACCGACAAAAAATAGCTCCTGGTCACATAGTATACATACTTAATAACATTATTGATTGTTTATTGTATGCCAGCTGCATACTATCAGGAATTATTACCATAATTGTCATCCCTGTTTTACTGATGAGGAAACTGAGGAGCTGAGAATTTGATCAGCTTTTCAAAGCCTCAGAGTTAGCAAGTGTGGGACTAGAAGGTGAACCCAGGTAGGCTGATTCCAGAGTCCCTGTTCTGAAACTGGTAGGAAAATTAAAAGCAAATAAACAGCCCATAAACTAGGAATGCAGGACTTTTAGAAAACTCAGCTAAGAGATGAGCATGGGGTGCTGGCCACCTGTTAGGACACTCCCTAGGCTTTGCAAGCTTAAAGCCAGAGGAAGAGGAGGAAGGGGAGGTGTGCCAATGCACTCTGCTTAGCGAGGATCAAGGAAATGAGACTAGAGAACATGTTATGAAACAGATGCAGCCGATCAGTGGATGAGTGAATAAGATACACAGACAAGCGTCCCATAGATAAAGGGAATGTAAACAAGACACTTGCACAGAGAATAGGTTCCATATGGGTGAAAGCAAGACTGGATGGATTGACCAGTTAACGGAGAACAGAACAGCCGGGCTGACAACCCAGGATGGCGTGACAGGTTGAGGATGAGAACCGCAATAATCAGCCACACAAATCGAGCTGTTCATAGACACAGGAACTAAAAATTAGACTAACGCTAAGAGAAACAAGACTGTTGGCAAGAAAATATTCTAGAATAAACATGGCACCTCCCTCCTGCCATTCCTCAACTCAGCTGGACCTAGATATTACTGGGGGTGATAAAATTGTCATGACTAAGTTGAGGGGAGAGCCTGGCAGAAATCGGGCAGGAGAGAAAATGTGTTAGGGCCCTCTAGGCCTGTGTTTATATGGAAAAGGAAAATGTATAGAGCTTCTCGCTGTGAGGTGGGATGGTTTGCTGACTGGCAGCCTCTATTTCCCGTGGCTCAGTCCTTAGATTTAGTTAGGATTCTTTCTAGTTATTTTTTTCCATGAGCAGAATTTTTTGAGAAAAGCTTAGCATGATTTGAATAGTCAAAATGTCCTAGACAAACCTTCATCCCCATCGGTCTTACCCAAATATGTCCATTCACCAAGTCCTGACAGTTTTCCTTCACCGAACTCCTCCTGTCTGCTTTTTGCAATTCCGTATTAGAACAGCCAGCTCTGTTCTCAGTTCATATATAATTGAGATCAACTTCTGTCTGCTCTGGATCCTGCCATCTCTCTCCTGAACATTCCCCATGCTGTTCCCAGATCCAGATTTTGAAGCACACGTTTTAACGTGTTCTCCTTATGCTAAAAAAAAAAAAAAAAGATTAGATTCCTCTGGATGGAGATTTGACCTACTTCAAACTTGGACCATTAATACTTGAGGCAGAAAGCTACAGATATATCTTTTCTTTTTCTCTTTGAAATCTTGGCTTGTACTTGCCCTCCTGCTGGGATTTTTCTCCCCATTTCTCTGCCCAAATCCTATCCATTCTCAAAGATTAAGTCTAATCCCATATAGTTCATAAAGCTTTCCAGAAATGCCCTAGCTCCTTTCCTGCTCTGAACTTCCATAGCTCTTATCAGTGCCATTAATTACTTTGGGAATTAATCCTCCCTTGGCCTGTGACTTCTTCCCTATTATCTCAGATGCTGTTCAGATTCTGCCTTATTCAGTGCTAATGCCACCAAACCTTCTTTAACAGACTTTGTCATGCAGACCCTGCTGTGGAGCCTTGTACATAGTACACACACTAACTATGTGCTAATTGGATATCCCAAGATTCCAGCCACTAGTCACGTGCCTGGCTCATAGTATATGTTTTGAGGTTAAATATTCTGGATGATACACTTCTCATGGATTTCTGTGACGCTGACTTTTCCTTAGACAGAAAGTGGCTGCTTCACGCCCATAGTTTTGGGGAGAAATGGACCAGGTGTGCAGTACTGAGAAGTGGAGTGGGACCTATCATTATTATAGGATAATAATGCTGTGGCATTTTAGGCCTGGGCATTAGACAGCAGCTCTATGTCTTTTCTTCAGACAGGTTCCTTAACGGCTCTAGTCCTTGGTTTTTTCGTCTGTAAAATGGGCACGATATAATACCTACCTCACTGGGTTATCGTGAGGGTTCGATAAGATCGCATGCACAAACCTTGTAGCACAGTGCCTTACACACAGCAAATGCTATGTACAAAATAAAAATAGTATCTTGCTTCTCCATAATGTTCTGTAGTCTGTAAAAATATTTTTACCTTTAGGTTCTCTCCTTATGCCTAGAGCTTCAAGAGAAATTGTATATGTACGTGTGTGTATAAAATAAAAACACATATTTTAAAGTTATATGTCTATAATATAAATATTATATATTATTAATTATTATGAACACATATATCTTATACGTGAAAAGTATATATATCACATATGTACCATATTTATGCGTATGTGTGAATATGTATATACACACATATACACATACATACGTATACACACATATTACATATATGTCAAAGAGACAGTGAGAGAGATGACAAGTGCTGTGAGTTAGATCCCGTGAACATATGTGAAAACTCAAAGAAATATAGATTTCGGTTTATCCCAAAGTAAAGCATCTTTGTGAAGGGCTGGGTGTGGTATCGTGTTGGAATGGCAAACAGCTTTGTCAGTTACTTTGGTTTCCTTAAACACCTCTTTCCACCCTAGAAGTCTCTGCTTCCTCCTCAAAATTTCCCTCAGTGTGCTTGATTGTTGAGGAAGAGAGTGAGAGAGAGAAAACGAGAGAGGGAGAGATGGAAGGAGGCAGTGGGGAGGGATTGAGAGAGAATGGGAAATAAAAAAAAAATAAGACGCTCAGCAAACAGCAGGAGGGCCAAGAAAAATATTTAATCCAAACAATGAATATTGTTGTTTCCTCCCACAGTCTGCATTCCCAGTCATCTTCCACAGGCAGGCTTGGGGAGCCAAGAAACGCCAAACAGCCTGGCATGATGTGCGTGTGGCAGGGGCACGGGGGGTGAGCACGCGTGTCAGGGGCTGTGGTGGAACATTCCCTCCACCGGCCCAGGCTTGCCTCGACCTCCCATGAACTGCAGGCTGGCCAAGGAACCAGGAGACGGCGACAGACAGAAGTGAAGGCTCAGGGTCAGAGCAGGACCCCTGCTGTTTGCCCTGGGCCTTCTTCCAGGAGTCACGTGCTTTTCCATCCCTTTCTCCCAGCTGCAGGTTGTCCTCTTCTGACTTCTACCTACTTCCCATCCTTTTGTCTCCTTTACCTTCCGGAGCTATGTGAGCTCTTGAACAGAGTGTGTACGGCTAAGGTTTCAATCAGGCGGGGTGTGGTCCTGGCATGACAGGTAGCAGAAGGCCAAGAGAGGGGGAGCTGAGGGAGGGACCACCTACAGAGGTGAGGGCCAGGCGGAAGGCTCCACCTGCTCAGCCAGGTGCCTGCAGGGGCCTGAAATTCCACTCTCGGTTTCGTTCTTCTGAATCTTTACGTTTGGTTCTGTAAGAATCGACTGTTAGTGAACCTTTACCTGGAAGGTCATGCTAAGCTGTTTTCAGGTGATGTTTTAGAGAGAGTAACTGATAGCGAGAATAGATACCTGGGGAGGCTGGGGAATAAGACAGAGGAAAGGGACCTTCTCTTGGAGAAAAGGCAAGAGGAATGGAAAGCAAAAAATATTTTGCGTTCTCGGTTTATAGTTCATTCTGGAGGGGCTCCCCGAGTGCCACTCACCAAATATTCATTGGGCACCTACTGTGGTGTGTTCGGCATTGTGCCGATACAGGGGCCTTATTGCTGACGGAAGGACGCAGGAGTGGAAAAGGAGCAAAACAGAAGTGTCCCTGCTCCCATGGCCCTTGCACAGTTTAAACCTCTTGTGTTCATAGTTTCTATCTCTGACCTTAAAACACAGTAGCTCCAATTAGCTGGGAAGGAGGCCAGAAATTCCCCGAACAAACAATTGTTAATCCATTCCTCTTAAAAGAAGAAACTCAGGTGCCATGCGGCAGGGCTGTCAGGAGAGTTTGTGGCCACCCTACCCCACTTACGCCATGAAATCAAGAAACAAAATCCTGAGAATTAACGGGCCCACCAGCCTCCCAGTGGAGATGGGAATCAGGTCTGATGGTGTAGCATTATGAGTTCCTGCTGGGAGTCCAGCACAGACTTTGCTGTACCACAGATATCAGTACTGCTGGAGCACAGCAATCAGGCCAGCTGGAGGACTGCTGCCCTGTCACCAGACAGCATCCTGGGAAGTGTTGCTGTATGGTCCAGGAAGGAGTGAGGGCAACACTGCTGTGAAATCAGAGTTTGACAGAAAAAGACTGGGAATCACTAGCATCACGTCTGGACTAGCCGACCGTGTAAGGTTAGCTCCTCCAGAGAAGAGGGGAAGCATGGCAGATGGAGTGAGACTGACAGAAGAGGAGAAAGAAGGTGTGGGGGACGTTTGTTTCTTTAGGACGTGGAGTTGGGATTTGATGCGGAGGGGCCGGACAGTGACCTTTTGAGTGATTATGGAGATCTGAGGAAGGAATGGAGGCGATGGCAGGGAGGGGGGCCCTCGGTGCTGCCACCGTCTCATGTAATTTTGGTAAAAGGTAGAGGGGACTGAGGCCAAAGGCACAGAGTTTCTTCTGTCGGTGAGGCCTCTGGTTCCTGTGAGGGCCAGGACACACTGCCATCAGCGGCTGTGGCGCACCGCAGTGGCGTTTCTCCACAGAGGAACAGAACACACATTTGCAGGAGGGCTATGTCGTTTTGTTTTGAAGCCTCCTAGGATAGCGGGACAAGGGCCTGTGAAGGGCTATTTCCTCCTGTCTCTATCTCTTGAGAAGCAGAGCTCTAACTTAGAGCTGATGTTTTTCTGGCGCAGATAAATGCAGACTCTGCCTGAAGACTCCCCTGCCACATCTTCGCCATCTGGGCCTCTAACTCCCCCCATCTGCTTGGGGTGAGTGAGAAGCGCCCGGGCCATGTTGGGCCAAGAGGAGAGCCTTGTGGGGAAGCAGGTTGGTGTATGTTTGCGAGGTGGAGAGTCTGCACCGCTGGGTCTTATTTGCAGCTAAATGAAAGGAGCTGCTAGAAGGTTGTTTTTGGCTGAAAAGTAAGTCACAGAGTCTTCTCACCTTCCTGTTTTCCTGTGGCGCACGTCAGGGAAGAGGTGTCTGTGATGGTTTGGGGTTTTTCAGAGGCTGAGGCACCCAAGTCACCACTATGGTTTTGAGGAGAGCCTTAGTTTCCAGAAGCCAGTCAGGACTTTCCCACTTTGTTTTTACAAGTTCCAGACCCATTTCCCCTGTCACCTGACTCTCTCTCCTTCGTGACTCAGATGGGTGCATCTGTGGTGAAGTGGATGGGGCAGGAGGCTCACAGGCATGAGAGCATCCACGGCTTTGACTCTGTAAAGTGTTGGTGGCAGCATCTTCAAGTTTTTCTGACTAAAGTCTCCATGGGGGGAACTCAGACACCAACCCACAGGGGCAAAAAGCAATGGTAGTGTTCCTGGCAATTTCATAAAACTAGCATTCACTGAACACTTCCTGTGGGCCAGGTACCATGCCAAGTATTTTACCTCCATTTGCTAATTGGTTCCTTACAATGACCCTATGATGTAGGTGTTATTCTCGTTTGTGAATGAGGATACTGCTGCTTCAAGAAGTCCAGTAACTTGCCCAGATTCTAGGAGTTGGTAAGGAGCAGAGCTGGGATCTGGGCACAGGTTGATCTAACACCATATCCCGTGCTCTTAATCACCGTACTATACAGCTTTGATCATTTTCCTGGGCAGGAGCTGTTAGGTTCTGGGTACCTTGAAGCAGATGAAAATATTACAAGTGAAAGCAGTCAATTGGCCGTATTTTGTTTGCGTTTGTTTTTTCACCTCCATTTATCCCAACTACTTCTCTCAGAAGAGCTAAGTTTTTGCACTACTTGATTATTTCCGTTCTAAGACTGTGGTTTGGTTTTGGTGTCAGATATAGATAAGCTGGTTGTAACCAGGCTTTCACACCCTGTAAAGGTACACATTTGCTTTTCCGTTCCTGAGGGTCTGGTGGATTGCACAGGCAGAGGTTTGAAGCCCTTCACAGAAGCTATATGACCTCACATGGACCAAGTAAAGCACCATAGACACAAGACTAGACCACAAGTCCTGATGCTTCTCTCTTGGGGCCACTAAACGGTGCTGCTTCCCTCTGCCCCTCCAATAGAATGTGTGTCTTCATTGCTTTTCTTTCAATTACATCTTGCCTATCTATTGTTTGTGGAGCAGACCCTTGGCCTTCAAGGAAGTATTTTTTGCACTTTCAACTCTTGGCTGGTAACACAGCAGGGACTTAACATCTTAGTTATTAGTGACTTTGCCAAGGCCCAGATTTGAGTCATGTAGACTTCAGGGCTGGTAGGAAGGAGCAAATCTCTTGGTTCCAAGTAACCAAGCTACCAGTGCAGCATCACCATGTGACTGTGTCATTCCATATTAGTCCTTGCAAACATAGTCATCTTATTAAAATACTAATAGCGTGGCTTAAAAGTGCTCCACCTTGCAAAGGCCCAAGATCTAGGCCCCTATTCCCCATCAGCTGTTGAAATCCAATCACTTGATTACCGATATTTGCAAACATTCCTAGGACAGCGATGGTTTCATGGCCTTATTTCTGCTCTGGTTTTCAGCTTCTTTTTGTTTTTGGAGTCTAGATAATTTCCTTTCTTTTCTTATTATCCCAGCTGTGGAACTGAGAAGATATTGTTACATTCTCTCCAGCATTTTTGGATTGTTTATAGAAAGAGAACTTTCAGAGGGTATATTCTACTATCTCTTCTCTCTCAGAAATAAAGGTATATCAAAACTCTGCCCCTAGTAGGAGAGAGTAATGAAAAGGAGGGAGCTGGTCATAAAGCCTGCCAAGGAGATGTGGTTAGCCACCCTCATGTTTATTTGTTGAGAACCTCCTGGGCATCAGGCGCTGAGCTAGTAGCAGGGACTGCAAGGGTGCTTAGTCTCTGAGCCCTTGGTGATACACTCAGAGTGTTAAGTCCTGTAATACATATGTGGATAAAATATGCGACAGTAGCACAGGGGCAGGGAGAACTCTCTGGGTCCAGGAAGCCAGATGAGATTTTCCAAAGAAGGTTTATCTGAGAAGCTCTTCCTTCAAGATCCATCTCAGGGTATCTGTCTATTTTAGTTTTACATTTTCCAGGAAGATTGTTGCAAACCCACAAACGTGAGATCATCGGCACCCTCCCACCCCAAGGGGTGAACACTGGGGGAGTGGAACAACTTCATTTCCTCTTTTCCTCAGATGACTTTCGTGAGCAGAAAAATGCCTGGCTTTACCATTCTGGGGCCCAGAAATAAATGTTTCTGGGTTTCAGGCATCTGCTGATGGGATGGGAGCATAGTGTTGCTTCCTCCTGGGGGAATCAGCCTCCAGGGAAATATGGGCCGACAAGCCTGAGCCCAGAAGGAGCTATGGTACCAGGTAGCTTATTTGGGATAAACTTTGACCCACAACTGAGAAAAGGAGAAGTGAAGTTGTGGGGGTCCAGGGGACTTGACATTATATATCAGACCCTTTTTCTTGTTTCTCTGTTGGGTTACTGTGTTCACTCATTATTGATGCTCCTGCACCTAGGCCTTTTTTGTAGAGGTGCCAAAGGAGTTTAAGTTACCTTGCTTTCACCCCATATTAAAAGATTAATGAAGTCATCAGAGAGTGGTAGCATGATATAGTAAAAAGAACATCTTATCAAGAATTAAGAAATTTAGGCTCTGTTCCCAGGATTTCTAGTAACTTACCTTGTAAACAAGACATTTCACCTTTTAAAGCTCCATTTCATCATTTGTAAAGTGAGGGGTTTTTACTAAATAGTCTTCAAGGCTCCATCCAGCCTTAGAATTTCATATATCTGTGGTCCTTTAAAAGAATCAAGTAGTGTTCTGGTCATCAAGGGTCCCTAAGGGGTCTCAAAGGTCTCCCAAGTTTTGCCCCTGAGATTCTAAGAGAGGCCTTGCAGTGAAACCCAAGCAGTGTGGACACAGTAGGCAGATCCATGGGATGAAAGGAGAATGAGAATCAGGCTGGAGATCACCATTCACTGGAGAGCTAGGAAAGAAGAGAAAATTGACACACATACTTGTAGAAATTTACGTAGAGCTTCCATCTGCTGCAAGGACTCCACCGGGTGTGGTGCCACAGCTGCCCTGGAAAAGGACTTCTTTTGGGCCTGATGCAGCCTGATCAATATGAAGAAATGCATGTGGGTCTGATTTGTCATTCGTATAACGAGAAGGTTTTGATGGGCAATGATGTGGGAGAAAGAAAATAGTATTAGGCATTAGGCAAAAGTGTGATGAGCATCCTCTGGTCTGAAACACCCTTCAAGATGATAAATAAGGCTTCTGCCCCATGCCTTACCTGTAGAGACATGGTCACTTTTGGCTGAGGTGCCAAACTGTAGGTTAGCAGAGCAGAAGTTCTGAAGTCCAAAACTAACCTTTCTAAAACATCATTGTGGTCATGAGTTCTGTTGCAAGCTGTAAAAGAAAATATTCTTCATCTACTTCAAGTAATAGAGGTATTATCAGCCAATCAGTCAAAGTTTATGGACTTCTTCCTGAGGATGGGCCTGTGATAGCAGTCTAGCACCACCCACCTTTCGGTTTTCACCCTCTTCTTTCACAGGCTCCTTTTCCCCTCTGAATCATCCAGTCCTAAGCTCTCTTCAGGAACTGGATGTGGCTAAGCCATCCACTGAAAGCTCATGCGGCTTCCCGTCCCCTCCCCCAAATCTGGATTAGGTGCTTCTCTCCTGTCCACATCTCTATGCTAGCACTCATCGTCATAAGCAATAATTACTTATGGTGAGTTCTCTCAAGGGCTGAAGCCATTTTTATTTATCTCTGCATCCCTCTAACAATGCCTGGCACATGTAGGTTTGGGATAAAGAGTATGGAGTTATTGAAGGAATGACTGCATCCGTAGACACCAGACAGGGCAACCATCCCCATGCCTAACTCCTTAGAACAACTTTAAACAGAAAATATCACTAGATAATATAACATAAAGAAGAAATTATCTTTACTTTTGAGAAGTTTCCAAAGTTGTATAAGTTGGATAGGCTGACTGCCCTTCATCAGCATATTTCATCCATTATGCACAGCCATTTATATGGCCACCTCATCTGCTGGAACACAGCTAGCTGGCAAGAAAAGCCTTCCTATAACAACTAAAATAGGTATCATCAAGCTCATATGTCATAAGAAGAGCAAGCCAGCCTCTCTCTCAGATTTAGGTATTCATTTAGGTATAATTCTAGGAAGCTTGACTCATGAAAGAGAGAGTGTGTGTGTGTGTGTGTGTGTGCGCGCGCACGCGCGCGTGCATGGGCTCATTTAGCAAAGGGGTGAATAGCCCAATGCAGAGAGTGGCTCTGAAGGTGAAAATAAAAAATATTCCTGTTGACGGCTTTGTAGTCTATAAGTTATTAAAAGGCAGGGAAACAGGAATTTTATAAAGGTTTTTTTTTGTTGTTGAAATGATTAAAATGAAAATGAAAAAGTGGCCCCTAAAGGAATAAGCTTCAGGCATTTAAAAACTTCCCTTATGTGGACCACTTCATTTTCTGATGTTACAGGGTAAATGAGGTGTGTGTATGGGTATGGAAAATGCACCTATGGACTCATTGTGCAGAGAAACCAAGCCTTGTACCCTCCCCAGGAAACTGGGGAATTTTCCTGCAGGGAGGAGGGATGTCCGCACTCTGACACCTTTCAATTGTTAAGATTTAGATCTCCAGGTCTACCCCAGTCTTCAGATGCTTTAAAAAGTTTGGATCAATTAGTCATTTTTCCCTTCCTATTTTTTCCATTGTGACTTTGGACTCAAGCTGTCAAGCTTCCCAGGCACATGTTGCCATAGGAGACTCTGTTTGTTTAGGGTGGAGTAGTTGTTTTTGGCAGGTTGGGGGAGGAGCAATTAATTCTAATAGGTATATAGTAAATTAAATACTTGAGTCTTTCCAACCTTTTCTCTGTATTTCTGTTCTTTTTTTATAAATTCCCTTCTCTTCCCAGATGACCCTTTAAGAGCAGAAAATAAGCAGCTTCTAGAAATCGTATCCAGGCTATAGCAATAGAAGTCCAGTGACACCTAGAGAAGGTCACCTAGACAATATTTGCTCTTTCAACGTATCTTCCCTAATGTTCTTGAGATGAGAAGCCATGCTTGGGAAAGATTTTGGAAGGACAGATTCCCCAGGGTCCTCTATTAATTCATTCAAATGTTTAAGTTGTTCTTATGAAAAGGAAGATCTTTGAATCTCCCTTTAATCCTCCATACTGAAGACCATGCTTTTATATGTAGAAAAAGTATTTTGGGTGCTCTCTGGATTTTTACAGACAATTATATGAAAAAGAAAGAAGGAACAGATTAAATTTTGCCAATGAGTCAGTCAGGGTTGGAGAAAAAGTAACAGATGCAGTGTTAGATGAAGAAAATATACTCCAAACACTTGAAGAAGAAAAAGAAAACTCTGAGGGAATCTCAGTATCCGGTCCTCCCGACAGCATCTATAGGTGTTAAGGATGCAGCTAATGGTATTTTGACTCCTATTATTTGGCTGCAGTTGTGAACACAAGTCCTGATTGCATAGTTATCCCAGATTCTCCTGAGCCAGAGTAACTGACTCCAGTGTTAAAGACAAATGCTCATCTCAGAATCTTTGTCTTTTATCCCAGTGAGGCCCGTGTTGAAAACACAATTCATTTTCACTTACTGCTCTCAACTAATATTGCTGTGCAGCTGTGCGACAGCTGTTGAGTTCCACCCCACAAGTAGCAGCTTTCAGTGGTTGGCAAACTGGTATACATCTGGAACGATGTGCAAATGACCTCAGGACCCCATAGAATAAATCAAAACATTGAAGTAATAACTTGGATGAGCTCTTTCTGATGTAACTCAATTGCTGAAAGTTATTTAATGTCCATTTTTTGGTTTAGTGATCTATCTCATCAAAGCATAGTGAAATAGGGAACAGTTGACATTTAAGGAGGGTCGGGGGAGAGAAAGTTATTTGAAAATGTGAACTGGAAGGTGGCCTCAGAACTCAGGAGTCTACTGTCTTGTGGCCCAAAGAGTTTGACCACAAGATCTTTCCTGAGGCTTCGCAGCTGGGCATCCACTCAGGATGGGGAGCAGCCAGTGTGCTTGAGTAGGTGGGCTGGCAGATGTGCCCTCCAGGATGCTGTTGGACCCTGTCTTCCTCCAGAAGTGGTTCTAGAGAAATAATGCATTGGGCTGCTGAACTATTTTTTAACCGCTTGTTAGTGTTCTTATCATGCATTCCCTTTTGGGCTGAAACACTCCATTAACTCTGGTTTGGCCTGGGCCCCTTTCCTGTTTTGTTAACTTGCGACAGTAACAGGAGTAGATGGAAACCATTCAGCTTTCTCTGCCCTAGCTCTGTGTCTAGCTGCTGTGCATGAGGTGGCTGTACATGTGGGACTATTTCTGTCCCAGCACTCATGCCCCAAACTCTAGGACCACTGCATTCTGGTCACATACCATTTGAGTCTTCACAGCACCCCAAGACTACTAGGGTCTAGGGTCTCTAAGCACAGGGACCAGGAGAAGTCGTGGAGGTTATGGTCCTTAATCCCAAGCAGCAAAGAGTCAAGATTGATGACTTCTAATCCCAAGATCATCTGGGCTCTAGCTGTGTGACCTGGAGCGATTTTTGTCACCTCTGTACATCTCTGTTTACTCACTGATAAAATGGGACTTTTAAAGCCAACCTTTCCTGATACACAGACTTCTCCTGATGATCAACAGAGTTAAAATGTGTGAAAACATTTTGTAACCTACACAATATAAATAATATTTATAATAATTAAATAATGTACCTATTATCACAAGAAAGCAAAAAATTGATCAAGGAATTTAAATGAACCATTCTGGACCCTCGAGTAGGCCAGCAGTAGGTGCTACAGGTGAAATTTGACAATTCCTTAGATCCAAGGGTCTTATCTTGAGACTGCAACTTCTTGCGATTGTTGGGTCAGTTTGTGCCCTGCCCCTTGGTACTCTCCCATCTTATCTCTTGAGGTGCACGGATTATGCTGGTGTGGGGGTGAGTGGGAGAATAGGGTGAAGCACAGTGAAGCTGAGCTTAGACACTGACCTCCCACCTCCTTGCCAGCCTTTCCAAGCAGACGGTTGGTGTGATACCATCAACAATCGGGCCTACTGCCACTACGATGGGGGAGACTGCTGCTCGTCCACACTCTCCTCCAAGAAGGTAAGTGAGGCACCTGGGGGTGTGGGGAGGGGGCGGCAGCTCCAGGAATAAAGGCAGGTGCTTTGGCTAGCTCTCCTTCATTAGCTATCATTATTGGTTTTTATTCAACAGTCAAGAAGTGGAGATTATAGTGAACAAACATTGGAGCTTCTACAGTGACAGGATTAAGGATAGTGGTTTTAGGATAGATTATTAGAAAATACTAGTTCTTTAATTGTCAGTCCTGTGACTCCTTCAGAAAAGCCCTGGCTTTTGCTACTCGGAGATTCACACCTGCGTCGTCATCCAGGAAACATTTTTGTAGGCAGGGAATAATGGCCTCCACCCCTTGGGGAGGCAAGCTTACCAATGAAGTGATGTCCAGTTATTATGGATCTTCATAATTAAGTTAACAATCCTATAAAGTGTATTGTAATCATATTGCAGATATGTGTTGAGTGGCCACCAAAAGCTACCTGGAGCACTCTCTGAACTGGGCTCCGGGCTCTCTTAAATTGACAGATATGCTCAAGCTAAGCCTGCAAATTGAATAGGCTGAAATTTTGCAATAATATGGATAAAAAACCAAGTACTCCGAAGACATATGATGCTAGTTGGCCAATGGGGACGTGGTATTACCTTCCTTGTACATGTGTCCACAATAAAGTCACACCTACATGATCACCTCTACACAGAGCTGAATCCTACAGTCCCTAATGACTAATATTTACTGAATGCTAGCTATGTGCCAGGCACTATTTTCACCACTTACGTGAATTAACTTATTTAGTGCAGAGCGCTCAGCAGCTCATTGTATCACTGTTCAATTTGGCCCTCTTTTGCTCTAAAAACCAATAAATTACCAACCAAGGGAAACAGATCAAGAGCTTGGATGACAGGTCAGAAATCATGCCAACCAGTTCCTAGTCTCACCTGCAGAAGGTAACTTGTCAAGGGTCCCATCTCTACACTGGAAGACAGGACCACTTCAGAAGAAAGCAAGCAATTCTCTCCCCATCTCCATCTCCCACTCAGCAAATCTAGGGTTTGTCTTTAATAGATTTCAGTGCCTGTGGCCAGTGTACACAAGAATCAGGATTGAAAATGCACTTCACCCCCCTGTTGATTCCCAAGTCACATTTTACTTCATATGTGAAAATATGCTGGGAAGTTTCCCCAAACAATGCCACCCGTTCTCCAGCCCACTTGCCCGATCACCAAGCCCGTCTCTTCAGTGTACTTGAACTATTTTCTCATATGCCTATATATTTTTACCTCATTTGATTGTCATGCCCAAAGGGTAGAATGTTTGCCATTTTTGTATCATGTCTCCCGAATGCCCGGTTCTCTCTGAAGCTAGTTACAGACATTCAAAAAGTATGTTTGTCTGTTAGTAGCAGCACAAGCAGGAAGAGAGCAACTTTTGCTGGACCATCTCTGGCATAGAGGAGGGATAATTACATAGCAGGAGGGCAGTCCAGCCACAAACAATGGGTAGAGAGATGCATTGTTTCACCAAGCCAAAGTGTCTATCCTGGGTTCAAGAAGGGCAAAACCTCATGCTTATGAAGATGGCAAGGATGCTCCTATGGCCCCAAGAACACCAAGGGGTCAGAGTCATAGAGCTAGGCGCTAGAGTCTTGGTTTTCCAGATAGTGTCGTGACCTTGAGTTGAGTCATCCAACTTTTCTTGGCTTTTCTTGAAAAAAGAAAATGCTAACATTCATTTTACCTACTTTGTAGGGATTTTTGTGCAGTTGATAATAGCAACGAAAACATTTGCAATGGTAGTTTTAGACATTAGTGGTAATATTAGAAGTAGCAATAACAAGTGTTACAGGTGCCTGGAAATGTGTTTTATATCCATCCTCTTATTTAAACCACACTATTACACTCTGGGGTAGTTACCGTTGTCCACCCACTTTATATATAAAGAAAGTGAAGCAAGGATGGTTTACCTTGCCTAGGGAGACATGGTATGTAAGTGAAAGTACTGAGTATTAATTTCAGTTCTGTAATATTAACACGTGTTCCCACACTTCCTCTGGGACCAAGGGAGAGAAGTGAAAGCTGGCTGAAGAGTCTTAAGTTTGGCACAAAAATGGGTTATTTCAACTTCTCTTTGATTTCCCCTAGGTCATTCCATTTGCTGCTGACTGCGACCTGGATGAATGCACCTGCCGAGACCCCAAGGCTGAAGAAAATCAGTAACTGTGGGATCAAGCTCCTCCTTCCACTGCCCTGGAGGCAGTAAGAAAGAGAGGCTTCCCCAAAAGGAAACAAGAGGTTAATGAAGAAGAAAGACCATGAAATGAGGGAAGAAGGAAGAATGTGAAGGATCTATAAGAAACACGAGAGGATGTTTATAGGTGCCAGTGATTGCATCAAGTAGCCCAAGTAGGGAAGGATCATAGGCAAAAGTTTCTTCAAGGAGGCAGTTGATTAAAAGTGGAAGAAGAAATATGATAGATTTACAAGGACCCTCCTCCCCCATTTATATTCTATCCAACCCCATCCTCAACTCTTACCCTGCTCCCCACTCTGCCAGCTATTCAGCTCCACCTAACTTGTAAACCAATACCAAAATACTAGAAGAGAAGTTACCAGGGACACTCTGTTGATACCCATTTTGAATGGATTGCCATCTTTCAGGGCTCATCTACTCTAAACTGGCTCTCTCCCTTTCTTTTGTGTAGTCTCCCGTAGTAATAATGAAGTTAGTTATTCTTTATAAGTATTTAAACATAATTATATAAATATATTATATATATTATATTTTTTGCTGTCTACTAAGCTAAAATTATCCATTGTTCCACACATGCTGCTGTGAAGTTCATGTCCAAAATGAATGCTGAGCATCTGAGGACAGAAAGACAAGTTCTTCTGCCATCTTTCTATTGATGAGAATTGGCAGGTTGAGAGGGAAGTGGAAGAAGGAGAGAGAGGAAGATTAGATGGAGTTCTTGAGGCTAACATGTCAGCTAATCATCTTTTTATGAGCTGGGAGCTGGGCCCACTTTGAGGAGATGGGGGTTGGAATGACAATACTAAGAGGCGTGGAAAGTTGGGTGGGACTACCTACTGGTGATGGGTCCAGAACTAGACGTGGTTCTTGAGTATCCATCCAAAAACAATAGATTCACTTCTCTACACTTCTCAAAACTCTTAGTTGGAGTTGGTGAGACCTGGGATTGTCTACACTTCCATATGTGCCTGTTCCAAGTGTGGCTGTCAGCCAGCCCATCAATCAAGTTAGTATTAGGGCTCATTCTCTGATCACCAGATAACAGGAACTCGCGCATTCCTCATACTTGGCCTGTGGTCTCACTCCTTCTAAGTTCCCAAGCCTAAGCATCATTCACAGCCACATGACTGATTGTTGATTTCCCGGGGCGAAAAAGTGTTATGGAAATGACACAGGAGAAAGGAGGGAGAAGATGGAAGAACAGGCTGAGATGGAGGAACCAAGGGAGGCCATACAGAGGGGAGAGGTCAGGGGTGAGGCAGAGCCCAGGGCAGGAGGATGAAGTGAATCAAGGAGAGACTCAGCCTTTTTGCAAGTCTCCAAAGCAGACCAAGGGGGATCCTTTAAACAATGCAGAATCTGAGGCAAATTCTATTCAAGCGCCATGTATCCAATCTGTGGCCCAGAGATGTTCAACTTGAGCAAGCTCTGGAAACACGTGGAGCAAGGGTGACACTCTGTGGGGAGAGAGAAGAATTTCAACCATTTAGGGTCCATTTTGTTATCCCTTCTTGTTCAATAGATGGGTTGTCTGTGGAATGACCCCATCACCCTGCCTCTGTTTATGTCCCAGGCTTTCTCTTTGTGCCTGTGCTCTATTGCCGTTGTGTTGTGGTAGTGATTTCTGGATTAGGCCTTGGGAAAAGAGAGTAAGGAGCTGCTTTCTTGTTCAACACCCCAGTTTGTCATCTCAGGAAGGGCTGGGAGGCTTGCCTCCCTCAAAGCTTCTTCTCTAGTGGAAGTGAAGAACAGACAAAAATGAGAGCGCAGCCTCGGTCTGTCTGCATCGTCCACTCTTTGGCTCTGACCACAGGTTTTCTACTGTTCTATCAACACTGAAGCGATGGCTCTGCAAAGAGGAGGAGGAAATATTACCCACTACTCTCTTGAGCCAAACTTCGTGTAGGAAAGAACAATATTCTGGAAAGGAATAAAAAGGAAAAGGGGATATATACGTATTTATCTGTGGGGATATGAAATGAGGGGGCAGAGTCACTGGGGAAAGAAAAGAGCAGAGTTTACCCATGCAAAAACACTCTTGTCCTCTATGTTTCTAGCCATAAGAGAAAGGAAAGCCTGGATACCTACCATTCCTTATCTGGGTTCAGATTTAGTACCCCTAAGATGAGAATAAGTATTTATTTCTGGGATTCTGATAGGCTTCAGTATGGAAAGGACAGTGGAAAAGTTTAGATTCTCCATGAAGAAAAAGTTGTATAATTGTTTTCTTGGGGAAAGTATCCAAATTCCTGGAAGCGTGTCCAGCTCTGTGTAGGGGAATCCTGCCTCGTCCAAGACAGAGGCAGCGGAAGGGTTACCCTGGGCATTACCCAGCTCAGGAAGGCTACAGGCTCCCCCCCAAGAATGTGGAGCCTGTGGTTCATGCCAGTGGGGTCTGTGCTCAGTCTCTCCACAGGGGTAACAGTGAGAACATTGCTCTTCCATACTTCATGTAAAAATATTTTATTCTGGGTTGGCAACATCTGCACTTTGCCACTGCCCTGGGAAGGCAAGAGAACAGTTCCTGCGGAGTTTGGAAAGCCCCTCAGGCTGTGGGCTGCTCAGCCTTAGTCAGCTCTGGCCATGCAGAGACAGTAGGTTCTTCCAGCCCTTGTCCCTGGGGCCCATTGTTTTGAGCTCCTCAGGTCACTAATAAAGTTGAAGGATTGACACATCATGGTTACAGATCCCCAGTGGATATCAGCTCACACTTGCTCCACGTGGTGGTCTGCATTCGGCTGCTCTCACCCATCCATGGGGTCCCGGAGGGCCTCTCCCAGAGGCTCTTCTGTCTGTTTCTTTGCTCCAACATCACTTCTCTGCTTCCTCTTTTTGCTAGTCACTAGGGGCTATGGTGCCCAGGTCACACAGGGCTAGCTGCCTCTGATGATTAGTGTGACAGCCTCTAACCAGAGACACTAGAGGAGAGAGTGAGGAGAATGGGCAGCTGGCAAACTTGTATGTCCAAGTAAAGAGCTCCTCTGGATTCTCTGCTTTCCCTCCCTCCATGACAAGGCATTGGACTTGGCACTTCCTCTACTCTGTGAGATCACTATTGAGTGCGTCAGTTAGCACCCCAAGGGGATGGCTTGATTGGGAACACGGTGAAAGGAGCTGATCTACTGTATTGTAATGTAAAACAGCTACAGCCAGTGATTTTGTAAGATTATAAGATGTTCATTAAAAAATCAGCACACAAAATATGAAGTGTCTTTGGGGTCTTGTTCTTTGTTTAAATCATTTTGCCACTTCCAAGTCACTTTCCATTTGCTTGTGCCAGGTCCAGACGTCCGTCATTGTTTCATTGATTGATTGACCATTCCTTTCATTCACTTAAAAACTATTTATTAACTAAATGCTGTGAGTAAGGGAGATACACAGGAAAGTTCATGAGAAGAGATGACATATACGAAAACAGAGTACACAGTAGTAATGTCAAGTGCCTCATGAGTTGTGAAATAGAGTGCAGGAATCATTTACAGTTCAGAGGAGGTAGGAGTCACTCCTGGATGCCAAAGGCAGGTAGCATTTAAAGGACGGTCTGTGAAGGAGGCACATGAGCTTGATAGGCAAAAATGGGAAAGAAGGAGAGGAAAGTTCAGGCGAAGTGAAGAATAGGGCTGACAGTACGGAGGTAGGAATGTGAAAAGGCTGGGCAATCTTGAACATCACTGGGTCATCCAGCTTAGCTAGAAGGTAGAACCCAGCTAACATGTGTCATACATTTGGCCAACACAGTCTTATTTAATCCTCGCAAGGGATCTCCAACGTCCATATTCTCATTTCACAGATGTGGACACCAAGTGTCAGTGTGGTGAAGAAAATTCCTTAAGGTCGCATGCCTGGAAATAGCTCCAGGCCTGGTTTTGTGAGACACCAAGAAGTAAGACGGAAAAGAAAAATGATGGTTAATAGGATAGGGAAAGGGAAGGGGGAGGGCTGGAGAGAAAGGTTAAAGGTGATAACCTCTGCATTAAGGCTACACACCCATAACGATTATCACAATGGGAAAGGGAGGCCTCTTAAGAGGAGCAAGCTTTTGAAGAAAGGGCACATATTTGCTTTTTGATAAGGTCGATGTAAGGAACAGAAAGGTAACTGGTTGGACATTTCATGTAGAACAGTGTTTAGTGCACTGGAGAAGGCCTCTGCAGCTGGGGGCAGCGTGCCAGGGTCTCTGGCCATGCCAGGCCCCACCTGCCTGCCCGAAGGGTTGGGCGGTTATCTCAGCACACTGAAAGCCATTCGGGAAGGCCAGTGGGATAGTTAGAAGTGTGAGCTTGGAACTTGGGAGAGAGGTTTGTGACTAGAAATAAACGTTTGAGACTAAAAATAATATTACCTGATGTTTTCGTCATGGTTTACAAAGTACTTCCATCTGCTTTATTACTACCCATGGGTGAAGCGGAGCAACATTTTTTGTTTCCATTTCACAGATGAAGAAACTTGAGTATCAGAGAGGTTATTGAAAACTTTAAGTTCATATAACTAAGTGCAGGTTGGGATGAGAATCCGAGTTTTCTGTCCCCAAATGAGATGTACTTTCCACTACATGATGTTCAGTTGCAGGGTGAAGCAGATCCAGTTGAAATGGGAAAGTTAAGTGTCTTTTCACCTGTCCATGTTTCAAGGCCCTTACTGGTTTCCGTGTGACTCTCTTAATAGCTGATGGTAGGAACTGAGAGCAAACCTTCTAGATCACCCTTCCAGGGCCGTCTGCTCATGCCAGGCCCTGAGTATAAGCAGATGCCCCTGCACATGCCAGTTAGGCCGGCTGGACTGAGACATCTGGCAAGGCTGCCTTCTCCCTAATAGCTTCCCCAGGGAGCGTCCTGGAGAGAGACTTTGGAGCTCTGGTTTCTATTGACTGACAAACTTAAACGACATGATGAGTCACCCGTCAGCTAAGAGACTCACTACTCTTAGATTCAGGCCAAGGAGATGATGAGGGGCTCAGGATGGGGAGAAGGCCAATGAGAAGATTTTCCACTTATAAATAGCTCCAGGCATCTCTTTTTATGTCACCCTAGGAAGACCTCTGATTCTGGATGCCTAACATTTCAGGTTGCCCAATGGTTGGCTTAGAAAAAAAAGGAGATGGTGATGAGAATCTTATATCTTACAATATACATCCACACCGATAAAACCTTCTACATGTGCCTTGGGTATTTGGGTCTGGAACAAGGTAAGATTATGGTAGAAAATAGTGATTATTTTCAAGTCTGCCATTGTGTGAGCCTGCTTGGGCTTGACTGCACGTTTTCCTGTCAGTATCCAGTCTGGTGGTCAACACACTGCGAGGTGTGTGGATTTGCCACATTCAGCTCTTACCACATGATCCCTTTGGGGTTTTATTGATCCTGCCACTAGATCTTCAGGTTACATTGCCAAGTGTTAGTAAGAACTGGTACAACAATGGCAGAGTATGTTCTTAAAAGAATCTACAAGTCAAATCTGGTTAATATTCCAAATCGGTATAATAAAAACATTTCTAAGCCCTGAAAGATAGAGCAGAGTGACTACAGTTGGCTAATGTTCTTCAAATTTTCTTCTAAGGATAATTTCATATAGACAAGCTTCCTTTTCTTTGTCCACATACAAGTCACTTATTTGAAAGCAAAATAAATAAAGGAGAGTGTTGACTTTTTAATGACGACCAATCGTATATCAATTTGCCTCTCGTCTCCGTTAGATAATCCCTATCTGAAGGCAGCTGCCTGTTTAAAAATGTCTATGCATGTACAAGTCACGTATTTAAGTCTCACAAAAGGGGATCTAAGTTAGAGAATGTTCCCATAGCACAGCTCAGTATGGGCAGCTCAGAGTGCTTTCTGCACAGTAAGTCAAGTGTGTTAGGACACAAATGACTTCCAAGGAATGATTTTATTGGTAGCGAATCAGTAACCTTTAGAATGATCTGTAAGAGAGTTCCTACAGCTGCTTAAAATGTCCAAGTAGTCTCCACCCTGGGAAATATCGCTTATTAACTCGACCCTGCTCATGCCTTCTCTACTTCGCTAGATGACCTGCTGCGGGGAGGCTTGGGGCAGGGATGACCGAGTCTGGACCTGTTCAATGGACCTTCCCAAGTCTGGAAGGTCAATGTGCAGGAAGTATTAGCGACTTATAATCCATGAGCAGCAGTATGGTGCTCTGCAAGGAGAATAAGCTTTTGAGCCTGACAAATCTGAATTTGAATTCTGACTCCACCACTAACTAGATCTGTCATCTAGTTACTTAACCTCTCTGAGCCTCAGTTTCCCAAAAATCTACCTTTGCAGGGTTATGTTGGGCACAGCACCTGAGCAGTGTCAGACAGGAAGAGGTTAACAAGTGGTTGATAGAAAGGATGAGTATAGTCTACTCTCTCAAGAAGTATGATGGTGGAGAAGAGGAGGAGTGGCCTTTATATGGCTTTTAAATATCCTTCAAATTCTCCAACACTGTGATACTTGGACATTAGATGGTCACTGAGATGTATGTCATCATTACTATATCCTCAGGACAGAGCAGATAGGAAGATCCCTTGTGGTTTGGCTGCTAGAAGATATCCTAGCCTACTGATTCAGAGAAATGTCAAATGGATTTGTAGGGTAATGGTGGTAAAAGCGTGGCACTGAGAAAAATGAAGTGGGCTAAGGGGAAATTTTTGGAGTTGGTAAAAAAGTTGGTAAGTTCCAGAATTTGGAGTATACCTGGAAGTTGCATTAGCCCTGTGGAATGCTGTTTCTTTTCTCCAGAAGATAATTGAATTGCTGAATTTATCTAGTTGGCAGAGGAGTGCCGTTAAACACAATATTCTGCGATGATGGAAATGCTCTGTGTCTGCGTTGGCCAATGTAGCAGCCACCAGTCACAGCTGCTATTGAGCGTTTGCACTGTGACTAGCACAACCGAAGAGCTGAATTTTAAATTAATTCCAATAATTTAAATGTAAATAGCCTCCTGTAGCTAGTGGCCACCACATTGGACAGCACAGGTCTAGAATATTTCATACATGTATCAATCACATTTGCTTTTAAAATATGCTTTGAACATGATTTTTAAAATCATTTGCTTGTGTCTCATGGCTGAAGTAAGGAGACATCATATTCAGTTGGGTATTTGGGTTATATTATTCTAGTTTAGAAAAACTTAAATTTAATAAATCATCTACAAATTCATAATGTCAGAAACCTCAAACCACAAGTAAAAAAGCAAATAAAAAGATCTCTCACTGGCCTATAGTTTCCATAAAGTCTACGCAGTTTTCTAACAGATAAGATAACTGCGTCACCACTGGGACCTTATCTTTGGGAAATCAGACAGTGACCGAGCAGGTGAAACACTTAACAAAAATGAGACATGAGAATTATTCAGAGAAGCACAGAGAGGCCCAACATGGCACAGCTAATAAGTGGCCGAGCCAGGACCTGGAACCCGGGAGTCTGGCTCCAGTCTATGCATTAATCCACTCTGCTATCTAGAACACTCTCTCTACTGGGAAACACCTCCTCAACAGACCATGGTAACGTCGCTAAGCGAGATCCCTTCTCCTGCTTCTTCCCCCGAATCTACTAGGCACAATGAGTCCACATCCTTCCTCCTAAAGTCTAGCTCTCGTTGAGTCGCCTGTAACTCAGGGAAATGAGTGCACTGATTCTGCACGTCCCCACTGGTCAAACCAGTCTCAGCACGCCCAACCTGTTACATGGACCTCCCACTGCTTCTGAACAAGTGCTCCTTCTGCTCCCCAGAGGGCACCTTCCCAGCCCCTGAACCTCCTGCTTTTGCTCATGCTATTCCCTCCTCCAGCCTGCTTCCCTCCGTCTCCACCTGCCAAAACCCTGCTCATTTCCTCAAGCCCTTCTCTCATCCTCCAGTTTCAGGAAGTTGTTCTTCATTCCCCTTTATTGTGTCCATGACTCCTTATTGTCTTCTCCTGGGATAATCAATCTAGTTGACTGACGTCTTGTTAGATGTGTTCTTGTCTTTCCCTCCTACTCAGTTGTAAACTCATTGAAAGCAGGTGAACTCAGGGCTCCACTAGCCTATTTGATGCCTTTTGTAAGAAGTGGATGAAGTACCCTGTCATCTGAGTAAGAGCAAACCAGCACCAGAGACCACGGCTTTAAAAGTGTAGCACAAACTGAGTTTTTAGCCACACTCACACCTTGGACCAGGCAGACTTGGGCAAGACACAACTTCACATCTCTACAAGGTGGCCCTGGAAATACTATCTTACTTGGTTTTAGAGCTTGGCGCTGCCTCGCATGGTGCCCTACCTGAGTAAGACCTTGGAATTTGCTGAATTGAATCTCAACCCTGATTTTTACAGATGTGAGAATCAAAAGAAAAGAGGAGGTTGTGTTTGGGGATGGGGTGGGTGGGTGGGGCTGTGGACAGTTGAGCTTTGCGCTTTGACTGGTTCTTTAACAATAGTCTGGAAGTGAAGGTAATACAGGGCTGACATGGAAGACTGTGGGTTGTGAGTGCATAGCATCAAAATGTCACATTGTCAAGCTGACCCTGGAATTCAGGGTTTGTCAGTCACTTTTTTTTTTTTTAAAGATTGGCACCTGAGCTAACAACTGTTGCCAATCTTCTTTTTTTGTTTTCTCTGCTTTTTCTTCCCCAATCCCCCCAGCACATAGTTGTATATTTTAGTTGTGGGTCCTTCTAGTTGTGGCATGTGGGACGCCGCCTCAGTCAATGTTTTGTTGAGGTGTGCTTTAGCCCAGCTAACAGATGTGCATATTTCGGTTTAGATGTATAGTCCACGTGAATTGGGAAGGAGGAGAGATTTTTGATCAAGCAAGATAGAGAATCTAAGAGACAACCTCACCTGAGATGGAGTTGAATGATCTTGGGCAAGTTACTTAATCGCTTGAGACTCAATTTTCCCATCTGTAAAAGGGAATGATAATTCCCAACTTAAAGAATTATTGTGAATTACTCTAATGAATGTGAAGTGCCTACCATGGAGCTGGCACTTTATAAATGATGGTTATAAGAATTACAACCCAAGGTAAACAGAAGTATTCCTGGCACAGAAGGGGCCAAGAGGAAACAGAGTAGTGGGGATGGTGATTGGCTGGCTTTTGAGTTTCTGGGCACTTTCTGGCCTAGGGTGTGAGCTATTCTAATGTCCTGTTTGGTGTTCTCTCCCTGTCTCTCTCTCTCACACCCACATACACACTTACATACAGTCAAGTGTTCTGTGAACCTTAGGCTATGTTTTAAGTATAATTTCATTTAAGGCCATTCCATGTGCCAGTTTGAGGCCCCAGATTAAATAGTTAAAATGTGACCCTGATTGCAAGTATTAAGGAAAGGAAAAATTTTTTTAAAAATGATGGCAGTAAGACAGCGTAGTTTACTCACAATTGTAGAGGGTCATGCTCATGCCAGAACACATCCTGGGCTCTGCCTGAGCGGCATGCTCATGCGGCATGAGCCATATGTAACCACCTATAATAATTTAGAGTTAGACAATTTACCTTCAGGAAGTAACAAGGGCCAAGGGAATAGTGGTGGCTTGGAGAGAAGCAAATTTCCCTCCAGACATAAATGAAGTCCCGGAAGTATCAAGGCATCTGTGTATTTTAAGCCTTGACTCTCTTAGAGTGAACTTTGGTGGGCATTCTAGGCCGTATGTATTCATGCCTGCCTATTGAGAGAGTATAGACTTCAGACTCGAGACCTAGTGTGGATTCCCAGCTCAGGGAGACCTTAAGCAGACGACTGAGTCTTTTAGGGCCCATTTGTAAAGAGGTCCTGAGAGATGAGTATATATTTGCAGGATTGTTATGAGCATTCAGTGGGTTAACATTAGTAACCCTTGAAAGCACTTGGTACCTAAAATGCTCTATGTGTGTTCATTTCCCATAACATAGCTAGAGCTCAGTAAATATCTATTAACAATAAATGTTTATTAATGAATGAATTCCTTTCCTTCTTTTTCAGTGAAGTGCCCAATATCACCCTATTAGCATTTCAGATGTTCTTAAAATCTCACCCCTTGTTTCCAGTTTCCATTCATGCTATAGCTTAGCTGAGAGTTTCCTCTAGGCTGGTTAAAGCTTAGGGGAAGATGAAATAGGACAGAAAAGAGTTGAGTCTGGAGAAGGGGAGAGTTGAGTCTGGCAAGACCTAGAGGTGAAGGCAAGGTCAGATTCTGGCAATATCTGTTTTCCAGGCTCTTGGGGGAGCTCCAGCCCTCCTTCCTCATGGATAACTGGCTAGCAGTTGACCTCATTGTCACATTCTTATCAGGTTTTTTGTGAATCTCCTGGCTAGTGAAAGCTTCATCTGACAACTGGGCTTCTGAAACCAGACCCTGCCTTGACCTCAGGCTTTTGCGTACTCTCTAAATCCACTCTTCATGTCATTCCAGCCCATCCCTTCACTGCCCTTGTGGTCTTGTCTCTTCTGGCTCCAGTGTCTTTCCAGACTTGCCTCTTCAACCCATTGCCACCCACATTCCCGTCTCTAACACACACCAAAAGTCTGTCTGCTGTTTGATCAAATTGTGAGGGTTCTGACATCCCAGGTCCCTCCCCACAGTGAGGATACCACCTTGGTGAAGGGCAGGCAGCAAAAGAAAAGACAGAAGCGAACTTTCGCAGGGAAGAACTTTCAAAGTGCCTCGTCATACCCTGAAGAATGTCAGGCTCAGAGTTTTTTGGGGAAAAAAAAAAAAAAATTTGTAGATCAAGTCTCTTTTGGCTCTTTGTGGAGTTTTCCAAATTTCTTCTGGGAGGCCCCCATTCTGTGGCTGTGGGTAGGAAAACCCACACCTGGGAAGCCTGCTTGTCTTTTCCATGTCTCTTCATCCTGAGCATTCCTGAGAGGTTCGGGCAGTCCTTGCTCATGGCCTGGCCCAGGCTCTGTGGCGAGGAATGCAGCTACACTCAGACATTCCAGTTGCTGCTCAAACCCCATGGCACTTCGTTAAGTCCTGGGCCACACCCTCTCCTTTGAGTGTTTGCTGGTATCGCCATGGCAACCGAATACCCTTTCTTTCTGTTCCCCTCTCCTTCCTCGACTCCAGTCAGCTCCATCACCAACACTTCTATTGTGGGCCTCCTCGGATCCCTCCCTGGTTGCCAAAGGACATGGAGGCTACAGAATGAGGATCAAAACATCTTTCCCTGTCTGATACCCAGGAGTGAGACTGTTTGGAAGATCCGGAGGTCTGCAGTGCGTTAGACTGAACTTCTTGCTCAGGGGTTACCATGGTATAGATACAACAGATCAATGGGTGTGGTAGAATGCTTCTGTTCTATGACTGTAAGGACATCTGAGTGGCTGGGATGGTCTGTCTGAAAATTTGATCAGGCTAGATGGTGGGGATGAGGGTTACACCTCGACCCTTATACCAGGATAGACCAAAACTCAGTGAGATCAGAAATGGGAAGAGTTCCATTTCCAGGTATGCCAAAAAACTATGTCACAAGGAGCCTCAAAAGTGCCCAGGCCCTGCTCCACAGTCACACCTTTTCAACGGCAGGGGCTGACACTGTGCTGATGACTGGGGTGAAGCAGCAAGACTTGGACATGTAGAGATTGTGTTGTCAGTTTCACTGCCTGCAAGAAACACCCTTCCCCCTCATCAGAAAACAAAGCTAAACAGCAAAGAGAACAACAAAAAAAAACCTTTTCAGTCAAATTTTGCTGTTAGTTTAGCTCTTTTACTATGTTGACTTAATATAAATTCCAGGTGCTAAGGATGAAGAGAAGGTGATCTAAGTGGGCCACATGGCAGCATTGTAGAGTGGGAGAAGGATACATCCTGGCTCCCATACTTACTGCTATATGGCCTTGGGCAGGTTACTGAGGATCGGTAAGTCTGAGTTTCCTCATCTGTAAAATGTTGCCCATAGCAGTGTCTGCACATAGAGTTGGCGGGAGAATTAGACAAGAGAATCCAGGTAAAAGTGCTTAGATGGTGCCTGGCACATAAGAAGCAATCAATCTAGGTTACTTCTTATTAGAAAACAAAAGCATCTTCAGCAACCAAAGAAATCTCACATAAAACAGTGCAACCTCTTAGAGGCAGTTCAATTTCAAAGATATGAAAAGATCTTTGTCACGTAATAAAGAATGCATAATACGACCTTGGACCATGTTTTCTTGCTACCCTACAATGCTGTCAAGAGAAAGCAACTGGGAAAGCATAATATCAGTGGCACGTTTGGTTCCATTTCTGTGTCTAAGGAACACTGAAGAGGGCCATGGGGCACCAACAGTGTTGAGCACTTACTAGATATGTTCAGGCACCACACTAAGTGCCTTCAGAAGCATTATGTCATTCGATCTCCAGACTGCGTCTGCCAGTTACTAAGCTACCTGCTCTCAGCTGAAACCCACCCTTTTGTACTTTGCTTTAGGCTGCTCCTGTAGGAACATTGCAAACTTCGGTTCCTTTTTGTCAGTCAATTCTGCGCTAGGTTTTGTCAATAGGAGGCACTAGAGGGAGAGTGGAAGGAAGATGGAGAGAGAAGGGGCTAGTTCCTGGCTGTTTGCTTGCTGTTCACGTCAGCCTCATCCCCCAGTGGCTTTTCACCGTGGCAGCAGCAGCAGTTCATTCTAGTCTCTGTTATCTTCGTGTGCTTGGAGAACCAGCCTCATTATGTTCCCACAAAGAGGTTCTAGCACCAGGCAAATGGCTTCTCTTCCTCAAGGACATCCACTTTCTGTGAAGCCAACTTCCTCCCTTTGTTCTCCTGGCCCAAGAGTGGTGGCTGCTTCCTGTAGTTATTTTTAATATCTCTATGTTATCTCAGTGTTTCAAATATTTTTGCCTTTTTGATTTTCTAATATCTTTTAACCAAATTCCTACATTAAATTCTCTCTGTTGAAATCTTGACTGCCTCCTAACTGATACACTGCTCAAGTGGAAGGAACAGACGGAGACTTTGAAATCCTTTGTTTTAGGCCACCTAAGATACCAAATTAAAACCATTAAGACTATTTTAAAATACTGATGTAGAAACAAAAATGACAGTTCAGGAAACATAAATGAAATGCTGTGAAATTGATGAGGTAGTAATGGGGCCAGAAGGTCCCGAAAATGTGTTTTCCATTCTCACTCTATTTCCATTATCAATGCACAATGAACCTGTATTCATTTTTGTGTGTATCGTAAGTCATGTACAATATATGATGCATGCCTAATAGATTTTCCTGGATAGTCCTGATTTCAGGTATGCTGTACCTATCCTGTTCATATAAATCAGGGAAGACAAATGCATGGCATGCATCTTGCTATTCATCATTTCCATACCCATACCAGGCATTGATCATGGAGCTCATCACTCTTTCTGCCAAATACAGATCCATCCTCAGAAGCCTTTTCAAGTCAAAGGCAGCCACTACCACTTGAACAAATTTAGCATTCAAGCGGAAGCCTATTTGCTATCCCTGCAATCAGTCTTAGAGTTCATGGAAATCTCTTTACTTTGGGCATCAAAATTTTATCTTCCAGATTGTCATTCAGACCTTAAAGAGTTACAAAGCTCCTATGCCAGATGATATGTAATAATTTTTAGTTTGAAGTATATACTAGTTAAGACTCAATCAGGAAAACAGAACACATTTTAGGTAATCCAATAGAGGAAATTCAAAATGGGAAAGCAATTAGTAAGGCTTTGGAATAAGAGAAAGGGCATATAGAGAATTGTGCGGCAACCCAAAGATTAGCAGCCGCAGGAAGCAGTTCCTGCTTCGAGATGAGATGTTACTGAAATTCAGGAGTTGGAGCCACCTGAAGGGAGCCAAAAGTATGGAAGGAATTTGCTAGAGGAATTCTAGGCCAGATATGTAGCTGGAATCACAAAAGAGATGCTAGAGACACCATCCAAGTCAGAGAGGGAGAAGTACCCTGGCTGCCCACCTCTTTTTGTCCTCCAATCCACCCCAAATGCCTCCCATGGTCCCACAGGGCTGGCAGCCTGTTGACAAGGGAGTCTGGGAAATGTAGTTTGCAAGAGTCAGCTCTATGTGACACAGAGTGGAGCCGCAGAAGGTTGAGAAACAGATCTGAGGACAAAGAAGCAATTGACTTTTGACGAGTATATGCATTACCACGTAATGCTTAACAGTCACTAGGACAAAATGACAGTGAAGGCATGTCCGTCCTAGTCTTACCCATGGGCACTTAGGTCCTGCCATCACAAGGACATGGTGTGAGGTGGTTTCATCTCTAAATTGGTAGGTCAGAGAGCATTGTCCGACTCATTGGATAGCAATAGCCTCAGGGTTACTTGACATTTGAATCCTTCTAAACAAAGGAAGTCGTTCCTAATTATTAAGCACAGAATATGGCTGAGGATCTCCTACTGGGAAAGATAGTAAGGAACCAATTACACTAATTTGTAGCCCTGTGTGAAAAGGCATATTTATAAACTCTAACAAAAAGCAGTTTTGCTGAAGAAACATGATGTCAAAACCTCTCCATCCCTATGGGAATCAATCCAATTACAGCACACACTGTGAAGTCCCAGGAGAAAGAGGTTCACTTTTTCTCACTTTGGAATAGTTCAGACATGAGCCCAGTCCTGGACTCCCAAGTGTAAGAAAAATCATCAGCTGCTTCTACATAATGTTGAGGTTGCACTCAACGCTGAGCTGCTGGTTAATTGGTTCAGTTGAAATAACAATAAAATAGGAGGTGATGATGGAAGCAGCGGTGGGAGGCAGTAGGTTATCAAAATCAGGGCTGAGTCCTGGATCAGCATATCAGCCTATGCTGTCCTGAAGGGCAGGAGGCTTTTGTTCCCCAAGTTCTACTCAAGTATTGCGAGTTATGATGGATGCCTGGAGAACACAGAGAATAGGCCAAAGGAACCATTATGGCCCAATACAGGCTATGTTGCACATATAGAGCCAGAGTCAGAATTTCTCTGCTCTGCATTGTCTTCACATGACAGACAAAAAGACCAAGCCCAACAAACCCCAGAACAACCCAAACAAACAGACAAAAGGTGACAATATGCTTGAGTTGTGGAAACAAGCTATGCACTCTGTGTTGTCTTCCTGATGACAGTGTTTGGTTTGCACTGCTCCAGCCACATTCTCTCTTATTGCCTGACAGAGCGTGACCGGCCAGTGATTTGCAAAGTCTCAGTGGGAGGAGTTTTTCCCTTTCCAGGAAACTCAATGAAAAACAAACTCATTAACGGCAGAGGCAGTGTGTTGTGATGGTTAGAGTGAGACAGCCCTTGGTTGAAATGCCTTTCTTTCTACTTAGCTGTGATCTTGGGCAAGTTATATACAGTCTCTGAGACTCTGCTTCTCTTTCTTAAGAGTATGAATTTCACAGCATTGCAATGAAGATTGAAGAATATTATGCAGTTAAAGGGTTTAGCACAGTGCCTGGCATATATTAAGTGTGGGGTGTCCACGTTCACATCCAGGAAGTTCCAAATACAAAAGGACAGACAAACAAAGTAATTGGAAGAAACCCTTCCCTTCCAATATTTCTTCTTTTTCTCAAATTGTCTTCTCCCTTCTTCTTTTGCTGACCCTGGAACAATTGTCCCCCGTCCTGGGGTTTCCGTCTCGGTTCCTGAGGTTCACCCTCTCAGAAGTATTGGGAAGAAACGTCCACCCCTCTTTTTGCTCTCCTCTGTTGGAGGAGAGACTCACCTTTTTGGTGAGAGGGATGTTATGCATATGCAGCCCAGCCTGCAGGAAATCTCCTCTCCTGTTCATGGTGAATTCACATCTGGGACAGGGCTTACTGAATGCTCTGTCATTGGATGGATGGAATAGGCAATGTTGGCCCCCAATCAATTCCCGTTTATTTAGCAGACTGATCCCCATAGTGGCTTAAAACCACCACCACTTTATTCTGTTGCATCATTTGGTGGGGAGGAATTCAGGCAGGGCTGGGCAGGCGAGTCTTCTCTTCCATGTGACATTAATAGGAGTTGCTGGGTGGTATGCAGCTGGCAGGGAGATCAGTCTTGGGGGTCCAGGGCAGCTTCATTCACGTGTCTGGTGCCTCCGCAGGAATGTCTAGAAGGCTGGGCTCAGCTGGGGCAGTGACTCAGAGTGCTTCCTCGTGACCTCTCCCGCACGGTGGCCCCAGCATGGTGGCCTCAGATTTCTCATGTGATGGCTCAGAGCTCCAAGAGCAAGACTTCCAGACAAGAAGGCAGAAGGCCCAAGGGCTTTTATGACTCAGACTTGGAAGTCACATAGTGTCACTTTTATCATAATATGCAGGTCAAAACAGTCATAAACCTTTCAGGGGACAGGCAATAGAACACACTTCTAGATGGGAGACGTGTCAAAGAATTGATGGCCATGTTTTAAAACTGCCACAGTCTTCATTTTCTGTTAATAGTTCCTGCTCGTGTGGAGACTAGAACTCTTATCATTACTTTTCAAGAGGGCCTATTAAAGTGTGCAGACATTTAATATCTGGTTATTGAAGAATTTAAAGGGAATTATATGTTTGGGTGGCATCAGAGATAACATTTCTTAAAGTTATATTTTAGAGAGAGAAAAAAAATTTGAGTGTTTGGGCTACCCACTATGAAGCATTTCATAACAGCCGGCCTGTCCCAAATGCTTCTATAGAAAGTAAGACAGCAATGTGTCAGGGCTGGCCTTTTGCATCATTTTTCTTAGATACCCAAAGTGTAAATTTCAGCAACTCCCAAAGCATGGTGTGCTTCTGTGTCATAGTTCTCTTCACCCTTGTAATGACGGGTTCAATGTCTAACTTTCCCCGTAAAATCCCATGTACTTTGATGGAGAACAAGATCGTCTTACTCACCAGCGTATCCTCTGCACTGTGAATAGCAGCTGAAATACAGCAGATATGCAATAAATACATTCCGTTGGCTAATTATTTGGACGCTGACAGAAGATGAGAATCACGACTTCATAACAATAGGTTTGGAATTTGCTGTGAAGTATTTAACTTTTTTTTTTAGTTAGGATCATGGGCTAGAAGGCTCATGTATTTGGAATCTAAGATGAAACATTTAAAACTGACAGTTCCCCAGTGGGTCCAACCAGATCACTCTGATTATTGAAAGACATGCAGTAGCATCCACACACCCAACACTTACTAACAGCGTTGTTTATTATTTAGTTGATTATTCCATTTTTTTATAATCGTACAATAATCCCTTTAAACAATACTGTTATACCCGAAGCTGGTCACATCATAGTCTTTCTTCCTTCTATAGAAGTAAAGCGGGTTTTTTTCACACTCAGTTTTTTAATAGAACATCTGAATATCAAGAAGTGTAATTAACTAAAAATAATGGCCGGACCGGACTCCATGGAAAATGATTGCACACTCAGAGGTCTAATGCTGTCACAGTGGGTCCTGTCCATTCAAGAGGAGACACCGGCGGTCTCGTGGGAGCCCCAGAGCCGGGAGAGGGTGGGTAGACATAAGGGACTCCATTAAGACCTGTTTGGCAGCTTGGAAACTTGAGGTTGATTACTGGCCCAGTACCACCACCCTTTCTAGTCAGGATGGGTTCCTCCAGGCAAGCTTCGGGAAATGTCAGGGGGTGATGGCGAGTGTCTTCTTAGGGCAAAATCCCCCTGTTACATCCTCAGGGGGTCCTAAGACTCTCTCCTGCCCTATTCATTTTGGCCTTACTTTTAACTGACAGTAGGTGGGACCCAGCCCTAGGGGTTGTGTGTATAGTGTGTGTGTGTGTGTGTGTGTGTGTAGTGTGTGTATATAGTGTGCATAGTGTATTTGTGCACCTATAGTGTGTGTGTGGTGTGTATGTGTGTGTGGTGTATGTGTATGTTGTGTGAGGGTGCGGGGGTGTATACGGAGTGTGTTTGTAGTGTGTGTGCTGTGTGTGTATGGTGTGTGGGATTGCGTACAGTGTGTGTGTAGCATGTGCGTGTGTACATGCACACAGGTGTGCAGTGAGGAGGGCACCAGGGACACTGAAGTAGGAAGAGAATCACAGAGAAGGAAGGGACCCCAGCCAGGAGGAAAGGTCACAGACAGGAGAAGACAAAGATAAAGAGATGGAAAGGAGGTGGAGGGACTGGGAGAGCCGGGAAAAGATGGAAGGAGAAAGGGGGAGAGTGAGCCTCTTTTATTTTAATAAAACAGAAGGAGGGGACCAAAAAGGGCGATCCTGAGGTCCCTCCCTGTCCTCATTCCTGGCCCAGGGCTCGTACCGGACCCCCTGCCTGGGCAGGAAGGTAGCGCAGCCTTGGCAGCCTCCCACCCACACTGCGCAGACCCCCTTCCTGTGCAGACTTGAATAAAAGGACAGCCAAACAGGAGCAGCGGCACAGAAGCTCTGCCCTCAGCCCTGCTGCTGGTGGGTGTCCAACTGTCTACGGCATCTTCCTCTCTGCTCCCTTCCGGTGAGGGGCTTGTCCCTTGAGGCATTTTACCTGAGGCCCTGCATTGACCACAGTGGCAGGGCCGAGTTTTCTGCCAGCCTTCGCTCCAGATGTGGGGGAGTCTCTGAGGCAAGTGCATTCTAGAGGGCAAAATAAACCTTTAGATCTTTCTCTGGAAAGACCCAGACAGCAGATTGTGCTGGCAGTCTGACCGGAGGCTTCGCTCCAGGCTCCAGAGGGGAAGGCTCATACTGCAGACCGTGTCCCAAAGGGCACTTGCCCCAGCGGCAGAGCGCACCGTGGCACATCTGTACCATGGAGGGTGGGAGAGGCCAAGATCTCTGGGCAGGCCCCCCATGGAGCTTAGAGCTCGGACAGCTGCCCCGGCAATACTGAGTGCGGTGCTGAGCATGGCAGAGGAATCCTGTGCTCTGAGTCCGACTGCTTGAATCCATATAGTAGTTCCAGCAGATAGTAAATGAGGCATTTGGGGCAAGTTGCATAACCTCTCTCTGCCTCACTTTCCTCATCACCGAAATGGAGCCGAGAACAAGACTTCCCTTACGGGGTTGCTGTAAGAATTCAGTGGTATGAAAGTGCTAAGAGCAGCATCTGCATACAGTAAGCACTCAATAAATGTAATCTGTCATTATTACTATTCGGAAAAAAATTAATATGGCTCAGTGACTGGTCTTATGGATCCTGCATCTCCTTCCTGACCTTTCTCTTATGTTTCCAAATGAGGAGCCCTGGTCAAAGGCAGGGTGGCTGAAAGAGTGTATTCAGGCCTCCAAGGTGTTTGGGGACAGCTAAGGCTGTTGGTGGTCCACTTAGCCCTGCAAAGCTCTTTTTGAAAGGCTGGGCTTTCTGTTAGCTGGGCCACCATTTGTGCCTGTGCCAATCCTCGGCCAGTGGGGCAGAAACAGGGGCCTGGCCCCTACCTGCGGTCCATGGAGCCCGTCTACACAGAATCACTGCTACTCCTGGCCACTAGATGGGAGGGGAAATTGGTAGAATTCTGCTGATGGTGATCCAGAGCAATGATTTGCAAAACTAGCAACATAATTTAGCAATTTAGCAAGAAGGGAGGGAATGGACAGAAGCTTTCTGTGATCAGTAATAGCCTTAGTTCACTAAAACACTGACGTGGAGGTGTTAACCCCTCCTGGACCACAGCAGACATCAACCAAGGCTTATCTGTCCAGGGTAAGCGGTGCAAACACTGAAGAGAATCCAGCCATGTGATGTATACTGGTGGGCTGGAGAAGTCCATCCTGGAGGCACAGGAGTGTTTTAAAACGATGAACTATGCTCCTTTTCTAAAATGTGGACTGCTAACTAGTCTCCCAGCTAGACTACTCTGAAGATGCATTTGACAGGTATCATGTTGTTGCCTCTTAAAGATCATATTGTTTGGAGGAGAGGGCAGAGGCCACAGGAGATTTAATTCCAGTCCTGTCTTAAAATGGGGAAGGAGCTAAAAATCCAGAAGACCCACTGGAGCCCAGAACAGAGGCTGAGGTCACCTGTGAGGTGTGAAGATAGCAATAGGAGGGCCTGGGGGGAGACTCATGAGACCTACACAGGCATCCCCTTCCCAATGTTCTTACTGTCTTTCTCTATGAGCAGAGCTTAGGCTCCCAGATGCTGCCTGAGGAATGCCTGAGGCTGGTCTAACAACTTTCTGGCCTCATCTCTGTCCCCAGTTGCAAGGGACTCAGGAACTCAATGAGCATGGGGTGCCTCAACCTGATGGACCTTCACGGGAAGCATGACAGAACTCTTCTGCATTTTGATGAACCTCTTGGGAGAAAAATAAACAAAACAAATTAACCACAAAACAAGCCCCAAAGTAATCCCCTGAAGAGAAATGGCGCTGCATGAAGCCGCTGGCTGGCACGTTGACTGATCATGCAGATGAAGAACATCAGTCCGAAGAGGTTCTGCAAGGAGCAAGGATCACTTCCTCCCTGGTTTAGATGTTGCCTGTGGAGGTTTTAATGTTTCATTAAAAAATATTAAAAATCCACAAACCAACCCCAATGTCCCCCTCCTCTCTCCTGCTTCCTTTCGGCAGCCGCTCTCTGGCATCATGGTGCTAGATGTCTTTGCTGTCCCCATAATCGTTGTAGGGGACACTAAGGGTCTGCTCCTCGCACGTCTTCCTGAGGTCCCGGCTGAGCTCTGACCAGTCAAGTCCATAGGGCTTGATCTCGCTGTAGCGGCAGCCCAGGTACTTGAGGGAGCTGCGGCGCAAGCTTATCTTGGGTTCCCGAAGGAGTCCATTGCACCAACTGCTGAGATCCCCAAGCTGGGAAAGGATGAGGCCAGCTTTCCTGTGGATTGAGCATGGAGGAGACTCAGGTTAGAAAGAAGAGAAGGCGAGAAAGGCACATAGTGTGAGGCTGTCAACTTCAAGAGGGCAGAGCCTCGTTGGTTTTTCTTACTGTTCTATCATTGGCATGTAGAACAGGGGGTTTTCCATAAACATTTGTAAGTGAATGAATGCATGAATGAAATAATAGGATGGATGCACAAAGTGGGGCAGGAACCAAAATGAAACAGAGAAACAAAATGCAATAACAAAAAATAAAGAAGAGAAATTAACTAATATTTTGGTGGGAATGCATGCCCTTTAAAAATCATAGAGTTGGCAGTCTTGAGAGACAAATCAAATCAATTTTCTTTAAAGCCAGTAATTTATCATCATTAAATGACAAATAAGGTGTTTGACTGAATACTTCCCTCTGCAAGGCTATTTCTGAACTGAGTAGAAGCAGCCGATATACTGAATTTCAGGGGATACGAAATGTGACTAATTATGCCTATGTGGAGGTAATTATAGTCTGAGGGTGAGGACAATAATTCCCTTGGTACGCACTGACACATGGTCATTCTTTGGGAAAATGCAGACTCTCAGTGGCACACATCACCCACTTAACCTCCCGGTGAGCTCCTGCTCCGTTCCACCATCTTCCTCAGGAAGGAAGGAGGCCACTGCCATGGAGCTCCAATTGAAGGAGGGGGAAAGGAGGTGATGAGAGGGTGCCTGAGCTGCTGCAGATCCCTAGAGAGAAAGGAGCAGAGGAGGGCAAGTTCTCCCTAAGTTCACATGCACTGGAAAGGAGTGATCCCTGCGGGCCAGGAATAGAGAGTTGAGCCTCTATGCATAGCTTGGGAAAATGGGCTATTACCATGCTCTGTCCCATTGCCGTGTGGGCTTCTTTTGGCATGCATTTCTGGTGTCAGAGAGCCAATTCTCAGACCTCACTGGCATTGACTCTGAACACTTAGGATGAGTGAAGGAGCAGGAGTCCCTCACTCAGCTGTGTTCTCCTTCTTCAGAGACCTAGTGACCAGAGACCCATGGAAGCTTGAACTTGCTTGAACAAGCTTAGGTGAGGCTGGAAAATGCTGTTCTGGAAAGCTCAATGAACGGTACCCCTTGCAGTATTTATCAACTTCTAGGCTACTTTCTCATGTGAGGAACCATCTTTTTTCTAATTTAATCAACAATTCTTTCCAGAAACTGGAAGTTTCTGCACCCTGTCTAGTATGAGCTTTCAAAGAACAATAACCACGTTCATTTCATTGCTCTTCTTCTGTCCTGGCAGCTCACTGCATTCCTGGGAGGGCATGCTGAGAGAGGGGTGGAGATGACGCGGGAGGAAAGGTGTTGAGCTTTAGCAGCAAAGTCAAGGGGCTAAGAGAGTGTAAGGTCTTTGGAGAGGAAGTCATATTTTCTCCAACTTCAAGGGTGGGTCAGAGGAAATCAAACAAACACTCTGCCGACTAAATAGTATCTTAGGCAGATGCTCTCTCCTCTGCCTATCAGCTTTGCAGTTTGGCCAAGCGGGCTTTCCAAAAGTCGTCATCACCAAGCACTCTGGCAGTCCTTCCCCTTAATCTGTCCTCTACATGTCATTAGTTGCTGAAAAATTCTTGGGAGGTAGAGGAAGGGGGATTGAAGGAAGAATGAGGGGCAGTATCTGCATCATCTTCAAGAAATGGATACAGGAACACATCCCAGCCATCTTTTCAAACAAATGGATTTAATTAGGCCATGGGTCTTTGGACTACTTTTATTGGTCACTTTTTTTTTAATAATAAAAATTTGGGTCTGCCTTGGCCATCTCTGAGTCTGTGGCCCTGTCAAAGTATGTCAACCCTCAACTCAATCCAGAGGCCTCCATGAATTTTAACAGAATTGGATTTAACCGAACTGAGGGGACCTTTCTGCCTGCTCACAGGAGCTGTGTACCCCACAGACCCTTTTCCATTTGTTCTCATGGCTAACTCCAGAGTGGGTTGACGTATCTCCACGCAAAGGACCTTCCCTTTCCTCTGGTTCTCCCTGAGATCCACAACACCAAAAAGTAAAACTTTATTTTCCGCCAGCTGATGAAACTATACATTTTTTTCTAATATGTAGCCTTGAGAACCAGGATTACACACGAGTCTCCCAGGAGGAGAGTTTTGGGAAAAGAGCGTATGGTCAGCAGCAGGCCTTACTTTGTGCTGAGATCCACATTTCTTCCCCTGCTTACTTTCTTCATTAACCAATTTCCCTCCTGACTCTTGAGTTACAAGAGAGAAATTTTTTTTTTTTTTAAGATTTTATTTTTTCCCTTTTTCTCCCCAAAGCCCCCTGGTACACAGTTGTATATTCTTTGCTGTGGGTCCTTCTAGTTGTGGCATGTGGGACGCTGCCTCAGTGTAGTCTGATGAGCAGTGTCATGTCCGCGCCCAGGATTCGAACCAACGAAACACTGGGCCGCCTGCAGCGGAGCACGCGAACTTAACCACTCGGCCACGGGGCCAGCCCCGACAAGAGAGAAATTTTTAAAACAATCCAAATACCCTTAGAAATCAAGATGATACAGGCAATGTTAGTGCTATTCAAATCGTGGCGTTTATGTTCCCTAACAAAGAACTGTAGATATACACTCAATAGATGTCAGAAGGAAGACGAAGGGCGGGGCGGGAGCAGAGAGGAAGGAGGGATTGGAGGGAGAGGTGGAAGGCAGTGAGCAGTGGGGGAGAGAGTTACAAAGAGGGGATGACATTAGGTGAGAGTAATAACAAGGGCAGGAGTAATGATAAGGTATTGAGCAGCAGGATATTTCTCAATATGTTTCTGCTTTCTAACCTAGGATTTGCTTTTTACCAAAACTGAGACAAAACAAATTAAAAGTCCCTTATATATTTCCCTCTGTGTCTTGGTCCATAGCAGTGGCATCTGTTTGCTCAAGGGCTCCCAACCTTTATAAACTTCAGGAAATAATTTATGGAATGGAGAAAGATTCTAGCTGAACTTACACATGAAATCATTTTATTTCAGGAAGATAATCCTAAATTTCTTTCTTCCTTCAAAAGTAAGAAAACAGGGAGAAATGTCCTGCACACTGGTCTTCTAGGAAAGTTCATAATTTCAGGTCATAAGAGGCTGGGTCTCAGGACCCTGAGGCTGAGTCTCCCTCCAGTTTGGTCAGAGGTCAGATAAATGGGGTGACTTTTGGGCCATACTTTCATTCAGCCCTATTGACTGGAGTGCAAGAATTCTCTAAGTGCTGGAAGATTCTACAGTGTTGATTTTCTTTTATTTTCCTTCTTTCTTTTTTCTATTCTCACAATCCTTGCCCTATTTTTTTTTGTCTTCAAGGGCGCCTAAATAATTTTGAAACAGATAGGGACTAACATTCCTGTGAAAAGCCTCTTCACCATATCTATGGGAAAACTCCAGTATTTCCAGGGAAATCTGTTTTTCCCAAAGCAGTAATATACAGCCATGATGAACAGAACAAAAGAAAGATGATATCTCTATACATTCTTCCCATTCCTCTCTTTCAAAGATCTCTATTGGTGGTGTGCAATTAAAAAGCAGTGGGTATTGAGTATTGGGAAGTTGTAGCCTTGAGGCCGGAGGAGGTTGGCAAACACTATCCTAACTTTGGTCAAGATAGATATCAAGGTGGGTCATTGGCTGACCTCACGTTGTCTTTCAGGACAATGTGGAACTTAGCTCAAGATATATCTGTATAATGCCTATAATATACAAAAAGTTCATGTGCAATAAATATTTTTTGGATAACCAATAAATACTATGGACAATAAAATAAAATTCTTTCGATATTCCTCAATAAATTCTTCAATTCTAAAATTCTTCAATAAAATTTCTAATTTTCTTTCACAAGACTAAGCTTTCAGTTCCTTTAGTTTTAACATTCGGAATGTTGTGTCACTGTGAAAAAGAGGGGGTAAAACAGGTCGAGGGCAATGTGTTTTGCAGAGTTCAGGAAATGCATTCATGACTCGACTACTTAAGTATAGTTTATCCAAAACTATTCTGTACGAACTGAGCTGTCTAAAAGCATAGGACTTACTTCTCCAAGTACCTAAGCTCATCCAGGAAATCTCTGGAAACTCGTGGGCACAGTATTACAGTGGAGGAGATACAAAATTTCAGAGAGCTGAGGTCTTTAAAAGAGGCAAGGAAATTTATTGATTACCTGGGGCCTAATTCATCCTCACACCGCCAGGTGAATTCTCCAAAACTCTCATAGTGCTGGTTATAGTGGTAGAGAACACGATGTAGCGTGGGGGAACCCAGATCCAGAAGCGTGTTGTAGGCGGTCTGTTGCTCCTTTCCACTGGTATAACCATTGAAGAGATTGTAGATCTTGTCTGCTATCTCTAAGGAAGGCAGAAAAGGAAATAAATAAGATTTTATATATATGTATGTATATACACATATATACATGCTCATACACACATATGTATATGTATATATGCGTATATACATATAAATATGTGGGTGTATGATGTTACTTAAAGAATACTGAACCTAGAGCCTGCAGCAAGCAGTTTGAGTAATTCGCTTTACTTCTGCCCCATTGGTTTCAGTTTTCTCTTCTGTAAAATGAAAGCCTTCAACGAGAATATCTCTAAGGTCAATTTCAGTTATAATATTCTTTGTCTTTACCCATGTTTCCTGAAAATACAGAGCCTGAGGCAAAAGTGCTTAGATTAATACTTTATTGGCAAGTGCAACCCCAGGAAAGCAGGAGGGAGAATTGAGGGAGATGAGGCAAGAAGGTAGGCAGAGTAAATATAAGGGAGTGCAAACATAAGGAGCCGGTGGCTACATTTTGCAGGAGAGGATGTACGAAGCTACTGGATCCCCACCAGTCCATCCAGGGGGAAAAGGGAAGAAGACTTTCTCTCCAGTTCCCATGCATGAATGGTCCATGGGGGCTTTTCATGTTTGCCCCCATGAAGCATTAACCCCCCTGCACTTCTGGGTTGCATATACTTGGGTACCAAGTAGGTCCTGCAAAAGCAATAGGGAAGCCCCAGGCAGCAGGAGGCAGGCATTTGGTTCAGGGACACAGCGAGGCACTGTCATGACATGCCCTGGGCAACATGAAGAATCTGGAGTGGCCGCAGTGTGGCCGCAGTACCACAGCAGCCTGGGCCCATGACTGCAGGAATGTGGAACCTTTCCTAGGACCATCCAGACCAATATGCAGACAAGCTTGTTGATCTGTGGTGACACATAAATTAATCTAGTGCATTCTACAGTTCCAAATGAGTAATCTTTCAATTTAATTTGTATCCTTGATATTTCCACCTCCAAGGCATACATTGCGAAGACTGAACTTGGTGATGCGGCAAAGTGGCAGTGAATTTGGATAGCCTTCACATTTTTCCCTATGGAGCTCAAAGCTTTGTCATTAACGGTTTTCTCATTAAACCTGTCAGAAAGGAGATTTGTTTACATTTCCTTCCTAAGCAGCTGGGAACTGAGACCTGGAGAGCAATTCTTTGTCTCAGATCCAGTGTTAATTCTGGGGATGAAAAAACGAAGTCTACAGGTTTCTAAGCCAGAACTTTGCCCGCTTGACCCCTGTTAGCATAAAGGCATTGTAGCTTGATTCCTTGCCACAATTCCAAGTGAATTCAGGATTGCTGGTAATGACACAGTCATCATTATAGGGGGTTCTTGGGTTGGAATGGATAAAATTTCTACTCCTACTCTACCCAGACATTGCAATGATTTTCTTACTTTTCCATCTTGCCCATTGCTCATGAAGCCAGGGGCCAGATCTTGCTTCCCCAGTGTCCTAAGTGGCTAGTACAGGGCCAAACAACATAGTAGATCAAAAATGGTTAGCTAAGTGAATAGAATTCACAACTTTGGGAGCAATTTGAATCTACTTTGGGGCAAGGTTTCCAGTGATGTCTCTGCATACCAGGATATACCAATTCTTTAGCAACTAAACTCTTGTAGCCAGCACCCTCGGGTGCATTAAAAATAATTTCAGTCCAGAAATCCATTTAGACTTTCAGGATTTTAAAATTCTCAGTTTGTTAAAATAGGATCAAGAGACAAAGTGGATAGTGATTTGGAATATAAAGATCTATGGTATTCCCAGCTATTTATTAATGGCCTATTGACTACCAAGAGCTTTACAGATGTGAATTCCAATCCTTACACCACCACTGCAAGGTGGATATGAATGTCTCTGTCCTACAAATGAGGACATTCAGAGAGAGGCCAGGTTACCTGCCCAAGATCACATAGCCAGTGTGGGCTGGAGTCAAGATTTCAAACTATGTCTGCTTTCCATTGCTCTTTTGCACCGATGCTCAGGGGATGGTAGTGTTTAACCAATTTAAGATACAGGAGGCAGAGTCTTAGGGGATGCATTCTGGGGTAACTATTTCTAGTAGAGGACATTGCTCTGCTTGGCCCGTAGGTGCCAAATAAGATGGAGTCCTAGTAGGTATGCAGGGAGTCCATCATTTCTGGAGTTGAGATAGAAAAAGCAGAGGGACTATTCTAAAATAGTGCTGTGTTCAGTGGAAGGCAGAGAGTGTACTGCGAGAATGACCAATGGGACAAAAAATGTGGGTGATCAGACCAGATCCCAGAGAGGGAGGTTTGGGGCTCTTTCTCTACCCTTTTACTGATATCAATCTGTTCTTATTTCTGGTGATGCGATATAGCACCCTAGGCCCCAAGCCCTGGTTGTGACAGTCTCCACTGACGAACAGTGATGGCTGAGACAGTGTTTTCTGGCAGTTTACTATTCTTATAACACAACGGTAATACCCAGCTAGACAAAGCTGATGCTCCCCACTAGCAGTAGTGGACGTGCCTGAGACCAGGTGGGATAAGCCCGGGTTCCACAATAAATGTGAAAGCAAGAGAATCTAACTCCAAGGTGTGCTTCAAAGCCTACATCAGTAAATGGGATGCTATATTCAGAAAGATCTATGTGCTAGGCTCCTAGAGCACGAATATTTCTGGCTCCTCCTACCTCCACTGAGAGAATTTAGAGATATTATTCGCTTTCGTGGCATCTCAAGAATTCACTAACTCTAAGAATGGAAAAGAATAGAAGGTATTTTTAGTTATCATTTTATCCAGCTTTCAGCTTCACAGGAGTCTTGAGTTATTCGAAATAGGGATCTGCCTTCCCTCTTTATAACATGGATGATGTTCAGGAATAGTTAAAATGCAGGTGAAAAGATGGCAGGGAGTCTATATACACAGCCTCATCACAAAAAAGTAAACTGAGCTATGAGAAGGGAGCCAAGATCTCTCAGGCAATCGAATAAATGAACAGGACTGGGACCAAAGCCCTCAGACCCAGGGGCACAGGTGAGAACAGGCACCATGGCATCAAATGGACTTGGGCTCCACTACACTAGCTGTGTGGCCTGGACACATTACTTAACCACTCTGAGTCTTAGTTTCTTTGTTCAATGATGGTTAACAATATACCTTCTAAGACTGTTGGGAGACCAAAAGTGATATTAAATGTAAAGCCTTCCTTTAGCACAATGTCTGGACACAAGATGCGTATATTTATTCATTCATTCAATAAAATTTTTACTGAGCGCTTACCATGTGCTTGACATTTTTCTAGGCACTTGGTCTACATCAGGGAGAAACTCTGACAAAATTCCTCAGCCTCATGGAACTTACGGTCTGGTGATAGGAGGCATTCGGGTAAGCAATAAACATAATTAGTAAAATACAGTGTGTTAGAAAGTGGGGAAAAATAAAGTGGAAGATTGGAAGTGCTGGGTGGGGCGCTGCAAGTTTAAATAGGGTGATCATGGTAGGTCTCATTGAAAAGATGACATTTGAGCCAAGCCTTGGAGGAAGAGGGGAAGGAGCTGCGGGATATCTGGGGGAGAGCATGCCAGAGTGAGGAAATGCCAGCCCAGAGGGCCCCAGGCTATGCAGGCGGTGGGCATATTTGAAAACAGCAAATAACCATGGTGTCTGGAATAAGGTGAGCGAGGGGGAGAGTCGGACAAGAGCAGAGTATATTTTTATTATCACCAGTTCTCTACTAGATCATGCTTTTCCCAATGCCAAGAGAGAGAGAAAGGGAGAGATCCAAACACGGAGTCCAAGAGACAAGGGAAGTAGTCTTATTTAAAGGATAGGAGTGACTCAGGGGCAGAAGTGAGCTTTCTTAACCCCCAGGGGTGGCTGCTGTTTTACCATGAAATAAGGAAAGCATCTGCACCTTCTCCTGATGCCTTCCTTGGCACTATAACAAAAGTCCCCTGAACGGAGGTCCTAAGTCATCACTTTCTTTATTCCTTGGGAGCTACCTGAGACCTCAGTCTATCCCCACATTGAAGTAAGTGACCAGAGAATTCCATAGGAAGACTTGAGGATAATGAATCCCAACTGGCTGTTGAGCTAGGTGGTCGCTTCCGTGTTCCCTCAGCACTCTCTACATACCCCTGTACAGCACTTTTCACAATATTTGGTAAGAGTGACATGACTCTTCTTTCTCTCCTGCTCCGCGTCCAATCCATTAGCAAATCTTTTTGGCTCTACCATCAAAATAACTTAGAGTTGGACCACTTCTCACCCACTCTATCACAGCATCCTAGTTGAAAACAACATCATCTCTCCTCTGTATTGCCATAGCCTTCTAACTTGTCTCCCTAATCCCTTAGACCTGCTACCTGGAGGCTATTCTCAACACAGCAGACAGAATGGTCCTGTGAAACATTGTCTGATCATGTCACTCTTCTGCTCAAAGTCGTCAGGGCTTCCTATCCCCATCCCGGGCAGAGTCTCGTTCCCTACTCTGAGGACCAGGCCCTATGGGATCGGCCCCGCAGCCTCTCGGAGCTCCTCTGTGAATTCTCTCCCTCTCACCATCCCTCTCCATCACAGGAGCCTCCTTTCTCTTCTGCTGACACGCCAAGGATCTCCGTACTGCTGCTTTTCTATCTGGAATGATCTTCCCCAGCTATCTGTGTGTCTTCCTTCTTCACCTTCTTCCCAAACCACTCTAAAATTAAATTCCTCCCTCTGCACTTCCTATCCCATTTCCCTGCTTATTTGTTTTCCTAACATATATTGCCATCTGAAATCATATTTATTTTACTATTTGATGGTGTTTGTCACCGCTGCTAATTTATAAACTCTATGAGACAGGGGTTTCGCCCTCTAATGCCTAGTCCAGGAATTTAGTAAGGGCTGAATATATGTTGTATGAGTTGATAATTTGTGACATCTGATTACAGAATTCTTGAAAATAGATTCTGAGTCTAACTATTTTGTTTCTTTAGCATCTAATATTAGGGTTCGGTAAATGGCTGTGGAAGGAGCAAATGCAGGAATGGACAAGTATTCATGTTTGGCATCAGGAAAGGAGGATGGATGTCGGGAGAGTGACGGACGAGAACTGGCTTTCACTAAGTGAAGCTTCATGAAGAACTCTTGGAAAGCCATGGCCCAACCTGGAGACTGGGTTGATCTTATTACTGACACTGGCTTGTCCCTACTGGGGGAAGGATGGTTTCAGTGAAACATTAGTAGAAACTTACTTGCACGGTGGCTTTAGTGTCATGATGTGGTGAAATTCTTCAGAGGAAGTATCTAGTTTAGGAAAAGTGTTCATTTAAGGAATGGAGTCTGGATTCCTGCTATATAATTAGGAGCTGAAGACATGCTCTGGGTCATTTAAAACATAATTCTCATTTGTTATTAGGTTTAAACTCAGACCCAGGTGGGTTATATTTATGATCACCATCTGGGTTGGAAGGAGGCAAAGCATATGGTTTTTTCGTGGAGCTGCTAGAACTGTATTAATTGCCAGGATACCCTCAATTAGTTCAACTCATGAATCTCCACATTTGCCCTGTACAGGACTCCTTCCTGCTGAAGAATAAGTGGATGTGGGAATGTTGTTTCATTCTCTCAGCACTAAATTGCCTCTCATGCTCCCAGCTGGTCTGCTGGGATTTCAGGAGCCCTTCTTTGCCAGGGAGCGCAAGTGGGCAGAAGCACATCTTGATACACTTCGGGGCTGGTGTTAACCCAAAGGAGCCCCACAGAGAAAAAGTATAATGATCTCTCCTCGCACACTGTTCTATGGTGGCCGCTCTTCATTCCAGATTTGCTGCCTATCCATCTATGGCTGCAGGCAGCATTATGCTGCATCCCTGCTCCCTGCTAATCCCCTCCCTGATGTCCCAACAGTCTGATGCCTGTTCAGCAAGCAGGTCCAAGGAGCCTACCACTGATGGCAAGGACATCAGCAAATTTCCCGAAACAGGAATAGCTGGGGCAGCTTCTCATCACCTGCTCCTCTCCGGCTTAGAGTAAGAAATCAACAGATGATGAAATAAGGGTCGTCTCCAGACGGTCTCCCATCTGGAGGTTTTCAACCTCAGACTCTGATTCGATCATCCAGGGATTGTGGAGCTCTTCAAACGTCATTCAGTCCATACCCTCTAAGCCAGGCAGACTCACTCCAGAGAGAAGCATGTCTGTCGTACTGAACATCCCCGTGGACACATTAGTCCTGAAAGGGAGAACGTTTTTGGTATCTAACGCGAACGCTTTTTAATGTAGGTCTTTCCTTCATTGGCATTCAGAGACAAAAAAAGGGTTTCAGTCTTTTATGTAATAACCTTCTAGATAGCCAATTTAACATTGTAGGCAAAATAGGAATTGGTGTCCAATAATGAGTCTGAGTGCTGGCTCTGTTAGATGGTAACTTTGTGACCCTGGTCAGCTTATTTATTCAACTCTGAATCTCAATTTCTGCATCTTTAAAATGGGGGCAATATTCTATGCATCCACTGAATACTTACTGAGTTCCTGTTAGAAAGCAGACTCTACGCATGGTTAATGATAGCATTCGCGTATTAACAGAGGCACTGACTGGTGCTGGAAGTTTAGTTGTGCAAGTTTCAATAAGAGAAATCTGCTTGTGGCCAAGCTGATTTGCTGGTACCCCCCAAATCGCCTTCTTTATGGCTCCTGACTCCAGTTATATCAGGTTGACTGTGAGGGACATAATCCCAAAATGTATATTCCCTAACATTAACCTAACAGTTACTATGGGATGGGCACTTTTAAAAAAATACTTTAAATAAATTCATTGATTTAATTCTCACTAGAATCTTATTAGCTAGAGAACTATTATCCCACCCCCATTTTACAGATTCGTAAACTGAGGCATGAGGGAAAGTAACCTGCTCAAGGTCAAGTAGTTAGATGGAAGAGCAGGAATTTGAACCTGGGTGGTCTGACTCCAGAACCTAAGTTTTTCTGTAACCAATCAGTCACCATGCTGTCTTATAAGTGTTAGGGACACAGCAGTGGGCAAAAAGAGACTGGGACCCTGCTCTCATGGAACTCGCTGTGCAGTGAGGTAGATATTAAACACATGATTATAATAACCCGAGACGAATGAAAGAAATATGGTACTATGAGGATATCTAGCAATGACCCTCGACCACTTCTGTACTGGGGAAGGGACACTTGACCTGAAATCTGCAGGCTGAGAAGAGTTCATTTGTTGAAAGGGGTGGGGGTGGAGAGCATCTGAGGTAGTGAGTCCAACACGTGCAAAGGCCCAGTGGTAGAAGTGGACATGGTGTGTTGGAGGAACTGAGAAAGACAGGGAGGCTGAATGCAGAGATTGACCAGGAGACTGGGCAAGAAGAGGCTGGAGAAGTGGGCAAGGGCCACTCCCTTTAGGTCCTAACACGTCTGTTAAATATCTTGATCTTTGTCACAAGAGGAATGGCAATCCATTAAAGAGTTTTAAAAAGGGGCCTTAATATGATCAGATTTCGGTGTTGAAAATAACAATGCCTTTAATGTGCCACACGTGTTAAATGAGGCAATAGATGTGTGAATCCTTTCCGAAGCTGTGAAGAGCTACAACATCAGTGATTTTAATTAAAGTCAGTCTAGGTCACTCTTCTGTCTGTGTTTTCACATCATCAAGGTGTCACCCCTTGAAATTGTGGGATTGTGTCCCTCATGGACAACCTCATACAACTGGAGTCAGGAGCCACATATAAGGTGCTTTGAGGGGTACCAGAAATCAGCTTGGTCACAATATTTCTCTTACGGAAACTTGCACAGCCTAAACTTCCAGCATCATCAAGGACTCCATGAATGTGCAAATGCTACCAGTCCAGTTCTACTGACTGGATGTTAGTGGTTGAGCAGATCACTTTAACTAGTGCCAGAGCCCTGGAGAAGCAGAGCCCAGGACAGCTAGATCCTGGTTGTGGAGGGGATGTGCTCAGCCTTAGAGCAGGGCACGCGATCAAGACCAGCCAGGGAGCATCACAAGGCAAGGAGCACCGAGAAGCGTGCTGCTAGTCTGAGCAATGGACGTTGACTGAGACAAACTCTTCCTAACTGACAAGGGCCCATCCTGGTGCACTGAAGACAGACGCTTTACCAAAGAACTGGTCCATAATAACTCTAAAATATAGAATTAAGGATTTTGACACATCTTTGGTAGGGAGGAACATAGCATTTAATTCCAAATCTGTAGGCTTTCTGTGCTTTAATTCAAGATAAACTTTCAGATATACAAAAAAACATGAAAGGTGTAAGTGACCTGAGTGGCGTCCTGAGGGCAGAGGTCACGGGTCCTTCACCACATCCCAAGCACCTGGTATGTGACCACTTGTGCCTGGGGTTTCATCACATCTCCTACTGGCTCCTTGACTTACTGACAACGTGGAATAACGGGACACAGTGAGGATTTCTGCCAGAGGCAGAGGCTGAGGAGTGTCCCTGGAGAGGTGACGCTCCTGTGCTGGGCCTGGAATTCTCCCCCTTCCTGGATGAACTCCAGGTTGCTCCATTCGCCTCCCTTGTTCCCGCTTTCCTCATGACGAGGGGAGGTCCCTGGGGCATCCCTCTGCAGACTCTGCTAGCCTCAGTGTCTCTTACCTTGGGCTTTGACATCATCCACCACAGGGCAAGGGGTCTTCACGATCACGTCACTTGGTCTGGAACGTCGTCCTGTGTTGTCCACTCCCCACAGGGTGAACCTGGCAGGGAGGGGAGGGTATCATTATCAGAGAACCAGAGGCCCTGGCTGAGAGCCAAGCTTTGGCTAGATAGATGGGTGTGCCCCTGGCTGTTCTCACGACCCTGTGGGACACTTTACCGCACTACCCAGGTCACAAAGTGTGCAGTCTAGAGCCTCTCACTGCTTCCTGGTGGGTCTTGGATGCAATTTGCTGTCTTGAGTATGTTATTTGATGGAAAGCATCGTGGTATAGAGCAGCAGTTCTCAAAGTGGGGTCCCCAAGGCAGCATCATCATCACCTGGGAACTCAATAGCAATGACAATTCTCATGCCCTGCCCCAGCCAACTGAATCAGAGATGGGAACTCTAGAGATGGGGACCAGAAAATCTGTGCTATATGCCTTCTGGGTGATTCTGAAGCCAGTTCCATTCTGACAACCACTGAGCCGAGTGAGAGTAGCTATCTACGGAAACAGATGGTCAGAACTTGGGTGTAAGCCTCTGCTCCCCACCAGGAGTAAGAGATAACTCCTCTGAGCTTTATTTTCCCTATCTGTGAAACAGGGATGATAATAAAACTGTTTGTAGGTCACTGTGGAGATGAAATGAGGTTACATTGTATGGAAAGATCTAGTGCGGTACCTGGAACCCGCAACACTCTCTGGATCATGTTAATTCTGTTCTGTTCCCTCTTGTGCTCTGTTGAGACTTTCATGCAAAGGACTGAGGATGATTTTCCTCCTTAAAGTCAGAAGCAAAACAGCCAGAGTTGAGGGATCTTGACTTGCCTGTGGCTGGGGGCTCTATTTCCTCCAAGTAGCTCCTTCTGCCTCACTGAGACGCTAGCTGCTGTGGACCAGGAGTCCACAGCGGAAGCATTGCGCCACCCCTGACAATGGGAAGATGTGGTTCTAAGAGTCCCCTGAGGAAGAGGATGGAGCCCTGGCTTTCAAAGTCTGCACGTAAATTTTCCCCTTGGGTGATGGAGCTGGATGGAGAGAAAAATAGAGAGACTCCAGCTTCAGCTACTCAGAGAGGATTTCCAACATAACCACGGACATAAGCTGTGGTGTTGGTGCCCAGGGCCTCTACCGACTAACCTAGTGAGTCCAAAGCAAATCGTTACGCTGCCTTTCCTGTCCCTTTCTTTTTTGCTGTGTCGCCACGGGAGGCTGCATTTATTGGCAAGTCTGGATATTCTTTCCTCTTGGCAGAGTTACAGGGAGGAAGAGAGGTGAAAGAAAGAGAGAGGCCCCAAGATGGAGTGGCCCAGGTAAGCATGGCTGGTCCTTAGACAGTTGGACGGTCTAGTGAGGTAGAAAAGAAGTGGAAATTGCCTAATGAGACCGCCAGGAAATACGTGTTTCAGCAGAGAAAAGACAACCTTACATCCACCTCTCCCTCCCCACAGAGAAACCCAGAGAATGTTCCATGTAAGAGTCTGTGCTCCCCAGGTGTGACCTTCCCTCCCTCTGCCTTCCCCAGGTCCTCTTCCCTAGGAGTGATGGGCACCTCACAGAGAAGGCTCAGGAGCCCTGGTCTGGTAGGACTTGGGATGTGATGACCTGAGTGGGTGCAGGGCCCAGACCGCGCCTGTGGACTCCCGCAGGACTGCATGGCCTCCTCACTGTCAGTGAGACCAGGACCCAGTGCTCAGCTTTCCCCTGATCCACACAAGGTGGCTCAGTCCATTCCAGCGCCTCTGCCTCGGGCCCTGCTCCTTAGCTCAGATCCACTGTCTTGCCTAGTACTAAACCCCACCCTGACCTGATCCACCCTGATCCAGGCTCCTGCTTCCCTTCTCTCCCCGCCATCCTTCTCCGCCTAGGTCCCAGTAGGTTCTTTTCTCCCAGCCCCACACACTGAGCTGCCTGGATCCCTTCCATGGCAGCCACCAGAATCTTCCATCATCTGGCCCCAAACACATTTGATTGGCCTCTTGGTACTGTTTCTAGAATTGCAACTGAAGCCACCAAACCTGAAACTGGTGCATCGGATTGGCCCCGTGTGGCACCTGCTCCTTTTCCAAGCTCTATGCCACATCCGGGGTCTCAGGCAGAGTCTCAACTTCCTCCTTTGCCCTCCCGCTCCAGACCGTCAGGGATGGGCCCAGAGGTAGCCAGAGCAGAGTGTAGCCCTGCACCTCATGGTCTGGGGTACCCAAACACAGGTGAAGTTTCCCCTCCCACCCGTCCGTGTCCCCTCCCTAGAGCAGGAGTGCTGGGGGAGAGTCCAAGGATGGACATTGTCCTCCACACCTTGCTGGACTGCCTCTGGGGCCTGAGTGAGCCCCCTTCTCTCACTGGAGGGCCCAACCATGGGGCCCCTGATATGTAGGAAGGTCGATTTCACCGCCCAGAGGTAGGTCACTTGATCTTTGCTGCAGACTCTTTCCTGACACCTCTTCCTGCGTCAGTTCTCCTGGAGTCAGGAGATAGGAAGCCCTGTGCTCCCCCAGGCTGATGCCCTCTGGCCAGCAAGGTCATGGGGCTGCTAGCATGAGCCTGGACTATGCCCCAGTCCTTACCACTGGGCTCCCTTCCTTCACTGTCCCCTCCCCAACCGTGTGTTTGAGCCCACGCTCCTGAGCGGCTGCCCTGGTTCTGAGGCTGAGATGGAGCACAGCCTTGGATCTGCAGCTTAGGGCTGGAGGCTTGCTACCTGCTGACAGGCTACATGATGGGGCCTGCCTGTATATGACAGGCTTAGGGGTCACCTGCCCTAGACTGCCTGTGGCTGGACTCCAGCCACCTTTTGTAGGCCACCATTGTTTAACTCTGGGCCTTTAATGTCTAGCCGGTTCCCTGGACTGGGATGGGAAATGTCCTAAGACTCAGATACCAAACTGGCTGTCAGAGGGGCCCTCTCTTAGTGCCTGGGATGGTGTTGCTCCTCGCCCTGCCCCAGCTGGTCCCACTCCTCTGGGCAGCTTTGCTTTGTGTCCTGTCTTGCAGTAAGTTCCAGCTAACTCTATGGGATTCTGAGCTGGGATGAACACACCTGTGCTTAAATTAATTCGCGCATCACTCTGAAGGGGCAATTTGCATAAAACTTAGAGTCCTAAGCCCTTACTATTTGTTTTTCCTTTTGCTGAGGAAAATTCACCCTGAGCTAACATCCATTGCCAATCCTCCTTTATTTCTGCTTGAGGAAGATTAGCCCTGAGCTAAGATCTGTGCCAGTCTTCCTCCAATTTGTATGTGGGACGCCACCACAGTATGGCTGATGAGTGGAGTAGGTCTGCACCTAGGATCTGAACCTGCAAACCCAGGCTGCCGAAACGGAGAGCGCAGAACTTGAACCACTCAGCCACAGGGCCGGCCCAAGGCCTAACTATTTTTAATAGCAACGCAAAGTATTAGGAAAGGAAATGCTTCCCATAACCTTTTATTCTTAACTTAATTGAGGAATTATTGACAAATATAATCGTCCCGCAGCCTTCTAAGTAGAGACAACCCTTGCCCTAAGAGCTGTTCCCCAGCTGTCCCGGCTCCCTGGGTCCTGGAGGGACACTGAAGGAGCCGCCTGCTTATTCCTACTGTTGAAGTCTGGGGAGACTTTACACATTCTCCTGGGGAAACGGCACATGCGGCCATTTCAGGAAGGCCTCCTCCATCTATTAGCATCGTCGTTCTACCACTGACCCTCGCAGGACAGGAAGGGGTTAGCTGGAATTACTGGACAGAAGAGACAAGCCTGCCCCAACCCGGAGGGCTGCTGTGTAAGCAGGTTTACTGCCTCGTCCGAAGCTCGGGGCCCTGTCCACTGCTGCCTGGCTGCGACTGTTCAGCCCGTCCTCAGAGCCCATGTGATGACACTTGCATCATGTGTGTGCACGTGCGTGTGTGTGTGTGAGAGAGAGAGAACCCACACAGCCTGGCTCTGGTCCAGGGCTGGGGTCTCCAAGGCCTGAAACTTGATGTGTGTGGAGTGTCCCCGGGCCTCCTGTCAAGAGCGATGCCTTTGTCTGCCCCTGTCACACTCTCTGCCTCCTGGGGTGGCGGTTTCTGCTGACTGCTCCTGTCCAGCTCCCTTTTTCTGAATTATCCATCTTCTGTCACATGCCCAAAAACACATGTGGTTCTCCTGTGAGCACATGCTGTGACGAACTGGGGTTGGGCTAGAAGGCGGGGGAGTCACTTCCCTACCCTGGCCTCAGTTTCCTCATCTGTAAAATGAAGATGTTGGACCAGACACCCTACGATCCCTTCACCCAGGAATTCCTAACTGTTTTTGTATCATGGACCCTTCTCAGAATGACGTTTTTTAAATGCATTAAATAAAATGCACAGGATGACAAAGTAAGCCAGCTGTGCTGAAATGAAGCTCTACCGCCATGGACCCCAGGTGAAGAGCCAGCTCTGTGCTTTAATGTGAGGTAATAACATCAGGCTCCTAGATCCTTCCCGTGGCGGGAGTGGCTGGGAGTGAGTCCCAGTACGTGAAGAAAATGCAAACCCTGATTCGATTCTTAACCCCCCGCCTCACCCCAGACAACCAGCTGTGTGATTCTGGGGAAGTAACTCAGTGTTGCTGAACCTCAGTTTCCTGAGTTGTAAAATGGGAACAATAATCCTAATCCCACAGGGTCAGGGAGGGTTCCCAGGGGCACCCACACATAGTGAGCACTCTATAAATGAAGTCTGCCTTCCTCCATTTTATAGATAAGAAAACTTAGGTGCAGAAACTTTGTCTCACTTACAATCACCTACAGGTTAGAAACAAAACCAGGCTTGGGACCCACACGTTCTTAACTCTTAATCCAGGCTCCTCTCCTTACACCCGGGAGTGAAGTCAGCCTCCGGGATCCTTTGAGGGTGGAGCATCCCTCCCAGGCGGGCCCACGGGCCTCTTCGTGTGAACTGCAGCGCCATCTAGTGGAGGGTGGCTGATTTTTCCCTCAGACCCCCACATTGAAAAAAATAAACAACATTGACAAACGTTCCTGTTTTACAAGACATGAGAGGGCAATACTGAAAGTTCACCAAGGATAGCAGGAGTGGGACAAGGTGTCAGCTTCAGCTCTTTGATCAAGAAATGAAGCCAAATCAGGCCAACATGAGGAGGGTCCCAGGGTGGGGAAGAGCTGGTTCTTCCCACAGACAACCATGCCAGCCTCACGCTCCTAGAACTCTGAAAATTCCTAATTAACAGTTGTGACTTAGTGACAGGAATTACTGAGCCCTTATTATAAATGGCCATTCCAGTTTCACTGAGTTCGAGGCATTTTACACCAGGTTAGGTGGTCTACACTCCCAAATCTTTGTTCCTCTTGTCTCTTCCCGTCCTAATGAGGAGCCACAAATGCCCAACAGCAAGCGAGCTGAGGCTAACCATAAGCGGACTGCCTTCCTTTGTCCTACTAGTATCATTTACGTCTCTATATTTTCCAGCTCCTCTAGAACGTCACTCTTCTTCACGTATTTTACTTCCATCAGCGTGGCCCCCTGGTTACATCTCTGCTTCCTCTACTGAAGACATTCAGCCTGAGCATCTGAGTTCATCTTGCAATCAATGCCACTCACATTTCTCCTGCTTTTCCTCTTTGACCTCTTTAACTGTGGAAATGGAAATGATTTATTCTGGAAGCCTTGACTCTATTCTTGTGATCTCCTGTGTAAACTGTTAAATGTTTTTCATACTGATGGGGTCAAAAGGTTCCAGAACTACATCACTACGAATTCTGCCTTAGCCCCCACATTTTCCCATCGTGACTTAGATTCCATCGCTATCTCTCCTCTTCTGGTGTCTTTTATGTGTCTGCCTCACAAAGATTTTACAACTGTTCCCAGAGCACAGGGAGAGATGGAGAAGGGCTCCCGGAGAGAAGCGGGCTGTTCCTCGTGCCATGATAGAGGAGTTCACTGTGTTTTCTTTGAAGAAAACCTCTTCTCTAACCTCTATAAACTCTCTATTTCAATACCACTAGAGCTAGCTTTCCAAGGCAGAGTTCTTGGTATTCTATTTCTTTCCTCCAAAAAAATTAATAATCTCCTCTGACTTACAGCATTCACTCGATTTTCCCAGTCTCCCTTTCTTCCACTCCCTTTAACTCCCCGAATGCTTCCACCCTGTTGGACCACTTGCTACTCACCTTTATGTCTCCTTGCCTTTGCCCTTGCTTTTTCCTCTGCCTGGTGTGCCTTTTCTAACATTAGTCTACCTACTGAAATTCCACAACCCAAGTGAGCTGACGTCCACTCTAGTGAGAATTAAATGCTTCTTTCTTATCTCTTTGACAACACGTTCCTTGCTCCTCTATCTAGCATTTATTTCATTCTGCCTGAGGTTAAAGTTGGTTGTTTATATAGTTCGCCTCTATGTTGCAAACTCTTTGATGGGACTATATTGTCTTTCTTGATCCTCCCCCTCCAGTGCCTAGAAGGTTCTCTATAATGCTGATTGGGACAAGACTTGAAAGACTCAAAATGTGCTTCCAAGCCTCTGAAGGAACTCAAGTAGCAAAAAGGAACCAGCTAAAAGCCTCAGGACCTTCAGAGTAAGGAAGAACCGGGCAGGTGTGTGTCACTCACATGTAGATGGTGTCAGGCTCCAGACAGCGTATGATCAGAGAGATGGCGGTGAGCTGCTTGTCTGGCACCTGAGAGGGCATGGCACAAGGAGACTTCGCTCCAGAGATGATGTCGTCCACAAAGCTCAGCACCGTTTCTGTCCAGAGGGGAAGGAATGGAAAACACATGAGAAACAGCCAAGCAATGAGGAATGGGATCAACTCAATGAGAACTTAACATTAAAATCGCTCGGTCCCAAGTCTTTTTAAATACTTAATAGAGAAAGAAGACCTAGAAGAATGGTATTTTCTGACTGTTTCATATTTCACTAATCAATTTAGAGCCATTTGTCCATAGTTAGTTCAGAAACAACTAAGGCAAGATGTGTATACCACATCTGCAAGCTCTTTAATGAAGTGTTCTTGGCATGGGCCGAGAACAGCTGTTCTGGTCAATGGTCATTGCCAGACCTTCACAGTACCTGTGCGCATCAGGAGAAAGGACCCTGGAGGAAGCTCTGGACAGCTCTCTATGCCTGATGGCAGTGCATATGTCTCCCAGCCTGGTGATAGTTTCCCCAGAAGCTATTTACCCTGAGTTAGACTGTGGATGCCACCATCCCGCTGATGACTACACTCATGAGTAAGTTTTAGGGCTGATTTATATTGACCTTTCCCTATGTGCAGACAGCAAAACACGAAGGCATGGAACATTTTTCATGGGGTGTTTCCACTCCTTTAAGACTTCCCTCTTCTAGCTGGACCTGGCAAAAGCAGAGTTTGCTTTAGGACAAGACATGGGGTAAGCTCATCTGTTTGCACATGCTTTTGCCTGGAGGGGGGTTATTAGCAAAGGAATTTTTTGTCTGTAATCATGGCAGTGGTTAGCACAGAATTGTTTCCTAATTGTGGGCTAGGATAACTAGTGTACGGTATTGTTGTTTCTTTGTGAGTGTGCCTAGAGGCAATGAAATGGACACCTCTTTTATAAACAAAAAGAAAAACAGAATCAAAACAAGACTTTGTCAGATGCTCACCATGCAAAAACTCTTAAATGGACAAGATGGCTGCTGCTGCTGCTCCCTACTCCTCCCACATTGCCCTGGGATGCGGGGGACCTGGGACAAAGCCAGGAGGCAGGACATTTTTCTTTTCCTGTTACCACCCTGGATCAAGGTGAGCCTGTGAAGGGAGAGATGCTCACCTGTCTCCACTTTGGAGTGGTCCATCCTGTCAGTGACCTTTTCTTGACGGATGAGGTAGTCGACAATCTGCACCCCGATGGGAGGCTCTGAGTGCTCCCACTCCAGGACCACGAGGGTACTGCTGGGCTCGTGAGCTGTGGAGAGTCTCAGCCTGAACGCAGACAGGGAGAAACATGAAATGGGGACCCAGTGGAGACCTGTAATGGTCTTCTGATACCACCACTGGCCACCTTCTCAATGTTGACACCATAAACTCTTCTTTCTAACCTTTCTTAACCAACCACTACAATGATCTCTTTGAGGGCCTGTCTCCTTCACCAGAGGGTAAAGGTTCTTGAAGACCCTTGAAATCTATATTTTATTTATCTAAGTGCCTGTTACAGATTAGGAACTCAACATATGTTTGTAAATAAATAAATAAGTAGGTGAGTCAAAGATGAATGAATGCCTGCATCTTACAGGGTCAGTGGGTACAGCTTTTAGGGTAGCCCTTTATAGGGTGTGAAAATATAGTATCTGGATGTGCTCTTGAAAAATAAGAGAATGTGCCTATAAAGCTCATACTGAGGCCCATTGAAGGTGGTGTCTGGGAGAGCCCTGCATTAACGAGGTCACAGTCAGCTCAATTCCTGTAGTACTACCAGAATCTGCCCTGCTGGAGGACCCTGGCTTCCCCTCTTGCTGTGGGTACTAACATATCTTCTTTCCCAGGCCTTCTGCTGGCTGGGCCTTGGAACAGACTCCGTTTGGCAGTAATGCTCATAGGGGCTTTACTGGGTAGGAGAAGGTTGGCCACAAGTCAAGTTCTCCTCAGGGTGATGTCCTGTGTCTGCAAACTCAGGATCTGATTTCAGTTGCTGTCTTTGCTCTTGGGTTTCTATGAATATCCTGACTCCTGATTCTAGTCTTTCCCTGCTTTTCCCAATTCATAGTCTCCTCGTTCCATGTAAATTGTCCATTTTGACCACTCTTTTGCCTTGTCATCTCATATCTCTTTGTACCCTGAAGAGACTCAATAAACATCATTGACATTCACTCGTATGGATCTCCTAATGGTCCAAGTGGTTTCAATTCGCTGCCTAGTTCTGACGTCATGTGTGTGTCTCAGGTTTCTCACTTTTTTCCAGTTTCCTGTTTCTTCCTAGACCACTGACTTCTGGGAATTTTCCCAGTTCCTGCTCGTTCGAGCCTCCCTCCCTTACTTGCATCCCTGCATTCACTGCCATCCTTGGTTCCTATATTCCATAACCACCCATAATCCTGGACCTCTAGCCTCCACTCAGCTCACAGATGACTGTCACTGATCTCAAGGATCACTGGGCAAGATATGATGGATGGATGACGCCAAAGCAACATTCAATTTCAATTCAACAAATATTTATTAAGCACACATTACTTATAAGAATATGTTCAGTGCTGAGGATGCAGTGATGCACAAGCCAGCTCCAGTCCCTTCTTTTATGAAATGGTCAATAGACAAACATACAATTATACATGTGATTATAATAATGTGTGATAAGAACTTTAACAAGAAACCACGGGAGGCTGTAGGAGCAATAGCAAGGAATTCAACTAGTGGGAAAATAATGTAAAACACATGCTCCTTAGTGGCTTACTATGAAGGAGTGCATAGTTTGCATATGACATTAAAGATGGAATAGACCCAAAACAGTGCGGATATTGACAAATTCATTAATTAGAGTCATATGCAGAATGCTATTTTGAAGAAAAAGCAGTAGGAAGCTTAAGTAAATAACTAAACCTTTCTGAGAACTCAGATCCTGTGAAAATACGGACTAAGGCCTCTACTATGAAATAAATGTGTATGATTTACATAGACTTGTATAAAACTAGAGTGCATTTCTATTTCCAACTACCCATAAAAATTCAAAATCTAAGGTCTGCCACTGATAGAAGTGATTAGATTTGACAAGGAAAGTGAAGTCCTTAATAGATGTTCCTGTTTATGGAAATGTAGCCCAATTTGCTCTTTAGCTCTGACATTTAGCAAATGCAGGTTTAGAAATGAAATCAGCCCTAGGACACTAACGGCTGGATCTTGTGTCCACCTGATGATAACTGTTTGGTGGCTTCAGTGTTATGTGTCAAAGGCAGCTTTGTTAGTTGATGAATCAGTTGAGAAGCACCACCTTCTTCTACTGGCTCCCTTTCTACCAAAAGAAAAGACTTTTACTAATAATGAGCTTGATTCTCTTTTGACTCAAGAGGTCCAAGCCATGGCTGTAAAGAGCAAGAAGCCAATGGCTGGTGTATCTAAAACTACCCACAGAGAGAAGGCTTGTAGACAAGAGAAGACCTTGGCTTATAATGATATTCTGCTATTGTGTTCTCCTCTTTCTCAGTTTTCTTCCTGCTCAATCCTGGCCCTTTAATGCCCACTCGCACTTCCATGTAACAGGCCAGAGGGCAGTGTTCACTGAGACCAGCCTCTCCCTTGCTGGTTTCCTGCTGCCATCTTGCTCCTGCTTGCTCAGCCCTCCAGTTACCGTGGGTCCTGATCCTTACTTCGGGCCTTCTTTGCCTTGCCAGCCCATCCTACCAGCACTCTTCTGTAGACACGATATTTCTGTGCTTCACTCTCATGGCAGATGCCATATTAGAGGCTAAAATGTGTTCCTGCCTCAGGCCCTAGCCTGAGGATTTACATGAGCTCGGCCAGTTCTGTTCAGCCTTCCCAGGGGAGGAAGGAAAGTGGACACATTTATCCTCAGCCACCTTTGCAGCACTTGTCCTCTGTTCACCCCTCAAATGCAGATACCCCCTAATGCTCATCTCTGACTCTCTGCTCTTCCCAGTGATACTTATTCGGGAGCATCCTTTCTCATAGCTGTGGCTTCATTTCTTATTTCTTTGGGGTTGATTTAAATCTTCTTATCTCTAATGTGCTTTTTTACCGACCTCCAGACCATCCTTCCCTCTGACCACTGAACATCTCTATAGGGCTGCCCCACTACAACTCCAAGGCAGGTCCACACACAACCAGCCTCCTCCTTAAACCTGTTTATCCTTTGACGCTTCTTTTTTCAGCTGTGGCCTATTCATCTTCCCAGCTACCCAAATCATAAGTCTTAAGTCTATTGTCAACTTCTCCTTCCTTCTCACCCCTACTGTCAATCAGTCACTGAGCCCTGTTGGTTCTACCCACAGTCATCTCTCAGTTGTATTCTCGCCACACTATGATGGCTAAGATGATGGCTTCTTAGCCATTGCTCTGCTTCGTGCTCTATGACCTTGGAAAAATTATTCAGTCCATCTGAATCCATGCCCTTGTCTTTTAAATGGGGAGGGGAGGGGTGAAAACAGTACCTAGCTGCTCCACACAGTGCCTGACAGCCAGCAAGTGTGTGTAGGCCTAGCTAGGGTCTCATTATAGATCTCTAACGTCCTCCACTAAGGCAGCACTTTTACCCTCTTATATTCTAGCCATGCTGTGCTACTTTCTCCACCTTCGAGGAGAAATTCAAGTGCCAAGAAGATTGAAAGCTCCCTGAAGTCAGCTTTCATGTATCATGTTTTTCTTTCTGTTCCCCAAGACCCAGTCTATTGCTTTGCAAATAGTAGACATTCGCAGAATAATGGTGAGGCATGCGTGCAAGAGAGAGGCAGAGAAGGGGAATCGTACACAGGTTGTGGGAGAGGCGCACAGGTGGGGAGTCCATCAGCTCCAAAAGCAGTGGAGTCACATCGACACCAGTCCTCGATGACATCTCCAGTCCCTGAGCACCACAGAGAGCTCATGGTGGCCTCCTGCAAGAGCTTCAAGAGAGGGCAGAGAAAAGAGTGAGTGTCAGAGAGCAGGGCTGGGTCACCAGAATCAAGAGACAGAGCATCAAGGCTCTGCTTGGCCCTCAATAACTTCCAGCCAGTAGGCTGTAGCGCCACTCCACTATTTTTTATTTGTTTGAGGAAGATTAGCCCTGAGTTAACATCCATCACCAATCCTCCTCTTTTTGCTAAGGAGGATTGGCCCTGAGCTAAAATCTGTGCCCATCCTCCCCTATTGTATATGTGGGATGCTGCCACAGTGCGGCTTGATAAGTGGTGTGTAGGTCTGCACCTGGGATCTGAACCAGCGAGCTCTGGGCCACCAAAGGGGACTGCGCAAACTTAACCGCTACACCACTGGGCAAGCCCCGACTTCAGTATATTTTGATCTAAAATTCCTATCCCAGGAGATCGTTTCTGGGAAGCCTAGACCTCATAGGACCTCAAAGGCGCCTCCCTCTCATTAGTACAACAGTGCATCCCTGTGATCAAGGTCATTACCTTGGAAGCAAGTCTTCCTCCACCTCCCATGTCCCTCCTATTCTGTTCTATCATTCTCACTTCAGCTTCCAGCAAGAATGACCTCTTTCCCATACACTCAGGGGGCCTGCCCTGACCACTGTTCTCTCTGCCCAGAGGCATGGAGCCCTTTCTCAAATGGCTCTCTGTGCATCCTTATCTTCACCCTGCCCCGGTATCTCCTCTCACTTACAATATCTTTGCAGTTCTTCTTGGGCTGTAATTATGCAGTAGGCCTCTCTTTCCCAGTAGAAGGTGGAAGCAACGTGGCAAACAGGCTCAGAACTGCGCTCTGGAGCAGTCTGCCCCGTGAGAACTCCAGCTCCACCTATCACTGTTGTGTGACCTTGAGCAAATTACATACACTCAGTGTCCCCAGTGGTAAAATGGGGAAAAAAATAGCACTTTCCTCATAGAGTTGGTGTGGCAATTAAATGAAATAATATATATCATATGCCAAAGGGACAGCATAGGGACTATGCCGTGCACACATTAGTCACACATAAATAGTACACATGAATCATTGGTAAATGCCAGCAGTTATTATTGTCTTTGAATGACAGGGTTGGGTCTTATGTGGAAGCCTGTGAATGCCACAAAGCCTAGAACAATTCTTCATATACAATTTCACAGCAGAAATTCACTATTAAATAAAAGGACAAAAGAGTAAAATTAGACCAGTGAGGGAAGAGAACTTGTGATAGGGGCAATTCCCTGCTGACGAAGTGGATCCTGACAGGCACCGACCTTGCCTTGGGGCCTCGCTGCCTCAAGAGGGGCGAGCCCAAGATGGGGGAGAGGGTGAGACTGGCCGCAGGGCACATGGCTGTCCAAGCTGGCCAAGGTCAGAGATTTCACTCTGGGGCAACTCGACATCTGCAGCCTCTGCTTCTCCTGTGATGCTCTTCTCTGTCCTGCTCTCGCCACCCCCACACAGAATCGCTAAATTAGAGAAATGAAACAGCTATCCTGGAAAACTTTAGGCCAAAAAATTAAAAGCAGGAAAGAAAGAAAGGAGGAAAGGAGGGCGAAAGGAAGGAAGGGAAAGAAAAAACAAAAAAGAAAAAAAAGAAGAGAACAAGAAAAAAAAAAAGGAGATAACTCTGCAAAAATCAAAATGTCCGAGCCCAAAGCCGGTAGCTTATGTTTCATTCTTCCAGAGCTCAACACAGGCCATCTCAGTTGGAATCGTTGAAATAAGGGTCCATACTGGCCCCCTCCTTAGACTGGGAGCCTCTAGGGAACAGAGACCAATTCTTGGTTACTGCTGGGATTTGAGCAGAGTCGCAGAATTGACAAGGCCCTTTTAGGTGCTAACACTTTCGTTTGGGCTCCATGATAAGCAGTATTGTGACTTACAGTAGAGGACATCTAGAGTCAAAGAGATTAGGTGACTTGCTCAGGGTCACAGCCTAGTGAGTGGGGCAGCGTCAGAACCTGAGCCCCATGGGACCGATTCGACCTCTCAGGCTCTTTGCATCAAGCTCTCTCAATTAACGCTGTATCCGCCAGCTCCCAGCGTGAAGCCTGGTACACACCAGGTGCTCACTTTAAGCTTTGCCTGACTGAACCTAATTCAAATTAAAAAGTGTGTTTTTTTAAACCAGGAAAACAGACTTCCTTTGAGATAGGTGGGATAAAAAGGAATTGCGGTTGCTGCCTTAGAGTCTTCAATCAACAAACGGCTAAGCACCTCCAAGGGACCATTTCTTGTGCTGAGTGTTAAGGGTACAACGGTGCATAAGACCTATACGGCCCCCGCCCACATAAAGCTTACAGCCAAATAATGAACAAACAAACAAACAAAAGCTACATAAATAACCAAATAACCACATCTGTGGTAGGGGCTCCAAAGAAAAAGAGTAAAATGGTGGCAGGATGGAAAAGGGGTAGGGACAATCTCACAGAGGAGTTTGGGAAGGGCTCCACGAGGATGTGAGTTTTTATCTGCGCTCAGAGGGACAGATCAAGAGTCATCTGGTCACAACAGCTGGGGAAGTGTTCAGCCTGGATGAAACTTGGTTCTAAAATCAACTGAGAAAAGGCTCATCTGGCTGTAAGAGGCAGTGGCGGCAAAGAGATGCTCAACAAGTGGAGGGAGGCAGGGCTGATGACGGAGGGCTGTGGAGGCCATGGTAAGGGGGCTGTGTGTCACAGTCTAAGACAAATCGTAACCCATTAAAATGTTTTAAACAGGAGAGCAATGTAGTCAGATTTTCAATCCAAAGGAGCAAGAACCAACACTTCTCATGACCAACATTTAAATGCCATTTCTTCAAAAGCTTTAACTGTCCATCTTGGATCCACACCATTCCATGAGAGTTCCTACTCTCTGAATCCTGGGCTACAGGTAACTGTAGAAGGAAGGATGAAGGTAGAAGAGAGAAATCAAGAAGGAACCCTTTTGGGAATGGAAGAGAAATGAAAGTTACATTTTCCTTAGTACCTACAATGTGCCAGGTGTTACATGTTAATTACAATCTAATTATTATTAGATTCAATCCTGATTCCAAAAAGAAATAGGCCTTTCCCATTTTTGTTATTATTTTTCTCTAAGGAGAGCAGCTGAACTTTCAAGCCAAGTTCATCTATACGTTCATTTCTCCACCCATTCATCATTCATTCATTTATTCAGCAGAGTGCCAACTATGTGTCAACTATTGCTAGGCCCTGGAATTCCATAGAAGAAAAAGCATTTCTCATACTCTAGAGGAGAGTAAACAACGATGATAGTAGGTGATGCGTGCTTTAAAAGATGTATGTACATATACAATGAGAGCTATGTGAAGGGACTCTGGGTCGGCATGGGAGAGTAAGGGAGGGCTTTCAACAGCTGGTGACATTTGAGTTGAAACTTGGAAGTAATAGTAGGACTTTGCCAGTGTCAGGAATGTGGGAGAGGGCATTCCTGGGAGAGAGAGTCTCAAGTCTAAAGGGCCAGAAGCACGAGAGAAAATGTGTTGTGTTTAAGTAAGTACAAGGAGTTAAATTTTGCAGGACAGAGTATAAATATAGAGTGGGTACAATTTAACCAAGTGAAGACAAAATTGGATAATGAACTGTGCTTGTAATGATGTGCTAATGACTTCAGATTGTATTCAACAGAGTCTGCAAAACCATTGAATTAACTTGCTGCAATATGATCAGAAGCCCATATTGGACAGATGACTCCGACTGGTCTAACAGGGAAACCAGTAAGGAGGCCACTATGATAAGAAGATGGTGGCCTGGTGGTACAATGGATGACTGAACTAGTCAGGCTGTGACAGGGGGTATGATAAAAAGAGGATGGATTCGAGTTATTTTTCATTCTTGGTGATGGAATAGATGTTAGAGAATGACAAGGAAAGTGTAGGAAGCATACCTGGTCTCCAGTTTGGGCAACTTGGTAGAAAATAATGCCATTCACTGGGATGGAAGCACAATAGGTGTGGTTTGGGGTGGAAGATGATGAGTGCAACTGTGCTGGGTTTGAGACACCTGGTTGGTTATATGGTTTGACCTACCTGTTTCTGGATTGCAATCACAGAGAGACTGAAATATGGTGTCAGAGATTATCTAGTCCAACAGAAGGAGGACAGTGAGGCCAAGGGAGGTTAGAAAATTCACCCAAAGATATACCAGAGAGGTAGAGATAAGAACACACACTGAGTTACCAATGCCATGACTTAGCACGCTTCCACTTCTCCTTTCCTTTTCACTCATCTCCATTCTTTGGAGAAAAGGGAAAAATTAGAAGGAAAAGCAGAGGAGCAGAGAGAATAGCAAAGACAGAATATGTCTAAGGAAGAAGAAAGGGAAGAAACATACGATGGCACTGAACTCCAGCTTGGGCCACCTTGTCTATGTGTTTAGAAATTCAAGTGTTCAAAAGATGGCCAGATGGAAGATATCTCCCAACCTCTCTCTTAAGATCAGTGCAGGGAGACAGGGAAGGCCAAGGTTTGGCAGGCAGAGGATCCAGAAAGGGGGTTGCTAAAGACAAAACTTCCTTCAGCTTCCTCATTTGGCTCGTGATGCCCCTGCAAGAAGCAGGGACTCCTTGCCCTCCTCTCCTGCCAAGCTCTTCTCTGTCCTGCAGCTTTGCATGTCCTGTCCCATAGGATGGTTCTGTGAGAGAGCTCCCTGACGCTGCACTTCCTAGGCAAGTGCACAGAAGCTCGGGGTACCAGCTGCAGCAGCCTTGGGTGTTCATAGAAGAGAAAGTGGCAGGTAAGGGGAGGGCTGGGCACTGGATTAAAGCCACTGCAGCTTCGGGTCTCCATGGTAACACAAGCCCCTCCTTCTCTTCATCCTTCCAAGCCCCCTCCAGTTGTCTCTCCTCTCCCGCTCCACTTCCTATAGTCACTTCTATCAGATTGAAGAGGAATTTGTTCCTGTGAAAAACCTTATTTTCAAATACTCAATGAAATATCTGTGGCAGAGGCAGATAGGCGAGAGAAACACACACACATGCAAAATCCCTCCCGTTGGTTTGAGCATCACCTATGAAACAAACTGTGACACACCAGGTGTCCCTTAAAGGAGGAAAGAGAAAGCAATTATCACCCCACCTGGATGGGCACACCTCTCAGGCAGGTAAGTGGCTCACTGCTGTGACTACGTCTTGTTCCCCAAGGTCGCCTTTGCTTATAGTCTCAGAAGTCCCACACTCTGAGCTTCATCTTTTTATTTTTGTCATTGTTGTTGTGTGTGTTTTGATCCACTCTATTCTTTATGTCCTTGAGCAGATTGGAGAGCAAGGAATGCACCAAGACCCTGTCTCTGCCACATTTCTCCAGCTTATCCTTTGGGGTCAATTCATTTTCTCCCAGCACCTTTGGAAAGGGAGCAGCAGAGGGAAAGGGAGGGTGCTTGGGAAATGTCATAGCTTAGCTGCATAATATAAGGCAGAAAGATCTGCATGGACTGGCGTTTTGTTCTTAGAGTCAGAGTGATGGGTGGGAAACCAACCCCCTCCAGATCCCTTTGGGATATGTGCCTGACATGCTCCTTCCAGTCTAGCTGAAGCTGGTCCCAGGCTTGGACCACTTAGGGGAGCTGGTCTACCTCCCATGCCAATAAAGGGGAGGCAGAGCTGAGCCTCCTCCCGTGACTGTCCCCCAAGGCTTTCTGAACAATGACTTTGGTGACTACAACTGCTATGCCGCCCTATCTACCTTCTGCTTTCCAGCCCTTGTTGCTCAAAGACCTATACAAATCTGAGCTGTGACTCCTGAGTCATTACCATGGGTGCTGTGGATACACTGATTTGATTTAATATGCAAACATGCAAATCTAAGCAAATTAGGTGCCTGGATTACCTAAACAAAAAGTCTCACTATCCATATTCTAGCATGGAGCTCAACTGCACCCTGTCACCTCGTCAGGCCATCTGGAGGGCCCTCTGTAGTTGGTGATGCCTCTCTGAGCCAAAAGTCCCAGGCCTCTTACCCTCTGGGTCTGGTTGTTGGTCACCAGTTCATAGATAGGGGCTGCTCTGGTCACCTCCAGCAGAACTGGCTCGGCCGGGGTGTCAGGGCTGGACGTCACATGACACAGAGGGCAGGACGAGGGGCATCGTCCCTTGCTCTGGCACTCCATGCGGACTCCAGCTGCCATGCGCTTGGTGCCAGACTCTGACAGGCTGGCGATGTATTCTGGGAACGTCAGTACCTTGGGGTCTCTTTCCCGCTCCTCCGACTCATCAGATGGGGAGTTGCCTGCCGACACAAAATGAAAAGGAACAGTGAGGAAGGTGAAAGAGCAAGGACTTGCACGACCTCGTGGCCCCTGAGTGCTGGAGTCAAATCCTTGAGGGGTCGGCAATGTCACTGAGGGGGTAAGAATGTGATTCTGTCGTCCCACTTAATCTGGGGAACCCCTCCTCTCAGTGACCCACAGAGTTGGGAGTGGCCCCTCCCAATGTGAGACCAGGTTGTTTCCTTGCTGAGACTCGTCAGCTCCACTGCTCCTCTCAGAGGGATGCTTCTGCAGTATGTGTGCAGGATTTATGACTGTCACCAATAATACAAACAATAATGGCGGGGCTTAGTCTAGGATTTGTTTCTTCATCCATAAAACAGAGCTATTAATAGTACCTACCTCTAGCATTGTGTAATGAATAAACGGCACAATGTTTTTAGAGCACGTAACACAGTGGCTAGCGCACGTCACCGATTCATCATAATAGTTTTAATCATAACTATCGGTAGGATTTATTGAGCCTGTGCTATGAAAGTGGGAGCTGCTCAAGACCTCTTTAACCCTGATAACGGCTCTCTGCATGGAGTTCTATCATTACACCCATTTTACAGATGGGGAACGTGAGGCCAACAGCCTCAAGATCGCACAACTAGGATATTGTGAGAGCTGGGATCTGAATCCAATTCTGTCTGATTCCTGAACCTGTAAATCATAGAAGAAGAGGACTTCTCTGCCTCATTATTAATCAATGTATCAAAGATGGGGAGCATACTTTGGCTTTTTCAAAGAGATTGCCCTCCGAAACCTCAGAGACAGGTTCATATCACCCTTGACTGAGAAGTAAAAGACAGGGAAATTCTTGGTTTATTTTTGGCGACAAACATAGGAAATGCCTACTAGCAAATAATACTCTGTTCCCTATGGGAGAAGGCCCTGCTTGATATTTCTCTTCCAAGACTTCATGGTTTTCCATTTAACTTATGATTTCTAAAGCAAGATGGAAGTAGAATCTGCTGACAAAAAGCCCTGGGCTACTTAAGAGATCCCTGACCCTTCGTGGCACAGCCGTCATCTGGAACATGAAACAATTTCAGGGAGACCCCTGCGCTTTTGGAAACAATGGCCAGACACAGAATGTTCACTCTGGTCCTCTCAGACCCATCCAGAATGCTATGCTTGATGGGGTGGATCTTTAGGGGAACTGGTTGGAAGGATTTGCACAGTGGTTCCAGAAGGTGCTTGTGAGATGTAACTCATCGACTTCATAATGGAGTTCTCTCTTTTGGGGTCCAGGGAGCTCTGCTTTCCTCCCTCTTGTTTGCCATGTAATAGGAGCCCATGTGGAATGTCAGGAGGCATTTCAGCCCTGCTGTTTCCCAGATGAGCATCATCATCATGCAGATGAGGCGCTTGTACCCAGAAGCTCCATTGACATGGGGCTCCTCTTGTGCACTAAGGCAAAGGATTCACTCAGTGACCATCAATATGCGCTATACTTCATTTCACATTTGCATCTTGTTTAATAACAGACCCAGAGTTGAGCTCAAGCCCTTCCTAGGCTATAAGAGAACTGCATAACTGCACACGCCAAAACCAACAATGATGTCATCAAATAGGAGGCCCAGAAGCCCCCACGAGCTAGCCCCCATGTTGCTCGAAGCCACATGTAATTTTTTTTTTTTTTTTTGAGGAAGATTAGCCCTGAGCTAACTACTGCCAATCTTCCTCTTTTTGCTGAGGAAGACTGGCCCTGAGCTAACCTCCATGCCCATCTTCCTCTACTTTATACATGGGACGCCTACCACAGCATGGCTTTTTGCCAAGCAGTGCCATGTCCGCATCTGGGATCCGAAACGGCGAACCCTGGGCCACAGAGAAGCAGAACGTGCGAACTTAACTGCTGCACCACAAGGCGGCCCCCGGACATGTGACTCTTGATTGACATTTAGCTTATGCAACTCATGGCTGGGAGTGTTTGGGAAGTGGCCATGATCTGGCAGGACCCTCCTCACCCAGCCCCTGGCCAGGCCTCCAATCTTCTTCAACCGGCTATGCGGACTGGGCAGGGATAAACTGGGGGTGGGGTGAGGCCTTTGGATCCTTAATGTGACTTCTTGAAAAACAGGCCTTCATTCATTGGGAAAGTGAATAAAATTCCAAAACAAAAACAAAAACAAAAAACAGTAGAGATGCAGTGCTTCTTTTCAAGATAAGGTTTTTAAAATTCTGCTGTGCAAGCCTTGCCTGAGAGCTTGAGGGTCTCTTGGCGGCCCTCAGGCCCCTTACAATCAGATGCATGGTCGACCCAGAGCCCTCCTGGGGGAGAATGTATTCGACTGAGGCTGGGCAAAGCGTTTCCACAAAATGACCACTAGATGGTGACATCAAGTCTAAAATGACTTCTGTGAGATGGAAGAAGGTGTGATCAATCCTGTGTGGCCACGCAGGCACCAGAGAAAATAAATTTACGGAAAAGTAATGCCTGGAGACTTAAAAAAATTTGTGGTGGCACAGGTTTTTTTCAATGGAATAAGAAAATATTAATGAGTAAAACAATTCCATAAAATTTATCCTAAGGAGAATAATAGAGACATGTAAAGTAACTGTGAGAGACACAAGACAATGAAGGGCAAATAAAACTCACAAGGGAAAATTTTAAAAAATGCCCCTCACTGTCCTTCACAGGGAGAACAAGTTACCTCAGGGGAAATAATATGCCACCAAATTCCTTTTCTCTCACCTTTAATCCCCAAATATCCAGGAACTCCCCACCCTCTGCATACACACCTATCTACATACCCTCTGCCTGTTCGTTACTTAGGATGTACTATTCCGACAGACAAATGAGGCCACTAGAGGGCACTGCAAGCCCAAACACTGCCTGGAGATGAATGACAGCCTCCCTGCCCTCCAGTGCTCCATCATGAAGGCTTGTAATTGCTGTAAACATTTGAGGGGCTGCTCCCCTCATTGCTGTCTTCTGGCTATCCCAATTAAAACCAAGAGGCAGCTCTTTCCCCTCAATATCCTTCAGCCCTGGATGGGTGCAAGGTTAGGGAGAAGAGAGGCATGGGAAGGAGGTTACGGAAGAAGATGGTGAGAGGTCACCAAACTCTTATTTGAATTCAGAATCATATTTTCCTTCTCCTGAATATTCAGGTCCATGTACAGTGAGCCCTGCTAGAGGCCGGGAGTAACTGCCCCTCCGGTCCCCTTGCCATGCAGGATGGAGCTGTCTAGAGAGGAGCTGGATTTACACAGAAGTAATGAGCAGCGAACTCCCCAAAGCCATCTATTCAGGCTCCAGCAAAGAATAGAGATGTGTGCAAGGAGGAGATTTTTCAGAGAGGAAATGCATTTTCCATGCACACTTAAAGATACAATTGGGAAATACTCCTTAGAATGATGGAGTCTGGTGGTGAAAGCCTCGATAAATCTCCCTGTGCCCAAAGAGAGCACCTATAGCCATCATGTCTGTGGCAAGCGGAAGAGTGGTCCAAATCCCAAAAGCTTCAGGAGAGTCTGATCTTTGAGACTTGCTTATAACTCCTCCTCAGGGTTAAGTGGGTGGCAGAGAGGTTGGGTGCGGCGAGTCCCAGGGAGGAGACCCCACCTGACCTCCTCATGGTTCCGTGGCTCCCCCTCCACTGCCCACTCCAAATACAGTGCACTGGTACTTCTGCCCTCTTCTGCCCTGCAGCTCCTGGGTAGAAATGCTCTAGTAACTTGAGACGCTACATTGTCTCTTAATAAAATGAATATTCTACTTCAACAAGTACGCAGTCTCTGGACATAAGAAAGAAGCTACAATTAAGGTCTTAAAAGATTATAATTCACAAAAGTACCTTCTGATTAAGAATACCCATGTGTGGCCCCTTCCCACCCCTGTTGGCAGAATTCACCCCATTCCTCTCAGGGGAGGCTCTGGAGTCCAGCCAGCACACTTAGTGCTCTTACAAGTAGAAGAACAGCCAACCTGGAATGTAGTTAACAATCTCAAAACTGCAAACCATTTTGCAAATACAGTTTGCTATAAATAAATGCCATTTGCTTTGGGCTAAATCTGTATCCTACAGCACTCAGTGGATGAATTTCCCCAATAGAATATGGTGGTTTGAGAATATTGGCATCCTCAATGTTCAAAATCTCACTGTGGATGTGCCCATGGCCTTAGGCATGTACATACTCACCCACCTAGACTCAGGAGCATACGAGAGTGATGAAGGTGACCATCCCATCCTCATGCAGGCTCTACTCTGCTGGTGGGAACTGACAGGCCATAAAGGTGAATTCATTGTCAGGAAGTAAATTGGTACAATTCCTATAGGATTCTGGACTGCTTAAGAATCTCTCTCCTGAGTTGTTGCCCAAGGCAATGAGATGCTAATGACATCACAGCTAGAATTACAGAGGCAGTTCATTAGGCAGCAAAGAAATCAAATGCAAACTAATCAGATCCCGGCTTTCGGAGACAGCTTACGATCCACACGAAAGAAAGCTTGACATGGGGCAAATGAAGCACGGCCATAGCAAACTGCGCCCTGAAGCCCCTGACACCCTGCATTCCAGGTGCTACCCCCACCCGTCCCCACCCCAGGCTATTCCTGTTCACACGGGACATCCTGGAGTTATCTGAATTCACATTTCCATCCGTGTGCCCAGGCTCAGATCAGTCTTTCAGGATGTTTTTGGACAGAGACAGAGAAGTTCAGGTCACTCTGGATGGTCTTAATCTGAACTCCTAGACCTGCCATGGGACACACCCTGAGACCTGAACAAAATACAATACAATGGATTAATAATCAGGGAAAAGAGGATAGAGTGTAAACTGGCCACTTCTCTCTACACCTCTATATGAGATGATGAGAGCTCTGGGGTCAGGCACTGTCTTCATCTTTGAAACTCCTTTCTCTAGTTCAGGTGTAGCTATCCATATCTCTATCTTTCTATCTGCATCTATATACCCATGGATATATGTATTTTTTGGAGGGGAAAGGGGGTGAATATAGTTAAGTCATGACCATAGATTTAAATTTTAAAAACAAGTCAAACAAAAAGCATTTGAAAACAGCCTCTAGCCCCTTACTAAAGTTTTACGTAATCAAGTAGGAAGAACAAAGCGTTATTCTGATGACAGCCAACTCTACATCTCTTGCCGGGATCTCTTCCACAAGTTTAGCAGGAGCTTAATATGCTTGCTGGGAATCCACTTGAATGTCCAACAGGCAGCTCAAAGTCAGCATGTCCCAAACTGCAGATGCCACTTCCTCCACGCCCTCCCCAGCAACCTGTTCCTCCTCTTGTAGGTCCTAGCCCAGCAAACAGCACCAATTTCCTAGTTTCTCAAGCCAGAAATCCTGGCTTTGTTGTCGGTTCTCTCCCACTCTCCCAATCAATCGCCCAGTCTTCTTAAGTCTCCACTTCTGACCTCCCCAAACCATCCACTTCTCTGCTTGCCCTCTGCTGCCCCAAGGGCATGGTAGTTGAAAGTGTGAGGTCTGAGTCAGACTGCCCGCGTTTGATTTCTCACCTTCCCACTTGCTGGCTGTGTAATTTGGGGTGAGTTTCTTAACCTCCCTGTGCCTGGGCTTTCTCACATATAAAACGGAGATAATAACTGACCTGAGTTAGTAAGTCTGTGATAAAGATTAACTGAGTCAATCCATGAACAGAGGTGAACAGTGCTTGGGACATAATGAGCACTCTCTAAAATTAATTATTCTCACAATGGCTGTCTACTTACCTGCCCTGCCCACCAGTCATGCCATCAAATGGTGGGCTCCTTCAGGGGTGAAATTACGTCTTGTTCTCTGCTATAATAATCCACGGTGCCTAACATGTAATGTAACTAATGCATTCAACAATTTATTAAACAAATATTTATTGAATGCCTGCAAATGTTTGTGGAGTTAATAAATCATTTATCATGACTTGTATACAAAGTGTTCTCCAGGTACTAACTACACAGGCTGGGTTTAAATTCATTTCTAGCTTTGCTGTCCTGGGTCCTTTTGAGATTTTCTAGTTTTCTTCTAAGAGGGACATCAATCCAGAGTGAGTTCCACTTCTTTCAGGTACAAATGGGAATTGGTCAGAGATAAACTAGTTGCAGAGATTTGAGGAAATACTTCAAAAGTACATTTTGTAAATTTTATAAAACATACATATGCATCTCAAAGGTCATTAATGTGCATTGGGTTGTTACCTAGGGATTTCAAGATTGGAGCTTAAGAAAAGGAATAGCCAACTGTGCTGCTGAAGAGCAGATGGTGGTTTTCCTATGGCCAGAAAATGTGAGAAAGTTGTAGCCAGTAATGTCACAAAATGTTGAAAGGACATGACTGGTACCTGGGCCTGTGAGGCCATGGGGACCAAGCAGCAGTTGGAAGGGACATCGATGTGGGGGTTCTAGGAGCTCTGGGAGAGGAGAGAGAGCATCATACTGGGATTCAGCATCATGTGCTCCACTTCACCAGCCAAAAAGGCAGTGGTTGTGACAGCAAAGAGAGAAACATTCTGGACCCCAAGGATGGTCATATGAACGAAAGATGAAAACCTGCGTCTTCTGCAGATTCTCTACGTTGCCCCATCTCAGCCTGCACACAGGAGACCGTCCACATTTCCAACACACACTCCTCAGTACCCATTAGCTCAGAGGAAGCATATCTTTCTTTTAGGGTTAAATACAGGAAAACATGCTGGTTCGCATGTTCAAAAACAGTCCCAACTCCAAAGAGTTTATATTCTTGTTCCTCCCTACAAATGAACTCCGAATTTAAAAAAAAAAAATCCTTTGTCAGGATGTATCCCTTACTTTTTGTTCTAAAATTAAAGTTACTGTACGCTTGGGATCTAGTTCTTTGGTATTTCTTCAGGAAGTTTCTGGAAATAGCAGATAATCTTTGTCACAGGCATGAGCAGCATCTCTGGGTGTGGCGAGGTTCAGTGTCATAACTAGCCCGTCAAATACCCACTAGGCATTTCAGCAAAGCTTCATTAACTGGGAGGTTCAAGAAAAGGTGTCGTCTGGAAAATTGAATTTTTTGTTTAATTGACACTTACCCAGAAAATGCTTACTTTCCCCCCAATCCTTGCTGACATTTTTCTTCTCTAAAAATGCCGTTTTCCAATTTTCCACCTGCCTTATGAAGCATTGCCCACCAAAGAGAATTAAACCTTTCTCCAGGGGGCCCCCAGGTGGTGATTTTGCTCATCAATTATGACTATGCAGATTTGGAAGCTGTAGGAGACAGAAGTGAAATGGTATCTATACCTTCAGATGGTTTTTTAAAAATTGATCAATAACATAAGGTCACATTTTCTTAAGATTGCCCTCTCTTAGTGGGTGTGTTGGCAAACAACTAATAGCCTGGTTGAAGTTCCTGGCTGATTAGGTTCAAGTTCAATTGAAGTTCTGGTGTAGGTGTAGTGCTCCGTCTCTGCCAAAAGTTGTTAGGCAGCTTTGGCATCAGAATAGTTAATTTCATAACAGATTGACTAAATTTGCTGAAGCCTCTGTCAGCCTCTTTCTGGTCAATAATTGTGATGTTCCATTTGGAACAAGAGGTTAAGCCCAAGAAACAGCAGGACAGCAGCATCCACCAAAGCATTAATAAAAACACAGAGATAGCCTTGGCCTGGCATGACTCTGATTGTACCCCTTTTTTAATCTTAAACTTACTGTAAAGAGGAAAAAACGAAGACAGCTCAGTGATGCAACCACCCCTTAAAGGATGCCTGGCGATCTCTCTCTACACAGCCCATGCATCTCAAGAGGAACAGAAACAAAATGCAAGAATGACTAGGAAGCCCTAAAGCTGGTGCTTCAAAAATGAACTCTTCTAATTAGTTAGACTGTCAGTCCCCAGCGGGCAAGAAGCTGCCTTATGTTTGCTGGATTGTCATGGCTCTCACCCAACGCCCCGCGCTTGGTAAGCGTTCAACAAATGCACAGGGATGGAAAGAAGCAAAGGGATTTTAGCTTTTCCTAATCTCTGATTGCCTGCAACTCCTCCAGGCTGCAGTCCAAAGCCTCATTAGGGTTTGCCATAAAGGCCAGGCCTGGAGACCTGCGGGAGCTCAGAGAGCTTATCTGAAAGCACTTACTAAGTGCGCAGGTGTGAGCCATCTGGGAGGCTGGGCTGATGTCATTCTCCTCCCCGCACATCCTTAAAAGTCTTTCCTTCTCTCTTCCTTCCTTTCTCCTTCTCTCCTTCCTGCCCGTCTGTCCTTCCTATATACTTACTGAGAGCCACTCTGCTCCCGCCGTTCCTAGTCTAAGTAATTCCACTGGTAATTTGTGCCCATGTCCAGAGGAACACGTGCCACACTGTATCAGACTGAGTTTGGTTTTAGGTCTTGTCTGCCCCACTCACTTCCAGGGTGGGGACTTACTCATCCGTTTGACCCTAGAGCCTAGCACCCAGAACTCTGTAGGCCCTCCCTCTGTCTTGGCTGAACTGTAATAAATTGGTGTGTGCTGTCTAACACCCACCTTTGGTAATATTTGCATGATTCTGTTTTTTCATTTGCCTCTTATGGTCACATTTCTTTCTTCACCAAATGCCTTTCATGCAACTCTGGGCAGATCACCAAGGTTTTTGTTCTTATCAAGTCTCTCGCTCTTGTTTCCTGGGGCTGCCATAGCAAATTACCACTGACTGAGCGGCTTAAAACAACAAAAATTTATTCCTCCAGTTCTGGAGGCTGCAAGTGCAAAATCAAGGTGTCAGCAGGACCACGCTCCCTCTGAAGGCTCGAGGGAAGAAGCCTTCCTTGCCTCTTCTAGCTTCTGGTGGCTCCAGCATCTCTTGCTTGGCGTTTCTTGGCTTGGAGCTGCCTCACTCCAATCTTGGCCTCGGTTGTTGGATGGGCTTCTTCTCTGTGTCTGTGTCCAAGGCTCTCTCTCCCTTCTCTTATAAAGACACCAGTCATCGGCTTTAGGGCCCGCTCTAAGTCCAGGATAATCTCATCTTTACTTAATTACACGGGCAAGAGCCTATTTCCAAACAAGGTCACATTCCAGGTGGGCATGAATCTGGGGGGCCCTGTTCAACTCACAGCAGTGTCCATAGCCTTTAACATGGTGACATTGGTAGGTGAGCCCTCCCCTGACCCACAGCCAGAGACAATTCATTTGCTGGTCACTTGGGAGCTGACTGACCATCCCATGGGCAACAGGCAATAGGAAGAGGGAAGAAGTTTCTGGCTCCATCAGTGTCCGGAGGCCGAGCCGCAGCTGTGTGCAGCTTCTTGTCAACATCAAAATAAACCTGACATAGAGATTCAGAGTCACAGCCTTCTGGATGTGCAAAGCTGCATGGGATTATCCCTGCTGATTCACCACGGACAGAGTGGCAGGGAGGGAGGGAGGCGGGGAGAGGACGAGGCTGAGAGAGAGGTGAAAATGAGGAACACCTGCGGGATTTGCTATTTTCAAATCTCCATTAGCAGAGAGACCACGTGAAGGAGTGGGCGTGCTCAGCAGGCTACCGGGAAAGAGGCTCCTGGGCACTTCTCTGGAGATTAAGGCTTTTTTTTTCCAGTCTTGTTTTTCTTTTCTGGGAGGCTGAGCTGAGAAGCCAAGTGCGCACCCCTAGACCACTCAAGAGCAGGTGCCTCCCCCCTTTCCTGGTCCTCGAAAGAAGGAGCCAAGAAAACTCAGGAAACTAGCCCAGGGCTAAATAGAGGGAGGAAACTAACGGAGAGAAACAGACAACAGAGAGCATGCAGAGGAAAGGGGGCTCCCAGCACCAGCCTCAGCCTCTGCTAATGTGGAGGGCTCCACGGGGGCCTCTCTGAGCTTCTGGCCCTATCTGTGGAGCGAGCGGAATTAGTGGTGCTTCCCTCTATTTACCAGGCAGCACTATTTCTCAGCTAGGGGGTGCCCATGAGTCCCTTTAGCTTTGCCGGAGCCATCAGCTCAGTGACGTGCTCTTTGTGACCCATTTACCCCTTACTCCACCTACTCCATCTCCTGCCCTCTATGCTCCAACTCCTGCCTCATCATCTCTCTTTTCTTTCTGGTTTCAAACCGGAGAAGAGGAGCACAATCCAGGGAAATCCCTTGACAATTCTGAAATGGTAAAGCCGACACATGACCACTACTTGCCTTGGCCCCACATTATAAAAACTCAGCTGCACCTTGTGTGTACCGTGTGTGTATGTGTGTGGCTGAGGATGCTCACATGAGTTATGTGCAGGTGGGAGCCTCTTGGGGCTTATGTGGTTCCACAGCCAGAAATTCAATGCCTTGCTGAGATGCTGCGAAGGCTGGCTTATAAATATCTTTAACTACCAAACGGTCTAGAAATTTTTAATAAAAATATTATTCAATAATAATACTACTCCAACCGGCAAGGGAATGTTGTAACGGTCTCCATTTTCCTCTTGATACTCATCTAGCTTCTGTTTTTCAAATGAATTTGGATGTTAAATCCTTTTGCTGCCCTGACCAATTTATTCCACAAATTAACTATATATGACAGAACTTAAAGCCCGTTACCACTTAGCTTTGCCTCACTGAAATTTATGCTGCTTTCCTGCCCGTTGGAGCCACCAGCTCAGAGAGATTGTAGCTCCTGGTTGTGATTCTGGATTCTGCACAAGTTCCTCACCTCTTGGTGAGTTTAAAATCAGCTGAGTGGACAGAGCCCTCAGTGACCGGTGCCCTCTGTTCTCAGACCCTCTGGTCTCTGCAGCTGGCTGTCCAGCCTTAATGAAACTCTTGTTATGAAATGTGGTTTCACCCAGAGCGGCAACACACACTGGTTTGTGAGGGAGAGTCCATGGCTCAGTCTGGTTGCAACATGGTTTGTAAACGGTGGAAACAGCTGGATGCACGAGAAAGCAAAAGTTAGAAGACGAAGAGACTGGCAAGGAGTGGAGCATGGCTGCCAAGCCACCAGATGTAATTTTAGATTGTACTAAGAGAGTGTGGTGGGCAAGGTGATGGAGAGAAACAGTGCCGTGTCAAGCCATATGCCATGAATTAGTTCAGTTCTGGGTGACTCAAGTGGAGAGAGACTCTAACAAAAGGGAGGCGGTCCAGGATTCCAGGGCATCTGGGCGACAGTGTCCTATGAACAATGGAGGGACTGAGAAGTTTGGGATGGATACAAGGAGACTTTGGAAGCAGGCTTAGCAGCTCTCTCTTTAAATATTTGAAGGGTTGTCACGTGGAAGTGGGATCACATGAATTGTGTATATTTCAGAGGGCAGAATTAAGATCCAAGACGGGAAGTGACAGGGAGATGAGTTCACTGAACCACAAATGTTCATTGAGTGCCGACTATGTGTTAGATACAGTACTTAGTACTCATACACATGGATAAATAAGAAAAAGCCCATTTTCCAGTGTGGTGTTGGGGGGAGTGGATAGAAGAGTAGACAGTGGACAGTGATATGTCAAGGAGTGATACTGAGGCATGAGAGTGAGGTTTTGGGCATACTCAGGAGAAAGTCTAGAAAGCTACTCTGGAGGGCGGGGGGAGGCTGAAGGAAGACTCTTGATTCCTTTAGGGACAGTTTTTGTAAGAATTCATAGGTGATACAAAGTAGGATGGGCAGCCTTGGACACGCTGAGCTCTGGACTATTCATGTGGAAGCCAGACAACCGCTTGTCGGGGACGTCACAGCAGGGGGAGCACTTCCGAAGAATGGGTTCTAAATCCCTTTTCACAGCCAAATGTTAAACTTCTATTATTCTGTGATCTGACCTTCTTAGTATTTCCCTAAATCAGTGGGGTGGAGCTGGGGATCTGCATTTTATCAGGCATACCAAATAATCCTGGCTCAGGCACAGTCTTCAGACAACAAGTTGGGATTCACTCCCCTAAACAAGAATAATTTATTTTGTAAAGATTATCAGAACAGTTTTTAAAAACTCTACAAGTAACCCCAATATGTACAAGAGAGAAAAGTGGGGCAGAGACTCCTTCAGCATTTAACATCATTATGTTTGGTAAAAATAACAACTCTATTGTTTATGGAACCCAGCAAGCATCAACTCAGGGCCCCAGGGTACAAGCAGCCTAATTTGAAAACTACTGATTCAGACTCTGATGACATTGGCCTGAACTGTTCCAGAAGTAACCAAGCATGCTCCCCAGCCCAGAGGACCAGTTACTGGCCCTGAGAAGCGTATTGTCACAAGTAGTAGATTCCATCACTGACCATCTATTGTCACTTTACTTCTTGGATTTTGTTAGACAAAAAGCACTGTGTGGTCAGTCCTAATAATGGTGATAATGAAAGTCAGAAAACTTTTATACTCTTGACCAAGAATAGATCTACTCAATCATATCAGTTCATCTCACAAAGAAAGGACTTCCTGGCCAAGTCAGATAAGAAGGTAATACCCACACAGACAGCTCCATTCATGGGGACAAGGGAAGGGTAGATATAGAAGCCAGATCTAATGCTGGCAACTATGGTGTTCTGGGACAGGCCCCTGCCAAGGAAGGAAGAGGCTGTTATTCATGGAGCAGGGTCCGGTTGGCAGTTATGATAACCAGTAAAGATGGCTATCTTGTCACTTTGCCCATTACAGCCCCTGAGACCAAGGTCTCCTTTAACTTCTAAATCTCTCATGCACACACATGGGTTTTTTATTCAATAAAGAAACTCCTGGGCGACAGCTGATGGGGAGCAGCAGCAGAAGTCATGGCAGCTAACAGCCAGCCAGCCAGCCGTGGTCCTGCTCAGCCCCTGAGCCAGCAGAGCCTCCCAGACCCAATGGTGTGTGAGGATGTGGTCTATGAGGAGCCCAGAGTCTCCGGGACCCCAAAGGTTGGACTACCAGTGAAAGCAGGAAAGCGGACGTCTGGCCCTGGAAATGAAGGAGAAGGCCAGAGAGGGGTGCATCCTCTGTCTGATCTCAGAGTAAGGAGCCGAGGCAGATGCTCTGAACATATCATGTCCCAGGCCACTATCAGCTGGCAAAGATCCATCTTCACCTGGAATTCCTTATCTCATGATGTGAGGCAGTTAGATCTGGGTTCAAATTCAGAGCTCTGAGACATATCACAAGATGCTTAAACTCCTTGGGCTACAGTTTCCTTATCTGTAAAATGGCTTAATAACAGAACTTATCTCACAGGGTTGTTCTGAGAGTTAAATGGGATAATACATGCAAAGCCCTCAGCATGGTGTCTGGCATCTTGGCTCTCAATGGTAGCTATGGTTGACCACTATATCCCCATTACTCAGCCAGTCTGGCACCCAGTAGGTACTCAGTACACAAGCAATGAATGAAAAAGCCATTGATGCTCAAAAACAAAACAAGGATCTCCACAGGCTAGAGACAGAAAGAGAATACTCAGTAGTAAGCGAGCCCTAAACTGGCAGGCTTCAGATCTGCAGGAGCTGTACCCACCAAGGTTGCTGTGAGGTCATTCGTACATAGTAAAGGGATCAGAAGTCCCCCACCTTGTGGGGAAACAAAACTAGGATTGAGGAATGGCTCCACCACTTGCCCCCCAAAATGAGGCTGAGGAAGCCATGACTTAGTCCAGGCCTCTGACAGTACAGAGTTGCCTGCCCCAGATGGCAGGAGGGTATAGAACCAGAATATGGGCCCAGCTGACCCACTGGCTTCAGTACCAGAGCTACCAAGTTCCCAGTAGCAACACAGGATGGGAAAGTGGGAAGGAGAAGATGATGCTAAATTTATAATTTGTGACAATATGCTTCCACTGACAGTTTTGAGGCATGACATCAATCAAAAGATGTGGCTGGTTTGCCTAATGGTGGTCTCTCAGGCATCCCTGTGGTTGACAGCACGCTTCATCAGAGTGGCAGGATCCCTATCTATGGTCCCGAGGGGACCCTCAAGCCTGGCAACCAATCTCTCTGGGAGTTGAGTGATTCTCTAATTAATATTAGGAGAAAAAATGAGTAGCTATTGACCATGCTGAGCTTTACTACTTCAAATAATAAAAAGTCCAATACTAGTGGAATAAGATTTAATTTTGATTCCCCAAGCCAACCTTTCTGGTTACAAAATATTTCTCCCTGAAATGCAATACTACTTGGATGGTACTTGCATGGGGTGGATGGTATATAAATGGCAGCATTTTAAGGACATCCATTCCACATCTTGAATAACTACTTATAATACTTAGGTGTTAGTACTAAGAGAGTGCTAGGGTTTCTAGATTCTTTTTTATCTTCACAGAAAAGAGAAAAAGCAAATCCCTCCTAGGTATCAGCAAGACCCCAGGGGTATCTTTCCCCTGCATCAATCTGGAATCAGAAACCCACAGAGAAACATGGAAAATAAGCCACTTCAGATATACTAAGTCATGAATTCTATCTCATTCTAAAGCTTATAGCTATGGGATCTTGTATTTAATTTTCATTCCTACAGTAACAAGTCTACCGGAGGACAATTCAGATATTGTCTTTATTGTAGTCTAGTGTCAAACCAATAAAGCCACACAATGGAATGAAGTCTGCCCCTGTATGCACGTGTGCACGTACACACTCACACATCTAACAAAATACAACCTCCCTTTCAGTGCCAGGAACTTAAATGGTGTCAAGAAAGCTGAGGGAACAGAACCCTTTTAAGGTGGTTGATAAGAAAAGTTCCCATTAGTATTTCCACATCCCTGAGGCACACCTAACTTTGTACTTTCAGAAACAGTGGGAAGTGAAGGCTGTCAACAGGTAACTGATGCTGAAGTTGTGTGTGTATAATGGTAAGTACTCATCTCGAGGTTGTTACCATTATTTATTTTTTTGAGTGCAAATCTTTTTCGACCTTTCTTGTGCTTTTGTCTTCAGCCTCCCAGGACTTTCTTTCCATCAAAAAGTTGATTGACATGAGGCAAAAGTCAGAAGTCCCAAACTGGAACTCAATTCAATTTGATAGAGCAAATACTAAGTTATTGAATGTCTATTTACAAGGTCCTGTGTAGGTCTTCTGAATGTACTGAAATGAATTATGTGTAATCCCTACATTCAAAGGATGTATTATCTTATAGAGGAGAGGAGATAAGACAGACATACAAAATTTAAGTACCATTTTTTTTAAAAAAGGTCAAATGAGGACCAGATGCTATCCGGATGTTAGACCAGCAGAGGCTTCACTGAGGAGGCAGTTGGGTTTGGCCTCGAGGGAGGAGAGCATTCTCACTAACAAGAGCTACCATTCATGATAGGAGTTGGCAAACTTTTTCTGGAAAAGGACAGATTTTAGGCTTTGTGGGCCATGCAATCTCTGTAGCGACTACTCAACTATGCCTTTGTAGTGCCAAAGCAGCGGCAGACAATACATAAACAAATGGGCATGGCTCATTATTAAAAACGTTATTTATGGATGCTGAATTTAAATCCTGTCTAATTTTCACATGTCATAAAATATTAATTTCCTTTGTATTTTTATTTTTCAATTATTTGAAAAGGCAGAAATCATTCTTAGCTTGCAGGCCATACAAATGCAGGTAGCAGGCCAGCTTTGCCTGGTGTCATAGTTTGCTGACCCCCGATCTAGGGAGTTCTTGCTGTAAATGCAATGTTTTATTATTCTTGATCTCCTCGAATTCTTATACCTGCTCTGTGATGTAGATATTATCATTTCCATTTTCTAGATATAAAGAGAAGCTTAAAAAACTTAGGTGGAACAGATTTCAAAGACCTTACTTTTAGCCACTAGGCCAGGGTACCTCCTCGTAACAGTAAGGAACTCATGGGAATGGTGAAATGAATAGGTTTTCTTTAGCCAGAGGCATTTAAAATCTAACAATACTTTGACAAAGACTATGAAGTTTGCTATCATGGCTGGCTCACAGTAAACTCATTTTAGACCTCTGTTATCGCCATGTTCTCTCTTCACAGTCATGCACAGGATGGATATAATGTTTAATAACTCCTGCTTTCTGGGATATAATACTCTCTCATATCTGAAGAAAAAAGAACAGGCCCCTAGCATTTGTTCCAACCTCTCTGCCCCGCACTCGCCCCCATGGTTGCCCAAAGCCCACACATGGCAGGCCTGGCTAGCCCCTGCAGGTAACCGGTATGCTTGGAGACACAATTCTCTCAAAGTTGCTAACTTCACTCCTCCCCATTTTGAGTGACGATTTTCTCTTACATGGCTTCTTTACTGTCTCTCGTTTAAAAGCAATTTTATGTGCAAGAGACGAAGGAAGGAAAACAGGAGTTGCCATGGTCTCTCGTCACATGTTAAGATTACATCAGGGGGTGGTCTCAATCTTTCTTTGATCATCTTCTTTCTCTGAACAGAATGAAAGTGTCCTTTACACTGTCTGTAGAGTTTTTCACAAATGTAGGATCACATTGGGTGGTCAGTTTCCAGATATGATACCGACAGGTTCATCAGTCAGTCAGTACATGTCCATTAAAAATCTGTCGTGTGCCTGGCATTGTGCTAGGGGCTATGGGGAGCTCTAAAGTGTGATACTGACCTCAAAGAATTTGCAATGTACTTGGAGAGATGAGACAAGATAAGACTCCTTGGCACCCTACTAAACACTTTGTAAATATTCTATCAAGTAAAAAACAAATCTAGACTTAGTAGGGAGAACTTTATTCAATAAGATTATTGCAAGCCTGGAGGGTGGGGGCACTATTTCAGAAGGGGAGGGGAACTATTACAATTGGGAAAATACTCTGATAGGATCTTGAGAGTTGGGCAAAAAGAGTTTTTCTTCTAAAGGAGAAGTAAACAAAGCTAGAAAGAACCAGGTGTGGGGAAGTGGTGAGGCCAGCCTATTCTCAGGAAGGGCTGTATGGTGGATCAGACTGAAGGTGAGCCAGAATTCAAGAGCCTGAAGGAAGGAGAGAAGCTTCATGAAAATTTGATTAACAAGCACTTTGTTCTGATTGATCAGTGGAGACAAGCAGTTCAGCTAATCATTTATACGGCAAAGAATGAGAATTTTGAGAGTCTGTGTCTGGCCTTGTCATCGATAAACAAGGGGGACATCTGTGAGTTCTCTCTGAGTCTATTGGGGAAGGGTGGTTCTTTGCAGTAAGCCATTTTTCAGGACACAAAGGGATGAAGTGGATTTCTCAACCTCCAGGTAAGATCCAACACTGTCAATTCTCTCTATCAACCTTAGTGGTTGGTTCCAAAATTGTCCTTATTTTAGAGATGACAAAACTGAGCAATAGAGAGTTTAATTGCTTCGCCCACATTCACAGAGTTGTCAGTAGAAGAGGTGGAACTTGTCCCCAGGTCTGTCTGACTCTGGGGCTACAACCAGGCCTACGTTATATGGCCGAGACTGCAAGTGTTAGAGGACAGGCTATCAGGGAGGGCCGGAGAAGTCACAGAGGCTCCTTGGAAGACTGTGTTTTGAAGAAGTGGCAGGAGCTGACCAGGTAGGTAGGAACAACGTGGATTATCAGGATACAGGCAATAAAGTCAAAAAATAGAGGTGAAGGTGGACAAGGAGGTCATTCAAGAGTTTAACTCTGTGACACAGAGGTTTTAACTGAAAAAATACTGAGCATTAAAGTTACGTAGATAGGGTAGGGCCATACTGAATGGGCCCCTGAAGAAGCCCACCGGGAATTTGAGGCTTGAAGTCATGGTTAGGAGCAAGCCTTGGCCAGAGCTGGATGGGAAATGGCACGGAGGATGAAAACGGCTGAGGAAGACGAGGCAGGCAGTGAACCACAGACTGACTCAGAATGGAGGGATGTATGGATGTATGGGAGACTGCGGCAGAAACGACCAGCCAGGAGGCTGTAGTAACAACGCAAGCTTGAGGGTCTGGGGGCCAGACTGGGGTGACAACCATGTGTAGAGAATGAGGGGCAAAGCAAGCAAGTATTTCAGAAGAAATAAGAGGATTTGTGCCAGTTCTGGATAGAGGAGTTTAAAGAGAAAACCTCTACCTTATTAGAAGCTGTATAACAAAAACTCAGATTTTCCTGAATTGATTTCATAGGACTTTTGTTTTTAGGATCTGTTAATAGCTTTACCCAAAATAACAAAGAGGCAAACAAACAAAAAGATTTTCAAGCTCTAATATGAAGGGGCAAGCTGAGTGAAAGGTAAGCAGGTTTTTGGTAAATCTTTGAAAAGCCTTTAAAATTCTCATGTGTATTACAAATCTCTAAGAAGGAAATATAGCATGCAGTGTTGTCAGAAATAATTTGAATGCAGAATTTATTTCTTGCAGAATGTCTTGGACTAGTGTGCTACAGAGCCCATTTTGGAAAATAACTTAAGAGTTACGTTATTGAGGACCTACTATGCGCCAGATGCTCTGACAGCCTTAAGACACTTAGTCCTGACAATCCTCTGTGTTATTCTCATTCTCCCATTTGGCAGATGAGGACACCAAAGCTCAGAGGCTTTGAGTCATTTGTTTTAAAATCACCCAGCCACCGAGTGTCTAAACTCCCAAATCCTCCTTCTCCCTTTGCATCATGCTCCTTCCATACCATAGATACACAAGATCTTCAAACTCAGACGTCCCTGGCTTTTGCCAGAGTACTCAATTACTGCATCTGCTGAGTTGTTTTTAACAATTTCGGAAGTCCTTTCCTGGGACACAGGATTTCATGCATAGTGAGACTCCTGATACCAGCTTCCAATCTATTGGCATTCACCTGCTGTTACACACGGCTTCCAGTGGTATCATTTGGATTTTAGATTACTCCTCTCCCTTTGTTCCCCAGAACCTGACATCTATAAACATGACAACACAGGCAGGAAAGGGCACAATGAGCAATCTCCAGCCTCTTAATGCAGGCTGGTGTGATGTGGGGAGGAGAGGGCGGGCACCAACAAGGTCCTGATGTCTCAGACGTCCCTAGATTTGACATGTACCACCTCAGTGCTCATAGTTGCTACCAGCACAAACTGTTGAGTGTTAAATATAGAATAAAAACCAATTAAAAGATAACAAGGAAACATATGCTCAGAATGGCAAGAATCAGAGTGTTTATGAAAATATGACCTCTAGCTGCTGTAGAGAAGCATTGCTGCATGTTTTAAGAACCTGAATCCTCCCATGACCCCTTCTCCACTTTTCGCCCATGTCCCTAGTTCATCTAGCCCAAACGGCTTTCAGTGGAAAAACCACCATGATTTTTACTACAGTGGATGGACCACCTTGTGTCTGAAAGCCAGAGCGCATGGAGATCACTGTGGGGCCTTTTGCTCGGCGCTAGGTCAGACGACTGAGTCTGGGCTGGGTTCGGGAAGAATTAGAATCATGACTCGGGCTGGGTTCAAGGTGCTTCTACTTGATGTTCCTGCCCAACCACAGGCTGTTTGTGGGATAAGGATACAGGTGACTCTGTAGGTTCCCCATCCTCCATTATATCGCAACACGGTGTGTCTGCAGTTCGGAAACCTAAAAAGGGAGGTATTGCTAGGGTGGACACCCCAGAAAGGTGAATTTGCTGCCTTTGACATCCCCCGCCATCTCAGCATCTGGAAACAAATTGTACTATCATAAAAAGCAAAAATTCTGCTATTCAGCAATCCATGTCAGCTTAGTTTAATGTCTAGGCTAAAGAGTTTTAAATTCTTGCTGTTCTGTAATTGGAGAAATCACCACAGGACCCTCAGGTTTTCCAGTTGTGTCTACCTAGGAGATTCCCATGCATAGGCTTTACCATGACTTACGACCCTCACCCTCCACATCCAATGAGTTACCTATTGGTGATATGTCCCAAATTACTGTCCCATCCACCCTACACTTGGACATTCTTCCCCTTTAGTTCAGACCCTCAGCAGTTCCCGCTTGGTCTACTCCAAAATTTTCCTTACTGCTCAACCTATCACTAGTTTTTACATCTCCCAATCTTCCTCTGTACTGTCACCAAATGCATGCTTCTAAAGCACAAGGACGTGTCTTCTCTCTGTTGACTTGATAACTTGTGCATGTCTTTAAGATAAAAAGAAGAGACTAGGGTATGGCCAGTTGGCCCTGTCCCCCTATCCCCTGGCCCCTCTCTAGTCTCACTTCCCCACATTCCCTGACATGTGCCAGGTGCATGGGGCTTTCTCACACCCTGTGTTTCACATGCCTGGTCTTTTTCCTGTTTAAAATATTCTTTCCCAGGTGCCACTCACCAGTGTCCACTCACCCTCCATCTCTCCGTGCAGGCAACACTTCCTCCAGGAAGGTTTTCTCAATCCTGCCCCGGTCTTGATTAGGAGCCTGTCTTTGATGCTTCCTGTTCTCAGGTCTCTTAGAGCCTTTATTACATGTTATTATAATTTCTGGTTTACTGGACATCCTCCGCATATTTTATGAGCAACCTGAGGGTAGGGTGTGGCTTTTGTTCATCAACGTATTCCCAGCACTTAGCATAGGGCCCAGTACTCAATACACTTTTAGCAGTAGGTATTTAGTGAGTGTTTATTGGCTTGTGGAGTGGAATTCTCCCCAGGGGTGGGATGGCAACTGGGCAGAGTAAGGATCTTATTTTGTTTGCTATTTATGTTAAAAATGCCTAGTAATAATAAAACTGTTAAGAGTGGATGATCTCATGTTGGATCTGGCATCCTTTTGGGAGAGGGTGCTTATCCCGGGGCAGCATTGTGGGCAGATCCAAAATTCAAAGAGATACACCTGGGCAGTGGAACAAGACCCAGAGCCTTCCTGGTTTTTAGCACATGGAGAAACAGCTGCATAGCTCTGTGAGACAAGGATGAGCAATCAAGCCTGGGTTCCACTCCCAGTTCTGCCACTCTCTGTGTGACCACAGATTAGTGTCTTCACGTTGTGCGCCTGGGTTCCTGCCCTCTGACATTAGGGGTGCTGGACTGCCAGCGGGAGGAGTGAGAGCGAGCTACTGCAAGGGCATGTGGTCTAAGAGCAGATGTCCCCAGTGGGCAGTGGTTTTACTGCTCAGCATCCCGAGGATCTGGGACAACACTCACTCTGGAAAGACCACAAGGGAGAGAGCTCTGCTTTGCAAGGTGCCTTTCATGGTTTCACAATTCAAAGTGACTGAGCACAACTCACAAAAGACCCTTCACCAAACAGAGTCATAATACATAACCTACCTCCTCAGTTCATAGAGTGGTGAGAAATATGTTATATGTGAAAAATACCAATAATTGTAAGTTCCAGCATATGTATTACGATTATTATTATTTCTCAGGGCTTTTACATTTATACTATTTTATGACTCTAAGTGAACTAGGCAATGATGTTTGACCTACTAATCTCACTCTCCTGCTCAGAAGGAAAGGACACAGCTGCCCACCCCCTTCTTTACCACAGCCTTCCTCTGATCCTCCCACCTCTTGGCTGCTCCTTCATAGTCTCCTTTGCTGAGCTTCCCCCCACCTGCCACCTCTACCTGATCTCTAACTGTGGGAGCAACTCAGGGCCTGGTCCTGGGCCTGCTCCTCTTCTCTGTCTTCCTCCCTAGATGAGCACGTCCATTCCGGGCCTTTAGAAACTGGTTGAATTCTGCAGACTCACAGATTTGCATCTCTAGCGTTGACCTGTCCTCTGAGCTCCAGACCTGCATATCCAAAGGTCTGTTTGACTTCTCCACTTGGGTGTCTCTATGGAAACTCAAAATCAATAAGTCTGCATGAAGCTGTTTATTCCCCACCCTCCCCTAATCTGTTCCATCCCATGGCCACCAATTTGTAAATGGCACTTCGGCATAATCAGTTGCTCAAGCAAATACCTAGGAATTGTCTTGATTCCTCTTCCCCTGCTCCTCCCTCCCCCAGACCCACCCTGTCTTCAAGTTTCTTCCTTCCATAAACAGACCTCACTCTGTTCTTTCCTCTCCATGTCCTCTGCATGGGTTACTGCTTTGGGTTTCTAACTGGTGTCCCTGTGTCCACTCTGGCCTCCCTTGAAGCTATTCTGTGCCCAGTGTGGCAGGGATCCTAAAACATACATGTGACTGAAGCACTTGTCCCAGTGGCTTCCTCGCCAGCATCCTAGCTGGGGTCTGTGTTGCTCTGCATGGCCATCCCTGGCCTTTCCAGCCTCCGGCCAGCCCACAGTTTCCTCGCTCACTCTGCTCCAACCCCACTAGGTTTTCCCATCTCAGGTCTTTGCACTGGCCATTCCCTCTTCTTGGGATGTCTTTCCTCCAGTTCATCCTCCATATCTGAGCCCAGTGCCACTCACGCCTTCCCTGATGGCCATCTCTAAAGTGGGCACTGCCTCTGTCACCCTCAATCACAGCACCCTCTTCATTACCCTCACAGCCCATTCAAAGTTCCTATTATTTTGTTTATTCTTTATTTACTTGTTTATATTCTGTCTCTTCCATGTCTGCTCCATGAGCGCAGGAATCGCGTCCCTTTCCCTGTGTTGTTTGCCCAAGGCCTGCACAACGTCAAAGCTCAACATATATTCACTCATGTTGAAAAAATAAAGAATGATGAAAGAATTAAAAAGAAAAGGAATGGCTGATTGAATTATAAGAGAGATTTTCTTTGGTTTCAATTTGCTTTTATGCTTATCTGTAGATTACTAATGACCTTTACCAGCCCAATGAACGCAGGATACATGATCTACACAGGTCCCAACACATTAATTACCCTTGAAGAGAGATATTAAGGAAATTGTGAAGGAATGTCACCTCTTCTTTGTACCTAGCCCTGTAAAAGGATGCAGAGACCACTGAAGCTTGGGGACTGGTGTCTCCTGATTACCCTTGTCCACAGTGCTGTGAGCAATATTGAGTGTGAACCCACTGTGAGCGAGATCTACAGCAACGCCGATGGGGAGTTACAAAGAAGTGGGCCCAGAGACCCTGCTCTCTAAGGGAGGAGGCAAAACAGGCCAAATAAAAATATAGAAAGCTGTCAATGTCCCAAACACATCAATCTACATAGAACCAATTAGCACAGTAATTGACTAGACTTGTAATAAATTGACAGGAGGGGCTGTAGCAGTCAGTATGGGCAATAGAGGCACAGAGAAAGAGTAACTTTATAAGCCGCCTCTGTGGAATCAACCTGACTAAAGAAAAACTCCACGGAAACAGAAAAATGTCAAGGGAGTCCAGGCTGCTGGTTTACTCGATTAGGTTGTTTTTCCCTGTCACTGGCACTCACGTTTCACCCACAAAGCACATATTTTAACTGGCAGATTTATTGAGAAATCGAGCTGGAGAAATGCTTCTTTCTACCTTTCTTTTTCTTTATTTCTTTGTGATTTTTTTAATCAGCAAAGGCAAAAATATTTTAAAGGTCTTTTTGCACCTGCTTGATTTTTGCGATAGCTCTAACCTGAGGGCTCCTGTTATTACACACTAACCAAGCGGAATGGACGCTGTCCCTGGCCAGATTTAACCATGTTGATGGGCCATGTGTGGTTATGACTTAGTTGAGCTGTCTAGTCCTTTCTAGACAGTTCTAGTAATTACATTGGGCTTTAAGGGGAGAGCAGCATGACTACTTTCTGGAGCTTCGAGGCACGAACTCTGTTTAGGCAGGTCCTGTCCCCTTTCTGGTCTCAGCAGGCAGTCACCAGACCACAGCAGTCTACAAACAGCCCTTCACAAAGCCGCAAGGCACATTCGGGCATCTCACGTGTCCTAGGGATGGCTCGATCTAGCCCCATAGCTCCTGCCTCCAGAAATGAGTGATGTTGCCAGGGTCCTTCCTCTAAAGCTCTCCACATGTGCTCCTTTGCCTCCCTCCTTCAGTGTCTCACAGATTCCTCCCCAGGGCAGCCACCCTCAGAATAGGCACTTCGCTAGTTCACAGAATGTGCACAAGCCTGCCCCCCAAGGAACTTTCCAAGGAATGGGATGAACTCTCAAGGTGGAAAGTGTTTTCTGGACCTTGCAACAGCTTTCTTTGCCTCTTTGGAGGGTCTCCCTGAGGGCTCAACCATGCTATCCTGTAGATATTCACTAGGCGATTGCAAGGAGAGAAGAGGTAAGATGAGGCTGGCAAAGGAAATAGTTATGCTTTATCTCCAACATCTAGAATTCCACAGTGCGTTAGGAGCCTTCTTTTGTTAACCATTGTATCCCTGATACCTGACACTCTGCCTGATCTATAGTAAACGCTCCATACACACTTCTGAAGGAATGAATAAACATCATTACCTTGCAAAGGAACTCATAACCTTCCCTCAACGTGCTGCTAATTGAGGTCCGCATGTCACTGGCTCTACCGACAGCAATATATCAGCAGTAAAGTCAAAGTGCACGTGGGAATTTTTAAGAAAAGGAAGTTGATCTGATTGGAAAACTATCTTCCTCTCATGAGTAACGGAGACAGACATGATGTATTCTGCAGCCTTTGACTGTGGTACCATTAATCATCTGCATTTTGTAGTGTAGCTGGCAGTTGGGGCCAGGTTTGAAGATGATGTCAACTACTCTCATTTCTTCAAAATTAATTACTTACTTGATCCATTTCTTGCTAATTTCCTTGACATTAGTTTTTTCTTATGTATTTTTAATTTTTCCCTTTAATTTATATCTTCTCATAATTGAACCAACTTCCAAAGAGTTCCATGAGATTCAGGGAGACTGGCTCTGACAACAGAGGAATGTAAACTAGGAATGGACCAGAAATGGCTAGTGGCCAAACAGTTAAGCTTAGATGAAAGGGGTTGGTTTGTTGATTTGTTGGTTTAGGTCAAAGCAGTTTTGTCTTATGTTTTAGTTTAAACACGTTTCCTGTTATACCTAACACATATCCCCTTATCCCCTCCTTCCACAAAGCAAACCTTCCAACTTCCTTTACAAAAGAAAAGTGATTAGAGTAGGGTGGTAAAAGAAAGGCTATTGTTGGCTCATACAACACTAACTGGTAGCCAGAAACTTGGAATAACAATCACAAATTGGAGGTTCACACATGGATTTACTCCAGATCCTGGTATTTAATCCTAGTCCTACCTTGTGTTGATCACTTGGCTTAATGTCTAGTCTATTTTTCTAATGCTAAATCCTGACACATGACATCATCCAGCCTTGCCCCCTACACACACACACACACACACACACACACACACACCATTCAAACCTGGAGGTGTGGAGGGATGAATGAAAGGGTGGGCTGGTGCCAGGGGGTTGGAGGGGCAGGTGTTTGGGGAGATGCTGTTTTAGACAATATGCTGTCATTTCTCTTTGAAAGAAAAGAGGAAGAGAAAAAAGTATGGCATTCACTCATTTATTCATTCAACCAATATTTATTGACTGCATGCTAGATGCTGTTCATGGAGCTTTGCATTGCAAGAGGCGGGGTAGGAGTAGGGAGTGAACCCAGAGATTTGCAGATGTAGCCCCCATCTTTCAACAATTGTCGACCCCTCCTACTTCTGAGAATACAAAAGTGTTCCTCTAAATCAGATTATTAATGGAATTCAGGAAAAGATAGGAGCCTAACAAAAACACAAAAACTACTAATAAGTTGTCTCTCAACTCCCACATCCACTTATGTCGAAACTTGGGTTGTTAATTGGGCCAGGGTCCCACCCTTGGGGCACAAGAGGAATCAGTGTCTGCATCTGTATGCAGGCAGCGGAGCCAGAAGGCACAGGCTTTGAATCTCAGGTAAAAGAGAAGGCTGATAGAGCTGGACATTTTCATAAAATTTTCCCCCTTTGGAGGATGCACCTGACAGCTCCTTTGCACTTAAAAGGCAGTAACACCCAGGCTGCTTATCACATAAGCTTCCCTAGGGATCCTTTTCCACAGAGAGCACATGCTTATCGCCCCTACTCCCCCAACCGCCCCCTCCCCCCAAAAAATCCCTCTCATATGGGAGGGGGAGGTTGCACTTATTTCCGGGTCTTTTCCCAGGAAAGGGGCTGCAACTGGGACTGAAAATTGTTGCCAAAAGATGTGATGCTGATCCTGATTTTTAGAATGGAGGTTTGACCCCCCCTGTTACATTAGCCTGGTTTGTAGGCATTTGTGACTTCTTTAAAATATACGTCAGTGTTTCTGTGAAGAGCAAATTTACCCCGGGCAAGTTTTACTGATATCTCCTTAAAATTTTTATTAGTTCCTATTTTGTTCAAAAACAGTGAGCTGAACTGCAAATTTCATTACAATAATGCTAATAATAATAGTAATAATAATATGAGTCACAACGCTTTGAACACTTACCAAATGCTAGACATTGTGCTTTCTATGTAGTATTGTATTCAATCCTTACATAATCCTTACTGGGAAGATAGGTATTAATAGCTCTATTTTACAGACATGGAACTGAGTCTCACAGCCATTAAGGAATCTTCTCAAGAGCCACAATTAATAAAAATTTTGATGCATATCTGTCTGACTTTAAATCCTTGATACAAACAACTACATTGAACTCCTTCCATTGCAACGTCAGTTGAGTTAACCTATTCAGGCTTGAGCCAGGCGTTATTGAATGTTGCATTCTGTTATCAGAACTAGAAATCATTTGCTGAGTATATAGAGTCACAGAACATGAGAAGGAGAAGAAATTCTAAATATCATCTAATTCAAGCATATTATACACATGAGAAAATTATTTTGAAGAGGGTTAAGTAATTTACCCAAGGTCACCTGGCTGGCCAATGGCTCAACTGAGACCAAGAACCCAGGTATCTTGACTCCTCTTCTACTGCTCCTTCCCTCAACACGCTGCCTTATAGTAAGATGGGCAATATAGACATATTACTGCTTAAGACCCAAGGCACTCATCCCCAAAGATGTGAAAAACCCAAGTGATGTCAAGTTCAGATTGTCACATTTGATGTAGACTCTCTCCTTGCATCAACATTTATCTTGTAATTTTTTTTCCCAACATATTTTTTGCAAAGATAAACTGTTAGTTGTGGGATGGAGCCCATAACTTAAGATCAAGACAAAAGTCCTGGTAGATATATGTATTGTACTATTAAGCCTGTAGCCATATGCTTATTTCTCTTGGGTCTACGTTATCATGGCCAGCCCACTAAAGCATTGATCTACATATTGGATAAAAGAGGATGGGCTAAACAAATAAGTCCTTCTTAGCTTGCTGAATCTGGGCAATGGAACAAGTTTGGCCAGAAGTAGAGTTTCTTCTCCTCATATCCCATCAGAGAAATCAGGCTTCTGTGTTCTCCACAGTCATGTTAGTTATCAGTTTGATATTTACCGAGTAACTTCTGTATGCCCCACATTATGCTTGAAGCTATGCGAATTCAAAAAAAAATTACAAAGCCTTTATGTTTGCTATTTCCTCTACCTGGATTGTTCTGCCCCCAAATCTTTGCATGGTCAGCTCCTTCTTGTCTTTTGGGTCTCAGCTCAAACTCATCCCCTCATCACCATCACTGAGGCCTTCTCTGTACATGCCATCTTAATCAGCTCCCCAACCTCCATTACAACACCTGCTTTTAGTTTCTTCCTAGTACCTATCATTATCCAGAATTATTGTTTTCATTTGTTACTTGCCACTTTCTGTCCCTCTTCACTAAGGTATGAGCTCCATAAAAATAGGAAACTTCTCTATGTCATTCCCCATTCCATGCCCAGTGCCTGGACTGATGCTTAAATACAGAAGGTGTTGAATAAATGAATGAATAAGCCCACTCCTGGGAAGCAATCAATCAAGTTGTGAAGACAAAGCTTACATATTTGGAGTAGAGGATACCATAAAATTAACTACTAAATTGTTATGGACAATATGTTACTATTGTCAAGCCCATAATTATGTGAAAGGAGTTTGACGTCACCACCAGAATTGCCCCATCAACTAAAACGCTAGCCTGGTTAAAATATGAAACTCCATAACAATCTGTGGTTTCTAGAGGGAAAAAATGAATACTATTTCTAAAAATCTAGAAAGAATGCTTGAGATAGCAAGATGAGGACAGTGTTGCCTACCGTACAAAGCCTTAAACAAATCACCTTGTAGCCTTTAATCCTGATTGTTGGCATGTTTCCAATTCCTTTCAGTGTCAAGCGGCTTAAGACTGCTCAATTCTGCACACAAGCTTAATGATCAATGGCTTAATCAGAGAAAAGTCCCGATCCAAGTGAAAATCATACAGGCTGGTCCTCTTGTCTGTGACACTCCTCTGTGGAGATGACACCAGGACAGACCTGTGGAGGCCACCATGCCATGGCTCCAGTGTTGAACTTCCTGGATTGGACAGGGTGAATAGGGACAATGAGGGCGCCTGCTCCCTGTTGGTCTTTGAGAAAAGTACACAGCCTTGCTATTCAGAATGTGGTCCTTGGACTCACAGCTTTGGTGTCATCTGAGAGCTTGTTAGACCTGCAGAATCTCAGGCCCCGCCCAGACTTACTGAATCGAAATCTCCCTGTTAACAAGATCCCAGGTGATAAAAAGGCACATTAAATTTTGAGAAGCACAGCTGCACAAGAAAGCAAAAACTACCCCAGTAACTGTGTCGTCATCATACATCACGGCCAAAAAAAAAAATCCCACAGAAACAATAAAAAATTCAGAAACCTCAAAGTGCAAGGCAGTGGATCTGCCACGAGGTTGACATCTGGCCCTGTTGCGTTCACCTTAGACCAGCATTCTGGCTTCAGTTATGTCTTAACCCCACCTCCATTTTGTCCACTAACCTTCCTATCTTAATCTCTTACGCCACTGGCAAGCTAAACAGCATGCAGCCATTCACAGAATATCTCAGTGGGTGAAAGTGTTCTTCTTATCGTGGCTCTGCCACTTACTAGTTGTGTGACATATGCAAGATAGTTAAGCTTTCTGAGACTTTATTTCCTTATCTATAAAATGGGGAGGGTAAGACTTAAGTGATATGTACGCTTGAGGATTAGCTGAGAAAGGTATGTAACATGCTGTTTGGTAATATTATTCATAGGAACTTCCTCCCTCAACCTACAGATCCAGTTTCCTCTGGGACTTGAAGACTCAAATTAAATCCTCACACATATGTTTAGGAAAGCTTAGATCCTCTTCGAAGCCTCTGTTTATGATAGCAGCAGGCTCAGCCTCAGCAACACCTTCAACAGGCCTGTGTGCCTGGGAACGCCATAGAACAGCTGTCTCCTCTAAACCCCATCTCTGCTCGCTACAGGGCTTTGCATGCAGCAGGCCCTCAGCAAACGTTTGTTGAATGAATTAATTAATCATTTAAAGAAAATAGCTATATGCCATAATTACTTTGCCACTTGAGAGCTAACTTCGTTATTGTAAATGTGCATAAAAAGAGACTTTGGAACTGGTTTGCAACCCTAGGGGTGTAAACCATGAAGCATTATAGAAACTTAAGTTATCACTCTTCATTCGATTTCTATGTTGTGTCCTTAACTTAATCAGATTTTTATGCCACGTACCACAATTATGCAAGTTAGCGTACAAACTGCACCAGCATCAGATACACAAGACTGGGGACTCTGCTGACCAGCACCCACAGACCAGGGTCAGAAGGCTGACTGCTGGTCCAGCTACTGGTTTTGGTTCAGCGATAGCAAAGATCTGTTCGCTATCCTGGGGAGAGGGACCAACTGAGTCTGTCTTGGACTGTATCCACCCAAAACCAAACTGATGGAAAGTGGAAGACATGGCATCCTGTGAGGTAGAAACACAATGCTGTGGAGGTGAGTTACTTCTTTCTTTGACTCAGATTAATCTGATTTAAGACCTCTCAGAGCCAGAGGGTCATCTTAAGGGAAAAACTCTCAGCTGTGTTTTGGAAGAAGAGGAAGCTATTCTTCTTAGCTTTCCCCATGGAAAGGAAACAACCAGCTAGAAAAAAACAAAAAACAGTGGACTATGGAATAAAATGTGCAGTGGAAAGGAAGAGCTTGCTATTGCCGACTGTCAACCCAGATAACCCCACTGCTGTGCACCAAAAGCAATGGCAAGAAAAGAAAGGCAATGGCAAAGGTCAGATCTAAAGTAACAGCGAAAGCGATATTGGAAAAGGGAAGGAAGAAAGACCCGAGGAGATCCACTCCTGAACGGAGCATCAAAAAGAAAAATGTGCTCTGCTTAGTGTGTCAGGTGGAGGATTAAAATTAAGCCCTTGGAAGTTCTTATTTGAAGAAGGTTCAATTTTTTTGGACACTTCTCTGGAATCTACAGATCTATAGCTCTTTATGGGTTTCTTCTGAAGCAAGGACAAAATAAAGGATTCATTCCTTCAACAAACAGTGGGTGCTCATTATATGCCAGGCACTGTGTCAGCGAGGAAGACCCAAAGATTAGCAAGAAATGGTCATATTGCTCTGTACTTCCTTCCAGAATTCTATTTGAAGTTCAGCTCTCTGTAGATACAATTGTGCATTCTGTTTTTTTCAGTTAACTTTATAAGTCTTCACTCAAGGTAACACAAACTTTTCAGGATATATTTTTCAATGTGTTAAGAGTTTTATTGTAAAAGTGGCACATGCTTCTTGTGGGAAAAGCAATATGGAAGTTTTTAGTACAAAAAATAAAAGTCCCTACCCGACATCTCTATCTTAGAACAATCAAATAATTTGTTCATTTATATATGTATGGAGCTATCTTGAGATTATATACACATTTCTCTCTGTATATACTATGTATATATATACTATGTATATATATACTATATACACACACATATATAAATATACACACATAGTGAGAGAGAGGCTAAAAGATTATACATCTATTTTTATATATGTGTATACACATATATTTAAATGCAAAATTTTTTAAACAGACAAGACCCTACTATATCTACTCTTTTGCAACTTGCTTTGTTCACCTCCACATGGCTGGGAACAGACTATCTCTGGGTGGAAGGACAGTAAACTGGTGCACTGGTGGCCTGGTGGCCTCTGGGGAGTAGAACTGAATTACTGGGAAATAATGGTGGGAGGAAGATTTATTTTTCACTTCATTCTGTTTTATACATATTGAATTTTTTAAATAAATAAACTTTTTAAATTAAAAAAAAGAAGAGAAATATGGAAGTGCTGTCAAGTCTACTATCATGGGAGACAGTTGTACAGGGAAATGACAATACAGGGAAATGTGAAGTGTGCCGCCAAAGGACACGTATGAGGAGCTATGAGAGCACAAAACAGGAAGCAAGGAACTCTGCCTAGAGCATCAGGGAAGGCTTGGTGGGAGTGGCAACATTGGAGCTGGCTCTTGAAGATTAGGAAGTGGGAGATGGTAGAACGGAGGAGGAACAGACGACAAGGGCAGACAGGCAGCGCATGCGCAAATGCTCAGGCCTGTGGACAAAGCTCAGCGCCCTCCTCCAAACCAGTGCGAACCTTGATTCTGGACCAAAGTTGGGGCCTGACACTGAGATGGGGTATCATTTAATTACATATGGCAATTTATAGAGTTGAAGGAGGCAATTAAAAAATGCAAACAAGGGGCCGGCCTGGTGGTGCAGCAGTTAAGTGCGCATGTTCCGCTTCGGCAGCCCGGGGTTCACCGGTTTGGATCCCGGGTGCAGACATGGCACCACGTGGCAAGCCATGCTGTGGTAGGCATCCCACATATAAAGTAGAGGAAGATGGGCATGAATGTTAGCTCAGGGCCAGTCTTCCTCAGGAAAAAAAGAGGATGATTGGTGTATGTTAGCTCAGGGCTAATCTTTCTCAGGAAAAAAAAAAAAATGCAAACAAGAAGCAGAAATTATAGCCAGGAAGGTTAATTTGCGGATCCTAAGGGCCTGAAAAGTGAGGAAGACCCTCCCAAAAATTAGGTAACTGAACAGACACCAGGGAAAGGAGAAAGATAGAAAGTTCCAAGAGGAGGGCAAGAGAGGGACCCAAGAGAAAATTTCTCAGTGAGACAGAGTAGTTTTGGAGACTTTATGGGGCATATCTATGGCCTTGAAGGGGCAGGGAAGCCGTCTCTGAGACCTTAAAACTGTTTGGAAGCAAATGCTAGGGTTTGGGATTGGTAGCAAGTAGCCTTGTATCACTGGAGTGGAGGATGCTTGGGGCAGGGAGTGGTCAGTGATGCAGCAGCTAGAGAGGACAGAGGATGTGGCAGGCTGAATAATGGCTCCCAGGTCCTAATCTTCAGAACCTGTGAATGCTACCTGTGAACGGCAAAAGGGATTTTGCAGATATGCTTAAATTAAGACTCTTGAGATGGGGAGACTATCCTGGAGGGTCTGGGTAAGCCCAATGTAATCAAAAGGATCTTTCTAAGAGGAGGGAGGAAGAGTCAGAGAGAAGGCCGTGTGACTCAGAGATAGGAGTGATGCATTTTGAAGATGGAGGACGGGGCCACAAGCCAAGGAGTACAGGCTGGCCCTAGAAGCTGGAAAAGGCAAGGCAAGTGCTTCTCCTCTAGAGCCTCCGGGAGGAACCACCTCTGCTGATACCTTGAATTTAGCCCACTGAAACTGATTTTGGATTTCTGGCCCCCAGGACTGTCAGGGAATGAACTTACGTTGTTGTGAGCCACCAAGTTTGTGGTAATATTTTATAGCAGCCATAGGAAACTAACACAGGGAATGAAGTCATGTTTATGCTGAGAAGGCAGTAGGGAGTTAGTGAAGGGCTTCAAGCTGGAGTCACGTTATTAAGTGACATTTAAAAACGATAATAGATGGTGAAACATAGAAGGGACTAGAGTGGCAGAAAACTGAAGAAAAGGAGACACATGAGGATGCTATTTCAATACTTCTTATGAGAGCTGATACTGTCAGCTCATACAGTTTTGAGAAATGGACAGAAGACACCTGTTGAAGAAATAGTTAGGTGGTAAAAAGAACAGAAGTTTGCAAGCGGTTGAATGCAGAGGTGGAACAAGCATTAAGAAAGACTCTTCACTTTATATTTTGACACATAATGTAGTTCACGAATCTATTAGTGGCTACAGAGAAGAGAGATGTTAATCACTGAGGTGCCTGTAGGATATCCAGGTAAAAGTGCTACACACTCAAGGGCAAATGAGGTTTTGAATCTCAGGAAAAAAGAAGGATTAGAGATGTGGGTTGAGGTAGATACAGAAGAGAATCATCCAGCAACAGTGAAGAAGAGAGGAGCCTTAAGGATGAAATCCTGAAAAATGACCAAAATATAAATGATTTCTTTAGAGGAGTAGGGGCAAAGAAGAATGAGAAATAAAGGTCAAAGATTTATGAAGACAATCTGGCCAGAATAGCGTCAGGGACACCAAGGGATGCGAGAAGTTTCAGGAAGGCAGACCTGGTCAGAAGGGACAAATTCTTCAGCTGAGATAGATAAATAGTCATAGAAGAGAAAAGTGAGCCTCTGATTAGGAAGCTCTGTTTCTTTCTCCAGAGCTGTTTCTGTGGAGTGAAGTGGTTGAAAGCAATCATTTAAAGAGTGAAAGGAAGTAAAGGAAGTAGAGAGAAGATGAACAAACTACTCGTTCAAGAAGTTTGACGGTGATACGTTGAAAAGAAACAGTGGTAAAAGAGTGACACGTTTATAAAAACATTATTTGGGGGGAGATGTAGGGTTGGGGAAGGGATAACTCAGGGACTGAAGAGGTTGGAAAGATTAAAAAGGAAGAGTACTGAATGAGTGAGGTGTGGAGGAAGCAGGGGGGGAGAGGAGCAGGTATACAGGGGGAGAGGTTAGCCTGAAGAGGAGGAACGGGTTACATTTTCTGAGGCGTGAGGGCAGAGGAGGATCAGAGAAGATATGAGTAAGTTTAGAAGTGCAGGGAGGGGAGGCTGGGAAATTCCAATTCTGATAGTCTTTATTTGCTCTGAAAAAAAACTAAGATAGGCTAATCTTAGACAATAGGAAATGGAAGTATATTTCTCACAGGCTCCAGTGAGACAGGTGTTCCTAAATATTCGTATGGCCAAACCACAGAGTAGTAGTGTGACAATTAAGTGCCTGTTGAGGGGAAGGCTGCCTTCTGAAGATGTGGCCGAAAATCCGAGTTTTCATCAGTCAGGCATAACGAAAGCATGTTACATGTTTGTAATAAAACCCACAGGGGAAATCATCACAGCAGAAGGCCTTTCACCACTGTTCCTACGGCCACCACCACCGCTACCACCACTGTGGCTAACGACAATGGCAGCCACAACAACAGTAAACAACTGCTGAAGGCTTTCCGTGTGCTGGCTTCGTGTTAGACTCTGGGAGTTTAAATTTGGATAAGGTATGAAATCTACCTTTGAGATGTTTCATCGGGATTTGCAGAGGGAAGAGGAAAATCTTTACTCAAATGCCTGAGCTGAGAAAGCTTCTCACATAAAAGGGACTCATAGGGTCCATAAACCATCAGAGCTGGAAGGGACCACAGAGGGCATAACAGGTGAGGACCCGATAGTTAATGCACTAAACAAAAGTCACCTGGCTGATTCTAGCATCCCCACCCTAAGTCCTGTGCTCTTTCCATTCCATTTCATTTCACCCCTGAGCAGCCTCTTTTCCATTCAATGCATAAGCAATTTTAGGTATCGGATCATAGGTACAAAAGTAAAGAACAGAGAAACTCTTTTCACCATAGGAAGGTTTTTAAAGTTAGAACAGGCAAGAACATATAATCAAAGGACTTAAGTCAAAAAGGTGTCACTTTTATGTCATGGTAGGTATAGTCCTCCCAGAACACTTGTCACCACTACTGTATAAATCCCATTTTGGACCAATCCTCTCAGAGTGCAGAAGAGTGGAAAAAAATCTTCCTTTGTCTTATGCCCTTATAATTAATCAGCAGAATGCCTCCATGCAGGCTTTTGGAATAAAAGGAAATTAGTAGCTAAGGAGGAGAAAAATATTTAAGAGTAAGAATTGGACTAAATAATAAGAAAGATAAACCCTATGATGTAGAGGTGAGACTCAGGAGTGGGGGATGGTATCCATGGACAACTGAGGGAGATCAAAATAGACATACCAAAATGTGTGAATATCTTTTAAGCTCAATAACAAGAAATGGGTTGTGTACATCATATTTATAAGATCTAAAGTCAACAGTCAGACTATGACAATACTAGCTCCTGAGTGACAAGAATGGCTTGAGATCAAGAGGGATAGGGCACAGGGCCAAGGCCATGGACAAATTTCCCTCCTGGGCTCAGTGTTTAATCTTCAGGAGACTGCAGTGCTCAGGAAAGAAGCAATGGGTAGAACCAGGAGTTCCGGGGAAGGTCAGACTCTCCTCTCCCAGCAGTCCCAGGGCCTGGCAATCCTTGAACCAGTGGCCAACAGAAAGAGAGGAGGATTTAGCCCTTTGGTTCAGTCACCAGGCTCTGGCATGGAAACATAAGAAAGCTTTGCCAGCTGGGACTGCTCTTATCTACATTTGCTTACATTACAGTCCTTTCTTGGCAAATTGGAATCAGAACAATTTTAAGATGCTGGAGTTTGAAGAGATACCAGAAACCTGTGGGTATGTCTTTGAGTTTAGAGGAATCAGGGCTTGGGGGGAAATCCTGTAGCAACTGCAGCCCAGACACAAGCTTCTTGCTTCTTCTGGAAGAAAATGCCCAGCCAGAAGAGAGGCTCTCATGCCTCTGCTACCTCTTGAGCAAGACAAAGCAGGAATTTGTGCAGAGCTCAAAGAACCAAAAGCCTCTCAGACAGGAGGGCACATTGTTCCCCAATGCAGCACTACTGACAGGAGAGGGTCCCTAGACTCCGAGGGACTCTTGGTCATTAAATCTTGGGATGACCTACTTCTCGAGTTTTCATTGTGCTAATTTCATCACTTGCCCTTTAGCAACTCACACATCCATGACTTAGTCTCATCAGAATGCTGGCCGTGAGCATAAGCTCAGGAGAAGAAATTCCATGAATGGCAATTCTAAACCAGTCTTGGTTGATCAGAATACAAATTTCCCAGCCAGTACTCATCCTATATCAGAAGGTAAATTCAGAAAGTTTGAAAAATTCAAATGTCTTATACTTACTTGGATTGAATACTAACTTGTCATCAAACAGTGGACAAGGATTTATTTGTGAGGCTGTTATCCAGAGCTGTATAAACACTTGGGCCAATGGAGATTTCCTCATAACATAAATCAGGAGGAAAAATGGGCGTAAAGTCAGGGCAGGATGGAGTGAGACGGGGTTTACTATGTAGTTATTGTATGGGGTTGCCAGTCAGCATAGGCTGGGGGTGCTGGGGGCAGGAAGTAGTGGGGAGACTGTGACACTCTCTCCTCATTCTCCCCTATGCCATGAGAACAGTCTAATATTTTCCCTTGCTATCATAGCAGAATGTATGGTGACCGGTAAAAACCTCTGGAGGACCCTCTCTATGATAACTAACACAATGACCATACAGTTTAGACCCCATCCTGCATCTAAAGTTTCCCCAAATACTCTAATTTTGAGATTTGGTTTAGCAAGCAAATCTTGCCAATTTTAAGGATGGGCACAGAGCATTGAGGCAACAACTGAATTAGTTCTTTGCCTACAAACTCCTTAAGTTTGGTCCTATGGATTGTACCTATGCAGCCAGTACTTGCATGGGGTGTAGAATTTGCTGATGAGCATGTCACTCACCTTTGCTGATGTCTTCATATTCCAGCCACAGTCGCCGCTGGACCTGTTTGTTTGGGTACCAGATGGAGCAGGACTCCTCAAAGCCGTAGATAGCTTCCTGGATGTAATGGTTGCCAAACTGGTCCAACAAGGCCACAAAATCCCCACGCGATGTAGCCCCATCCAGGGAGTGGAGAGCATTGCTGAGGGCTATGGAGAAACATCACCCAAGAGCAAGAATGAGGACTCACAATGTGGGTACCTGGATTCCGAGGCCACTCAGCCTCAAATGTGGGAGTGCCTATGTGTCCCAAAGTGATGCTGGAAAGCTGGCTGCAACAGTCAGGTGAATATTTCCATTTAGCTAAATCCCACGTTTCGGTTCCTAAGTGAAAATCTCTTCAAGCCAGTTGGTTATGTTGTTAACTGCGTCCAAGTTACACAGTACACTGCCAAGTATCCACCACGCCCTCTGCTTAAGTAAATATTTTTTTTTCCCAAGTCACAAGTCATGACATTAAGTCAATTTGTGAGCTCAAATATAGCATTTGAAAAAAAAAATGAAAAAGAATAGCATAGTCTGAAATAGAAACACAAATACCGGCAGAGAACATTTGACATCGTACGATGAAGTTATCACTTCATAAAACTTCTGTCGTGTGTATATGGGAGTACTGTATGTACAAGGTCATGGTGTAAAATGTATCCTAACCAAAAACGTTTGTAGAATATTGCCTACAAACATAGAAATTGATAATGAGAAGATAATGAAAGAAGAAAGGCAAGAAGTCACTAATACACTGCTTATATTTATTTCAGAAAATCCAAAGTATAAGGATTGGGAAATGGCGAATGGAGGAAAGGATCTATTTGCCTCCTCGCTCTCCTCTCCAGCCAAAGCTCTTTGGATTTGCTTTCCCTGTTTAAGAAAATTCTACTTGTTGGAAGGATAGCCCATGGCAAATTTTCCAAATTCAATACCTGGTGAACCAGGCCAGCTGTATATGGCCTTCCTTTCTACACACCTGTGTCCTGTCAGGACCAGGCAGAGCCTGGCCCACACATGAGACCCCAAGCGCAGAAGTCTACACGACCCGTGATACCACGTGTGGCTTTGAAAGGCATGAGGCAACAGAGATAGCCCATTGCTAACCCCTGATAGGCACAGCACCTGTGCAAAATGAGCTTGCGAACAGGTTCGAGTCTGTACTGCCATGTTTTTCTAAAACGCAGAGCAGCCTAGTTCTTTCCAGGTGTTTTCTGCACCAGGAGAGTTTCCTTCAGTAAGATCCCCATCTCAATCCCTTCTTGCCCAGCATAACTTCATGTCAAAAAAAAAGTTCTGAGGCCCTTTGTGTCTATGGAAACGTTCTACATCCTCGATGCATTTTCCTTCTCTGTGCATGAAGCTTTATCTTTTGTGAGTATATATGTCTCACTTCTCTTTATAATTCTCTATCTGTCCCCTACCCTTTATCTCTCTCCTGTTGGCCCTAAGGCTCTGCCTGCTTATTGCTGACCCTAAGAGCTCTCTCCTTGTCTGTCATCCTGTGCCAACATATCCTCTGGCTCTAGTTACCCTCCATCTAACACAGAGAAGCCGGACTTTGACATACACTTCACATCTGGTACATTCTTTAGGTAGCTTCAGAGGATGGAGTTGAGTGTGTTCTCCTAGTCCAAAGGGATGAGGTGGAATAGAGATGTGTACCTATATTAAGGCCCTATTTGTCAAAATTTTCCCATTTGCAAACTGCACATTAGAATTGCCCAAGTGCTAGGAAAATCTTGACTCAAGGCATTTACCACTAAAATTTAAAGAATATTTGTACAAGGGGTCTCTCTGTCCCGCTTTAGAACAATTTGTCCGAAGCTTTAGAATTCACCGCTCCTAACTTGCTAGCTGTAGACACAGAAAAATCCCCTCCTCACTCTGTCTCTATTTTGCTTACTTGCTGTTTAGGGTCATAAGCTGTTTTCTACTTCTCCTCCTCCCCTTCCTCTTTCTTGATCTCTTTCCCTGATTTCTTTCATTGTACAGAAATTCTAAGTTATGCTCTTTGCATTTGGAAAGTTTTGTTCTGTTAATTTATTCAAAAAATCTGCTTTTGCGCATCCTCTCTACCCATGGGGTGACCCCAGGAAAAATTACAAAATAGGTGTTTATCTTCAGCAGTTCCCAGCTTGCCCTTTCCATCTCTTCTACAGTCCAAGATAAAACTTGCAATTTAATCTCTACTTAGAAAAGGATCTGATTCCAGGTATTTGCCCTTAAGTGTGACTCTGGGTGAAAAGGTTACGTATCTCATGGAGTGGCTACGTTTTAGACTGCATCTTCAACAATGGGATAAAAGGCTTGTGCCCTTGGAAAGGAATTCCAAGCCCCTGGAGCAGGGGTGAGGGATGGCTTGCTGCTGTGCTCACCCTGCGAGACGGTCACTTGGTTGAGTTTGCTGTGGTACATCACAGACCGGACTTTCCAGTGCTGCAGCACGGGGTATCCAGACACCTCACTGAAGTTCACCATCCCTAGGGACAGAGGAGAGGGGGCTCAGTGTGCACGACTGATTCACAACTCCGAAGTCTACCAGGTGAAGGGTGTAATGGCGAGAAAATGAGACAGCATTCTTTGATGGAGAGAATTTCTGGAATCATAAAACAACTGCTGTCATTTATTGAACCCTTACTCTGTGCAAGACATTTTGCTAAGCACTTTGCATAAAGAAAGCCATTTGATTCTTGTGAGATAGGTGTTGCTATTTGCATTTTATAAATGGGGAAACTGAGGCTCAGAGAGGATGTTTGCATAAGGGCCTTAGGCCACCAGGTATAGCCAGGATGCAGTTCAGATGTGTCTGAGGCAGGGCTGGGGTTCTTAACCATTCTACCATAATATTCCCTAAATAAATTCATATAAAGCTCTCGGCTTCCTGTAGCACACCAGTTTTACTCTCTTTAATAGTTGCAGTAATTGACTCAGCTCACATACCTGATAACATTGATTTTTCTGTCCCATTTAACTGATTTGTGTTCAGCATTTAAGTTTTAATTACTCTGAAGCTGATAGTGCTATTTCTTCTTTACCAGGAGGGACAGTGTCAGCGTGATTAGGTCATTAAGGGACAGGGATGGCCCTGAATTGAGTCCCATGCCCATGCCAGACACCATGATAGACACTTTATTTGTGGTCCCCCTTTTATCGAGGGGAGAACTGAGGCTCTGAGTTGCTTGTCCAAGCTCCCTCTCAATAAACGCACCCTTGTAGCCTCTTAGAGAGGCTACAATGGGCTGTTCTTGCTTGAGCACCTCGGAGAAAGAGAGGCACTTTGTTGAAATTCTAGCCATTACTATAAATATAAAATGCTACAGACACAAAATAATTAGGCCACAGGAAATAAGAAAAAAACACCTTGCTAAGTCTAGAAAACCAATTTTAGCTTCATTTGTAAGCCTAAAGTTTGCTATATGTGTCCATTATAGGAATAAATATATATGCAAACATATGCACATATGCATATGTGTGTCTATATATATGCAAATGTAATGGCAATATATATAGTCAATTTAGACAGATATGTACATAGGTAGATAGATATTGTGTATGTATACATATACGGTCAGTAATACATACATAGTGAATTGTCTTGCCATTTGACCCGTGCTCCCTTCAGGCTAAATCAACTTATTTATTACCTAAACTGGATGAGGAGTGGGCAGGATTAATTAGCTGCTTGTCAACTCTGATCAAATTAGCAGAGTAATTGCCAAATTTCCATTGCTGTGTGAATCACATGGGAATAATTATTGGTAAGGCAAAAAGAAAAAAGGTCAGGAGAGATGCTTCATGAATCAATTGCTTAAATTTTGTCTCAGACAATCAAAGGTAAGTTAAACGAAGAGAAGGTGTTTAGCGCTTTTTCTTTTTCAAATGTTCTTCTTTGAGGGTTAACACTAAGCTTTGTGATGACAGTCATACCACTACCTACTCTGGCTTTTAGCCTTGATGTTAATTGTAAAAGCATACAAATGAAATTCTAACTTTGCAAGTTTAAGTCTCCAGTCACACACCTCAAAGGCACGTTTCATTAGAGCCTCAAATGTGCGTGCTCTGTAGAACGTTCTAGCTGACATGCGTTCTCTACTGACGTCAGCTCTTCAGCTTGCTGTTTCAAAAAGTCTATTAATAAAAAAACAGCAAGCTCAATAGACAAAGATTTTGCAATATACTAGAAAACGTTCGCTTTAATTGAATTGTTTCCCAGTGGAAAGAGAAACGAGCAGGAAATCAGGCGGCTGGAGTTCGAAGGCTGGCCAGGTTACCTCAGGGGATGCTTTCTGACCGCCATCGCTGGCTGGAGCTTCCTCTCTGGCTATCTGGCTAGGGGACCTTTTGGATCTCAGTTGTTTCACCTGTAAAGTGAGAGGCTTAGCTGAGATGACCTCTTGCTTCTTTTTCAATTCTATTATTCCAACCAGCTGTGTGCCTTTGGGCTAGGGGACCCACTTCCTTCAGTTTTCATATCTGAAAATTGGGGACAGGTGTATCCCTCTTGCTTACTTTACAGGTAGGTTGTCAGAGCAAAATAAAGTTATGGATGTAAAAGTACGTCGAGAAAAGATAAAGTGCCGTAGACATACATATGGCTTCCATACTGTTGTCATCCTCCTCTTCCTCCTTACCTCTCCCTTATCACCCCTAATTGTGCGAACCTGACATTTCTTAATTGATGCTTGTGTTATAAATTCCTAGGCTTTAGTTCAGAACAGAGGAAAGAAAAAATGAGGGAAGTTCAGATGGGATGTCGGGGCGTGGGAAGGGGTGCCAGTGGCCCAAATTCACCCAGGATGAGCTGAACACGTGAACTGCCTTACTTAACTGCTGAACAGCAATTCCACCGGGCACTGATGCTACACCAGTCAGGAGAACAGTAACATAACTGTCAGCACTCGAGAAATGTTGTTCTGGGCCCACTTACAGATAATTTTCCCATTAGTTGAAAAGAAAGGCATACTTTGATTCTTTCTCAGTGTGTCCTTGACATGCAGTCAGCTCTAGTTTTTTATTTTATTTTATTATTATTTGGGATACATTTCTGAATGACTCTTTTCTCAAACAAAATATTTCTAGATTTCCCCAAGAAAGAAAATTATTTTTTCCCTACCTACACTTGAAAAAAGAGTGACCAAAAAAGACCTACATGAAAGAAAGAAAGAAAGAAAGAGGGAAGGAAAGAAGGAAGGAAGTTAGTTTTCTCGTGTAATTTATTTGCAATACCAAGGGGACGTATTATCTCCAAAAGTTCTAAATCCAAGAGTCCATTTCCTTTGGATGACCTTCAAGAAGTTCCAAAGAGTTCAGAAGCTCTAAATCTTCACGCAGATTTAGCAATTGTGTCCCCAATAGGCCCATGAATGTGGCCAGCAGTCTCCTCTCCCTCCTTTGTCTGCCTCTAGAGTCTCTTCTTTTTCTCAACTAAGAGACTAAAAATATAAATGGACAATGGACAGACCACATCTAAAAATAGAACTCTGACCCACAATCTGCAGCAACCAGCCCAGGAAACCAAACTGTTATCTACAGTGACTAGCCAAAGAAGCTAGCCTACCATATGTAAGTCAGACTTGTAGGAAGTCAGACTACTGTCTCTAGCAACCAGTCCAGAAAGTCAAACAATCACCCAAAACAACTGGATAATTTTGGGGCCAAAATGACCAGGATTTGATTAATGACTGATTGCTTCCTTAATTTTTTTTTTTTGAGGAAGCTTAGCCCTGAGCTAACAACTGCCTCCAATCCTCCTCTTTTTGCTGAGGAAGACTGGCCCTGAGCTAACATCCATGCCCATCTTCCTCTACTCTATATGTGGGACGCCTGCCACAGCATAGCCTGACAAGCAGTGTGTAGGTCCACACCCAGGATCCGAACCGGCGAACGCCAGGCTGCTGAAGTGGAACGTACAAACTTAATTGCTGTGCCACTAGGCCAGCCCCAGCTTCCGTAATTTTTATTCTTGCTTTCAACTTAGGTCTAACCAGAGAAAGTTAAATATATCCCCTAATCACCTACCTAGAACACCTCACTCCTGGTTAGTCCGCCCACCTACATGCCAACAGCCCCCAGTCAGGGCGTGTCTGAAGCCCTCCCTTCTCTCCTCTCTAAAGCATTCCCGCTCCTCTGCCTGCCTTTCAGCCTCTGCCAAACTAAAGTGATGGTGGCTGACTCCCTTGCTATAGCGAGCTGTGAATAAATAGCCTTCGTCTCTTTTCATTTGGTTGGTCTTCATTTATTTCCACACAACTTATAACACCAAAAGGGCTGGTGAAGCTCAGAGTTCTTAACTGTTATTTTGATGAAGAGGGAAGCAATCAGCAAGAAGAAACACATAAATCAGTATTTTTCCAGTACGTTCTTCAAACCAATAATTCTGAAAAATGAAAATAGTTGTTACATGTCAGAGGATTCTCTAGTTAAATAAAGGTTTGAGAATTGCTGGATTAAATAAAGGAAAAGTGATTTCCTTCCTGTGGGCTTTTGGGAAGCCGTTCTACACTAAGGTGTGGCAAATTGCTGAGAGGCGATTCTACAGTCTTTCCAAACGTATTTGAAGTCAGAACCTAGTTATGAGTGGAGCACTGGTTTTTCATGAAAAAAAAAAAAATACATGGAAGCGCAGATACAGAAGATTCTGAGGACCGCTTTAGCTCTGAAATCTTCCAAGCTTGTAGGTTTGTGGGCATTATGACCTATAATAGCACATAGCGAGACGTGATATGATATTCTCTGGATGACTCTCAGGAAAGATGCAATTAAAATGTCACAAGGACTAGAAAGTTAATATGGAGGAACTTTGGTCAACCATCTGTTTAATTAGTTCTTCTAGTTAACCGGGGCTTTAAAAATACAGGACTGATTCCGTCATACATCAAAGGAAATATATGTTCTTGGCCTAACTGGTACCACTTCTTAAAATAGGTTAAAAACAAAGGCCGGTAGAAAAGCAGCAGGCCAAGAGAGTTCCCTCTACAGTTTTAGGAATGTTAGACTTCACTACCTCAAGGCTGTGACAAATGGAAGTGACCCATCCGCACATCCTTCTACTCCTTTTGCCCCCAATACGCCAAACTAGGAGAGGTCCAAGCGCACAGGGAAGAAGGACGTTTCTGTTGTGGATGAGGCCCCGCTTTTGATCTTTTCCTTATTTCTAAAGATGTAGATTCAAACATGGTTCTTCTGATGTTCCTCAGACCCATCCACCTACTTCTCCCAAGAGAGCTTCAGGCAGCATCCAGCACTTCTCTGTGTCCGCCCGGCCTGGTGACTGCAGGAAAGTCTCCTCACCACCACGATAAGTTGTGTGTGAGGTCCTGGCGGCTCTTTGAACAGAAGCCAGGTAGTTTATGGTTGGTGTGAGCCATGCTCTGCGGTGCCATCTTACACCTCCTTTACAAGGAAGGCATTTTATACCCACCTGGGAAATGCTTCTCAGCAAATGAGATGCCCTAACACTAGAGATGCAGGCTTCATTGACATGTCCAGAGGCTGCATTCTAATTTCTTCAGTTTAGTGTGTGTGTCTGTGGCTCTGTGGTCTCTCAGAGGGCAGCTGATTTTGACGAGATTTCTTTCTGGACCGAAATACATCTAATTGTTTTCTCGTTTGTTCTCTCTCCTCCTCCTATAGGAAAATACTATTTGGTAGTTTGAATGTTCAGATTTTCTTTCTTCCTTGGTATATTCATTTATTTAACAAACATATATCTCACTACGTGTCAGGAACTATTGTAAAACTTTACAAATATTAATTTATTTATTCCTCATATGAATCCCTTAAGGAAGACAGTATTATAATGTCCATTTATATAGGTAAAAAAATTGAGGCACAGAGTAAGCAACTTGTCCAAGATCACACAACCAGTGAAGAGTTGAGCCCAGCTGTCGCAGGCACCAGAGCCTATGCTTCTAGTCACTGTGCCATACTACTTCAGACAGACCTCCTTCTAATCCCTTTCAGGTCTACACTAGAGTTTTGAACATAACTTGACATCTGAAAGAGGCTTACCCTCAGCTCAATTCATTCTTCAACAGGAAAGAGAAAGGGGAGAAAAGAACAGAATAAGAAAGACGTAGAATGAGGACAGGAGAGAAGTAGTGGAGAAAGGAACAAAGCCAGCAATGGAATTGAGCTCATGTCAAATCTTCCAGCAAGTGATGCTGGGTTTCTGCTTGGCTGCCTTTTATGGGTCCATGGAACCCTCTGACCTGTCTTCTTTGGTCCAAGAGGTGCTATCTGGGGGTCTTCAGAGGCACAGAAAGGAGAAGCATCCCCTGAGATTCCTGCCTCTTCCAATCAACCCACAACTTCATTCCATAATGCACCCAGGGGAAGAGCAACACGGGGCTCAAAACAGCACTGACGTGCAGGGGGTGTTGGTCCCATCTTAAGATGAGGGCCACGAGGTCCCGAGAGACTGTGCTGTCCACTGTCGTACAGCTAGAAAGTAGCAGAGCCCAGATTCAAACCCAGTGTCATTTGACAACAAAGCTCTATCATTTTCTAGTCCCCTCCATGGGTCCATAAGTACTCGCTGGGGAACCCAGCAGTCCCAGTGTCAGATAGTTAGGCAATGGTAGCAATCCACCTTCTCTCTGCCTCTACCACGACCTGGTCACTTCTGCGAATCCACTGAGAGCTCTGAACTCTTACATATCAATTATCCCATGTGTTTTCCAAGCGTCCTGATGAGACGAGCAGGGAAAGGTATCATTATGACCATTTTGCAGATGATTATATAATAACATTGGCAATTTTACTGACAAATAATCCTATTAGTGTTCAGTTTTAGAACTGAGCTTTTATTGTGAATTAAGGAAATCACTGGCTTTGAAACCAAAATAAGTGAGGTCGAGTTTGGATTTCATGAAACCATAGGGAGCTGCCTGTTTTTGCCAGTTAAGTAAGGGCAGGAACACACTCACCAGTCAGGAAGTCGGGGTCAGGGGTGGGCTCCGAGATTTCCTCCAGGCACTGATTCTCCAGAGGGACAGTGGCCACCACAAGACCATCTGGCAGTTGCTGGTCTAAACCTCGAGCGAAGTTGTTTTGCCTGGAAACAGAGGTAGACCTTCATTTCTTGAATGAGACTTTCATTCAAGGAGCGAACCCCACTCCTTGGTGGGCAATCTATAACTCAACTTGCAATGAAAAAATTCTTTCTGGGCCAAAAAGTTCCCCGCCCCGCAAACCCCACTTGATGTACACGTCTGGAGTAAGAGGTAGGATGAGGGCTCAGGGAGATGAGAAATCAACCAGCTGAAAATGTCTACTCAAAAGATAGACAATATTCTTCCCTCCCTCCCATCCCAGTCCCTATGCCCTGACTTCCTCTCCATGAGATCTGGACATACTCAGTCTCCTCTGTAGACTGCAGTGAAGACTCCAGCCACCACAAGATTAGTTATGATGCCTCACCGCTTGCCTTTCACTAAAAGAGGAACTATTAATAAAGTCTTTCTGTCTGTAACAGAAAAAGCAACTGACTCTAAGAACTGGCTCAGATAATCACTATCAGTTTGCTTCTAAGAGTCGAGGCCCGGGTTGTTATCAACTGCTGGTCCTTACTACAACACTTTCATCATCATCATCATCTCCTGGAAAGCAGCATGGGTTCTGGGGGAGATATATTCAAATAGCCTAAGATAGAACAGGGACAGAGGTCAAAAGGAAAATCTCCTAAAATATTCCAAACCAATGGTTTGGAATTCCAATGGTTTGGAATATTTTGTTCTCAGGACCTTAAAAATAATTGAAGGCCCCAAGTAGCTTTTGTTAATGTGAATTATATCTATTAACATTTAACATTTTGGAAATTGAAAGAGAAATTTTTAAAATATTTATTAATTCATTTAAAAATAACAATAATAAGGGCCAGCCCTGGTGGCCTCGTGGTTAAATTCGGCACGCTCTTCTTTGGCAGCCCAGGTTCGGACCCTGGACATAGGCCTACACCACTCATTGGTTAGTGGCCATGCTGTGGCAACAGCCCACATAAAAAAAGAAAAAAAGAGGAAAATTGGCAACAGATGTTAGCTCAGGGCTAATCTTCCTCAGCAAAATAAATAAATAAATAAAAATAACAATAATAAATCTATTAAATGTTAACATATACCATGAAACATGAGGAGAGGAGTGCCATTATTTTACGTTTTTTGAAAATTTTAATACTGTCTGACTTACTAGAAGACAGCTGAATTCTCACCTCTGCAACATACTGTTTGAGTTGAACTATGTGAAGAAAATCCAGCCTTTCTGTACGTGGAAAAGAATATCCCCTGAAAGGCTCTCATAAACCCTAAGGGATCCTTCGACCATGCTTGAGGACTGATATTGTAGACTGACTCACACACTGATCCTTCCACTCAGAGGGAACAGAACTTGAGCATTTGGGTGTAGCTGTCATGGAAAATATTGCAGTCCTTGCCTGGGCAAGACAAAAATTTACCTAACACTTTCCTGTTCCCCAAGAGGAAGCATGGTTCTCAGATTCTGGAAGGAGGAATGTCCCATGATCTTCTGATCATGGGAGAGAACATAACCTATCCTTTTAGGATCACATTTACCTTGCTCCAAGATACAAAACTGTTTCCTGACTTTAAAGCTCTTCAGGGAAGAAGATCCATCAACAGCCCTGAATAATCAGTTCTGTGGACGTGAAGTTCACCTGAATGTGCCTTTCAGCACTTGTCCAGCGGCCACTTCCTTGGAATGGTTGTTGTAACCAAAGAACATCTCCCCAAAGAGGGTCTGGTTCATGGGAAGCTCCCTGATTTCCCCACAGTCCCCTCCCTCGGGGCAGGTCTCCGTGATGAGTTGGCAAGAGCGTCCATCCACACCAAGCTTGTAATCCTCGATGCACCTAACACAGTGGAAAACTCAAGATAAGAAGTTATTCCATCAATGAGCTGTGCCGTCAACTCAACCCAATAGACCGGGAAGAAATGCCTTTGGGAGAATGTTGGATGGCTAAAGATTATGAACATCCCAGTTCCATTTTGTCCCCTTTATAATTCAGTTTCTTAAGCCTATAAAGCGAGTCTCCTTCCATGATGTGATCACACAGAACCTCTCGCCTTTCCTCTGCAGCTTTCCTGTCAGGTTTTTGGTGTGCTCTCTCCTCTAATAAGTGCATATTTTCCCAGATAGGTCAGGGTAAGAATCGCTGGAGATAACTTATAAATAAGTTAACACATTTAAACCCAAGATACTCTAGAGCCTTTCTCCAGAACCATCTATATGGCCAGACCCTGCATCTGTTTGGAGGGTAATTAGGCAGCAAAACGAATGACACTGTGCTTAAGAAATTAATAACCTTCTAATCTGGTCCTGTGACAAGTCAACTAAGAAATTAGAAACATTGATCATTTTCTGGCTGTATTCTGTTTGAATGTATCCAAACACGAGATCAACCCATATTAACTCGCCTCCATCAGTGTGGCCTGCCTGAACCAAATGGATGCTACGGCACGCTGTGTGAACACTTCTTTAGCAGCCTCCCCATTAAGCATATAGTCACTCTAATGAAGAACAATACTAATGCTGGTAAACACGGGTCAGTGACCCTTAAGTCATTAACTGGACCTTATGTGTAGTTATAATGAGAAGAATATAATCCGTTAATTCACGTATGAATGACTTTGATAAAGCTGTCATTTAAAAAGCATACTGATTTAATTTGGGTCTCTCCTCAGAAATATACCAGATTTAGAATTTATAGATGATCATGACATTAAAACACATCATTTATTACTATCTGAGATATTTGTTGTAATAATATAAAAATGTCTGTTCTATATAGGGGAATAAATAATCATAGTTTTAAGTGATGAGAAGGAATATTGTAATGGTAATGACACTGTCCTTTACTGGGTGACCTTGGGTCAGTTGATTAAACTCTCTGAACTTCAGTTTCCACATCCGTGAAAGGGGGAAAAACTAGCTGCTTCGTTGGGTTGTTGAGAAGATTAAGTGAGATAATGAACTTAAAGGACGTCCATTGTACCTAGCATACAGCGGGTATTCATTAAATGCTGCTGTCGTTATTATTAGCAGAGGTACAAACAGGCCCACTCTAGTGCAACTTTAACAGCTCATTTTCCCCATTTACATGTTTGTGTGAACAGTGTGAGTAGAGCTCTTCAGTCATAAGTGCACGTGATCTGGCCTTCGTATAAGAACCTCACATCAAGGACTTCTATTGGCAGGCTACAGAGAGTGGCTTGGAGACCGCTAAATACACACATGTACCAAACTCTGCTTGAAAGGGGAAAGTCCACTTAGGGAGCTACTGCATTAGTCCATGCACCAGATGTGACTCGAAACCCAAAGGACTTTAATGGCACCAGCCTAGATCTGGAACAAGAAAGTAAAGCAGCTCCTTCCTTGAGCAATAACATAGTGTTTCTGGAAGGAATTTTGAAGGTGGTTGGTTCCCTCTCAGTCCGTCTTGAACATCTCGACAGCTTCCCCTTCCACACTGCCCCATTTCCCCTGTTCTCCTTTGTGTTCACGGCCATGTGTCCCACTGTAAACTCCTGTGAGGGCAGAGACCAAGTCTCGTATCCAGCTGTCACTGCTATACCTAACACTTAACTAGGTTGTCTGCAAAACTCGTGCTCGCATGCATGTTTATTAAATAAATAAAGCTACGCGACTTCGGCTGAATTTAGCTCTATTAATTGAAGTGGGTCAACCACAATGATAACATTAGAGAGACATTAAAATGTAGATCAAACTCCCATTTATAGGATGGGAGTTTACAAGAAACTGAATATGAAAATTGCTCAATTGCAAAGAAATAGAATAAAATGAAATACAATAAAATAACATTACTACTCCACCAAATAATCTTTTCATGATTATTCAGCAGGCACTGGCTTTTAGCAACAATCTGGCATAGCTTTATTATTACAAATATTGATTTCCATTGCAAGCCTTTTAGATTGCGAGATCCTTGAGGGCAAGGAAAGGGGCGGGGAGGATAGACAAGCAAACTATGGGTATAGAAGAATGGGCCAAATCTTTATTTACTTTATAAATATAGTGTGCAAATGTCTTTAAATATAATTCCAGTCAGCGATGTAAATTTAAATGTTGAGGGAACCACAGAACTTTCAAGAAACCAAGGAGGCCTGAATTCTAATCCTAATCTTCCCACTTACTGACTCCCCAGTCTTGAGGGAGTCACTTAACCTTGCTGTGCGTTAGTTTTCTCATCTGTAAAATGGGATAGCATTGCCTGCCTGCTCCCGCACGGAGTCATCCTCAGAACAAATGAAGTGAGGTGGGTGAAAGAGCAGATCCACAGTCGGGCTCTTTAACTACGGTGAGAAGCTGCTACGTCTGAGCAGGGCGGCTGCGTTCACAAAATGCAGGGACTTTAGGAGCAGAATTTAATTCTACATCCACTCCCCCTAAGATTCCCCCTCCCCCTCTTAGACAATTGATTAGTCTCACACAATCTTTCCCAAGCTTTTGGACTGTGGAATCCTTTTGTCACAAAACACCTAATTAACCTAGTTCCAAAAAACACAGCTTGGAAAATTCTGGTGTAAACGGGCAATGCCTGCGGTCAGTTTCCTCATCTGTAGGGGTGGGACTAGACTTTCCCTAAGAGCCCTCCCAACTCTGCCTTTAAAAGGGCTCCTCTTCCAGTCCTCCAGGCTTGCTCCTCAGAGTCTGAGAGCTGGTCTAGGGTGGCCAGCTCATTCAGATTTACTTTCCTAGTTTCAGCATCGAAAGTCCTGCAAGGCAGCAAGCCGGTTGGCCTCAGGGGCAGTTCAACTCACCCGCAGAACATGAGGATGTTGTATAAGGTGGGGTCCTCTGGGAAGGGCGCCATCTGCTGGAGACACAGCTGCTCACAGCCGCCATTGAAGCCGTCAGAGCAGTCCACCCCAATGTGGCGGTCGTAGCAGCCAGAGCTGTCCTTCATCGGGCTAAGTCCGGATGGGCACTGGCACAATCAGAAAACATGCACACAGTTGCGTGAATCAGGGGACCAGGTTCTCTGGGAACCAGAGTATAACCACTGGTGCCTATTTTTAGCACTCAGTCTTGAAATCATTAACTTTGGCAAGCAATGCATGAATTTCCCACTACGCTGGACTCCCTTTAAAAGCAAGTGACCTTTTTTGACATCTTGCTTCTTCTCTCTGGGCACAGATCACACATATTCGCATTAAAGCCAATTCCTCCAAACAGGCTGGAACGGAGCATTGTAGCAAGATAGAGCTAGGTGTGCAGGCCTCCCGCTTGGGCCCAGGCTGGCAGAAGAGTGGAAGTGATGGGCCAGAATTAAAATGCATTAGCAGAGATTCCTTTTGGCTAGGGGAAGGGAGTGCTTCTGTTTGGACTTAGTATTAATAAGAGTTTCTTTTAATGTCCAAAGCACTTTGTCAACGTTGGTACCGGACAGCGGTGTTGGACGGAACAGACAGAGCCAGGGCTTCCAGCTAGAAGGACGAAGTGGACTTTCTCTGTGACCTTGGAGGGAGGTGTGACTGCTCTCCTCATGGGAGTGACCATACTCACGACCTTCCCCTTCAAGGACACCCTGCGGAAGACGCACAGACAAGGCAGCTGCTACATGAGCACCCACAGGGGCTGCACTGGGCTCGAGCTTTATCCCAGTGCCCTGGACACTCAGTGTGAAGGAATTAGCTTTTCTGCACTGCTGCGTCATCAATAAACTCCTCAAGAACGACAGCAAAGGAGATAATCCAGGAAAAGATGTCAACCGGAATCTGGGGAAGACAAAGGGGCTTGGCGAGCAGTAGGAGCGCTCATATGGCACGCATCATGTGCTGGGCAGCGTCTAACTCACTCATTTTACTCATTTAACCCTCAGGACATCTCCTTGAGGTAAGCAGTGTGATCAACCCCATTTTACATATGAAAAAGCACAGAGAGCTTAATGTTCCTGTTCCTAAAGTTGCACTGCTGCTCACCGCAGGACCACACCCGAAGCCCTGGAGGCTGGCTATGACATCCATGACTTAGCTGCTCTTTCGTTCTCTTACACCATGCTCAGTCTCTCACACAACAGTGACCGTTTACCGAACACTTACTAGGAGCAGGGCGCTATGCTATGTGCTTTCGGTATTTCATCTCACAGCACCCTATATGAGTCTCATTTAATCGATGTGGAAACTGTTAACACTGCCAATTAAAGCATGAACTTCTCACTGCTCTGGATTCCGTCTGAAAGCCCATGAACATTTTTTGCCATCCTGCTGCTTTTGTCTATGCAACAGATCCTGCACATCTGCGTTACAGCTGATTCTTTCCAACAGGCTGGAAGGGGGCAAATAACTCGCCCAGGGTCAGGCAGCTAGTATGGGGCAGCGCTGGGGGTCTGTCTAGATCTGACCTGCTTTTAAGGACTGTGCTATACGCATACTGTCAGCTAGCTAACACACTCCTCCAAAACCAAAACCAAACCAAAAAACTCTTTCAAAACTTGGTGGAACCGTGTTCAACACTTCCCCTCCTGCCCTGCTGCCTGGATGCCTCTTTTTCACCGCTGCCAAGCACCTTGGCCTGGTAGCCCGGAGCTGCCGCAGGTGTGCCTCTGAAGACCCACCCCCCTCCCTCCCCGCTTCCGGATGGAAGATCGCAGCAGGATGTGAAGTTTGCTGACACTAATTCTGCAATTTTCCAAACAAATAGCCCCGCTGTGGGCCTCCCAGGATCCCAGCCTGGTCCATCCTCTCTCTCCCCATGAAGCCAGCTGGAATGCTGGAAGGTGACAGCATTTAAAGAAGTTTCTAAGGGCTGCCTCATGTTGTGCAAACCCAGATGTTCCAGAGATGGTAAACAAGCAAATGAGGCAGCTGAGGATTGCACCCTACATTTTGTTAGCCCCCCCACCCATCCACTTGCTTGGCCACCCAGCTGTTAGGCCAGATGTGCCACCAGAAAGGAGCTGGCTTCACCACTGTGAGGCTTTCCAGGCATGCATGTAGGTTGAAACACAAAAGTTTGACTGGAATTAAAGAGGCTACACTAGTTGCCATGAATTCTTTTTTTTTCTTTCCACAAAGTTGGGGAAAAGCCGTCAAAGTAGGGACAAAGCCAGTCCATCCTGGTACCAGCTAGCTTTCTCAGTCACCAGCCAGGACGCCCCATCTTCTCAACCACCTGCTTTTTTTCGGAATGCCCCATCAAGTGTGATTTTTGACACAGAGATCATCATCAAATGAAACTCCAGCAGGCTTTGTTCCAGCATTCCAAATCCTGGCACATCTATGCCTTGCCTGGCTCTGGTGTCTAGATGACCGTTGCTATGCCAAATTGGACCACCTGATATTTACACCCTCTTAGGAGGTTTGGAGAGAAGACAGTCAGCTACCTTGTCCATGTCGGACTTTTTTTGTTCTTATAAGCAAAGCTAAAAATAATAATAACAGCTATCCGGAATTAAGCAATTCTACATGCAGGACAATCTACATATATTACCTTCCATCCCAACACACAAGGAGACTTTTTTCCCCTCATTTTACAGATAAGAAAACTTAGACTCAGAAAGATTAAGTAGTAACTTGTTTAAGGTCACAGAGGTGGAAAATGCCAGAATCAGACTTGGACCTAGATCTGTCTGACCCCAAAGCTCATGTGTGTCCCTTCCGCACTGCCCTGTTGCTTTACAGGTGTGAGATAACCTGGATTCATTGGAATCCAAAGAAATAAGGTCAATTTGTCAAGAGTTAAAGCGATCCTATAGATTTGTGGTTTGTTTGATTGTTTTAAGCAACTCCTGGAGTACATTCTCGGAGTAATAATGGATTTGTAGGTTCAGCCTAACATTCTCTCTCTCTCTCCTCTTTCACACACATGCACACACACCCCCCGTATTATGAGTCCATACATTTATAAGGCAAACACTGCACACTGTCCAGAGCCGTGACCTTGAAGGCAAGACAAGATCCTCAATCACCGAAAAAGATGCAATTATCTTTACCACACTATAGCTTACTTGGGCTGCAGTTCAGAGTAGAACATTTTTGAAAGATTTCCAGAAAAAAAAAAATGAAACGAAAAATATAGTTTTCTTCTTAACCCTTGATGAACCAGAACAGCCACTCCCCAAAGAGTCTAATCACTCATTTCCCATGGTATAAATTTGTTTTTGTTTTTGCCTAAATGTTCCTTGTGCTGTTTCTTCATATTCTGGGCTCCTGAAAATCTTTGTCTACCTACAAGGAAACCACAGGCTCCTAACCATGCCCTCTTCCTGGAAGTATTTGCTACCAGAGCCCAGTTGTCAGGAGAGAAATCCTGTCTCCAGGAGGAGCTTGTATTTTCTCTTCGTAAGCACCGGCCATTCTCTTCTTCTGGCTTGTGGACAATCCCTCCACTTGTTCCTTAAAATAGAACCGTTTGCTCAGGATTGAGCCCCAAGGTCATATTTTAACCTCTCTCGGCAGAGGTTACATGTGGCACTCCCAGGGCCTTTATCAACTACAGGCTTGAGAAGAAAACTCCATTTATCATGGCAACAGCCCTCCTCCATCAAGAAGGCCTAATAAATGAGCCCATATTTCAGTGACCCCTAAAATACACAAGGTTAATCATCGTTCATGAGACGCTCATGGCTTCGTGACTTATTACTGGTCTAAGGCACATTTTGCTAATGAGATTAAAATGGTTTTCCCCATTCAATCCCTTTTCTTCACCATCTTTCCCCTCTTTTTCCACCAATGGTTTTTGGTTGATTAATTACTTAGGATCCTAGTCGGATCTCACTGAGCCAGAGACACACACACCTTCGTTCCAGATTAGGAGGTGAATGTCTGATGGCTGCTGAATATGAGTGATGGACACATGAGCCTATTCAGGGCTCCTGGGAGAAGGGAACAACTTCCTGCCGTCGAGCCTGTCTCGCCTTACCTGCGTGATTCAGAAGACACGCAACCATAATTCCCACAATTCCTACTCAAAATCGATTCTCTTTTTCTACACGGCTGTCGTCTTCCTCTCACAAATAATGATTTCCCTGACTTTCGGATGGGCTCTGACACGCAAGCCCAAGCCACGCAGGCCTTCTCCCAAGGGGAAAAGTTTGATGGAATTAAATTTATATCTCAGCTTCCTGCCCCCATTTCTCTGAAAACCTCTGAGGCATACTCTTCTGCTTCCTGTCCTACAGAGAGAAAGAGAGCTGGTCATCTGTGATGGTCTCTGCACATCTGCGCTCCAGTAGAGGTGAAATGACACATTTCGTGGGAGACCATTGTGGACAGCATGTGGACAGAGGGCAGCAGGGTCATTGGGTAATTCGAAGCTCATTAGAGCATAATGCTCTGGTGGGGAAGGTCATATGTTCAATACACGAGAAAGCGGGACAGCCGACCTCTCCCTTCCAAGGCCACAGTCTGCTCACCTAAGTACATGCAGACATCTCACAAACCAAAGGCTTTTGTTTTGGCTACTTTTGGGAAGCTGAGAAAGGAATATTAGAACATGGGCTTTTCACTTTTGTTACGGCTTTGTAAATCATTTTCAAGACTTTCAAACAAAGTTTTATATTAAAGCTCAAGAGGTAGGCTTGATAAGAAGGAAGATGCCGTGGTTAAAGCTGAAGGTGGGGAGATGAGAGTCCTGCTGACCAAGTCTGCTCCAATCCCCACTGTCATCTACTGCCATCTCCCACTGATGGCCTCCCAAGGATGTCTGCCACATAATCCTGGGACCCTGTGAACATGTCAGCTTACATGACCATAGGGGCTTTGCAGATCAAGTTAAGGATCTTGAGATGGGAGATTATCCTGGGTTATCCAGGTGAGCCCAATGTCATCACAAGAGTCCTTAAAAGTACAAGAGGGAAGCAGAAGAGAGAGAGAGGGGGAGATGTGCTACAGAAGAATGGTCAGAAAAATGCAACGTAGCTGGCTTTAAAGATGGAAGAAGGGTACCATGAGCCAAAAATATGGGCGGCCTCTTGAAGCTGGAAAAGGCAAGCCAGTGGATACTCTCCTAGAGCCTCCAGAAAGAACACAGCCCTGCTAAGACCTTGATTTTAGTCCAGTGACACCAGTATTGGATTCTCATCTACAGAGCTGTGAGATAATAAATGTGTGTTGTGGGGCTGGCCCCGTGGCGCAGCAGTTGAGTGCACACGTTCCTGCTTCGGCAGCCCAGGGTTCACGGGTTTGGATCTAGGATGCGGACATGGCACTGCTTGGCAAGCCATGCTGTGGTAGGCGTCCCACATATAAAGTAGAGGAGGATGGGCACGGATGTTAGCTCAGGGCCAGTCTTCCTCAGCAAAAAGAGGAGGATTGGCAGCAGTTAACTCAGGGTTAATCTTCCTCAAAAAAAAAAAAAAGAAAAGAAAAAGAAAAATAATAAATGTGTGTTGTTTTAAGCCACTAAACCTGTGGTAATTTGTTACGGCAACCATAGGAAACTACTACAGGAACTTTGCAGGACCTTATGGGGCTCCACAGAACAGAGAACCACTGCTATTGTGCCTTCCAGGCAGGGACCCCTGCCCCCGCCTTAGCAGTAAGGACAAGGGGTAGAAGTAAGACGTGGTTATCAGCAGTGGGTGGCGGACCTCTGCTCCGGGAGCCCTCCCAAAGGTTCTGTAATCTCTCTGTTGGAGAGTGGTTTGGTCTGGAATGGAGTGATTGCGGCTTGTACAGATCTGTGCCTTTCACGGGTGTTTGTTTCCCATCCCCAGAGACTCTATAAACAACAGGGCAATTATCTGGGTAGCAATTAACCCTGTGGGAGTCCATGCATAACTGAGAAACATGCCCTGCCTTCCTGGAAAGAATGAAGGTTGAGCAACCCCACCTGTCTGGCTTGAATTCAGTCAGGCAAATATGCACATACACTGTCTCTTCCCATATCTGCCTCTTTCCTGGGTTTCTTAAGGGCCAGCATGTTCTGAGTTCCTGGGAAGCCTTTCAGTTCGGCACCCAGAGGACTGAGCGTCAGGGTTTATGTGCAGAGGAGGAAGGGAGCCCAGTTCTCCCCCAAGTGCAGCTGGTGCAGCTGATCCCTTTGTCCCTGGTCCACCTCCAGATGACACAGGACCGCTCTGCTAATACACCAGGACTTCGGGATAGTACTGATGCCCAGGGGAGGCAGGTCAGCTCAAGGTAAAGTCCCCGGTCTTCTCAGTAGGGTCATAAGGGTCATGATGTGACACATCAGCTTTCAACCCTTCAGTCCTCTGTTTCAAGGATCATGTGCTTCGTAGCCAATGAGAAACAGACAATTGAATGGGCCTGCCAGTCAGCCTGGCCCCCTCTTCCCTCTAAGAACCACGTGGACCAGTGACTTCAAAGTGTTATGCTAATACCAGGCACCGGTATAATTGGGTGGCTTTCTGCAGTGGCTCCTATTCTAAAATGCAGTGATCTTATTGCAAATGCATATTCATTGGAACTATTCCTGCTAGCTCCGTCTCACAGATCACAGTGTTAAAAATATAAAAATACATCAGCACGGCTATGTGCCAAGTAAAAGGGGCTAGGATCACCAACAGAAGGCGTTTGACAGGCAAACCCTTAGGGGCTCAGGAAAGGGGCAGAGAAGTGAGAAGAGATGGAGAATATATCCGTGTGCATGTGTGTGAATATGTGAGCATCCTCAAACTCATATGGAGGTAGCTTTAGGGGGTGGGGATGGATGTTCACATATGTGCACACACAATATTTTAGTACTTAGAATGACCCGAGAGAGTAATGAGGAATGAAAGGCTGAAATCCGGATGAAGAAATGCAGCCCGAATAGTAAAAAAAATACGTCTCAGCTGGGAGTTCCATTAGACAGTGAAATCGTCTCCTGAGGGACCCGGTTGGGAAGCTCATTGCTTAAGACATCTGAAAGTGGACCAGGCAAAGGGAGGGGAGCATGGTGGAGCATCAGCTCACCCCTGGCTGCCTTTGGAAGACACAACCTACAGAGTGCTTTTCTTTGTATTTTCCTGATAGTCCTCTCTGTTCTGGTTTGCCTGTCTTTTGATTGACCTGCCAGGTTCTCCGTCTACTTGCTCCTCAGTGTTCTCTCTTTCCCTTTTCTTTTCTTCATTTTCTCTCCCTTCTCAGATGAATCAGGCTTCTGTCAGCTACTGCCTAGCCTGTGAAAGTCTGGGGAAGCCTAAGGGCTGAGAGAGTCCCACCCTGGATCCCAGGGACATATCCGTCTTTGATGGAGAGCAGCTCCCTGAACAGAGCAGGTGCTCAGAGACAGGAAGATGAGGGTGTGAAAGATGGCATGGGCCCAGCATCCTCACAGCTTGCCCCTGCTCTGAGTCCCCTTGCAAGAGCACAGCTGTCAGATTGAGAAGCAAGATGAGGCACCATATTCTCCCTGGAGCTGTAAGCTCCTGGTCTTGCCCCCAAAACACTGCAGAACTACATGTCTCAATAAATCATCTCTCCCTCTCCTTTGTGCCCACTTTATGCACAGCTTTCCTGCCTCCCTTCTCTGCCCCATTCCCTCTCCTCTCAGTGAGGATTTCATCATTCTGCCCCTAAAAGAAGAGAGGGCTGGAAACAGACAATAGTGTTGATGGACATGAAAGTGACCAATAGAAAGGCACCAGCAGCTGATGGCTTCATCTGCTCCTGCCTCCATTTATCTGTGTGGTTCGATCAATCTTCATACCTTTGGCGTGGGAGCTGTCTTAGTCTATCATAGCCCAAATAGTCTTTCTAGTGAATAGCATCACATATTTTAAAGGTAGCCAAAAACCACATAGCTGATAACGAAGTAGAAAACCATCTTTGACAAAGTAGGAGTTCATTGACTTCATCTCAAAGGTGACATTTTTTTTATTTTTCTTCTACCATTCCTGGAGTAACTTACTTCCTTCATCATTCTGGCCTTAGGCAAGTTCCTCCTAAAATTTCCCATTACAGTCAATGTAATTTGACTCTAGCCAAAGGTAGGTTTCTTCTAAATTTCCTATTACAGTAAACATAGTTTATTTCCTATTAGAGTCAAGATTATACTATTTAGCAGTTAATTAGTTTTCAGATTGTTTGGGGTATCCCTTACAAACTAGCCTGAAAGGCTGGAAAGAAAGAATCATGCTATATAGTTCAAGAAATTTCCCTTGGATAGATACACACAGTAGGTACTCCATAAATACTTCTTGATTAATGGACTGTGATTAGCTCCTCATGTCTGTCAAGGGAAAATTCATAATTTAGACTAGATGGTGGTTACACCTAGGGAGGGATCACTCTTGACCCTCTCTTTCATTCACAATATAGTTTTATCCATGTACCTGCATTGTGTCTTATCCTGTGCACTGCTCCCCCACCCTCAAAATGACAAGCTTGACAGGGCACACATACCACACAACCAGTGGAGTCCAGCTTGCGATCTGAGATGCAACGGAAGTTCTTACTGCAGCCCCCATTATCCTTGCTGCAGTCACGCACTGGACCGAAGGAATCTAAGAGAACCTCCAGGCTGTCGAAGGAGGATGAGGTCATCAGCTCCTCCCTGCGGGGAGAAACAGCAGGAGATGGCAGGCATCAAGGGCTCCACGTACAACAAGTAGCATCATAGTCCGCGTTCCTATCTGGCCAGCTGGATCATGTCTCACTCTCTCTTACAAAAAGGAAAGATCAACCATACCCTGAGCCTTGAACTGACGAATTATGGACATTCTCCATACCTGGGAAAGGAGCCAGGGCTGTAACGCCTGGTCAAAGGAGGTCTAAACTTGGGCAAGGAAATTAACATTTTATTGCCTGTCAGTGCTTTGGGGCTGCAGGAAGTGCTTACAAACTCGAATTTTATGTCCTTTCCCAGTGCCTGAGCCTTGGGGTGTGCAATATTGACCCAGATAGAGTAGACCCCGGCCCGGTGTCTGGGGAATTGGAGGGCAGCCTGCCAACTTCTCCTTTTGGCTAGGCATGATTCTTTTCCCAGCACCTTGGACCTTCAGGTCGTTTCTCACTGAGCCTCCCAAGCCAAATGCAGGCCTCAGCGTGCTGGGGCAGGGCTCACCTGACCTCCACAGCGTCCTCCATCACTGTCATGTCTGTCTTACACTTCGCTGATGGGTTGATGGCCAGTTCAGCTGGTGGAATCACAAAGCTCTTGCTGAGAGGCAGCCACATGCCTTCCCCAAGGGTGTAGGTGAATCTGCAGGTACACCCAACACCAGGTGGTTATGACTGAGGGGATAACCACCCCCACCGGGGAGCCTGGCATTCTATCTCCAGCTGCTTCCTTCTCACTCCTCGTAGTCCTCTTCAGAAAGGAGAGTTTATCGCCATTTTATGGATGAGATGACTGAGTCTGATGGAGGCAGAGAGGCCTACTCCTGCTCACATGTTGAGACAGCTGGAGAACTGATTATGGTACCCACACACCAGCTGCTAGAAGTGGTTTTTATTAAGTTGTGAGAAATTGAGTCCCAGTTTCCTTGAGATGTGAAGCTGGGCTTCCCCTATCTTAAGGCGGATATAATTGGAAGCATTCTAATTGAGGAGACATGCCGGCATCCCACCATCCGCATCCCTCGGGTCGCACACCCACGGTGGAAGTGATGGCTCCTCTCTGTGCCTGCAGGAACCCTACCCAGGAAAAGAAGGGAGGAAAGCTCCCCTTTTCTGACTTCTGTGTGGTGGGAACAGAAATGACCAGAGCCAGGAGCCTCCAGGGAGGAGAGAAGAGGGAACCAGACAGGCCTGGATGTCTTCTCTGCAGCACTCCCACCCACACCCTCAGATAATGGCCTTAACCCTCAGGAGACAGGGAAGATTTTTTTTTATTATTCTTACAACAAGGGCTAAAAGGAATAAAAGAATCAATCAGCATTTCAAGGGAGAGCTTAAGGAAACCATGAGAGATTATTTGTTTATTTATTCATTCATTTTATTTCAAAGGCATTCAAATGCTCTGTGTTCACAGTCAAAAATAGTCTATGGGATAAAAGCCAGTGTGGGTGGGATATCACGAGGCTGTGGCAGTCTGGTGTCCCCTTCCAACTTAATGTGGAGGGAGGAACAATGGAAGGATGCGCACAATTAAACAGAACCCAGCACTGGTTCGATTATCATGCTGGTCACAGAGTACCATTTCAGAATGCTGTTCCTTTCTCTCCCTTAACCCACACGCTCCCCTCTCCACTCCCCTCTCCACTCCCCGGGATGCCTGAGATGCTAGGAAACAAGAGAGATGACGTGAGATCTTTTCTGAGAAATGCAACCCCCTCTAGAATGCTGGCCTCAGAGAATGCCCACTGACGGAGGCTCAGGCGTTACCAGCAGCCAAGCCACACAATTCTCACCCACTCCCTGAAAGAGAGCCCTAGGCACCAGAGCAGCTGAAAGGGGAGGAAGCAGGTGCCCAGGGGAGAGGCAGACCACTGAGCAAGCGGGATGTGGCCACGATTTGGGAGATTTCTTCCCTATTCCCACTCTTACTCTTGGATCTCTACTTCTCTGACCTGCTGGGCAAACCTCTGCCTTAAGCGGCATTGAAATACCACAGATGCTTCTTGCTCTGAAGGAGGCTCTCAACTCTTCCCACCCACAGGGACATGAGGCAATAGGTGGCACGGGGTCTGCACAGGGGGCTCTGTACCAGGTAAGGGAGGGACATTACTGGGGGGACAGAAGAGGGGACCCACTTCTTCACTCTTCTGTGAAGCAGTTGGCAAAACTGAAGGCATGACAGCCGCTTTACACACACACACACACACACACGTGCACACATGTCATCTGACAAGATTAAGGAACCAGTTCAGGGCAAGTGATTGCTGTGAGGTGCCCGGAACCTGGGACTTAAGGATGAATGTGAGTTGAAGGCAACAACACGCAAGTATTTGTATTCACTTTGCATTTCCTAATGGACATTCTTGAGATTAGCAACACTATGATAGGCAAGCTGGGATGGGGGTGCCACTAATATTGTATATAATATATAGTTTCAGAGAGAACATGCACAAGTTTGCATGGTACCAGGGAGGAGGCAGTTTCTTTGGACATAGAGGTGAGTTTTTGTTTCCTGTTTCGGTTTTAAAATGACCAAGTTTTGCGTTGATGCAGAGCAACCGATCTGTGATCTGTAGCTTATAATTTATGCAACAGATTTTAGGAAACTGTTGGGAGTACTAGCACATTTCTGATGGTTAATTTTTCTTTTGAGAGAGAGATTCACATCCATCAATCTCACAGTTTTCCCTTCCTCCTGTACATGCAGTAATATTGCGAAAGGAAAAGCAAAGATCTTTCCCAACTGAAACTGTCCGATGACACCCCAGGCCTACAGAACAAAGTTCACATCGCCAAAGACATCATTGCCACCCACTTCCGCAGCTCCTTCTTTCACTAAACCCTGCTTCACACTATGTGCTCCTATAATGCAATCTGACTGTAGTTCCTAAAATCGTCCTAATTTTCACACTTCTTTGCTTTTGCTCCTAATATTCCCTCTTGTTGAATTTTCCTTCCTCTCTTTTTTGTAGGACTCCCACTCACTTTAAGATTCAGTTAAGGTCCCACCCCTTCCAGAAAACCCTCCAGAACCTTCACACTCAACCCTCAGGCCAAGCAAGGGGCTCTCCTCCATGCACGTGCACACAGTCCCTTGTCTCCCTGAGAGACTGAGTTGTGCCCATCTTTTCATGCGTCCATCAGCCTCAGCAGAATGTGCTCTCTTGGATGGCACAGGACAGTTCTTCATCATCTTTGTATCCCTATTGCCTAACACAATTTCTGGCCCAAGGAGGCCACTCCATCAATCTTGATTGACTGATCAATAAAGAGATTTAGTTATGCTCTTTAGTTTGCACAGGCTACTGGGGAATATAATCTCAATTTTCAAATTTAACGATGGGAGCGGTGGTGATTCATTTAGCGGTGGTCCTTCATTTAGAGCAGGACATGGAGTAACCTCTGGGTTTAAATGAATTTAATGGTCAAGATGGATCTGGGTTTGATATTGTGAGGAATTTTCAAAGTACACAAAGGCTTCTGAGATGTGACACTGTACTAAGTTAACAAGAAAAACAGTGTAATCTTCCATCTCTGGTGCGGTCAAGGTGAAACCCTGCAGGGGAAGCAAAGCCAGGTGGGCAGTGAGACTATCTTTATCGAGAACTCTCAAAGGGGCAGCTGCTCTGTAGACTGGCTCATTTATCCTCACAACAGCCCTCTGAGGTTAATCGATTGGCCCCATTTTACCAATTTGTCAACTAATATTGTAAGAAGTTTAGCGACCTCCCAAGGTCACCTCTCCCTAAGTGGGAAAGATAGGGGTTGGTCCAATTCTTAAGTGTGGCTCACAGCAGCTTTCCAGTCCATGCTAGCTCATGCCTATGCAATTCTAAAGTTTTTCTTTTATCTGCAAAATCTACTGAGTAATTCCAAAAACCAAATATAGAACAAACTGTCAGAGAAAAGCTGTGTCCTGAAATTTCATCTGTCCCTCATTCATGCAGATTTGGCAGGAATTATTTCAAAAAGCCACCAAAGAGAAGTTGGGTGAGCATCTGGAATGCTTTCCCAAGTTGGGCCTTCTCTGTTGACAGCTGGTGGTGACTATCACAGTTGATGGCTCGGCTGTAGCCTGAGTCCTGCACACGACCCTGTTGAACTAGAGCTTGAAACTACTGTTCAGAGGCAAACACTTGCCAGAAAGCACTGGACAGAACAAGCCTGTGTTCTCACTGTGCCTTGGCGTCAAGTAGAATGTGGGAAACCTGATAAATAGCTCTTAGCCTGGCTTCTCCACTCTTCCCAAAGCAGGCCATTCCGGGATGAGGTATTGTGCCCAGGGATGCAGGTACACACTTGGGAGGAAGGTCTCCAAGAGATAAATTTGGTCTACAGTAGTCCCTGCCACTAGAGGGTCTAGTGATATGGAGTGATCCTAGCCACAGTGGAAAGGTGGTCTTCAGCACTAGACCGGGTTTGGTCAGAAGACTCAGGCTGGAGGTTCAGAGTCCCTTTGGACCCTTCCCAGGATCTTTGGGATTGTAGATTACCAGGATTAGGTTGGGTATCAAGGTCTTTTCCTAGTCTGGTTTCAAGTTCTTAGGAAATCTGAAGTCATCATCTACAAATCTTTGGTGAAGACCTACTGTGTTTAAAATTCTATGTTAGATATTAAATTGTGTGTTAAAAATGTATGTTAGATATTAAACACTTAAAGCCATATAGGGTACTACCCACTCCCTCAGGAAGATGGCCATTTCATTGGGGAAACAAATAGGCAAGTTAAAAATAAATATGAAATAAAATAACTGACAAATAAACATTATAGTCAGCATGTTGTGGAAATTTGGAGGGGGAAGAGTCATTGTGGATTGATGAAGTGCGTTGGAGAAGCTTTAGAGTGGCGTTTCTCAATCCTGGGCACAGATTAGAATTACCATTGTGCTTTCAAAAAACACTCATGCCCTGGTCCCACCCCCCAGAAATTTTGAATTAATTGGTTTGTGCTGGGTAAGATTCTTGGTCATTTTTAAAGCACACTGGGGATTCTCATGGAGGGTCCGTGCTGGAGAACAATTTTTGGATGAGACTGTAAATTCCTTGAAGTCAGGGACTATCATGGTCATATTTGTTTGGTCACATCTACATCATCTAGAACAGCGCCTTGCGATGGTAGATGCTCGATAGATGTTGGGTTTAGCTGAGACTTGGTCTAGACCACGACAACGGGTGGTGTTATGTTAGGAGGAGAATAAGCATTCTTGCTGTAGGAAAGAGTATGAGCAAATGTGCAGAGTGGGAAATGTTCAGGTTGTTGGGGCAGTGGATCAGTTAGAAGATCGATTTGACTAAGAATACAAAGTTCTAGAGAAGAGCAGCTTATTAAAAGGAAGTACATCGGCACTCAATTGCAGAAAGATTTGAATGTCAGAATTTAAACTTTATTCCATAGCCCAGGCAAACGTGCAGTGGCTTGGAATGCATCAGGACACTAAATCATAGGGGAGCAGAGTAGCAAGTAAATAGTCATTAGCATCTTTAAGAAATTACAGTCACTGACCAGGCCATAGAATTTTCCAGAGTGGCCATTGGCAACTGGTTTACTCAGATCTCAGAGTGGTTTCCGTTAGAGTTCTTAATACCTAAAATAAGGAGATCATCACATATATCTTTTATCTGAAAGATTAGTTATTGTCATGTTAGAGCCCAAAATGATTAATCACTTAGTGATTAACCCATGGCCTCCTGAGGTAGTTGACCGCATGGGTCAAACCATGCAACTGATTCCCTCTGTAGCGTTTGGGTATCACATCCAGTTGGCAGCTAACAAACTTGAGAAGAGTAAACAGTGCTTGTGGGGATGGAAACACAGTTTTGGTGAAGGTTCTGTTTTAATAGCAATTTCAGTAAGGCCCTTGTTTTTCAAAGTGTTAGTTTCTGACTTTTCGAGGAGGGAAAACTTATCCGTTTCAATCAGCCCGACTCCACCAGGCCCTCCATCTGCCTTATCTTTATCACCATCATAGGTCCTGGCAGACCAGCAGCAAGAAAAAGGTGGGGGGAAAGTCAGCCAGATGATAAATCCTTGTTGGAAAGTTTAAATGCCCAAGTCATAGTCTAAGGAATATAGCTGACATCTCTTGTAGCACAAATCCTCAAAGGCAGCCTGCGGCCAATGCCATTAATGTGACCCGGCCTGCCCCGAGAGAGACACTCGGGAGAGAAAGGGAAGGGAAGGCTCTGTGAGGAAGTGGTTCTGAAATCTGCAGTCTAGCTAGGGGCATGCCTTAGGAGAGAAAACACCGCAGTGGCCAAGTCCCATCCATCCAGAGCCAACAGGGAGGAGCAGGAGAAGCTGGGGCAGAGGAGCCAGCTCTAGAAGGCAAATGCAGGAGCAAAACTGACACCCAGGCCAGGACTGGCTGATGTGGAGGGTCTGGGGAAGGAGTCTGGAAAGGCAGCAGTGAATACGTGAGACTCAGCACACTGTTTGAGTGCAGTGAAAATGAAGCAAGTTTTCCATTTGCCCCACACTGCTCACCATTCCTCCAGTAATGTCATGCAGTAGCTTAATGCATCCTTTGACATCAGACAGCTGTGCAAGACTGTTTACTTCCTCTCCCAGAGGGCTTGCTAGTGGAGGGAGATGCATTCATTTCCATACTGCCAGGCCAAGCACAATCTCTGGCACTTAGTAGGTACTCAGCAAATGCACATTAGGTGAAGGTCAGACTGACAAAAATAAATGGATGATAAGATCTTAGTTTGGAAATAAACTTGTGTTCCAGCTAAGGCCTGGTGTACATTAAACTTTCTGAAAACGAAATAGTTCGTGGCTGGCACCCAAATTCTTCCCCTGCTTATTAACTTTTCTGATATGTCTTATTACTAGGTATGTAGGTAGAAATTTGGGAGGGACTAGAAACATCCAATTTGATAAGGAGGGTGGTAGATAAAAGAAAATAATCATGAAGTAGAGGTGAGAAAAGGGGAAGGCATGGGCGGGAGAGATGCATTTTGAACAACTTAAGACTTTATGAGGAAGGTGCGAATTAGGTGCAAAATGGAGAGGCAGAAACTGACAGTAATTGCCTGCTCTGTGCCAGTTTCTATGCCAGGGGTTTTCCTTGCATTATCTCATATATTCCTCACAACAATAGAGCCAGGCATGTAACGTAGCCCATTTAACAAGTGTGGAAACTGGGGGCTCCCAGAGGTGAAGTAAATTACTGGGGTTCACAGAACAGGCAAAGAAGGAAGCCAGGACCCAAACAGAATCTGTCTGACCTCAAAGTCCTCCATGCTGTCACTGGGCATGACTGCGGGACAGGCACTTTTGTTACTGGGAGGGCAGAACGACTGAACGTATTTCCTGTTTTATACTTTACCACTAGGAAAGAAAGTTCCATGAGATGTGGGACATGGTGCTTGCAGATGTACACAAGCAAGCTCCTAGACAACCACTTACCTGAATATTTTATCAGAAGGCTGTTCTCCCAAAACCAGGTCAAAGCCTCGCTGAAATATTGTGTAAGGCCAAGGCCTAAAAGGAGAAACATCATTCAATTAAAGTCAACTCAACAAACACTCTCTGAACATCCACTTCGTGCCAGGCACTATGCTAGGTTCTGGAGACCCAAAGACAAAGAGGACCTCGTCCTTGTCCTCAAAAATCCTACTAACGTGGACTCACACAAGACCTTGAATGCTGGAACCCAACCAACAACAGGATCAATGGAAAAGCCACTGCCCCACGAGGAAAGTGGAATCTAATAGACATGACAGTTGGAACTACATATAGAGTAAAATTATATTAATGTAGACCTCGCACAGCCATAATTCATGGTCCTTAAGATGTAAATTTAACATAAACTTAGCTTTGCCTCACTTAAGAAAGAGGGGCAGCATGATTTCTTGGGAAAGATGAGGCCTCTGGAATCAGACAGCTCTGAGTTCAAACCCTGGTCTTCTGTTAAACCCCATCTGACTTTGGGCAGATTATTGGTCTTGTTGGGCTTAATTTTATCACTTGTAAAAATAGGGTTACTAATGGCTGCCTCACAGACAACTGTGAAGATTAAGCCTAACTTTTAGTCCAAGGCCACAGCTCATACAGGGACCTTAGCATGTTCCCGTTCCCTACTCAAAATGACATGAATATTCTGGGTCTTTGACAGGTTCTAGATGGTTTCAAACATTTTAATGTCACTATTTCAAACAGAAACAACTGAAATGGTATTTTTAAAGGATCTTTAATTACAAGTCTCTCTAGCGAGCATCTAGCTGTTGTCCCATACACTTGAAGTAACAAAGCTATTTCCTTTAAATAGTAGGTATCTTTTCACTAACCCAGATGTCCAACTCTTAAATTATTTACCTATTCAAGCAAGATTTAGTAAATTCTGGACTTCTGTTGGGTACTAGATATTGTGCATGCTTGACGAATTGAGCCCTTGTTCTCATGGAACGTATAGTCTCCATGTATAACCCAATTATAGCAATGCAATAACTCAAGTTTTGAGGACTTTACTGTAGACATGCCTTTGGTTTTCAAGGACTACAAAGAGACAGGAGAATGAATCGACATAAGTACTTGGGACTAAACCTAATACCAAGAATTAACCCAATGGTTGTCAATGAGAGTGGTATCACCCAATGGAGAGCATTTGGGGAAATGAATGACAGTTGCTCTTGAATGACACAATATTGGAGGATTTTACCAGCGTTTAGAAGGTAGAGGAAGAAAGACTAGAATAGTGTAGTGCTCAGGACAGCTCTGCACTACAAAAAATTGCCCCACATCCTGCAAAATTTTGAATGTCTTATTGCACATTTATGTAGGTGAAAACCTCTGTACAGTTATCTGAGACTAGATGCTAACTCCATTTACACATAAGCACCAAGCAGCTTTCAGTATTTTAATATATGATGAATTTTCTAACTGCCTAACTACCATGTAAATTAAGGGAAGACTATACATTATTACTTAAAAATTTTACCAAGATTTGTTTATAATTTTGGAAGATCATATCATTGTCTGCAATGCTGTCCATGGCCTTTGAATCGTCAATATAGCCCGTCTGTATCAGTCTATGTTGGTCCTACATGTATCGTATATTACATGTTACTTTCCACATTACATTATGGTGAATCTACATTAGTTGCAAAAGTCTGTCAACTTCATATTTCTCCTATTGTAATATAGCAGAGTATCTCTTCATTAAAATAGTTATAATATCATTGTAAATTACTTTCTTATTTTTTCTCTTTTAATTACTCATAAGGCATTATATTTATTTTTGAAATTTTGTGTATAGAGATGTTATTATTTATGAATTTCATTTCAGCATTATAAAAGGGGTTAACAACATTTGTCATAAAATAGAGTTTTGGCTCTTAACCCAACCAGCTAAGTGATTAACTAACTAGTTGCAAGGGGATGCCATTGGGACTACATAAGGGAGTGGCTGGGATGAATGCGTTCATTTTTTATGCTTATTATTTATAACCACTTATTCCTAGAATTCAACTCAGAAATACCCTGAGGCAACTGGAATTGGATCCCCAAAGTACCCAAACACTGTGCTATGAATGACCCCTGCATCAAATGAACAGCTCTCCCCACGTGGTCTCCAGGTTTGTTCTCTTCATTGGAGGTGAACCCACACAGTGGGGCTGGAATCTGATTCTTTTTTGCTGAACAGTAAGTGGTGGCTTATAGGCAGCTAAAAAATATGTATTAATTCAAGAAAAAGTTTAGAAATTATGGGGAAAAATGTCCCATCTGATCTTAGACACCTAGAAAGTGCAATAAAAAGAGAAGAGGGATGTGCAACTTTATTTGTCTCTTGGGAAAATCACATTTTATTTACTCTCAGTTTAATAATTTTAAATAACACATTCTGCCTTCGAGTTATCTCTAGTACTCAAAACTGGTACAATGTGTAATTAGAGTTAATTCTTGGCATGGTTCCTAGGTTGTTTGAGAATATATTTTGAGGAGCCAAATTTTAGGACGAGCGTTGATTACAGCGTGAACAATTAACTGCATGGAATAACATAAATAAACCTGCATTCGAGCCATAGGTAATGAATCAGTGAGCCTGGGAACATTGATTAAGCACGCGTCAGCATGTTGTTGGGTAGGTCAGGTCAAAGAGACTTCCCGTTCTTGTAGGCCTGAACAATAAGGGAGGCAACTCAGATTAGAGGGGCACAGACGTGCAGCCCAGACTCCCTGCCATCACATTGGGAAGCAGCAAGGCCCAGTGGTAGGGTGTGGGTTCTGGAACCAGCCTTCCTGTTTAGAATTCCAGCTTAGTTATCAATCGCTGTGGGACCTTGAGCAAGTCTTTAATCAGGCTATGTCTCCCCTTCCTCATCTGTAAAATGAGGCTGACCGTAATAATTGTATCTACCTGGCAAGGTTGTTATAAGGAAGAACTAGTTAACATAGTTAAAGTGTTCAGAATAGTGTCTGGTATTTAGTGAGTGTCATATAAGCAATTGTTAAATAAGTTAAATTTACTGGTTACCTGAATCAAATTTAAATACTACAATAAGGAGAATCTCAAATTTGAGGAAGAGATGTCTTGCCTGAAGGTGCAAATACAAAATTAACACCAGGCTTAAACTCAGATAGTACATGTATGTGTATTGGCCGAGGAGGAGGCAAAGATGATTTGGGAAGACCACCACACCTAGCCCCACCTCCCACCCAGCGATCACTTGACAGGGCAGTGACCATACCGTATTGACATTAAATACAGAAAGGGGAAGAGCATATTGTGAAACAGCAAGAGAATTGAGAGTTGCAAATTGCTCCAGCAAAGGAATAAAGCAGAATTTGCTTATCTTCTTCCCACTAGTCAGGGAAGATCTGACAGAGATGGGAATTCTTATTTGATTTATTTAGCAAATATTTATGGAGGGCCTATTGTGTGTGAATGGTGATACTAGGCAACAGAGCTGGGATAAATAGATTCTTTTGTTTTTTCTTTTAAAGATTTTATTTTTTTCCTTTTTCTCCCCCAAACCCCCCAGTACATAGTTGTATATTCTTCGTTGTCGGTCCTTCTAGTTGTGGCATGTGGGACACTGCCTCAGCGTGGTTTAATGAGCGGTGCCATGTCCGCGCCCAGGATTTGAACCAATGAAACTCTGGGCCGCCTGCAGCGGAGCACATGAACTTAACCACTTGGCCACGGGGCCAGCCCCTGGGATAAATAGATTCATGCCCTCAAAGGAACCTCCATTCTTTCTGAAGAAGCACATATATGTCTAGACAAACAGCAGAGAATGAGTGAAAGGGAAGTGGAGTTATAGGAGATAAGCTAAATGGCAGTGTTAGCTCACTTGTCCTGGGTGCTGGGAAGGCTGTGTGTTGGCAGCACTTGGAGCAATAGTCAGACGAGCTTGGTGCATGTGAGTAGAGAGGCTATAGGGCCATACAGGAAAAATCAGGGGTGAGTGATGGAGAGCTGGACCTAAAAGCATCAAAAACACTTTGGAGCTGAGTGACCTGAGACAGACTGAGTGAGCAAAGGCCTCTGTATCGGGCGCTCTGGGGTGTAAGGCCAAGTAAGAAAACTGAACTGCCCTCACCAAAAAGAGGCCCATCACTGAGTCATATGTCCAGGCTCAGATGGAAGTTGCCTAGGGGAAGCCTGTGTGGGGGATCAGAATTTGCCACCCCAAAATGTGTCCCTTTGGTTTAATTATTTTTAAGACCAAAAGACTCAGAAAGAAACTTTGAGCTTCCCCCTAACTGCCTAAAAGAATTTAAGATAGAAGGCCTGCTTCAGGAAGGAGCTATCAGCATAAATAACTATAGTATAATGTGAACTTAAGTGTGGTAGACAAGGAGGAACCTAGCCAGGCCCATCTAATCAAAGTCCTCCCCACATGCCATTGTTTTTGCAAGGCAAACATTTGTTTATCAAACATTTGCTTTTCCATCTCCATGTGAATTGCCTGCCTCCTCTTTGAAGTCCCCAACCACTATGCCCAACATCCTCCTTTGTCTTTAGCTGAAGATGGTATTTAAGGTGGTGGCTGCAGCCGTTTTGGTGAGTTACTCAGTATTCCTGGGTTTCTCCCGTATATACATGTCATTAAATTTTGTTTGATTTTTTCCTGTTATTCTGTCTCATGTCAATTTAATTTTTAGACCAGCCAGAAGAATCTAGAGAGTAGAGGAATATTCTTCCTCCCCGACTCCTGAAAACAGGATCTATGGGCCTTTATAATTGTTCCTCTCCTCTCTTTGCTCTGTTTCTCACTCTATAGACTTGATTCTCTCAAAATGGCTGAAGTACGTGGTGGAGACGTGGCCTCCAGCAGCTCCAGCTCACATCTTTACAGGCTCAGACCACAAAGGAGACATTCCCTCTTCTTATTAGGAAAAAATAATCCATGGAAGAACAGCTTGACATATCCTGGGTGAGATGAGCAACCTGGACCACTCTCTGGCGCCAGAGAAGTAGAAGCATCTAAGCAGAGGACAACTCTCATTTGGTTTTCAGGGCTAGAGCTGGGAGGAGGGGAACATCAAACAAAGTAGTAGTTTCCCCCTCAGCTTCTGTCTGCTTATGGTGGCAAGAGTGGTGCCTCCGTCAGGAGTGGGTGGATTACTGAGCAGATGGTGCCAATATTAGTTTTGTGGAAAGAGCGCCCATCGAGGAGCTCAGAGATAGTGTCAGGTTAGATGGGGGCAGGAGGTGGAACCCTGCAATTGGAAGGAACCCTAGTCTCTTGACTCCAACTTAGATATGTGGCCTCCAATATTCTCTGAACTGCATTAGGCAACCCAGTCACATCTTCTTAGTTTAGGGAAATTAGCAGAATTAGAAGTCAGAATAAAGTCAGTTTGTTTGTTTGTTAATATCTTCATTCTGACAAATCAAGACCCTAAAGCTTGTCCTCCCTTGTGGGAGCTACAGATGGCCTACATTCAGGGGCATCACCGTCTAGCACAGGAACCATCTGGGATCCACTGCCTCAAGCAGGAACATAATCCATGCCACAGAGGAGCCCCATTGTAATGGAAACACAGCAGCCAGCAGGACACACATGCAAATTGTGTATACGGAGAACAATTAGTAATCGTTTATTTGCCTTTTTTCTCTCCCTGTCTCACATAATACCACGGTTTATGCAGTCTTCCCTAAGCACTGGCAATTTTCAAGCTTTCAGCTTCTCTCTTCAACTCCTGTTCCTCTTCCCCAAGACACATCAGTTGTCACAGGGTTTTTTTCTTTAGTTTTAGCCTTGGGCTAGGCCATAAATTGCCTGTGGCCTTGACCTGACTCGTTGCAAGGCACTTCTTTCACTATGTAACCTAGACCCAACTGAGTGAGTAAGAACTCTGCATGGCCAGCCCGACTGGATGACCCATTCATACTGGCCTTCCCAGTGCAGAAAGGGACCATTTCTGCCTGGACAAGAACCCTTTAAAGGATGTTTTTGATTAAGCGCTAGACCCAGTTTTCCACCTAACTATGGCACCTGGAGATGGAGCTTGGAAGCTTCTGGTGAGTGTGCCCAGTGATGGGTTTCCTTGTGGAGAGATGAAGACTCATTACGGGTTGGGGGGCAGGGAAATAGATATAGATAGATAGACAGACAGACAGATAAAAAATAGGTGCAGGTATAGAGAGAGCAAGAGAGAACACAGGTGTCTACGCATGTTTATATGTATGTATGTATATACATGTGTATGTATATGGTGGCTGTGCATACACAGTTCAGTGAAGAGGGAATGTTCCAGCTGGAGGCAATGATGAATGAGGCATTTCATGATGAGCTTTTAGAAACTTAGGAGCTTCTTTTGAACGTATATATTCCTCCACCTATCACCAAAGAGAGCATTTTCCAAAGGATAATAATTTGCTCACGGTTAAATGAAAGCACATCATTTTAAGCTTGCCTCTGGCCCCCATTAGGCTATGAGGGTGGAAGTATGGTTTCCAAAGTTTCTGCCCAGCTATTCACAACACTTTGGGGTCTTGGTATAGGATATCATATCCATGTGTAATGGGAGAGCTGTTGAGAAAATGTTCTTTTTCTTATCCAGGTAAATGCATTGCAAGGAAGGAGCAGTGAAACAAGGAGAGAATAGAGGTTCATTAAAAAAACAGTTCTGGAAAAGGTAGTTTGCAAGATATATAGGAGAAAAAGTAAGGAGAAAAGTGGTATAAATGACTTTTCCAGCTATGCAGTTGGCTGAAATATTCTATGCCTCAATTTACCTTAATGATAAGATAGGGAGATTATTATGGGCCCCCATCTTCACAACCCGTACCAGCTCTGGGAGGAAGAAGTACTGGAATGCCTGATGCCTAGATTATCTGCTAAACCTGTGGCTTTATCAGAAGATCAATAACGAGGATAATGATGCCCAGGTTTCTACAGGATGCTTTAGGGCCTTGGGGTCTTTGCAGATGCTGTTTCTCTACCTGGAATTTCTCCTCCTCTCATTTACTTAGATAACTTACTATTCTTTAAGTCTGGCTTAAAAATGACTTCTCAAAATAGGCTTCCCCTGGTGCTCCAAGACTAGGTTATGGCCCCTGGTTACTCAAGCACTCGCATTTTCTTTTATAGAACCGATAACTGTAATTAATATATTAAGTATTCAGTTAATGTTTTCCACTCATCAGATGTAAAGAACCCTGTCATCAGTATTGCTGTATCCTCACGGTCTAGCCTTGTACCATCACACAGCATGAATTGAACAAAGAACTAGACTGCACTGCACATAAGGTTGAGGGTCGGGCAGATTGGGTTTGAGACCTGCGTTGGGTGGTCCATTGCACTATGCAACTGCAGGTAAGTCACTTAATTTCTCTCAGCCCCAGTATCTTCATCTGTAAAATGTGGATAGAATAGTACCTAGTGTTGTTAGGTGAGCATGTATGTACTCAGCACAGTGCCTGCCACACAGAACAAACTCACCAAATACTAGTTATTGTTCATTAGAATTAACATTCCCATCTGGAGAATAGAAAAGGCATCTTTAACATTACATTTTAAAAAATCAATCATAAGGAACATGGTATATTTTACAAACTCATGTTATCTTTAAACGTGTGAATCTCATGTAAAGAAAAATTAAATACTGATGCGATTTTAGTCACTCTGTCTATTAATAGGCAAACAAATTCATTTAGAATTGTGTGTGTGTTTGTGAGGAAGACTGTCACTGAGCTAACATCCATGCCAATTCTCCTCTTTTTTTATTTGGGATGCCACCACAGCATGGCTTGATGAGCAGTGCTAGGTCCCTGCCTGGGATTTGAACCTGGGAATCCTGGGCCGCCAAAGTGGAGTGCATGAACTTAACCACTACATCACCAGGCTGGACACCTCATTTAGAATTTTTCATGCAGAAAAATAACATATATATCTGTTAGTAACCAGAAAAGTAGCTAGGAGTGTGGCTCTAGCGCCAGACTGAGTAGGTTTAAAACCTGGCTTTACCACTTACTAAATCTGTGCCCTTGCTTAAGATCATTAATTCCTGCCTTCAGACTGCTCTGGCCACTTCCTCTCCTTGTTCCAGTCATGCCAACACCACCCCACCCCCATGTTCCCTCCACATTTCAGAGCCTGGATCACTGTCCTCTCCAACACTTCTCCATCATTTTTGGTGACTTCAATAGCGACTAAGATGATCCTTTCAACCCTCAGCCACTCGGCGCCTTGACTTTTCTCCTCAAATGATCCTGTCCTCCACCCTCACAACCATGGTCATAGCCTACATTACCAATATCTGCAACCCCTCTTGGTCACAATTTGAAGAACCCAGTATTTGACCACGACCTCCTATCTTCCCAGCTCACTCCTCCTAAGGCCATAACGATTTTCCACCCTCCTGAGACTTAATATCCATTCATCCAACCACCGTTTTACTGACCCTCATTCACCTCACGTACTATCTCCCCTCTTTACTCAGATTAAATTCTGTGATCCATTAATATAATCACATCCTTTCACATAACCTTAGCTCTCTCACCCCTCATCGCCTCATCATGTTTGTCTGAAACACTCCAACACGGGTTAAACTCAACAACCCTGTGGCTTCATTTCTGTGTTTGCACTAATGAAAGCAACTGGCAACCACACTGATGGGTCTCATTTAAAATCCCACACCACTGACCTCGAGTGGGCTCTGAATACTGCCTAGTGATCAAACTACGTTTTCCTTGGCTGTTCACTCTCCCATCCTCTAGATCATTATTTCATACCGTCTTCTTTCTCCTCAAACCTCCGACACCTCCTCCCCAATCCTCACCCTCAGCTAATGATCTGCTTCCTATTAATTGAGAAAACAGAGGCAATCTGATTAAAAGCTTTTACCACCACATCCGCCCACCTGCCTTCCCCTGTGCCAATTACTTGGCCCTCCTTCCAGTAATTAGGCAGGAACAGTTTGTGTTCTTGTCTAGAATGCTGCCATCCCAACTCACCCTCTGGCACCGATAGGCACTGGGATATAGGGAAAGGATCCCCAGGTGAAAGTCACAAGTCCAAACTCCCTTCTGCTACTAGGACCTCAAGCAAATAAGAGCATCCTAGAGCCTCAGTTTCTTTGTATGTAGAATGGAAATCATGAGGTATAACATAGTCCACACGAACTTCCATTGTCGGACAAAGAGCATGTCAACGAAGTTCAGATCTTAGATAATCTTTGATTATTCATTTCTTAAACAACTTTTTTGTGGTTTTCATTCTATATTTGATGTATGTGCATGTGTGTCTTTACCATAAATGATCTCATTTACAGATAGAACCGTGAAAACTGACAACCTCTGCCTCTCTGTGGCTCAGGTTTCTCATCTGTAAGATGGGATAATGATAGCCCACCAACTGCACAGGACTAAATGATCTGACATGGGCAAGCAGCTTACGGTAAACTTGGATGCAGTGAGTTCTGAATACATGTTGGCTGTTATTATTCACACATTATTAAGAAGGCTGCTTCTAAATGTTGAAAAGGGCCTTTTCCTGAAAAAATTTTAGAAGTATATAAAATGATTTTGAAAATGATGATAATGAACAAAATGTTGTGACTCCCCCTCCCCCCCCATTTTGGAATTCAGAGATACAACTTTGACCAAAAAAGTGGCAATAAAGACAAATACACGCAATCCTGTTGCTTAAATTTATGTGTCAACTTGATTGGACCATGGGGTGCCCAGATATTTGCTCAAACATTATTCTGGGTGTCTCCATGAGGGTATTTCGGATGAGATTAACATGTGAGTGAGTAGACTGAGTAACGCAGGTGGCCTTCCCTGATATGAGTGGGCCTCATCTGATCAGTCGAAGGCCCGAATACAGCAAGAAGGCCGACCCTCTCCCCGATAAGAGAGACTTCTTTCTGCCTGGTGGCCTTTGAACTGAGACATCAGTTCTTCTGCCTTTAGACTTGAACTGAAACATTGACTTTTCTCAGGTCTTGAATCTTCTGGCCTTCAAACTGGAACTACATTCTCGATTCTCCTGGTCTCAGGCCTTTGGACTCAGAGCAGGACTATGCCATCGGCTCTCCCAGGTCTCCAGCTTGCTGACTCTGGATCTTGGGACTTGTAGCCTCCATAACTGCGTGAGCCAGTTCCTTATAATAAATCTTTCTATATGTTCTACAGCCTATTGTTTCTGTTTCTCTGTAGAATGCTGACTAACACACACATATACATACACAAATATGGAACCCACACTTAACCTTTTTGTCAACACAAAGTATGTCAGGGAATAAGCGAAGTGAGGGGATATGGGTACAGACCCCGGTTATGCAGGAGACATTAGTACCTTGATCCCTACCGCATGCCTTATGGGGAGAAAGGACGGACATCTGCTTCTGTAAACCCAGGGGGCATCAAAGAAGGCAGAGTCAGAGTCCATCTGTGCTCAGATGGGGAAAGTTGGCCCAGAAACCTGCAGTTTCCCTGTATATTCTGGGATCAAGGATTGTATAAAGGCAGAAGGAAGAAATCTTGAACAGTCAGAAAAAGCTGATAACAGTAGTTGCCATTTATTGAATGAACATTTACCACGTGGCAGGCAAGCACCAAGTTCAGGGCCATCCATGCATCATTTCACACCACCTGTATCACTATGCAGCTATATGGTTATTATCCTCAGGTTGCAAAGGTAAACAAAGTTTCAGCAAGGTTAAGTAAGTTGTCCAAGGTCACACAGCTAGTAAGGGACAGAGGTGAGTGCTATCATGGAGCACACAGTCCTTACTTTTTTCACAGCTTGCCTTCCTCCTCTCACAATCATGGACATAGAGCTGCTGGAGAAAATACACAAAGACAGCATTGGGTCTAGAGGCAGGTATGTCACCTGGATATTGGCCTGGCTTGCCCATGACTGGCCTCTAGGTGCAGAGTGGTGGGTGGGGCAGGTGTAGGGTGATGGGCAGGGTAGATTGTATCCGTAGTGCACAAGAATTATCTGATGTCTTGCCTGTGTTTTCACGGAGTAATGCTAGCATACTCCCTGTGGTATTAAAGTCACCTGTGTATCTGTCTTTCTCTTTAAATGTTCTCTCACTGACATAGCCACTGAATCTCCTTTATCCTTGTGTCTTTCATAAGTGACATTTAGCAAAATGGCTCTCAAGCTTTGGGGTACATCAGATTCACCCCATATACGAGCACAGCAGTTCTCAGTTGCTCTCATTCCACATATCTAAGATGAGGTCAAGCATCAGTATTTTTTTTTTCCTGAGGAAGATATGCCCTGAGCTAACATCCATGCCAATCCTCCTCTATTTTGTATGTTGGTTGTTGCCACAGCATGACCGCCAATGAGTGGTGTAGGCCCATGCCCAGGATCCGAAGCTGGGAACCAGGGCTGCCAAAGTGGAGCGTTCAGAACTGTAAACACTTAGCCGTGGGGCTGGCCCCCAAGCATCAGTATTTTTAAAAAGTTAGATGGATGACTCTAAACACACAAGAAGTTGAGAATCACTGACCTGACCTGTGCCCACTCACGCCATGAGTGAATCTTTATGAATGAGCTTGGTGTTCTATAAGATACAATTGCCTCCAAATGGAAATTACAATCTAGCCTAAGAATTTGCTGGAACCCACTTTTTAAATTTCTGAATAATAATGAGAGGGGAAGTATATTGAGTTCCTTCCTGTCCCTTTTATTGACGAATTAAGATTATCCCAAATCTCATTACAATTATATAAGATACACGTTTGTTCTTTTTAAATTGTCAGTCATTTTGATTTTAGTGGATCAACATTTCCATTAAAACAGTATTATACAGAATTGATATTTTCAGACATTTATCCACAGGAACAACTGCCACCCCCCCATACATACATACATGTGCCCATGCACATGCTCCACACATGCTCACATACTCACGAACTCACACACACTCACAAACTCACACACATTGCCATGGCTGCAACATTTCCTTTGGGGTTGGGGGGCGGTCAGATGGCTGGGAGGACTCAGATTGCTTTCCTCTCCCTCTCTTTACCTCTGGCAGCTGCTGTGGACACTGAAAGCAGGACTGCAGAACAGAGCCGCTGAGAGCAGGGTCCCTTGCAGGCCACCACCGGGCCTCCAGTCATTCACACAGGTCACCCCAGAAAGGTCTCACCACGGCTCAGATTTTTGGGGTGGGCTCTGCAGTCAGACAGATCTCCACTCGAGTCCAAATTCTGAATTCGAGTTCCTTGCCAGCTGTGCGAAACTGACCAGATATTTAACATTTCCAAGCCTCTCTTTCTTTTTCTGTGAAATACTGAAATTCTAAATACTAAAATACCGAAATTCTGTGATACCAAAAACTGCCTGTTACTTTTAGGACTGTAAGAAGAGTCACTGAGTGAATAAACACCATTCCAGTACAACGACTGAAATAGTTGTCACTTTCTAAATGGAAGTTTCCTTCCCCCATTTCTCTCTGGACTCTGAATCTAAAGGCTCAGTCGATTTTCACCCTGGGCTACTGCAGCCAAGGTCTCCAGTTCAATCCTCCTGAAAGTCTGTTTGTCTCGCTTGCTCCTGTCCATGAGCACAGCCTGTGCTAGGCGTTCTTGGACACCCACGTGTGCTCACAAATGAACAGGACATGAGCTTGGTAATGGATCTGTGCAAATCCATCCCTGTGCAAGAAAAACAGCCCCGCGCCTCTTCGCTGCTGTGTGCGACCTCTCTGTACAAAGCGGGGCACACACCCGGGGCTCCCTCCTCCTCCACAGACACACACGTCCAGTTCCAGCGAGAAGGAAAGAAAGTGAGAAGCAGTAACAAGAGGGAAGAGTAAACGATTAGAGGTAGAGGACGTGCAGAAGAGACAGCTTCTTATGCTTCTACGATCTTATATCAGGGGAAACTGACCACGTAAATAAACCAGGGAAGACTCTCACAGAGGACTTAAATAGAGCCTTACCTTCTCCCCAAAGTACTTTCCTATCTACTAATTTGTTGCAATTCAACATATATTTAGCAAGTTTCACAATTAATTCAATCCCTCACTCACTTATTCATTTCTGTAGTTACTTGAAAAATATTAATTAGCCAATTTCCATGTAAAAAACACTTTGCTAAACACTGTCAAGGGACACAGAAATGATTAATACATGTTCTCTGCCATGAAGGACTTCATTACTGTGATCCTGACACAGGAGAGCACTGGGACACGCAGTAAAAGGCTGGGTCCCTCTCCCAGATCATGGTCTAATGGGACAAGAATGACGAGTAAGCAATCCATGGCTTTGGGTTTGTCAATGTTTATGAGACAGCAAGTAAAAGCCATTATTTACGTACGTTTACTAGGAGTCAACAAGCCAAGTGCTTTACGTTTATTACTTCACTTTAATTCTCATAAAAACTTTGAGGCATAGGCATTCTATTATTCCCGTTTAATAGATGGGGAAAGTGAGGCTTAGGAAATTTAAATAACGTTAGCCAAAGTCTCCTAGCTAAAACATCGAGCCTAGTGCTTTCAGATGCTAAAGCCTGCTCTGACCTCCAGGTATGACCTCTCCCAGGTGCTGCTGGACCACAAAGGGAGTAACTGAGCTGCAGCAGCTGGAGGGGTTAGCAAGATGAGGACACATCCACAGTCCCAGGCAGAAATAAGAAGGTAGGATTGAAAAGGCTGAGTTTTAACTGTGAGCATCTGGCAAGATGTGCAGCAGGTAGCTAGATAAACTGGGCTGGCACTTAAAAGAGAGAGAGGCACAGAGATTCGGGGGGAAGACCAAGGCCATGAGAGTAGAAGAGATAGTACTAACAACAACGTGGCCACTGATCAAGCATTTTCTCTCTCCATTTACCCCTATTTCATAGATAGGATCACTGAAGCTCAGAGCGGTGAAATTGCCAAAAAATCATTTAGAAGATAAATGAGGTAAGATCATTCATTCGTTCATCCATTTATTCAGCAAATATGTATTCAGCAGCTGGCATGGGCCAAGCTTGTGTTCTGGAGACATAGAGGTGAACAAAAGCAAAGATGGTGAGGTTCTGCTTCTTGGAGTTTGTACTAATGAATATAAAGTCACAGTTGCTCTGAGAAAGGAATGTGGTCCCTGAGTATATAAGGTCAAGGACTGCCTGTTTGAGAAGGTGAGGGTTAAAAAAGGCTAAGAGATCTTTTTACATACAAATTACATTGAGTCGCTCCCCTCCTTTCAATTCCTGGCCCTCAAGCACCCCCCCCCCCCCCCCCCCCCCCCCCCGCACCACCTAGCCCTTGCCTACCTCACAGACACTCCCCCAGCCTCTCTCTCCCTGCTTATTACATATGCCAGACTCATGGCGTCTGACAGTTCCTAGAAGGGGCCAGGGCTTTTCCTCCTCCAGGGCCATCGAGGGTGTGGCAGCCCTGGAAACCTTACCCTCCCTCCAGGTCTGGCTGGTACTATCTCATCTCTCAGTTTCAACTTCAACACAGCCTCTGAGGCTCCGGTTCCCAGATTTCAAGTTACTCTGCTCCTCCCCTCACTTTATCATTTTCCATTAGCCCTCTGTCTATTTTCCCTCACTGTACTTTTCACAGCCCTAAGTGATCTGTAATACGTTTGTTTCCTTGTTTGTTCTAGTGCCTTCCCCACCAGAGTGGTCATCCCTTGAGGGCAGGAGCTCTGTGAGTCTTTTCCACAAGGTATCTGCAGCTCATAGCAGAGCCAACACATAGTAAAGCCCTCAGGAAAAAAAATCACTGTTTAATGAATGATTTTGGTGATTATTAATAAGCAAAAGTATGTGGTATTAGAAAGAGCAGTTTCTACATGTGTGTGGTGTTTGTATGTGTAAGAGAGATGAAGAGAGGAAGTGAGAGCGAGAGATCACCAAATTGAGTCTAAGGTTTCAAGGTAATAATTATAACACCAGCATCAACAATCTTCAGTAAGAAATTAACTGAAAATAAAAGCAGAGACAAAACATGCAGGTTTTTAAAAGACATTTAGGCAGTGAAAGTAAATGAGAAAAATAATATGGAGAGAGAATAGGGTCAAGGGATCATCTGGCATTTGAACAAGGGAGAGGAGGTGTCTCCGTATAATAGTAGATGCAAGAAAATGGCTGGGGGGGCAAGACTGTAGAGCAAATAAGAAGAGTCAGAATGACAAATTAAGGTGGAGAATTTAACAGTGGCAGTGAGAAGGACACATCCATTTTCAAAGACAGGAGTGAGAAAGGGTAAAAATGTGGAGAGACTGACAGCAACATGGAAGGAAAGTAAGGGAGCCTGTGCCCTACGGGTCTGATTTGGCTAAGTTAGATCTGAGGTCTTGGGCTGAGAGTGAGGGGCCAGGACAGAACTGGGTGCTTGAGGACAGTGAAGAGTAAAAATGCTTGACATGACCATGACAAGAGATGAGTAAGAAGATTGTGACATTGCTCTGAGTCCCTGGTTGGACTTACAGAAAGAATACCCATCAGAAGTTTCTATGGGGCTCTTCCTAGCTCTAGGAAGCCCCAGAGCAGCAGAGAAGCAAGCAAAAAGCTATCATAAAGCTTGGAAAGGCCAGACAGGAGTGGCAGAAGATAAAAAGTACAATCATTTGGAAGTGACTGTGAATGTATTTTTATAAATGGCTTCGCATGGGGCCTGGGCTGGCTGAGGAGACAATAAAGCCAGGAAAGGGACAATGGATTTGATGGATATTGAAAAATGAAGCCCAAGAGTAGAACCTTTGGGAGGATGGAATGGGGCAAGGAGAAGCTGGGGAGGCTGTGAAGAACTTCAAAGTTCAAAAGCTTAATGGTGTAGTGTTTTTCAAATAATAACGCCATCAAGGAGTGTCCTTGCTAGTAATCACCTAAATAGAGAAGAATTGGAAGATACGGATGAACCAAGACACCTGTTAGAAGGGCAAATAACATGCATGTTTCTTCATTCATCAAAACAACTATTGAGGATTTACTTTGTGTCAAACACCACCCTCATCACTGGGGAAGTAAAGTCAAGTAAGACATGGCCCCTCTACTCAAGCACCTATAGTCTAATAAATGAACCAGACAGATCAATGGATTATTATCATACTTGGTGATATGGGTGGAATTGTGTCCCCCAAAAAAGTTACGTTGAAGTCCTCATCCTCATACCTCAGAATGCAACCTTATTTGGAAACAGCATCCTTCCAGCTGTAATTAGTTAACATGAGGTCACAGGGCAGTAAAGTGGATCCCGACTCCAATAGGATTGGTGTTTTAACAAGAAGATGACCGTGTGAAGACACAGACACACAGAAAGAAGACCATGTGAAAAGAGAGGCAGAGATTGGAGTGATGCAGCTGCAAGTCGAGTAACATCTGGGGCCACCAGAAGCTGGAAGAGGCAAACAGGAAGCTTCAGAGGCAGGATGGTCCTGCCAACACCTGGATTTCAGACTTCTGGCTTCCAGAACTGAGATAATGCATCTCTGTTGTTCTGAGCCATCCACTTTGGGGCACTTTGTACTGCAGCCCTATGAAACTAGGACATTTGGTAAAATGCACTCAGTGGAGGATATTTGAGGTGTTATAGATCCACAGAGGAAAGGTATCTATTGGGGCCTGGGGGCCAAAGAATGCTTTGCAGAGAAGGCGGAAGAAACCCAATTCTGCAGGATAACTATGAATTGATTTAACAAAGATGGGGGGAGGTTCAGTCCGCAGAGAGACAAAGCCATGCATTTTGTCATGGAGATATAGCACAGCCGGTGGAGCTGTCCTCCTGGAGCCCAGCAGACAGACACCAAGCCTGGAGATGAAGCCAGAGCAGAGCCGGGTAGCAAAGGCTTTGTGCGCAAACATAAATAGTTGGAATTTTATCCTGAAAGATAATGGAGAGCTGCTGAAGGATTTTAAGACATGGGGGCAAGAAGAATGGTTAGCAGGCTGAGGGAGTAATCCCCATGAGAAGTGAGAAGGGATGGGAAGAAGTGAGCAGCCAGATTGGGGAGAGGGGACAGCTCTAAGGGAAATTAAGGAAGTAGAAATCAACAGGACGTGGTGATAGCCTGGATGTGAGAGTGAGGAAGAGAGAGGAAGTCAGGATGGAACCCAGATCTCTGCCTCGAGCAACCAGGTGGTGGTGGTTCTATTCACTGTGCGATGGGATCGAAAGGAGGAAGATGTTGGCAGCGAGTTCAGCTTTGGAGACACCGAGTTGGAATTGTTTAAGCTGGTAGGGTGAGGTCATGAAAGGCGAGAAGGTGAAGATCTATCCTGTTTTATTGCGTCAAAGAGTCTTGAGAAGTAGAAAATCAGGACGCAACTGGAAATACAGGTCAGTAGAAAGACGGAAGTGGCCTGACTGTGCAGAATCCAATTAGAAAAGAGATTTTTACAATTAAGCGTGCCCCAAAGCTTCCAGTTGCAACATAAGTGTGAGGCAGTGTCTCCGGAAATTTCCTTCTCCAGGGAGCTGGCCAATCCACAGAAAAATCCTGTGAGTCATGTAGGGTTGGCTATTAATTGAGTCCTGTGGGGAATAAAAAGGGGGGAGACAGAACAAGATTCTAAATCCATGGCTCTATCAGCCGCACGTATTCCGGGAGGTACTGAAGGCTGTGTATGCCGAGGGCAGATGGTCACACTGAATGTATCAACGACACCATTCTGTGATTGTTGATTGGCCTGAGTCTAGTACAACGGTGGTTCTCAACCTTCAGTGTGAGGTTAAATCCCCTGGAGGGCTTGCTAAATTGTGAATTGCTGGGTTCCACCACAGAGTCTCTGATTCAACAGGTCTGGGGTAGGCTGGAGAATGTGCATTTCCAACAATTTCCAAGGTGACACTGATGCTGCTGGTCTGGGGACCCCACTCTGAGAACCATTGTACTAGTGGTCATAACCCTCACTGGGCATCAGAGTCACCTGCAGAGCTTTTAAACTATACCAATGTCGGGTTCAATCCCCCGAAAGGTCTGATTTCATAGGTCTGATATGGGGTGTGGCCATGGACAGCTTTTACTACACCCGAGGAGATTCTAATGTGCAGCCTGGGTAGAGAACAGTAGCCTTGCTCAGCTCCTGCCACTGAGCTAGATACCCAGGAGCACAGAGTGAAAAGACCTGGCCCAGATCTTAAAGGAGTTCTTGGTTCGTGGGAGAATGATAGGTGTGCATACATTTATGTAACGTAAGGGAGGTGAGTAATGGAGGTTTGGAAAAGTGCAGTGTGAAGCTGAGGGGAAGCAGCGGATGCCACAGAGTGGATGATGACTGAGGTGAGGTTTGGAAAGGTAGACTGGAAGAAAGAAAGGTTTGACTTCTCCAGCTCAACAAATGAAGAAAAGGAGGGCAACGGTGATGTTGGGGTGGGAGACATTTGATGATGACAGGGGGCTCCAGTCATCATGTTTTGATGACATGATGATGTCATCATGTTTGATGATGATCACGTTTGATGTTTGAGAATGTGTTTTGTCTGGATAATGCAAGGGTTCAACATGGCAGATACACCAGGGCCATGAAGGTAAATGGGATGAGGCTGGTCGGGCTGTCAGGGGGCAGGTCAGGAAGCGGCATGCATGACAGGCTGAGACTCTGGGCCACTGGGGGTCATGTGGAGCCATGAAGAGCTCCCTACAGTGTCCCTGGCATTCCCACTGGGCTCCCTTCCTCGCCTCACCGTTATAGCCTCCACAGAAAATCTTCGCAACTCCCTGCGTTTTCTTGTTACTTTTCATGTAAAAGACAGACAGGAAAAAGCAATTCAGCACCTCAGTCTTGTTAGACTCGCAGCAGATTTCAATCCCCCTGACTTATTTACGGGCCTATTTTTCCCAAGTGCTTCTTTTTCCTGGTATATTTGTAAACACTGTTTTTATCCCTCTTATGCCTTTGGCAGCATTAACTCATTCTGCACTCATCGCCCTTATCTTTCCTATGAAAGATGTTCACAGACATAGTTAAAATTCACAGATTTTTTCTTTCTCCCAAAACTTTTTCTGATTTGCGGTTTATGGATGTTTCCTTGCAGAGACCATTTTTTTTTTGCTGAAGGCAACTCGCTCATCAGCTCAGGATGCGTTTTCTACTTTTTGCATCCCAGTGCCCCAGTGCCGTGCGCACGGGCCTCTTTCTCTCTCTCTCTCAAGCCTGGAAAGCGTTTGCGCTGACCTTGGACTTGGGCACGGTGGTCGGGCAGCCTCGGGCCTCTGGACTAACAAAGGTTTTCAGATTCCTGTGGCTGTCCCTCTTGCATCTCCCACGAGCCTCAAATCCACTCACACAAATGACAGCTGCTGGACCTGCCCCTCTTGTATTGTGCCACTGTAGAATATTCCAGCCAGAGCCTAATCCATTCTGTCAACCGACTGCAAGCAGAGACTTGAGGAAGTCCAGTGATTCTAACAGCCTAGCCAGAGCCAGATAGAGAAAGACACAACGGCGGAGGCTGGCCCCCGTGCCTCATTGATACCATGAAAGCTTTGCGATTTCTTGGGTCTTTCAGCAGTCTCCAAGATGGGGCTTCTATTCTCCCTCCACACCACCGGTGCAGCAGCCAGGAATAAAGGCTGGGGCTCAGTCATTGTTCAGTACTGACAGCCAGGAGAGTGGAGTGTTGGAAAGTGCCATTCTGCAGCATTTCACTTCTGATCTCCTCTCCCTCCAACTTAAATGATGGGAGATGGGAAGCATTTCTCTGGGGAAAAAGAAATGGTAGGGCTTTACTTCCTTCAGAACTATCCAGAAATGAAAATTATTGCCTTGTAGGTAGTAAGGTCACCATCGCACTGAAAGCAAAGAAGCTGGAGCCTTTTGGAAATGTTGTTGAGATGATCATAGCTCCAGGGAAGACTGCACTTCAGGAGATCATCCAACCACAGGCCTTAGGGACCACATCCCTCATTGCAAAGCCACCACATGTCCACCAAACCGTTGAGAACCTCGGCTGCCAAATTTGAGAGATTTCAGAGGACGGGACACTGTCTCCTACGGAAGAGCATTCTCTTCTGAGATGCTCTTAAACATTCAACACTTTTCCACACTTTACTTGAACTAAAATCTTAGTCCCTCTAATTTGTACCTATTAGTCTTGGGTCTGCCTTTCTGAGGCCAAACAGAGCGAGCCTAACTTTCTTGCCATTATTACCACATCCTCCCTTCACTTCTCCTTCTCTAAACACCTCCAGGCGCTTTACCCAGTCCTGCGAGTGACTGACCAGCCTCAGGTCCCTCTCATCTGGACACTGTCCAGTTTGTCCCTGAACTGCCCAGACCTAAAACTTGACATCTACGATTGACCAATCGAGTGTACCACAGAGTAAGGTTCACACAAGCCCTGTCCCCACTGTCCCTTCCCTGGACCCCTGATCCTACGACTCAGTGAGAGACAGCCTTAGTCATGGCGCAGAGAAGCAGATAAGAGCTCTCACCATCCCCACAAGTGTGGCACATGGGACAAATGCCGACGAGAACACCCTGTTCTCACCACTCTGTCTGCTGCTGTGGATGCTCCAAGGCATCACCCAGAGGCCCCCTTCAGTTCCAAAGCTCTCACCCCCACAAGCTGGGACTGTGGCTCTGATGGACCATGGCTGAGGCCCGCTCTGGGCACTGCCCTCAGCTTTGCCTAGTGTAGGCCTCCTTCCCAGGCACAGCCCATGTCCAATGGCTGGTCCATGTCTGGGTCAAAAGCCTGATCTCCTTGCCTCAATTTGGAACAACTCTTAATGTCCCACCTCCAGAATTCCCATGGGACCAGCAGGTGAACACCTCCCTCTGCCCAATCTGCTTCTCTCACTCCCTCACAGGTGTAGCTCCCCAGGAGAACTCTCCCAGGTAAACCCCCTGCCTGCAAATCCTGCCTCAGGGTCTGTATCCTGCGGAAGCCGACCTACCATAGGCAGTCCCACCTCCACCTCCCTTCTGCGTAGGCCTCAGGTCTGGCTTGCAAGCCTGATGTGAAAGTAACTTTGTCCCTTCATCATTGTAAGCTCTCATCTTCTCCTCCAAACCTACAGACTTCTGCCTTCTAAACACCTGTCTGGTCTAGAGAAATCGTCTGTTCTGTGTGCCCCAAAGGCCTTCTCTCACTTTCGCCTCCTGGGGTAAAACAAGGCTTAGATGACATGAAAGTCTTTCCTAGGGCACAGAAATCTCAGAGAGGGATATTCAGAGCCCATCCTCCACTTAGCCACAGAATTCCATTCCCTTTCCCCACTGTTCTAGGCCCTTCTTCACCAGCTTCTTCTCCAGTGCTGTTCCATCCTGGGCTGCCCCAGATTTATTATGCCTCTCTCCCCAACCCCATCCTCATTCCCCCTCTGCCTAGTCTCAAGATCACTGCAGCTTCTTGCTGCTGATGTGAGTTCTCTGCTCTTGACAGTCACTGCACCCCTGACGCACTTTGGCAGTTAAGGAAGACCTGGAGCTGATCCCACAAGGAATCTGGGCCAGATCAAGTGGATTAGGAGGCCCATATGACAGACTCCTGCTTTCATCATGCTCCTTTGCTGTTTGTTGCTACCTGGCATCTCCCTTGGACCAGCCCAAAGCCAAGGAAGCAGGCCTGTAGGCTTGATTCCTCCTGGGCGCCTCATTCCTCTGTCCAAGCTCCAGGTGCTGAAAACTCCTCTACCTGGTTGGGAACTGACTACTCATCCACTTCATCTTGCCCCTCTGGAGTACAGCTATTCAACTCCTGTTCTCCATCAGCTGGGCCAATTTACTTTCAAACTGCAATCTTGAGACCTAGCTATTTCATTACCACCCTTTCCCCAACACACACACACACACACACACACACACACACACACATACATACATAGTATTTTTTCTTTCCATGCAGGCCATCTTCTGAAGACAAGAGGATCTACTATGCTTGAGGAAGACACAGCATTTTCTCTTCTTGCTGTAGAGGTGGCCAACCCTCACATTCACCTTGAAGCCCTGATGAACTCAGCAGGCCCATGAGCAGGGAAGATAGGATGACAGGTTTCCAGAAGTGGCAGCTGAGATCTGGCTCCCGGCACTGCTTCTGAAGCTGATGCTCAAATCTGTTCTTTTGTCCCTAGAAGGATTGTCTCCCTTTATGAACTCCTTCCAGCTTATTTCATTTTCCCAGACTCATCTTCCGCCCATTTGTCTTCACAACATTTGCACGCAGAATAACCAGGAAGATGACAGAACTGTTGCCAGGTCCAAACAGGAAATGAAGTTAAAGATGGTGCCGAACCACAGGAAAGGGATTTTAATCACTTCATAAGAGTGAATAAAAAATCACTACTTAAAAAATGCAGTAGAATGATGAAAAATTTTAAGAACAAGAGAAAAATGACCACGAGCATCTTGGTAGTCCAAATGCGTGTGTATTATGCCTGACTTATGGACATCTCCAGATGAGTGGTGGATGTGGGTGGGGAGCAAGAAGGTAGCTGGGTGTCATGCCTTAAAGATGCAGATAGCTGAAGAGATTCTCTAGCTGTTTGTCCTTAGAGTGAAGTAAGAAAGGTTTGGAAGTGGGGAGAAGGATATGGCTCAAAATGTCTCTTTTCTAACTATCTCAGTATCCATTAATGCCACCAGGACATATAAGTTCTTTTAGTAGTGTCACTCAATCTAGTATCATGGTGAAGCATATGCATTCAGGAGCCAGGTGACCTGAGTTCAAAACCTGGCTCTGCCACTTATTAGCGGGATGACCTTGAGTAAGTCACTTTACCCGTGTCTCATTTCCTCCAATGTAAAACAATGATAATAATGATATTCACCTCTTAGGATCCTAAGGATAAAATAGGACCCACCTCATAGGATTGTTGAAAAGATTAAAGGAATTACTAAACGGAAAGAGCTTATGGTGGCTGGCACATGCTGAGCCCTACATCAGTGTTTACTGTTGTCATTATTCTTATCACCTGGTGCACCTGCCTTCTAAATTGTCTCCTCTACTGCTGGCCTCACCATAATCTAATTGGGGGTGATTTTGACCTCCTCTCCTGACAGGGCAATGTCTGGAGACACTTTCAATTGTCACAACTGGGGGCTGGAGAGCTACACGTATGTATCGGATGCTAAACATGCCACAACACAGGACAGCCCCCCACAACAAGGAATTATCCAGCCCAAAATGTCAACAGCGGTGAGGTTGAGGAAACCTGATCTAATGCAGGAGTCATCAAACTTTTTCTGTGAAGGGCCAGATAGTATTTTTGGCTTTGCATCCATGCGGTCTCTATAGCAACTACTGAACTCTGCCACTGCAGCAGGAAAGTGGCCAGGGACAACACACAAATGAATGGGTATGGCTGTGTTCCAATAAAACTTTATTTACACAAACAGGCCCAGGCCAGCTTTGGCTTGAGGGCAGAAGTTCCTGAACCCTGAGGTCATGCCTCCTGTGCCTTCCTGAAATACCGTCTTCATTATCCCCGCTTCTGCTCAAAATGCACTCTATAGCTTCCCATTTCCTACTAGGTAAAATCTAAACTCCTTGTTTGAAATTCAAAGCCTTCTGGTCCCTGCCTGTCTTCCCACCCTTACCCTCCAGGTCTCTCCCATCAGATCTGCTGCCCTTCACACCCACTATTTCCTGAGCAGGCCATGTGCACTTCTTCCTCTGCCCCTTGCACTCTGCCCAGAGTAACTCCCCTCTCATACACATCCTCTCATTCCCAGGCTCTTTCCTTCTCCTCCTCCCTTTCAGCAGGTGTGCCTCAGAACAGGCAGTGAGAGCAGGGAGGGAGATGTTAGAAACTGTCAAAGGTCATGGATTGTTTTAGAGTAAGGCAGTAGTCTTGGGACTAGAGAGAAGCAGCTGAGTTTGACAGACATTTCTGAGAAGAACTAAGAGGATTTTGTGTGACTAACAGGATGTGTGAATGGGAGAGTGAGCGGGGAGGGTAAGTGTGGGGGACTATGAAGAAGGCGCCCAAGTTTCTCATCTGGGAGACCAACTGATTGTTGATGTTATTTATATAAACCAAGAATTGTGGGAGTGAGAGCAAGTACCAGGGCGGGACTGGGTTTCGTGCTCAGGTCTGAACAAGTTAATTTGAGATTCTTGTAGGAAATCTACGAGCAAATATCCAAAAGGCAGCTGAAAATGGAGGCCTGAAACCAAGAAAAGAGATTCGGGCTGGAGATAGAGATCTGGAAAACACAAGCATATTTATAGATCACGTTTGAGGCTGTGAGAGGGGAAAAGCCCCCAGGGAAAAAGGACGGTCAAGTAACAGAAGGGAACCAAGGACTCTGCCAAAACCTAGGAAGAGGGAGGAATTGTGGAGGAAGCTATGGGAAAAAAACCTCCCTTTCAGATGCTCAAATGTTTGACCCTTGTCCAGGACAGTTTTAATTTGGGGAAAGCTGAAGACCAAGCTCTCACTTCATGCTATTTGCAAATTAATAGACATGAAAAAAAAACCCCTCTTATTGCTAGGTAGAGCAACAAAGCACTTTCCAAATTAATTCCTGACTCCTTCAAAAGAACTTGGCTCTGGGTACAAACCTACATTCTATCCAAACCTAAATAGGTTTGAGTCTCCAAGTGATGTTAATTCTGCCCTTGGATATGAAGCACAGAGGCAGCAGTTATTCCTTGAAGGAACCTAAGAGAGACAACTCCATTAGCTTCTTTGTACTCTTCAAGGATATTTTGGTTTAAAGATCTTGGAAATTTTTCAGAGTTGCAGTTAATAATGATATGTATATTCATACGCCTGGCACCTAGTACCCGGTCACAGCTATAAGTACAGGGGCGAGAGAAATAACTCACCGATGAAGGAAATCAAGATGCAGCATTAAGATGTAGAGGCCAGATGCAACTAAAGGTTTGTACAAGTACACACATTCTCTTGTCTGTTCAGATGAGGCTAAAATGATTGATGTCATGTGTAAGGAACATTGGCTGTGATAGTCATTCTTTTGTTAAAATTGCAAGGCTTTGAACAATGGAATTTGCATCTCGTCTAAACATATGCAACGTCTACAATGATCTGAGTTGACACTTCACCAACTCACAGGTCTTAAGCACTTAATGGGCTGAAGACCAGGAGTAAAAAGGGGTATTCCTTCAATGTTGACTTCGCCCTGGCCCTCTATGGAATTGGATTTAGGAAAGTAAGATAGATTTGCCACTGTTTTACTTACATAGGATTATAAGTGTGATGGGAGAAGAATACTATGACGAGACATTTCATTTCAGTGCTTGGGACTGGTGTTACCTTCTGATTGACTCGAGGTTTAGGCATTCAATTTATTCTTATTTAGCAACTTTTTATCCAGCTGTCAAAGGCATTAGATCTAATCACTGCCACTTTCTTTAGAGAATAGTAACCTCTGAAAGAGATATTTTTCCTCCTTTTCAATGGTGGGAAAAGAGCCAATTAAGCTTCATCCTGCAGAGGTACAATGGCCTAACAGATGAAACATAAACCTAGCAACCCCATTAAACTTTTGCATTTATATCCCTGGAAAAGGAAATACGGAAAGATGATGTCAGCCACTCTGGGTCTCTGAGGTTCTCTTGCTGTTTCTAAATCAAGAATATGTGTGGCCCCTTCCCTCCTCTTTATTTCTTCTCCATTCCTACAGAGCACAGAGAGGGAAGGAAGAGGCGAAAAGAAGAGGAGGGATTATCCAGGACCATGACTTTTGCCACCAATGGACAAATAATGGCTCATCCCAGGAAGACAGAGAAAATGGGCTAAATTAGCAAACATTTCACAATGCTGGGCCTTGGTAGCAAGTCGAGCCAAACTCAATCCAGCACAGCAATTTCCCACCTCCCAACTGTGTCTGCTTGTGCTCAAAGCTCCAATTATATCAGCCTGAATGCTTCTGCTAAGACGACTACTTCTCTTGTCCGCTTTCCCCTGCCCCCAGCCTGCGCTCTCTCTGGCTCCTAAAGGGAGTTTTGACTGTCAGTGGATTTGGGCTTCACTCCCTCCTTCAGCTTTCTTGAGCTGCCTCTCTCTTCTCGAGCTGCCTTTATTAAAAATGCTAATGCTACCATTTTCTGCCTGGATTTCAGAAAAACTCAGTATAAAGGAGCTGAGATGGGAGGGAACGTGAGAGCAGAGATGCTCTGAACCAAGGAGTGGCTTTTCATCTGGCTGTCCCTCAACTGATGCTCACAGCCCAGAAAGCAGTGAACACACAGCAGGGGGAGGGAGAAGAAGCTGCAATTTTTTTTCCTTTTAAAATTAAAACTCCCTAAAAAGAGAAAATGCTGTCCTTGTAACTTTGACAGAGACTTTCAGCTTTTGTTCTCTTTGTCAGAGTGGCAAATTTCGTTTTCTATTTTGGAAGAAGAGAGAGGAAGAGCAGTGGCCCGGAAACCTGGAATATGCCAGGTACTCGGGAGCACCAAGGAGGAAGACGGGCAGGGAGAGAATAACCAGAGGGGAAGAGCAAATCAAAAGTGATGTGAGGGTGAGGGGCAAAAGGAAGTAAAAGAGAAGAAAAAAAAATGAAAGAAGAGCCTGAAATGGATATAAACGAACAGGAAGGGAAAATATAGAAATGGTAAGGAACACAGTAGAAGGCAAATGAAAAACTATGGCTGGTAAAGAACCATAAAAATTGAGAATAGGAAGACCTTTCTAGGTAATGCCCCAGGGTCAGTGTAGTCACCCCCTCAGGTACCTTCCACTGAGCTTTGTCCAATCCAGCTTTACATTATTCAGGACCGACAGAGCCTTCCGCTGCCCCCTCCCCATACCAGCTAATAAATATCAACATCACATTTTCAGCCTAAGTTTTTCTTTCTCCTTCTTATCCCATTTCCTAGTTATATGCCCTAAATAACGTCTCTGCCCTTTCCTCTGACATTTATACCACTTACATACTAACAGATGACGCCACATCCCATTGACGTTTGCTTAACCCAAATTATATGCTTCATGATCATTCTTTTCATCTTTCCTTGTAAACCAAAACCTTTGCTGCCATAAACACTCTTGGGCCTGTTCCCCAAAGACCCTCATTTCTCTGTGCTTCAGGTAATAAAGCACCTTCAACATTTCGATCATGAAAATTGAAGAGCAATAATGAGTGGTTGTGCAAAGCTGGCAAGAGAGAGAGTGGAGAGGAAATAATGCAGAACTAAGAGTCAGGAGACCCGATCTAGACTAAATTCTACTACTACGTTGGGCCAGATTGGGTCAGTGAGGCTGAGTTATTGCTGAAGCCTATTTTGGCTCTGACAGTCTAAGATCTGAAAGATCTGATCTTTATTAACTCCGCAGCAGAGTGACTTTGTGGAGGCACATGGACTTGAGAGTCTGGCAGTCTTGGGTTCAAATCTTGGCTCCACCACTTAAGCCATTTGACCTTGTAGCAATTTACTTGACTCCTGTGATCCTTAGCCTACTCAGAGACAAACTTGAGAAAATAATGCCAACCTTACTGGGGACATTGTATGAAGTAAAGAGAGGTTTCCAAACTTGCTTGGCTCAGAGCACACAAAGGGACTCAATTTTCACAGCTCCCCGAGGTCCAGAGAAATATCTACTGGTTTCATTTATTAGGTAGTTAGGTCCAAGCTACTTAACAAGTATTTGCATCCTAACAACTTAGTAGCCATTTGGAAAAATAATACTCATAAATTGAAAGCAGTTTGTGTGATCTGACAGATGTCCCTGTTTCCCTTGACAATTTAAAGTATCCCATGGGGCCCTGTAAGATGGCTGTGGTGCTGCACATCCCTCAGTGCGTAGTTGGGGAACCATGGAAGTAAAGTGTGAGTAAAGTTATTGGCAAGCACAGAGTAGGGACCCAACAAACAGCAGCTCTTTCTGCCACCAATCGGAATATCCCCCAGCATCTAAGCTGGACCTAAGGGAGTGAAGTGAAGTTGAGCCATCCAGACTCATTTGCTTCTCCATTAAGACGGGTTGGGAGGAGCTGGAAGAAAATTAGAGAAGAGACCTCCTGAATTGATCCCTGCCTTCAAAAAAACATATTCCTTGAACACTGTGAAAGAGAGTTACAAAGACGACTGCAGAGAGTGAGACTTCTGCTTCCAAACTCATTAGGGACCCCTAGGTGGGCCCTTGTGGCCACTGTCATGAAAAGGCAGGTTAGATGAGGATCAGAGAGCATCTTCTCAACTGTCTGGAATGACATATCAAACAAAACTCTTGTCTCCCTTGCTGTCTTTCCAATAAGATTTGGTATCTCTTCTAAGATGACCTTCGTTGCAGTCTCTATCATTGGGTGTTACTTTGGTTGCGGGTCCAAGAGTGGATGAGAGATTTACAAGGGCAAGAACAATTCCCGGTACTCCTCCCTCCCACTGTAGAGTGGAGTTGTCAATCATCTGGCACTATTTGTTCACTGATTCTACCATTGATTTAATGTTTTTTGAACACCTACTGTATGACTAGGAGGACTAGGCATCGCAAACACAAAAAAGCCAAAAAAACCCTAAAAGCTGAGAAAAGGTACAATCTGTGTCCTTAAGGAGTTTCTCACTGCTTGTACTGTCCAGTGGGAAAACAGACAAGAATACCAATGATTACACTGAATTGAGCTCTCATTCGGCTATATGTAGGTGCTATGGAACCCCAGGGAAGAATCTTTTACATCCACTACAGCAGAGATAAAGAGCAGAACAAATGTAAGAGTGTTCTGGAAGTTTTCTTGCAATAGGAGTTAGAGGTAGAGAGGAGCGGGATAATATTTATCCTCAAACAATACAGCCCCCACGCCCCCAGCAAAAAAAAGAAAAAAAATCTAGGAGCTTTCCCAGGAACACTCTCCTTCCAGAAAACCACCTGCTAAAAAGTCTAGCTGCAGCCCTCTCACCAACGCACACTGGGTGGCCTAACCTAGGTCAGTGGGGACTCGATTAGCCAGTCATCTCTCCGTGGTGATAGCCATTGTCCCACTGCTTTAGTCCTCAGACTATGAGTGGAGCCATTTCGGGACTACCTCTGTTTTCCTCTGTGTGTCTACCTAAATCACTCTTCAAGATGCTTCCTTCCCATTCTTTTATTCATCACAACTTATTTATTCATTCGTTCAACAGACTATATTTCTCATCAGCCTCCAACTTTCCGATATTCAACTCTCTTGTATCCTGTACTTCCTGCACATTACACATTGATCCAAGCCACATGTGAATTTTCATCACAATTCTGATGGAGATTCCTTGCTTCCTCACTTGAGGTTGAGCCCTATCAGAGCCTCACCAGGTAGTAACGTGTGTGTGTGTGTGTGTGTGTGTGTGTGTGTGTGCATGTTTGAAGGAAGTGGATAGCACAGGCTCTCTTCATTCTAACATTGTGGATGTCTGTGCAAGTTAACACCCCCCATGAGAACTCAGAGACCGGAAAGAATCAGTAGATAAATTCTTCTGCCGTCCGGCCTATCCTCCATCCCCATGGACTACTGAGACGTACAGATTGCCATAAGGCCTATCTATACTACATCTTGTGTCCAAAACCCAGCTTCTCAAAAAGCTGTGGCCAGCTTACTAATGCACCACCTAGCATTTGCTTTTCTTCCTTCCCTGTCTCAATTATCTTTTCCCCTCACTCGTGCTACCCAGGATTGTATCTTCTTATAAAATCTTAATACATTAGCTCCATGTCTAGGGTACTCAGCCCAGGACAGTCTATGTTCTTCAATATCTTCAACTATAAAATGAAAATGGATAGTAATAGTACCCACTTCACAAAGTGGTGAAGATTAAATGAGTTAATATTAAGTGCTTTGGACAGTGCCTAGCATATAATAAGCCCTACATTATTGTTGGCTATTATTATTTATCTCTTTTTTTCAGGCACCCAATGCAATCCCTGAGACATGGACAATCATTGGTAAAGATTTTTCAAATGAATGAATGATGGATATATCCTAATTTAATGGCACTTGGAAGACAAATGAGTTAACTCAGAAAAGAACACCATGCCAAATATTAAATATAAATAAACTGATTTCTCTTTTATGGATGGAGAGACCTAAGCACCAGGAAATGCACTGAGAAAATCATGCAGAGGTTTGCATAGAACTTACACGTATATTTCATGCGCAACCATTCACTTACTCATTCAACAAACATGTATTCAGTGCTAAATGCTGAATGTGACAGGAAAAGCCATAGGGTTACAAAGATGAATAAGACACAGTCCTGAACTTGAGGGACCTGCAAGCTGGAATAGTAGGGGCAGGGCAGATAAGTGAACCAGTGGTTAAGCTTACCAGATCATTATAATCGGTGTGAAAACTATTGCAGAGACACGTGTGGGGGTCACAGGGTCACAGAAGAGGGCCACTCTGTAAAGACTGGGTGGCATCATTAGATATCTCAGAAGGGGCTATCTGGATGCAGACTAAGCGCTCTGTAAGCAGGGAATAGCCAGAAAAGTTTGCACTGGGCTAGGGAGGGGAGTCGGAACAGCCTTTCCAGGCACAGCATACCCCACGAGCCAATGCCCGGACATGTGGGACAGCATGTGCACGCACAGGCTCTACGACAGATTCAGTGTCACTGGAACATAAAATTCCAGGTAAAGAGCAACTGGAAATGATAGGGCTGAAGGGGTTGGCCGACCAGGTCAGAAAGAGCCTGCAGGCCACCTTAGGAAGCTCCAAATGTATTCTGAGGGCCAGACGTTTCATTGGTGAGTTCTTGGCAGGGTGTAAAATGGACAGCTTGTTTAGACAGATCTTTTTGTTGGCAGAAGAGGAAGAACTTGAGGACAAGTCAGGGGGCAGGGAGCCAGGTGAGAAGTCTCTCATGAGGGTACAGGTGTGGGACAAAGTGCTGGCCTGAGAGAGCGGTGGCGCAGATGAGACTGTGCAGGCATGAGGGGCCAATTTGATAAAAATGACAGTGGTGAAGAGGAGACGTTCAATGCTGGAGCCCACTACGGCATCCCCTGGTCCTTGGCAAGGCTCCCCAGAGATCTGAGCTCCAACCCTGCCCTTAGGAACCCCATGAGAGAGCTCCACCACCTGATCTTCCGAAGATGGAGCAGGTGAGTCTGGTCGGAGTCTGCAAACTTCGGGGCTGACATCTCAGGCCCAGGTTCACGCTGAAATCTAAAATCGGGGTCTAAGTAAATGGCTTCGTTAACCATTACTCCATTCACAGTAGTCACTGAACTTCAAAGGGATCAAGAAACTGACAGTCAGAAATAAAGAGGCTACCCAGGCAAACAGCAAGGAAGAGGCAAGGCCTGGATAAAACCCAGGTTTGCATGATCAGTGACCAGGTGTGCTCTCTCGCTCTTTCAATCTTTCTCTCTCTCTGTCTTACACGCACACACAATGAATTTTAACTTCACAGTGGATTCCTCATAGTCATTATCAAATACATCCTCAGTATCTGGAGCCTCAGAGACATTTTCTTTCCTTTCCCAACCCCCATCCCATAGTGCCTTAGATTACCAACTGGAACCTTAACCATGTCCTACATTCCACATCTATGGCCCTAGCAAGTGTAATTGCTAAATTGGTTGAAACTGAAAGAATGGGGAGAGGTTTTGCGATAGCATCACCAGCCTCTCCCTGGGCTTCAGTTCAAAGGAATCTCGGTTCAAGGCCAGAGGAGAGAACAGCGGACTTATTGCACTCGTTGGCTTTTCTCTCTCTTCCTCTGCAATCCTCTGGTGTGCAAGGGCACAGCAGGGGTTGCTGGGAAACGGAGTCTTTGATGATGTGTTCTCCCTGCTGTGAAGACTAATGACTTCAAAGAGGGCATCCTGCCATGCTAGGGGCTTGCGTGGAAAATCTGCCTGCAGTGTAATTAGGCAGGAGACTTGAGTCGAGGCTCGTGTGTCCAGCAACACTCTCCTCGGCCCAGTGGAAAGCACAATTTGGGGAAGGGAGAGAGAAAGCTTTTGAAGAGCAAGAGTGTGTCTTCAGGACGGCTGCTTTGATGCTGGCAGAGGGAAAGAGAAAAGCTAAAACCAGATCAAATGACACCAAACAAAAAAAGCCCAGCCTGGCCAGTGGTCAAAATTGAAAGATTTTGAATGATGAAAGCAGGAACTCCTTCCTGAAGACCATCCCCTGACAGGTATTACGATGCCTCGTGCTAGAGTCTCTGACGCTCAGAGGAAGGACCCTCCGCTCCCATTGCTCTTCAGTATTACCAAGCACCCTCCACGAGCTACACACGCCCTTCTGTGATTCTCATTTACCTCTCAGTACAACGTTATGAGGTAGGTATTGTTGTTATGAGCCCTAATTGACAGGGGAGGAAATTATGGCACAGAGAGCTTAAGTAATTTGCCCGAGGGAAATGGTAGAGCCAGTAAGCAGCAGAGCCAGGATTTGGACTCAGGTGGTCTGCTTGTTGAGTCTTTACCATTATGTTCTATGGGCTCAGTTCCTCGTGTTTTTAAGGTCCTAATGGATTGGACCTCATAGGACTGTCGTGAAGATCGAATACAGTGTCTGACACAGAGGAAGTCCTCAGTGGAAATGATGTGTTGTGAATGGTACCAAGATGTTCCCTCCTTCCTGCCTCCAACACAAATAACTTCCCTGTTAGTCATGTCTCATAATGCTTGAAATCTCACCAGTAGCAATTATTCCATTTTTATTGAGCCCCTACTATGTATAAGACACTGTGTACATGAGAATGAGACTCAAAATTAAGCTCTTGCTTAAAAAGTCGTCTGGTCTACCAGGGGTCAAGACAAGTCTAGGGATAGAAATAACACAAGGCACAATGTGGCAATTGCCACAAGAGAGCGTTCCAGGCCTGAGCCAGCACAAAGGAGGAAGAGATGGCTTCCAACTGGGGAATTAGGGAAGGCTTTACAGAGGGGCAGGTATTTGGGCTGGGCCTTGGAAAATGGGTAGAATTAACTAGAAGGGGCATTGAAGGGAAGGAGCTGAAGGGGAAGAAATGTTCTGAGCAAAAGTGGAGTGGGGGTAAAGTCAAAAGGTAAGTGGGATCAAGAGCAAGCAGTTCAGTTGGGCTGGAAATAAATGCTAGGAGACTTGAGTGCTGGGAGAGACCTCTCCTGAGAGGGTAGATGGCAGCCACACTCGTCCTCATAGGTAACACTGAGAGCCTGGACTCAGGGCCAGACTGCTGGGGTCATTCCATCTCCTTCCCTTCCAACAAGTTATTGGAACCCTCTGTACCATGGCTTCCTCATCTGCCCAATGGGAGGAGGGAATGATACGAACACTCACAGAGCATTTACAAATAATGCCTGTCACATAGAAAACACTCAATGAATATTATTATTTAAATGAGATAATAGATATAAAGCACCTAGAAGAGTGCCTGACCCATGAAAGGAGCCCATGACACACTGACCTCCCCCTCTTGCTCCCAGGGAGCACTTCAAATGTCTAAAGGTACTTCATTGATGCCTGAAGCAGTTCATTCCTCTCGGTTACACTCCACCTCTCCACAGGCTTCTTTCAAAGTGCAAGTGCTCGGGGAGCTGAGAGAAAAAACCCATTAAGAGGCTGAAAGTGGGGAGATGATTACACTAGCTCGATCCCACAACGCTGGAGAACACGGGCTGGAGGGCTGTCCTGACCACTGTGTCTGCAGCCAGCTCAGCTGTCTGACTCACGTGACTGCCCTTCAAAGGAGGGAGCGTATGGGGTGGGACCAGACACAAGAAAAGGGAGCTTTTGCCACCCACCAATCTGCTTGTCCATAGGGTACACTGCTTTCCTTGTTAGGCAGCACCCTGGGAGTTAAGCGCATGGGCTCCAGACCGCCTGGGTTTGAATCCCACCTATGTCACTTACTATGATATAACCTTTGAGCAAGTTACTAAACTCTGTGCCTCAGTCTTCTCATCTGTAAAAAGGGAATAGCTTCAAAAAGGTGTGGTAAGATTAAAATATATAAAGATCTTAGAAGTATGCCAAGCAAAGGATAAATTCTCAGTAAATATTAGTTATTATTATTATCTTTACCTTCACTCATTGAGAAGGAACCCAGTAAGGGTCACATTGCTAGAACTGCTTGTATAGCAAGACTCTAAATGAGATAAAACTGCATGGCCTGAAGGAAAAGATGGCTTAAGGGTCACATTGAGAGTGTGGAGGTAAATTTTCAACAGCGTTGAGGTCTTTAGAGAAAGAGGATGGATCAATATAAAAAAATGAGAATACAAAGATGTCTGAGAGCTAAGATGGATTCACTAACAAGAGGGAGTTTCAAGCTAAGGTGATGACCATTCTTGATGGCATCTCTAGGAGGGCATTTCAAAGGGTGGCACAGAAGTCCTCCAGATTGATGTTAGAAAGGCACTCATTCATTGGTTTAGAAAATGTATTAAGCATCCATTCTGGGCTATCTGGCACTTGACAAAATCTTGTATATGGACTAGATGGAAATATGTGCATTGAATGACTGTACATTTGACAAATTCCTGTGTAGCTGAACAAGTGTAACCAACAAGTTTTGAGTAAGGGGTCAAGGTCAACCTTCAGGAAGGTTCCTAACGGGAGCAAGGCTTGGCGATGTTCTCTTTAACAATTTCAGGGGTTACCTGGAGAAGGTCACCGAAGGTGTGTTAATTAAATTTATAGATAAGAAAGAAGGAGGGATAGCTAATACATGGGATAACAGAGTCAAGGTCCAAAGGATTTCAATGATTATAAGCTAAAATTTAATGGAATTGTATATAAGTCCTGCATTTAGGTCTTATATAAGACAATTGACTTTAGTCTTGAATATACTTTCTCTTTTTGACAGCAGTCCCTGTGAAAAAGATCTTCAGTTGACCATAAACTGGATATAAGCTAACCCCATGACTCTTCTCTTAAAGGACCTAACACAAACTTAGCTTAGAATTCACTAATAGAAAATACGGAGGAAGAAACAGGCACGATACAGCCTTTCAACATCGTCTGAAAGGTATAACGACAAACTTGGGAGATGCAGCAAACAGTCAGTAGGACCTGTCAGGGATTGAGGAAACTTGCAATCTAAAGGACAGTTGAAGGAATTAGGTATATTTGGAACAGAAGCCTTGGTGGAGAGAGCATCAAAATTATTTGAAACATTAACTCGTAGCCACCCCGTTTATGGTGGTCCTGTTTGTTTGCAGGCATCCACACCGCCCTCTGCAGCAGATGGGCACAATTCCTAATCCACACGAAGGCACCGTATAAGCTAGCAGTTCCGAGCCCAGAAAAGGAAATCAACATATTGTTCCAAAGGACACAGCTGACCAAGCATGCGGAAGTTATAGGACAACATATTTTGGCTCAGCCTAAAAATGCAGATTCTTAGACAATAACTGCATAAGAATCTGCATTTCAACAATGGCAAGAGCTGCCTTTTCAGAGAACTTAGCCCCGTCACTAAGAGTGTTCAAACAGTGGCTGGGTGGTGACCACCTGTGAACAAGGCTGTAGGAGGGATTCCCGCTCCAGGTGGCAGGTTAGATGAGATGATCGCGAGGTGGCCTTCTAGCTGAGGGTGTAGAATTGTCAGTGACTCAGCTGATTTTCTTACTCCCACCTCCTGAAATTGGGGAGGTGACTCACCACTCTCATGACAGTCTAAAGATCGAATTAGGTTCAGAAAACAGAGGTCTGTGTACCTCCTGACCAAAGATGGACACATTCCTTCATTTATTTGACAAATATTTATTGAGCACCTATTACGCATTAGGCAGTATGTTAGGATATGACAATGCAATGATATCCAAGAGACATTGTTTACGCCCTCATGGAATTTACATTCTGGAAGTGGGTTATTCTAAACCCAAATTGTCAAATTGATGTTAAGATCACATCATTTGGCAGCAGTTCAAAGAACATAAATGAGTCCATGACCAATGCAAACACCATCAGTGGGATACTTAATGCATCACTTACTGAGTGCTTACAGATTTTATGTAACATTATTGAGTGCAACATATTTCATTTAGGCTTTCTTCATAATCCTGATAACAACTCTATGAAGTAGATACTATTAACGTTATTTCTACTGATGAGGAAATTGAGGCTCAAAAAAGTGATGAAGCTAGCCAAAAACACACTGCTTTCAAGTAGAAGAAATAAGATTTGAATCCAAGTCTGTCTGCCTCCACCTCTGTGCTCTTCCCGTTATGCTTTGTTGCCTTCCATACAGATAAAAATGTGAGCAGGTGAACATTAATCCTCTTGGGAGCGAGGTGTCCATGGCCTCCTGGCTAGGATGAAATAATTTGACCAAAGCTATTAAGGGAAGTCTGGTTAACAACATCCAAGGCTATACCCAGAAAGAAAAACCTCTGGACATATCCCTGACTACCTTCTTTTGTAGGCAAGTAGCTTGGGAAAACGGATGGCCCCATCCTTCAGATGTGACGATGTCACTCGTGACCCACTGGGCAAGGGCTCTGAATCTTTACCAATAGCAAGGATCTGCCTAGGTGTTTTATTTGCCCACATTTTTGCCAGCAAATGGGAAAATGCGATTCCTGCAGAGTCCATGGTGCAGGCTGTGCCACGCCCTCTGCTCCAACGGGCCATCTTGACTTGAACCTATGGTCATGATTTCACACTAGCCACAGCACAGAGCTACTCATAACAGACACTTGTCCTCAACAGGCAGTCACCAGCCTGGGGCCCCCAGGACGTGTCTAACTGAGTGCTCTTTTTACCAAGATTGGGCAGCAGCCAATGGCATTTACTGTGTTTAGGCCTCCAGCTAGGTCCCTCTAGTGACCTGTCACTTTCCCTAGGACTCTACATCATTCTGAAAGAGATGCTTAACTACAGACTACATACTTGTCATTGTTTTAATCTAGGCATCAACTCAGGATCCCCGGCCCCAGAGCCTCAAGGCTGAGCTGCGGCTTCTCTCGGCTTCGTGCTTTCATTTTGAGATTCTCAGAACAGTAGCCCTTGAGGGGTTTGGCAAGAGAAAGTTCTCTTTAGGGACAAAGATTCTCTTTTCTTGCCTCTGATACTCAATATTGCTGCAACGTTCAATAGATTCACCTGTAAAATGGGGACAACGATAGTTCCTACCTCATAGTGTTGAAAGGAGAATTAAATTTGTTGGTATATGAAAAGCAGCTTGGTACTATATAAAGAGAAGAGTGGCTGGCGCATCACAAGGACTGTATAAGTGTCAGCTATTATTATTACTAATATTAGTATCACTCTATTACTACTGTACCTGATGGGCAGATCGTTGGGAATTCTATAGTACCAGGCACGCAAAGTACGGATGTTAACTCAACCCCAGGTAGGCTTCTCCCAGTGGGGAATAGGTTCCCATTTGTGACCATCCCACAGTGGTGGCACTCATTCCAATTAAAGTCCCCCTTCTCGGTGGTTATAAACAAGGGAGACCTTGCTGTACGTCAGGATGGGAGGAAGTGAGTGCTGAGAACTGTGGTCGGGGTGGCCCCATGGGAATTCTCCACCTCCAGGGCTAAAGGGGCCAGTGTGTCACTGGGGCTGTTCACAACCTCCTTTCACAGTCCTGCACAACAGGAACCTGGGGACCCACCTATATCCAAGGGTCTTAGAGCCAAAGGCCGACCTTGACTGGAAGGCCTGGTTTGGGCCACATCCCCTCATGCCAGCAACACTACTCTCAGTGGAGAGCAGGGTGTGAATTGCTCTTGTAAACAAAAGATAAAGTAAAAAATGAGATGTTCAGTGTCAAAATGCTTGCTATCCAATTTCTGAAACTATATGCTCAGGAAAAAAATAATTATGGTATGAAAGTTTGAACAAAAATCCCAAGTATTTATGTAGGAAGAATAAACTTTGAGGTTACTTTTACTGAAATTGTTTTCACAGAAATTGTAGGTGGAATAACCATTACCCACTGCTCACTTCTTAACCAGCTTATAGAATTTTTATCAAGATTAGTGGTAATATTAAAAAAAAAAAAACACTGAGCCCAGCATTACATGTTTAATAAATGACAGCTATTAATTAGTGCTACACGAGGGGCGGCTGAAAGTCTTCAGTGACATTGAAGCTGTACTGCGTCAAATATTGTGCTGACCGTGAGGGTCACTTTGCGTGTCCACACAACCCTTTGTTACACAAAGACTTACAGAGATGTTTATAGCAGAGGAGTCTGACCTGAATCCTAGACCCTGAATCACTTTCTTCTTTCCTCCAAAATCAGGTTAAAATTGAGGGTCTTAAGTTAGACATTAAGCATAACTTCCCCACATGGAAAAAGTTTTGAGAAAATTAGTGTACCACAAAGATAATTTTAAAGCTTCCTTCTTTATCTTTTTCCCCCCAAATTCTGTGATTATAAAAGTAATATATACTCACTGTTAAATTATGAGAGAGAAGAAAAATATATACAGAATTGAGGAGGGTGGTGGCACGCAAAACTTTTGATGCATAGAAAAAGAAATATGCCAAAATGGTAATGGAAGTTTTCTCTGAGTATGGGACAATGAGTGGATTTTTTTCCTATTTATTTAAAGGAAAAAAGATAGATAGCCAAGATCTCCAAAGGCAGGGTAAATGACAGTTCTCTCAAACCCAGTCTTAGACAGAAACCCAAGGAGGCTGGACCCAGCGAGCACTCCTAGTGGAAAACATCCATGCATTCAGTAGAATATATAAATTCAGGACACTATCTGGAAAGCATGGGCAAGACATAAAACATTCATTTCTATAAAATTGAAACAATTTATCTTCCATTCTTGAGCAGATGGGAGGGTAAATTGAGGTTGATTTTTTTTCACCCTGGTGGTCAGGAAATACGAGTGTTCCCGCCCCCGGCACTGTTTAAAATAAGTCTCCAAGCCGGTGACTGGACTAGTCAGAGAGAACACTGCGGTAGTTTCACCCTCCTCTGGGGGGTAGGCAGTACTGTTGGGGGACTGCAGACATTTGTCACTGAGGGAAGGGCGGGATGAAGATGAGTCCCCTCAGTCCTGGGGGAGGAGGATGCGGAGAAGCAGGTGGGGACCATAGAATGTCCACCACTCACCCACAGCGGTAACTGACTTTCAGAGTGCCATATGCTCTTCACATTGTGCTCTCTTTGAAATCTGTATTTATCCAACTGATTTATCTCCAATTCCCTCCCGTCACTGTAAAAAGCTTGGCCACCAGCTACATGACCTTGAGCAAGTTTCTTCACCTCGCTGACTGTTTGTTTCCCAATCAGTAAAATGCAAGGACCCTTTAGGATGCACTCAAGCACTGGTCTACAAACCCATTCTTATTTCATTGGAGGGGATGGTGTGCTAGTCAGAGAACTCCTTCCTGAGGGGTCTGGAGATGCCACATCTTGCTTGGGAGGGTCCTTAAGCCTGGCTAAGTATTCAGAATCATTTAGGGGAGCTTTTTGTGTATACAGATTCTGGCCCTCTCCAAGACCTATGAAATTAACATCTCTGGGGGTAGAAATCAGAAATCAGTATGTTAAATAAGCTCCTGAGATGAATCTTAAGTATCTGCTCCATGAACTGGCATCAGGGAGTCAATTACTAGGGCATATTTTGCTCTTGTATTATTCTGGGTAAACAAGAAGGTCGCAGTTGCCTCTAAGAGGGGAGCAGAGGGCATCCCCTAAAATGACAACAGCAGGGTCAGCACTAGCTCACCAGATGCCTTTGTCAAATCAGACAGAGGTGGCCATCTGGACGAATGTACCCTTTGTCTCGGGGTTTGCTTGCCTTGGCAAGCACGGGCTCGGCTTCAGCCCTCAGTTGCTCTCTCAGCCAGATGTCTATCAGCAACGTACAAAGTGTATCACTGTACTCAACAGATTGACCACAGCTTTTGTGAAAATGGGTTACGTTAAATATCTTTGCATTTGAGAAAATCCCTGAGAATGAGGTGCAGAGTTTCTCAAGGCAACTCGGGGACTTGATCCCTTTAAGCCAGTCTGGGGAGGTCCTGGTAGGTGTAGATCCACTTTCAGTCCCTCAGCTCCTGCCTGCTCACTTGCGGAGGGGACAGTTCTCCTTCTAAGCGGCAATATTTCATCTGGAATCAGGTTACAGTGGGGCTTCTGGAGAGAGGAGGGATCGGGAACTTTAGGTTTAATTCTAAGAGCTTCCTTCATCTGTTTGACATTGAAATGGGTGGAAGAAAGGACAGCCACGTTTCCATTGACTCCTGGGGGAAGAGGAGGAGACAGAAGTAAAGAAAAAAGGAAGGAAGCAAAGAAGAATGGGAAATAAAGGGCCAAATAAATACACTGGAAACTCTTGTTAGGAATAAGTGATTAAGTTAGGAGTAATTAGAAAGAGTGACATACACACACATGCACGCACACATGCGCGCACAGGCACACACACATGCGTGCACATGCACACACACACACACAGAGAAACAGAGAAAAGGAGAACAAAAAGAGAGCTAATGGGAAGATAATCCCATTTGTGCATGGCGTGGCAATGACAGGAGCTGGGTCCAGACAATGAAGTCAGGCTGCAGGGCAGGGGAGGAGGGCGCCCAGAGATAAAAGAGCAGCAGCAGGCTGGCCTGCAAATCTTGTCTGAGGGGTTGGAGGAGGGCCAGTGGGGCATCAGTGACTCAAAAACAGGCATGTGTGTGGGGAAATAAAAGCCAGATGATGAGCTAGAAACGGGTAAAGGAAAGTCAGGAAATGTCATATGTCACACGGGATGGTCTGATTCCATCTGAGTCACTTCTGAAGAGACTTTGGATAGGTCAAAGAAGGTCAAACATTGTCCAAGACCCGGACTTAGAGTCAGAGCTACCCGCAGGCGTTTCAGTCCAGCCCTACAATGGCGCAGCCTTTGCACTTTGATTGGCAGACAGGTGACAGGAGATTCTTGCTCAGTTTTAGTTGGCTGGGAGAAGTGAGGATGGGTTTGGGATCACTTTGAATAATCAGTGGAGGCTGGTCCCTGCTCAACACCTAGAACCCAGCGACAAAGTCATCCTCTCCACTGGACTCTGGTCATTGTTCTGTAAGCAGTTTCTAGGAGAAAGTTAAGGATGGCACCATTCAGCCAGGCCGAAATAAAATTACCTCCTGTCAAGGACATGTTTTGAGCAAGACAGAGGGGCTGAGGCCAACCATGACAGACACCGTCCTCATTCTTGTCTTGAAAAGGAAACTGGATTCTACGGCGTGGGACGTCGCTCTTTCTACGGATTTAGAATCCCTAAGCAGTCACTCCCGGGATGCTGAGCAGCAGGGAGGAGTTATAGAAACAGAAGAAGAGAACAGTAGCACCTGGGACAATGGCAAGGACATATTAAGACACTGTGGGCTCTGCGTGTGTGCGCACGCCCATGCACACGCATGTGTACTAATCTGGGGATGTCATGGTAAGCGTGTTGCCTCCTAAGTGGGCAGAAAACGAAGGAGGTGTTAAGATGAGCAGGGCCACTCCTGACAACAGCTTCTAAAATCTTGGAGAAACACCTGTTCATTTTCCATGGCAGGTCTCTTCCCGTCTCATGAGTTATCACTCCATCACCACCCTTCACCACTGAAACCTACTGGGACACCACAGTTCTCTAGAGGGGGATCTCCTTGGTGTTGCCCTCTGTATCTGAGATGCCAGAATGAGAAATCAGACTATTATTTACCAGGAATCTTCAAACGCATGAGTTTAATCTAATTGCAGCGTTCAGAAAAAAGTATCTGGAGGCCCTTGGGTATGCTTCTAATTTAACAAAAAACATTATTGGAGTCTTTCTTAATAATTTCCAAAGTAGCTAAATAAATTTGTTTTTTTCTCCTCTAATATTTTCCTGTAAATCAATCTCTCTTGTCTCCTCTAAGCTCATTTATTGTTTTCATTTCTTGTCTGAAAATTTTCAATTTGTCCTTGTTGCGTTAGCAAATGAATATCACAGTCCCTGGCTGTGGCCACAGGGATGAGAGGCCGAGGAGGTCTTTAGTGAATTCAGGCAGGTTAGAGAGAAGACGAGGTAAAGCCCCACGCTGGGGTAGGACCCTTCATCCCGGGTCCTCTGTTGGGCACGGGAGCACCGGGATTGCTGTGGCAGGGAATGGCGGACTTTGATGCCAATCACAAAGACCAAGATGTAATCTCAAACATCCCATGCAGTTTTACTAACTCAGTAGAAACCTGTCATCCACGGCTTCATTTAAATCTTTCTGAAGTTATTTTTACTTTTAGTGAACAGGAGCTTCTTGTGTAATGAGTTCAACGATTTTACAACCTGCCACCTGGATCCTGTCACCTGGGAGAGCTACAGAGACCTGCTTCACCACTCGGGTCCACACACGAACGTCTCAACCCGCTTTGTTTGTCCTTGGGTGTTTTTGGCCGAACCAGTCTCCAAAAAAATGGTTGCAACCCCCTCGATTCACGTATCTTGTACATATGGTCACCAATTCTCTGTCCTTCTTTGCTGTCTGGTCTTGAAAACTTTATCTAGAGGATAATTTTAGAACTATACTTTACTTGCAGAATTCAGATAAATAAAAATTTAGACAGTCTCAAGAGGTTTTGGGTGCGTTTGTTTCATCTTTTATTTTCTTTTTAGTATTATTTTAATTTCTTTTGAAGGGTCCGGAAAAATCACACGTAGGGAGGGAATATCCCACCAAATATACAGTCACCTTGGAACTCCTCCCTCCTGCTAACAATTCTCGGGGCCAATACGTGGAGCTTTAACGTCCGAAGCCTTTCGTAAGCAAGACTCTTCCAGATCTAGTCCTTCTCCACCTTACCAGCCTCTTCTCCTGGCTCTATAAATTGTACTTGTAAGCTACATTGAGGTATTTATTTTCCATTCCTGGAAAAACCATGTTTCTTATCTCTCCATGCCTTGGCATATGCTGTTCCCTTTGCTTAGAATTACCTTTGGTACCTGTTAGACAGAATAATTCAAAATCTAACTTCTCCATGAAGCCCTAGTCCAGATTCTTAGACGTCACATAAATCACCCCTTAAACCGTAATCCCATAGACCTTTGCTTACACTTTTATTTTAATAGGTTTTAGAATTCACAGAAATTTCTTATGTGCCCATCTATCTATCTAGATTATTAGTTCTTCGAAAAACAGAGACCACATCTTCTTATAATTAGCAACCTAGGTTATCCTGGGCCACAATAGGTAATGGAGTGAAAATTCGTTGAAAACATGAATGACGGTCCAGGTAAACTGGAGCACGAGGCAGAGGCTGGATAAGTTGCAGGTGTAACTCTGCCTCACAGAATCATCCATTGTAATTTTTTGTATTAGTGTTCTTTATCAAGTTTCTTCCTTGTCTGAAAGTCATGAATGCTTATTGCTACTTTTCTCCTGGTCCATTAACCTAGATTTCTCACAAGGGAATTCATTTTAACTGTTAACTGGCCTAGGATTTGGTTGCTTTACTTCAAAAGAATGTTCAACTACTTTAATGTATGTAATACAATAATGCAAAGTGAAAAACATAAACACCACACATGCTGCTTACCTCCGCTTCCTGGAAAATTAAATAAAATACTCAGGAAAATCAGGCTTCACATTGATTTTTCCGTAATCCCCCAATATGTATCGTTAGTTGGCAATCTGTCAGGGAGTTTTCAATTCAAGTGACAGTCTTCATGTTCAAATCAATTTCGATTAATTTTGTAAGAATCATTTAAAGAAACGTGGCATCAGTTCTCTGATTTAAATCAAGATGTATGGCGTCTTCCACTTTTCATTTATCTTGTCACTTTATGAGGAAAATGCAGTCATTTGTCTGGCACTTTTGTATATACATATAAACTCATGCTGCTTATCACTGCTGGTTCCATTATCCTCAAGATAGTCACTTTCTTCTTCCTCCTAACAGTTGCTCCATTATTTTATTAGTGTCCAGAATGAGACCTCATAGACAGTGATGATCAGAGAATAATGGAAATTAGAGATGGAAATGACAGATTAGGTCTCCTTGTCTGTTTCCTGGGGCTAATGTTCCTGTCAGTCTGTAACTCAGTGCTTTCGCCTGTCTTATTTTAAATGACACCAACGTGGGGCCTCCATCATGTCCCTGGAGGCTTCTGTCTACATCCTAAGACTGTCTCTACACACAGCCAGAGGGAATGACGAAGGCTTGTGCAATTACCTAGTGAAGTCAGGCCCATCCTCGCGTGATCTGTCTACAAGGCAAGGGATGTGGAGGCTTGAGCGATTAGCCACCAAATGCAATCACTGCAGAGAGCCAGTCTGGATCATTCAGGGCAAAAAGTGAAACGACATTTTGTCATTGTTTTCTTCGGCAGCAAGTTTGCAGGCTAAGAGCTAGAAAGCTGATTATGCGTTACCCTTTACAATATTTTACTCAATGAGAACCAGAGTCACCTGAGACTCTCAGCCATCATATAAGCTACAATCTTGGACCCCCAGCAATGATGCAAACATTTCAGGGGTCTGAGAGTAGGGAATCTAAGGGACTTTCAACAGTGAATGGCACTCTTTATTCATACCCCGCTTGACATCTATTAGCCACGTCTTCTGCCCTCCTCACCAATCTTCCAACCATAGGCCACCTCACATGTTATTTATCCTTCTACAAACATCTCCCTCTAAATTTTGTGGACTGCCTCTCCAACATGATCTCAAATTCAGCAGAAATGGAGCAATCCTTCATTTTCACCAACAGAAAAATTTCATGGCGTTTTGACTTCCCCAAGTTTTCTGACCTGTGACTCAGATTTCCCTTCTCTAACTTCATTCTCTCTTGTCCTTATCCCTCAGCCTCAACCCGTTCCAGAACATTTGCCCTCCTCCAACGTCTACAGGCATCCATCATGCCTTGACTTAGTCATCAGCTGGCCAAGTCCTCCGAGTTGCGTTCTTCTATCCCTACATCATAAATCACTCCCTTGGGCTCTTCAATCATTTTTATTGCTCTTCTCCAAACTCTCACCCATTTGTCTCCATATTTATTGCTTTGAAAGTCCAGAACTACACTCAATATTCTAGGCTTGGTCTCATCAGAATCACACAGAGAGGGCTGATCATCGACCTCGGGGATATGAGTGCTCCCTGGCAAGGTGTGAAATGACAGTGGTTTCTTTCTTCCACCTTGTCAGGCCGCAAACACATTTCTAATCTGCAGTCCAAGCCATCGCTCCGAGATGGCATTTGCCTTGATTTCTTTCTAGTTTTCCCTGTTCCATCGATTGCTATTATTAGTTAGCGTTTATTGATCCCTTTCTCCTCTCAGCCTCCTCCATGACCCAGCCAATGCCAAAAGCAAGCTCTCAGCACCCAAAATAAAGCAGAAAGTTGCTTTTAAAAAGCAGTAGAAGATGGACAGTGGTAATGGTTGCACGACAACGTGAATATACTTAATGCCACTGAATGGTACACTTAAAAATGGTAAATTTTATGTGATGTATATTTTACCATAATAATAAATTCAAAAAAATGTAAAAAAAAAGCTAAAATAAAAAAGCAATAGACAAGGTAACTTTTTATCCCAGTCATGTGTGCTTGGGGGAAAGCAAGGTCTCACAGAGAGAGGGTAATTGGGGATCAGGCAAAATTACTCTTACTCCACACGGAGCTCTCCCTGAGACTTTGCCCTTCACCCCTGCTGACAGTCCTGGGGAAAACAAGTTTCTGCTCATGTCAGTCTTGCAAAGCTCATCAAGCTCTGGGAGAGCTACACTGGAGTCTGTGTGGCTTCGTGTGTCTCCAAGAAAATCATCAGCTAAGTTCTGCCTGTGGAATCCTCGTGGCTGGTGGTGATGTGAAAAGGAAGAGAGGGACAGCTTGATTCTCAGATCCCAGCTGGAGGCTGCAGGGCTGCGAGTCAGAGGCATCATCTCTGAACTCGTAAATGGAGAAAAAGATGATATGGACGTCACTGGAATGGTATAAATATGGAAATGCACAGTGACAGTTTTACCCATTTGCTGTTCAGAATATAACCACCCTTTAGCTCTGCTCCTCTGCACGCAGTTGCTCCACGTCATGTCTGCGTGACGGAGCAGTGACATCTGAGAACTGGCTAACTTGCCATCCCCTCACTTACCCCTGGTTTGTCCCCCATTCATTCCGAATGCAAAGGTGCTTGTGCACTGGATCCTTCATGTAACCTTCGTAGCAGAGGCATTCCCCTTAGAAGCAGGGCAAGGAGGAAGAAAAAGAAACATGAGGGAATTGATTAACTTGTCTGTGTTTGAGAACATTAATATGAAATGATCAGATTAAACTCTGACTCTAACAGAGGCACGGATGAGACAATAAATCCCATTATGTCACACGCCGTCTCCACCACCCACGTGAATGAGCACACCACCAATCTCTCCATTTTCCACTACATGATAATTTCCACTCATGGAGGGTCCAACATTCACAAAGCACCTGTTACATGTGCTCTGTAAACACAAAGACCAAGAACTCTTTGAGCAAAAAACTTCTGAATCTTTATTTTCTCAGCGCCCAGTTTACACCTATTAGTTGATCAATACATGTTGAAAGACCACATAAGTGAGTTACTTCATCAAATATTTCCAAGAAAGTTGAAAAGTAGGTATCAATAGCTATGCTATGCTGATGGGGGAAACTGAGGCTCGGAAAAATTAAGGGATCTGGAGACAGCTTGTAAAGGACAGAGTTAATATCTGAACCTATGTCTGTCTGACTTCAGACCTTTTTCCTCCACCATGGCATGCTGCTAGCCCACCGAATAACTACTGTAATTAGAGGAAGCCACTTATACCTATTACGGTTTTATAGGAACTCTGGGTTTTCATTGTTAAGTGAAAATGGCTAATTATCTTGGAGCTGGTGAACAGAAAGATCATCTATAATTCTCTATTTGTTTAGCACATTACTATGCTTCATGATCATTCGTTACTCCATTAGTAGAACATGAGGTCCACAGCCCCCCGGAATTGTCTGCAAAACTGTACATGTATGTGCGTATGCGCATCTTTCTGTGGCAGGGTGCCATAACATCCATCTGATTCACAAGCAAATCCGAGACCCCCAAAAGATTAAGAATCATTGCTCTATTTAGTACTGATGTTGAAGAAAATTGCTGCTGCTTCCTTATGTGAATAATTCCTTAGGCAATGCTCTGCAGCCCTACACTCTGAGGCAGTTCACTGAAGCACTAGTGTTAACTATTTCACTGGCTGGTAATTTAATTTGCAGGCAGAGAAAGCACAGGGTGTGACTTCCGGGAATTTGTAAATAACAAAGGTGCCCTGCACTAAGGAGACAAGGGGCAGACAGTTTCTTTGTCTCCTTAGGAAGAGCCACTTAAAAAGGATATAGATAGAATAATACCTTTGAGTACTGTTTTCTCTTTCAAATATAAAAACCAATAAAAATGAAGTGAAGGGGCCTCACAGTTATGAGGGAAGGAATTGGGTAGGCTCTGAGAAAGGAGTTTTTTTGTTAAGATCCAAATTCAACCATTCCTTTCAGGATTGACCTATAAGCTACTGCCCATCAGGGCCTCACTCCCAGATAACACTCATCTTCTTCCCCAACACCTGCTCAGCTCAAGGTGCTGAGGAGCGGAGTGAAAATGAGTAGCTTCTTTGTGGGGATCCACAGAGAGGATTAGATCAGAACTTGGTCTCTCATATGGCAAATCCAGGCTTCCATATGGGTTAAATTCGCAATAGGCTCAAATTTACTGGCTTCAGTGGTGCTGAGCTGTGTCTAGGAATAGTCAGGGAGCTATGAGTTGAACATTGGAGAACAAGGATTGAAATCAGGTCGTGGATGATAAGTCTTTCAGATGAAGGCTGCTTCTCTGATAGAAGTTAACGATAAAGAAGGCAAGTACCACCACCACCTCCGCTCAAGATGCAGATATCTAAGTCAATTAATGGGTCAGAGGCCAGACATGCTTCTCCCTTAAGGAGATCCTCTCCCAATTGTCCTTGTGGACATAAGGCATGGGTATGATATTAAAAAACAGGAAGTAACCTCGAGAGGTTGTCAAACCCATCACTCTGACTCTTGGAATGGTCTTGGCTGGCTGCCTTGCCTAGAATTAAGGATTGACAAAAAAGAGAGTCCTTCTTCCACATTTAATATCTAGTTACCACAAAACATGTAAAAATAAATGCAGTAGCAACTCAGAGTTCAAGCAGAGCCTGATTTTCCTAATGACGGCGTTACCTACCATTTGTGGAGCACATTTACCTTTCTCAAATTGCCTTCATAGTCATTATCTCCTTATGAGGTTTCCATCATTCATTACTATGTGGGGACACACTGCTGATGACAGATAAAGCTTTTCTCCATATAATGTCATACGCAGCCCAAAGTCAGAGCAACAGAGAAATTTTCAAACACATCAGGCTAGAGTTTAAGGATATCCAAAATTTGCCTCTCAAATAATCCTCATTTCCGGAAACCACCAAAGTTCCCTCTTCTGTATTTCTCTTCAAAACCAGTCTGGCCATCTACATTGAGAGTTCAGACTTGATGAGGAAAGTTGCCATGGCAACCAACTGCTAAATCTTGACTTTAAGAGGGGTTTCGTGCAAGCACAAGCTCCGACTGTTAGCTGTGAATTTTAAAGACCCCACAAGGGTGTTGGATGCCCTCCTAAGCTAGAAGTGTTACAGTCTCTGCATCTGCTGTGACAGATGGTGGGGAACACATGACGTGCCGACTCTGTGGCAGTGTTCATAGGAATCCAATGGAGAGACGTGTCATGGCCACAGTGAAGCGCCCAACTGGGATGCAGTGTGCCCTGCAGGAGGCACTCACAGGCAACCACACTGCTACAGAGTAGAAGCCCACCGAGAGGAGATCCATGCAGCACCTGGAGATGCCTATACTTTGATTTGTCCTTGGTACCCTGAGGGCAGATGCCTTGAGGTACCTTGTATGATGGACAGTGCCTTGGGTCATTTCCCATCCTTCAGATGAAGGACTGAGGCACAAATCTCATCAAAGGGTTAAAGAAAGACCTTGAAGCCAAGGCTCCTCAGACATGACTGGGCTCACCACAAGTTCTTCATGAGGTAAATACAGATCAAGACCAAAAGCCCTGAGTCATCTCTATCATTCAGGTAGTTGTGGCTTTTATTTAATGGAATTGGGTGTGCTTCATCTAAAAAGCGAAATCTTTGTAAGAAATCTGGACTTGGGCAATATCCGAATGCCTGGTCTCCTCCCCTGTGGAAACATAAGGCAAGAGGCAGGCCCAGAGTCAAACAGCCACACATGGCTCCGGGAGGGCAGACAGATGGAAATATGCCAAAAGGACATCCAGAAGGAAGGGGCTTTAATAAGCCACAAAAGGGAGTTTGGAGTGAGTGGGCAATCCAGGTGGCTAGAACAAAATGGGATCTGTGCTGCCCTGCTAATTGGGTTCAAGAAAACAAGGAAGGCTAGAGAGAGGGAGGCAGTGGTTCAGAGAAGGGCAGGGGAAGAGGGCTAGATCAAGTCTGAAAATCTGCTCCACTGCCCCTCCCCAGGTTTTACACATTTCTACATGGTTGGGACTAATGTACGGAAAGATCTGGGACAGAAGGAATTTCAGGGAACATCTTGAATGGTGACTAAAACTTGATTTAGCTTGGAAGCCCATGCTCCTTGCAGACCCATAACAGCTACATATCTTGAAAAGGGCAGTGAGGGTCTGTGGCCAGGACTAATAGGGGCTGTGAAATTAAGCAGCTGCGTAAAGCCTCCTCGGCTGTCCATGTGGCAGAACAAAGGCCAGGAATGGGGTAAAGAGAGAAGTCACAAAAACCATGTTTTTGTCCATTAAAAAACAAACAATCAAACAAACACACAACCACAACAAACACCTTTAGAAAGGATAGGAAAAGTCAACCTCTGGCTGGATCCTGCCAGAGTATTAACCCATACAAGCTTAGTGGTTTGCTTTTAGCCCAACTTGACCGGAGATACACCTAAGGTTACAAACCTGGGAGGATCTGGGGACAGTGTCACTGCGAAGTTGGCAAAGGGCCTCCGGGCATTGGGCTAGGAGCTTTAGGTACCTTACAGCCCTCCTGAGTAGCATGTTGCTAGAATGTAAAAGGAAGGCTGGAATGGAAAAGAAATCAGTGTTTCCTCCAGCTCCAGTTCGTCCATAGATCCCTGACACATCTGCAGGAGGTCTGTGTAGCCACCCTTTATGAATCCTATATAAATTTATATAAAGAGGCACATAACACTGCTTGTTCTTTCACTGTCCTTTTTCTCCTCCCCTGGTGTGTTACTTTTCTATAGCTGCCATAAAAATTACCACAAACTTAGTGGTTTTAACAACATAAATTTATGATCTTACAGTTCTGTAGGTCAGAAGTCTGACAGGAGTCTCACTGGGCTAAAATCAAGGCGTCTATAGGGCCATGTTCCTTTCTGGAAGCTTGAGGGGAGACTCCATCTCCTTGCCTTGTCCAGCTTCTAGAGGTCGCCCACGTTGCTTGGCTCATTCCTCCTTCCTCCATTGCCAAAGCCAGTAATGGCTGGTTGAGTCCTCCTCATATAACAGCACTCTAGTTTCCTCCCTCTTCCACTTTTAAGGACACTTGCAATTACATTGGGCCCACCTGGATAATCTAGGCTACTCTCCTTATTTTAAAGGCAGCTGTTTAGCAACCTTAATTCCACCTGCAACTTTAATTCATCTGTGCTATGCAACGTAACACATTTACAGGTTGTGGGGATTAGGACATGAACATCTTTGGGGACCCATTATTCTGCCCACACTTGGTATTCCGGACGCTGTGCAGGTGACGAGTAAACACATGCTTAACTATGGAACGCTATGGAAGGATGCCTGTGAAAAGCTCTAGGCCTCAGAGGTTGCTCCTTTGCAGTGACTGAGCGTCTATATTTGTGTGTTTGTGTGTGTGTGAAAAAGTATACACGTGCACTTGCACAGTTCCACATATCCATATGAGCAGACCCCTCAGCAAGGCTGGGAAAGCACATGTCCCAACACTATGACATTTCCAAGCGAGTTAGCTGGAGGATTGCAAAAATAATGTCGACTTGACTTGCAGCCAATTCCCACACTCAGCTCTTTGGAGAAAGGCTCTAGGATGGAGTGTGGGAGGCGATAAAGTTTCTTACTGATGAGCGTGTGGGATGACCACATCATCCCATGTGTGGAAAGAAGGAGGGCGGGAAGGGGGAGGGTTTCCAATTCCAGCATTAATGAAAATAAAAATCTCTACAACATCATTTCTCAGCTGCTACCCCAAATGAAGATGTTGCACCTTGGTTCTGTTGTGGGCTTTGGGTCCTTATTTGTATTCTCCCTCCATGGCTTTCCAGTTGGAACTTCATTAATCATCACAGTCACTGGGAAGCCACTAACAAGGGGCTGGGCTTCCCAACGTCATTTTCAGCCAAGATAGGAAATGAGACATCTGGGAGGGACTGAAGAGGAGATGGGAGCTCTGCTGTGGACAAGCAGCTTCCTCCGCTCCTGGCTGGGAGGCGCGATGCTCAGTAATGGTGGTTGCTGAGTTTTGAACAACAAATACGTTGGTTCTGACATGTCTGGAGAAATTAAGAAACCTTTTATAATCCCACCTCTGCTCTGGTTTACGATGGATAGAACACAACTCTGCCATAGGTAGCTGTGGGACTTTGGGCAAGTCATGCAACTTCTCAGGGAACTCGAGCATTGGTCTAAAGTAAGGAGGCAGCTTATCTCTAAAACCCATCCAAGTCTAAGACCCCAATCCCTTCTTTCCACATGTAACAAAAAGTGCTTTCTGTTCTTTAAAACCTCAGTGGAAGCTTCCAAGGCCCTCTGAAGATCATGCTTCTCTCAGAAGTGAGATTAATAGCTAAGAGTATCCCAGAATCTCCTAACTCAAGTCAGCAGGGGGACCAGAGACAAGCTCAGTTGCAAGGAGAGGCCCCACCTCTGAGATGAGCCCTTTTTCCTTTCTCCCGAGCACACTGGCTTTTGGGCCTGGTGCACAGCCCATCTGTTTGGTTTGGTGTTTGCCTGACAGTGTGGGAGGAGCAGCAAGTAAGCACAGTCTTAGACATCAGATGTTTGAAATGTTGTACTTTCTCCTCCATATGGGGGCCTAGAATCTCTGTGACGGGCCCACGTAAAAACAACTTTTAGACCTAAGAAGGTGATCTTTAGATGGTGCGATTACCTGGAACTCCCTCAAAGAAATACAGTCACAGATTATAACAGAAGTAAGGGCTGGATCTCTTGGACTTGACCTCCACTAATATCCCTCCACCCAACCACCTGAAGAAGATGCATCTGTAGGGGTACGTGTGTGTGCATGTGCGTGCGTGTGTGTGTGTATATATATGTGTGTGTGTGCATGTGTGTGTATATGTGTGTGTGCGCATGCGTGTGTGTGTGTATGCATGTGTGTGTGTGTGTGGTGGAGGAGGGGCTGCACATGCGGTACAGAGAACTGGAGGAGTTTGCCCCATCTGCAGCAACATTGCACGTGGGGGTCTTAGATGTCACTACATCCCCTGCCCGTGTTTCAGGTACCTCTTCGCTGGGAAGGCTCTGTCTGTGGTACTGAATCTACTGGGTGCAGGTCTCTATAAAGACTACCGTAGACGCAATCCCTTCTACAATGAAAGTGCAAAGCAACCTGGAGTGAGGGATCCATACTCCTGGATATCTTGGAGCTCAAGAAGCACCGTGAGGGTCCCAGTGCATGCTGTGTCTGAATCAGGGCCCACCCTCAGAGAAGCCCCAGCCCCATTTGAAAATATAACAGCCGGAAAGATGTCTACGCCCTTTGGCCCAGTAATCTCTCTTCTAAGATTTATCTGGAGAAGATAGCTTCAAATGTGCCCTGCGTTTATGTGGAAAGATATTCATTTTAGTAGTATTTGTAAAAATTAAAAATTTAAAGCATCCTAAATGTCAAATAATAGGGAACTATTTAAATGAGCTATGATATAGACATACAATAGAATACAAAATGACCGTTAAAATTATGTTATTGAGGGTTATTTAATGGTTCTGGAAAACTCTCACGATAGAATGTTAAATGAAAAAAATCAAGAAAACTCTACTGGACTTAGCGAGCTTGTAAGCCTCTAAGAACCATGCATAGATAAAAGATTGGAAGGGAGGACATTAAAATTTTAAAATGATTTCTCCAGGAGATAGAATTATAGATGATTATCATTTTCTTCTATAAGCTTTTTTAAATTTTCCAAATTTTCTACAATAAGCAAGCATGAAAAGTCTAGCCCCAGTAGCTGATATCCCCTAACTGGGTGGCAAGTGGGCTGTGGAGGTCACCCCCAACTGATCTGTATGGCGTGGGGCTACAATTAGGATACTTCCAAGGTTTGAAGATGCTAGAAGCTTCCATGCTAGAAGATGACCCCACATCTTAAGCCAACATGCTCAGGGGCCCAACAACATGCTGGCAGCTTGCGCAGTCTAGGCTCCCAATGTCAGTGGGACAATCAGGAGGGATGGCCTGGGTTTCAAGGGGGTGATTGCAAGAGGCATGAACTCTGACAGTTACCCTCTTCCCGGTGCTCCCGCCTACCAGTTTCGGGGTCGCATTGGTGTTCACAGGGGTCCAGGAGCCGCCGGGCACAGAGGTCCATGGCCCAGGGCCCACTGGAGTTCTGCTGAGAGAACAGCACCACTTGAGCAGGGTTCAGCCAGTCACTGGCATCCAGCTGGCTCCCCTCCAGCAAGATGAAGCGGCTCCCTGCAGGGGGAGAGGAGGCATGCCGTGTACAACACATACACACACATCACTGAAGACAGAGTAAGGGACACTCTGCAGGTTAGCCCCAATCTGAGGTCATTACTCCCACAAGTCCTGGTCCGTAATGAGCCCCCAAGCAAGAAATCAGCAGGTGAAGGCTTGGCTACCACACAGACCTCCCACCATCTCGTCCCCTGCTGCCTTGCTCCATCCCATCTCTACCAGGATGGACCTAAGGGATACAGGGACAGAGCCACTTTGTGATGGCCGTGGCACGGCTCCATCAGATCCAGCCACAGGCATTGGCACTCGTCCAAGGAACAGGGACCTGCTGCCTGTCTTCACTTGCCACGAAATAGCAGGCCCTCTAACACCATGGACAGTCCCCACCTGTTTGCAGCCTTACAGCAACCAAGAGAACAGACAGTAACAAGTCAATTATGTGCTCTGGGCTTAACTAATTCAGGGACTCTCAGAACCTATATTACTCCCTCATTATGTTGGGGTCCCCCTGGATGAAAGTAAATTATTGCTTCAGAGTTCTAGGCTTATAGCAAGTTATTGCAATTAGGAATGTCTCACTCGGGCATGCCAAACCGAAGTGTGGCTCATCCTTAAACGCCTCTACTTCTCCACTGAGCTTCTCCCCTCTCAAAGGCTGCGAGAATCTTGGTATTGACCTACCTGTAGCCAGCATGCTCTGCATTTCTCTACAAAGACAAGGCTTATATAAAAACAAACAGAAATGGGAAATGGGAGTGGGCGCAGAGAAGGGAGGAGATCTGTTCAGTTCCTTTCTGCTTTTTTTAAACCTGCTTTCTGATTTCATCTGTGGACGATCCAATTTTGTCCTAAGCCTTACTCTCTGGGTATACTTCTTTCCTCACTTATAGTAATAGGCAACAGTGACCCCTGGCTTCTCTGTATCTTCCTTGCCCAATCTGAACCCTTCCTCTTTAGGGAGGAGGTTGCATCCTCAGAAGTGGGCTCACCATCGGCAATCAGGTGCTCAGGGACGTGCAGGGTGATCTTGACAACAAGAGGGCAGCTGACGTGGGAGGAGCACACGAGGCCAATCACACAGCTGGTGATGCTGATCAAGGTCAAGGTGGTCTTGTTCACAGGACTTCGGGGAGAGCCCACTGAAAGCAAGACAAAAGCAAGACACCGGGTGGTGAAACTCTTGGCCGTGAAAGGCCAACTTGGCCTTTTGTTGCCTGGCCCGACAAACAGGGGAGGCAGCTGGCAAACTTAGCCCACTGAGAAATGTCTCTATTCAGCCTCATGGAACACATGTCATCAGTTGGAGTCAGAGGAGACTCGGCCTATTGGTGGCCCTTAGGGTCAACAAGGGTCAGCTGTGTGCACTTCCTCTGCACTCCTCCTGGGCCAGATTCACAAGAGAATTCATGAAAGAGGGCATTCTGCCCTCTACTCGCCTGGCGGGGCTCCAGCCTCTTGCCCAAGGGTGGCAGGAACCCTTTCACCCCACGCTGCAACTCCCTGCACTTCCCATCGCTTTCTGTAGAGGGCGCTCTAATAAACAGCTCCTCCACTCCCAGGGCTCAAACCAACCCTCTGGAGGAACTTCTGTGGTGGGGAGTCCTACAAGTGACTCTTATTTTGTGGCGCCTGGAAGGAGGAAAAGGAGGAAAGTCTGCTCTGCATGAGTAGAGGGCATTGTCGCACCAGAAGGCTCTCCCCAGTCCTGCAGCCACTGGGGTAAGGTTATAAATGGAAGCTTAGCAAGAAAATAATAATGCTGGGAACAAAAAACACTCCCGGGTAGGAGGGCACAGGGACAGGAAGGGAGGGTTTTTGGGTGTGTTTTTTGTTTGGTTGGTTTTGGTTTTGGTTTTGGTAGAAAGGATAAAACGGTAGTAACAAGAAGGACTCTTCACATAGAGGCAGAACAGATGCAGGAAAGTAAGAAAGCAAGGCAAGTTGCCCACTTCACAGGTAAGGAAAATAAGTCTCAAAGAGATAAACAACACAGTGATCGTTGACACTTATGAAGTGTGAGTATGTGCCAGGCACCAGCGCCCAGGGTTCTACATGGCTCACGGCATTGAACAATGACCACAATCTGATAAGGCAGCTCCCACAGAGGAGCAGTGAGTTAGAGAGGCTATAGGGCTGCCCAGGGTCAAGCAGCTACTAAGGAGTGGAGAGGGGATCAAAGCACAGGTCCAACTGAGACTACAGCCCCCAGACAATGCACTAAACAATCTTTGGGCCCAGCGGAGTCTCTGGAGCCGCTGTTCTCAGGAATGCAGAGAAGGTTTTGGTCCATGGCGGCACCCGTGCTTCATGGGAGCAGATGCCCTGAGAGAGTGTGCTGGCAGTAGCTGAGAGGGAGATTCTCCAGGGTGGCCAGCAGCCTCTAGATCCTCTGTCCCTTGCTACCTGGAGATATTCTATTCATGATAGCATCCTTTCAACACAGGATCTATTTCCCCACACTTACAAATTTCTACCTCCAGCCCGGACCAGGCCTGAGCAGCAGATGGCCCACCAGAATGTCCTTCAGGCTCTCAAATGCAATGTCCAAAACTGAACTCTCTCCACCTTCCTTCAAACTCTCCTCCCACTCCTATTCCCATTGCCCAGCAAATGGCACCATCATCTACTGGGTTTCTCAAGTCTGAAAACTCTATCACGTCTAACTCTTCCCTCTCTTTCATAAGCCACGCCCTCTTCATCACCAACGCCATCAAATCTTTTTTCTTTCTGTTTCTTTTTTTTGGTGAGGAAGATTGCCCCTAAGGTAACATCTGTGCCAGTCTTCCTCTATTTTGTATGTAGGATGCTGCCACATCATGGCTTGATGAGCGATGTGTGTCTGAGCCCAGAATCCAAACCCATGAACCCCAGGCCGCCAAAGTGGAGCATATGAACTTAACTGCTATGCCACTGGGCAGGCCTGAAATCTTTCCTCATTTTGCATCCAAAAGTTCTCTTGCCTCTATTCTCTCCATTCGTACCTACGTTTATCATCTCACACCTGGACTATGGCAATAGCCATCCACCCAGACTCCCTGCCTCAACCTTCCCCTACTCTCACCTCTCCTCCACAGTGCCCTAGCTGGATCCTCCATGAAGCAGAGTGGACAAAGGCAATGCTCTGTAAAAGCCTTCAATGACTCCAACTGAAGTCTCACGGCCAAGTCCTTCAGTCAAGGCCGTGCACTTTCTCCTGATCCTCCAGCTGTGTTTCCTAAGCAAGCTATCAGCTTGCACCATAAGCTTTATTCTAGTAAACTATTTACTGCTGTCTGACTAGACCATTATCATTTACGTCTCTGTGACTTTGCACATACTATTTCCTCCTCCACAGAATGCCATTTTGTCACCTTGTCAGCCTGGTATACACCTACTCTTCAAGTCACAGCTCAAACAACATCTCCCTGTAAACACTTCCTTGAAACCTTCAAGAATAGATTCTCCCTTATTCCTGGCTGTTCCTCCAGCCCCCAGGTGCACCCTGCTGCTGTAGCCCTTATCACCCAGCACTGTCACTGTTTACAGGCACTCGCCACTGCTCTCATGGGAATGCACTAACTTGCTACTGATTTTCTTGTCTCTCTGGTCCTTCTGCATTATCAACCCATCATCCAGCATCTCTACCTGTCTTCAAAATCTCCAGTGGTTTCCCATTACCTATGGAACCAAGTGCAAACTCAGTCACATGGCGTATAAGGGGTCCTTTGGCAGCCAGCCTCTCATCCATCCCCATCCCAACTACCCCCGTGTGTTTCTATGTTTATATCCTGGATTACAGCTGCCATGTTGAACTGCTTTTACTTGTTGAAAATACCATGTTCTTTTGTGCTTTCAAGGCTTTTTATATGCTATTTTCCTCTACCGGAATGCCCTTACCCTAATTTTCTTCTTTCAAGAAATCCTGTACATTGTATATAACCGAGGTCTAATTATTTTCTCCTTTTTTGCCTCCTGTTGCTGCCAGGTAGAATTAACTGTTCTCTCTTCTGAGCATTCATTTCACTTTATTTATATGATTAAATTAAGCCTTTCCTTGTGTCCTGTTTTCATGTTTCTACCACCTATCACAAAGCCTGACCCATGGCAGGTGGGTTATAGAATTTCTGGCTGGCCTGATTGATGTATCCAGTTCAATTCAACAAACCCTTACAAGTTTCTATTATAGGCAAAATCCTTCACTAGGCACTTTGGAAAAATAAATTAGACATGCCCATCCCTAAGAAGCTTACAATCTAGTTAATAGCAGCAAAGAGTTGAGGGACTCGGAGCGCTTAGTATTTAAAAGGAACAGTGTTACGCTGCAAAGAAACTCATTCTGACTCATTACTATGGATTTTCTTAAACAGGATTTTATTAAAGCAGAACACACCCTGCTTTGGTGTAGCCTAGGTTGACTATTTGCTGTCTATAAATATGTAATGAGGATCAGGGGATCCACATTCTCACCTCAGGGAAACTGGGGCATCAGATATTAGGCTGCCCAGAGCCCCAGTGATCTCTTAAGAAAAAATGCTGGGAACAACTTTTGTAGTGAAAGCAGCAAAGCCTACAGAAACTGGAATTGAGGAAATGAAAGGGGTTCTTCTAATCCCTGGGAAGAATGCCCTCCATATGAAAGGAACTCAAGTGGAGGGAGGAGACGCTCAAAATGTAGGTGTCTTTTGGGGGGCACTGGTCGGTTATTGGTTGGAGAAAATGCTGTTGAGTATAGCACAAGGTGATGTCACTCAAATATCCTCCTTTGTATCTCCAGGAGCCCCTGTCTAAAATTCTTAAAGACGGAGTGCTGTAGAAATCGCAGGCTGCACTGGGGAGAGTTCCAACAGCAACAATAAGAATTTCACAGTGCTTTGCCAGGCACCAACAAAGCACATTTTAATAGAATTTAATTCTGACAGTAGACCTATGGGTGAGGTATTATTAACCCATTTAATATGTGAGGAAACTGAGGCACAGAGAATTTGTTGTCCTTATCCAACATTACAGAGCAGGTAAATGGAAGCCGATTGGTGCTTGCGCCAGACCTCCCTCAGTGATGATGGTGACACCAGCAAAGTCATAGGTAGTGGCAGCCACAGCTGCAATAGCTACACATGAAGCCGCTAAACATCAGGGTGGCGTGGCACAGACGGTGGCTGCATGAAAGGACAACCCTTTTCAATGTTGAGGAGGATGAAGTAACTAACCTGGACCCTGCCAGGAGAAAGGAGGGGACTCGTAGGCTCGGGGTCCCGCGAGCCTACTGGGCAGGGGCTGAAAGGCCAAAGAGCATTATATACGTTTTCCAGGCCATAGATCATTCCTCAACCACCCTGCCCCCAACGCCTGCCTCGCCCAATCCCAAGGCCGGCGTGGCTAGGTGAGCACAGGTACCTAGACTGTCCATTTTTCCACATAAAACACTTTATCAACTTTATTTCCTATGTCTAAACAGCAAAATATGACTCCTGAGGCTTCCAGAAGGAATGGAGAGTCTTCTGACCAAGAAATAGCCTTTCAAACAACTTGGAAACTTGTTTGAGAGTGCCATTATCTGGGAGAGATGATTCTCTGAAAGCTCCCACTCTAGGCTCTTCTTTCTTCCTTAGGAGGAAACGCCAACTGTGGTCCAAGAATTCTTCCTGCAGAAACTGGCTTTGGTCCACAGAGCCCCAGCCTGACCCGGCACCTCGGCAGCTCCCCGCCTTCCCTCCTCAGAGCCCCTTCCACTCCGCTTTGCCCCTTCATCCTCCCTACCTCTACTGCGCCTCCGGCTCCGAGAGGGGTCGGTGTAAAAGGTCAGCTGGGGGTCGTTTTCTGCCTCTGTGCCAGAGTCCCCTTCAGGGTTTAGGAAGGCGGAACCAGCTGTAATGAAAAGAAGCACGGCAAAGACAAGATATTCAGGTTTGTCTTCATGACACCAAGTCATTGGGCAAGTTCAAGAGAAAAATCGATAAAAATGAGGGTGGGTTGACTGACATTCCGGGAGGAGTAGCCTTGGGGCCTGAAGTTTCCTGATATAAAGATTTATTGGAGAAGCAGTCCTTTACATAATAGCAGTCACTAGGGTCCTACAGCCACCGGCCCACGCTCCTATCAAGGAGGGCCATTCCTGGCAGCTACCTGCCAGAGAGGACCTTCACGGATGGTGGGTGGAAAAGGAAAAGAGGGAAATTTCTCTCATTACAGGTCATGATTCTGGTTGACACGATACTGCAATTATTTCTAAAGGGACCTAGGATATTTTTTTTTCTGGTTCTAGAAGTAACATATATTTAATGTGAAAAAGGCAAAAAAGAATAAAGAAAATACACAAAATTGTGTAAAGGGAACAACTCTGATGTCCCCTAAATCCGAGAAAAAAATGTTAACATTTTATGTATATACCCGCCATCATTTTCTGATTCAGAAACACATAAAGCCTTTTTAATCTCCCCTCAAAAATGGCATTCTGCTGTATCTTCTATTTTATAATCTCATTTTTTTTCCATTTAATAGATGGGTGGGCAACTTTCCATGTTAACAAATCTAGATCTATCTCATCATCTTAAATGGCTGCATGCTAAGGCACTGGACAGTAGACAGATGTGCGCATAGTTAACCAATTCCCCATTGATGGACATTGAAGCTATTTACAATTTTCGCTCTCTTAAGCGATGTTGTGATGAACAGCTTTTTACACACATCTTTGTGCACTTGTTCCATTATTTCCTGAGAATAAATTCTTGTTGTTGAAATTACTTGGTCAAAAGGTTTGCATATTTAAATTTTTTGGTAAGTAGAACTCAACAGGCCTCCAGAAAGACTGCGCCAGGACACATCCCTCTAACCTGCCTGAGAGGGGCTGAGGACATTAACGGCCCCGCCTCTACCGATATTGAGGAATCCACCTGGAAGCCCTGACAGCAGACACGGGTACCTCTTGCTTTGTTGTTGATCCGCTTTCTCTGGCTGCTGGAGGTGTGAGAGAGCAGAGTGGCCTGCTGGTGGTTGGAGTCCACAGGGCTGGTGGCAATGATGTTATCTTTATACTTGTTCATCAGTGACAGCTTAGCATTGTCACTTCCTGCATAAGGAAAAGTCAAGGGAAAGATTTTAACAGAAAAGGCCAAAGGAAAGTGAGAGCAAGGAAATGTGCCTGAACCAAGGAGATGGAGTTTCACAGAATTGAAATAAAGAGCCTTTAAAGTGAGAGACTGGCCGAGATTGAAATACTCCTCTTTGATTTCTAGAGGACTACAAAGTTACAAGAGAAGAAGTGAAGTAAGAGTGATCACAACCAAAAATCCAATTCAACTAATTCTGCATTGACAGGGTCACCACAAGTGGCCCTTTGGTGACATACAGACTGCCGATTTCTTTCTTTTGGTTTGCACAGAGTTTTAACAGAATTTGAATCTGAGTGCATTCAGGCAGAACATATCTTCTCTCTTTCATCACAGTCTGCACCACTCCCTATTGTCTGACACCCAGCTATTTCACACATTTGTGCTATTTACCTGCTCCCTGAATGATTTGTTTGTTATCCCCGAGTATCATATAGCTACTTGGTGGGCTTAGCACTATGCTAGGTGCTATGGGGAATATGAGATATTGAAGATGGGTCCCATATTCTCCAGAAGTTCCCAGACTTGAAATCTTATTAGGAAGTGGCTATTCAAAAAGGATCGTTTCTAGATAAGAAGCAGAATGGAAACCTCTAGGACACAATTCTCTCTTTAAGCCCCACTGAAAGTCCATATATCTTAAGTAATAGTCAGTATCAAAAATGTCTTCTTCAGGGGCTGGCCCAGTGGTGCAGCAGTTAAGTTCGCACGTTCCGCTTCAGCGGCTCGGGGTTCGGTAGTTTGGATCCCAGGTGCGGACAAGGCACCTCTTGGCAAGCCATGCTGTGGTAGGTGTCCCACATATAAAGTAGAGGAAGATGGGCATGGATGTTAGCTCAGGGCCAGTCTTCCTCAGCAACAAAAAAAAAAAAAAAAAAAAAAGGAGGAGGATTGGCAGCAGATGTTAGCTCAGGGCTAATCTTCCTCAAAAAAAAAAAAAAGTCTTCTTCAAAGATGATTGGGCAGTACCCTGAAGGATCACTGTCTTGGGGTTTTACCTATGGAGAGCTGCTTATTTATATAAGTTTGAGCGAAAGAGACAGGTGGGCTACTGTAAGAGAAAAGAAAAGGACTTGTTTCCTCTCTGAATTTTGTTGACCCTGTCTCACTCAGCTAATTAGGTCCAAGTCTCTTCCCCCAATGTCTCCAGAGATACACAAAGTGTTTGAGGTCTGGCAGCTTGACTGCATTCCTTCATCTTTTTTGAAGAAGTACATCCCTTGTGAAGACCACTGAGCCATGGGCAAGACAACACAACCAAAACCCCCAGGCCAGAGTCTCAGGAGTCATAGAAAAGAACAGATACCTCTGTCCTCTCCACTTCAGTGGAAAATTAAATTGCCTTAGTAAACATCCTCTGTACGGAAGTCTCATACACACACGCTGATCTCTCTTGCTATCTCCTTATTTTCCCGAGGATTGCTCATTATGTACTGTAAAGACTCTAACCCACTCTTCTGTTGGGTGTAAAAGGATCTCTGCTTCCAATGCAGAGTGGAAGTGGAGAGGGATCCAATTTACACTTATTCTTCTGATTTCTTATATTAGAAAACAGCTCCCATCATCCCAGGAAAGCACTTACTCTTCTTGCTCACTTGGGAAAAGGCACCAGCACATCCCGCTATGTATGAAAACCAGCCACGAAATTAGAAAACAGCTGTTCTCTACTCACTCCCTAGCTCCCTGAGAGGAAGGACCAAATTGCCCCTTGCCCTTCTCCCCTCCCCACCTGGCGTGAGGTCCATCCCCGTCTTCTCATTGCAGCCCTGCAGGGAGTCGAGGGTGCGAGTGACCTGGCTGGCGAAGTCCTCCCCTCCGTTCATGCACTCCCGCTGCAGGTGGTGGCGCAGGTCAGTGATGTCATATTCATAGCCATCCAGGATGGGCGTCTCGCGGATGCTCAGGGTGCCACTGGAGTTATGGCCCTGCACGCGGGCGTTGCGCAGACTCTCCCGCCCGTGCCCTCCGATTAGCACAGAAGGAATGTAGTGAATCTCGTTGGCTGCCTCGGCGCTGGCACTCTTCTGGGGCTGGGGCACCCGGCGGCGCTTGCACCAGCGCCGGCGAGTGTACAGGATCATCACCAGGCACAAGATGGACAACAGCAGAGCAATCATGCCACCCTGTTAAGAAAGGACAGCAGGTGGATGTGGGAAGATGGGTGAGCTCGTCCCACAAAGAGGCATTGCCCCTCCCACATCCACCATCCATCACTCACTCATTAATTCTTTCATGCAGGTGCGGTAAGCACTTAGAGCAAGCATCACTCAGCAGCAGAAGGACAGTCTGCTGTGATCAGTGTTTAAGGTGAGAGAAAAATGGGATGACCTGGGCATTACTTCAAGTGATCCATGGTTGCTTCTGGCTTAGCAAACAATTTGAAGAAGAAAGAAGTCTTTGTAATTGTGTGTGTGTGTGTGTGTGTGTATCATTTCAGCTGCAGAAAAAGGGGAGAGAGTTTGCTAAGGCAAATCTACCACGCATAAAGCTGGTTTCAGGCCAATTTTTAGCAGCGGGATGTCATCTGGTTTCTTCCTCCCTTGCATCTTAAAATCAATCCTGTATAGATTCTAACTCTGGCTCCACCAATGATCAGCGAGTCCTATAAACTCTAAACCTGAGATTCCTCACCTGTATAATGGAGAAGACCCCACTTACCCTCACAGGGTGGTGGTAAGGACCGAGTTAGGCACCTCTGGGAAGTGCTCAATGGAGTGCATCACAGGAATCCAGGCTGTCCTCAGCCCAACCTTAAATGTCTGAATCAGAGTAAGTGCCCCATCAGGGGAAAACCACCGACCAAGCCAAAGAGACGTTTACATCCATCAGGTATTTACAACCAGGTGTGCAGAGGAATCTCAGCATCTGAACATGACTTTTTGGGTCACTACTGATTTAGGAGACCGCTCTGCCCCAATCCCACAGTCCTGAGTGATGCTGGCATTCCTGCTGCAGCTCGAGGGGAGGAATTGAGACCCACATTCTGGGGTCAGCCCGGCAGAGGGGTTTCCTTCTGAACCTTCTTGTGCTTCCAGGCCATCCACTGAGGCCATTACCTAAAAAACCAGGACACCACTCAGTTGTCTGTCAGAGGCAAGGATATAGTGCCCAGAGAGACTGAAATCTCACCTTGACGTCCACCCTGGACAGGGTTTGGAGGGAGGGCCTTGCAAGCCCGTTGCTGCACAGCACTCAGCAGGCATAAATCTCCCCATGCACCATCTGTCTTCACTCCCTTTATTTTGGTCAATATCCCTCCAAACCTATTCCATTAGATGGGGGTGTGCCAAATGGTTCTGCTCTCAACCTTGCACTTCAATCACTGCCACCCCATCACATAGGCTAGAGATGAAAACCCCCTATTAACTCCCAGGAGGCCCACCCACACAAGGCTGGGTCAAGATTAGTCCCTCAAACACATTAAAGGGGTTTTTTTCCAGTCTCATAATAATTATCTCCTGGATTTATAAAGTTCCTCTCCCCATAAATCTTCCCATTTATCCTCCTTCTCCCACTATCACCATGAGCAAAGGAGCATGCATACACACACACGCACACACACGATGTTGCCACTTTCAAATAGGCAGCACAGAGGAGCTGAGACCAAAGTCAGCTGCCAAGTGACAGGTCATGTCAGGTGGCTGGTCAGAGACATACGCTGGCCTCCTGGCTTTCAAACTGTTCTTTTATTGGTGGAACCCTTTCTCCTGGTGAGATCCCTACTGCCCAAGTACAGAGAAAGCGTCATTATGAAGCTCCTCAGCTTACGGTGGGGGTGGGTGTCCAGAGCCAAGGATTCTAGGTCCTGCCCAACTGCCGCCTCCCTCCACCCATCATCCCTCCTGGTGGCCGTGCAGACATGCACACAGAGACCCAGAGCACCTCAACCGAGCCATAATCCAACCCGGCTCCAGTTTGCTGAGAGTGGGTGTTCGAGTCCAACCCAGCAGTTTTTCGGCAGACCCTTTATCTCTGAGCCAGACCCATTATCCTTTCCTTCACCCCAAATCGAACCTGCAACAATAGGTAATTAAGCCACACAGAAGGAATAACTTCCTGAGTGAGAGAAGTTGTCAGACATTGAATTAGCCTAGTGAAAGCGAGAGGTAATTTTATTCCCTACAGAGCTGTAAAGGCAGCATAAACATCCATCTCCCAGGAAGGGTTTAACACCATCTTTCCTGCTCACATAGAGGTTTCAGGAGCCCTTTCCACTCCTCCTCTTGAATTCTCCTCTCAGATGGTCACAATAGGGCTGTGATAAGATCCAGGCCATAGGTTCATTCCCCTTGCAATGCAGTAATCCAACGAGAACAGTTGTCCATTATGGAGCTTTCACTGTGTAGCAGATGTTTGTTCTAACTGCACTACACTTTCAAACTCTAAGAGGAAGGGTCAACCAGCTCCCATTTTACATTTGGAAAAGCTAAGGCTTAGAGGTCAAATAGCTTGCCCAAGGTCGCACAGTAAATGAATAGCAGGGCTGGAATGGGGACAAAATGACTCCCACTGCAGAGCCTGCCATCTTAACCACTAGGCTACAGTCATCCAGAAGGAGCTTTGCTCACTGGAGACTTCCACCCTGGCGTCTATCTCATAAGGGGGTAGAGTAGGAGACTAGGGGGATCCCACCTAGATCCAACCTCACCGCTCCAGGGAAAAGAGAAACGATCCAAAGTGCACATCTAGCCGACAGCGGGTCAGCAGAGGCACGATCATCAACAAAGGACCTTTGACTAGGCACCCACTAAGTGTCACATTCCAAGATCAGTTGGTCATGCAGAGACAACAATCACATTTCAAGCTCTCTGTGCTTAAAAGAAGACTAAGCGGATCACACATCACCACATGCCTGGAGGATACCATGAGGCCTTCAGTCCAGTTGAATTTCAACAAAGTAGTCTGAGTTCTCTTTCACCTGCAAGACTCACTGAAATTCCCCAGGTTCAGCCCCTCCTTTTCCCAAGAACCAAGGCCCACAGAAACTACAGAACGAGACAGTGCAGAACTGGTTCCAGACCCAGAGCCTCTTTCACCGCTCTTTTCCTGGCACCATTTTGTTAGGTTAATCTAAAGTTCCCTTGACCACATATGGGCCAAGACACTCAACTGGAAATACTTTATGTTTATTGTTTTAAAAAATATAAAAACTGGGCTGGCCTAATGGTGCAGCGGTTGAGTTCACACCCTCGGCTTTGGTGGCTGGGGGTTCGCCAGTTGGGATCCTGGGCGCAGACCTGCCCACCGCTTACCAAATCATGCTGTAGTAGGCATCTCACATATAAAATAGAGGAAGACGGGCACAGATGTTAGCTCAGGGCCAATCTTCCTCAGCAAAAAGAGGAAGATTGGTGACAGATGTTAACTTAGGGCTGATCTTCCTCAAAAAAAAAAAAAAAACGCACAAAAACTTACAAGGAGCTAGACCACACGTTTTTGTTTGGCTAAGCCAGCGTATTTAGCATCTCTTATCTTGCTTTAGCGAAATATTTCCTCTGCTTGAGTCACTGACTCCCAACGACCTCAGCTTTTTAATAATCAGTTACCAGCAATGAGTTTCAGCCATTAGGTGAAACCCAGCACAGACACATGAAAAGGAATCCTCAGTCACTCAAGCTGTGGAACAACCCAAATTGGTGGCAGGTGTCACAACACTTTGTGATGACTTACTAATTGTAGATTATTATGTAAATAATAATATACATAATGTGATATATTAATATGTAATATTACTTAATAATATTTTATGATAATAATAATTTATAAAACCACTACACACAAATTCATCTGAATTACTTATCTGCTCAATCCAGCAAGGTCATTGGTTGGAGAAATATATATACAGGCCCTCCATTATCTAGGAAAAGGCTCACGTGTAGTCACCTTGATAACTTTATTTCTATGGTAGGAACGTCTAGAAATCCAGTGCTCACGTTCGATTACTTTTGTGTTCATGTTTTGAACCATAGTTCTTTGATATAATCATTTTTTTAACCCTTAAACTTCCAAAGAGGATTTTTAGCAGTCTCAATGAAAGTCAGAGATGCTCTAGGATTTTTCTTTCAAATAATCTAATGAAATCAAGATGTAGCAGATGGAATTGAAAGAAAGCCTAGCCCAAGGGCTAAAGTTGGGAGCTTCCTGATAACCAAGTCAAAAAGAGAAAGCCAAGTTGCACGTATCTTCTTGTCTGACAAAAGAAAGTTCATTGAGAGGAACAAACTACATCTAAGCATTCAACCCCCAAGGGACTACCACGTGGAGTGTGAGCACGAGCCCACTGACGAACAGTGGATGATGTCATCACACAAGGCGTACAGAGAACCCTCAGGAGTTCGTCCCAAGCCTTCACACAGCGCTCACGCCTGGCTTTGAGTTTCTGTATTACCCCAGCTGTGCTCAGAGTGTGTTCTTTATTTATGTGTATTAGTTTCCATTTTAATGGCATTAAAAAAACCCAAAACAAGTTAAGGATCCAAGCAACGAGTAACAAGTTGCAAACTTTGAACATTAAAAAAAAAAATAACACTGACTGCAAGATATGGAATTGTTTTTGCTCTTTATTCATCTTTTCATGAGTTTTCTGATTATTCCATTGATTTTCCTCAAAACTGTTAACATTTTGTAACTATAAGCACGTTTGAGGTATATGAGAACTCCACATCTATGAACAAGTAGCTTGCAAAAAAAGTGGCATTTAAAAATATATTTTTCTTTAAAAAATCAGTAAATCATTTCTACTGACTTTAATAGAGATCAAACAAATGAAATCAGCTTTTGTTTTATTATGAAACTGACATTTTCGGTACTTACCTGAGAGAGTAGTATGAGATTTGTCAGATAATTTGCAGACTTTGAATTTTTTATGTAACAATGTTTTATATAACATTGATGGTGACTGCCCAGGGAAAGAAAGTTCCGTGCAGGTCTCTCTTTTATGCTCATCGCACTCACGCAGGCCAACCACAAGACTGTCTCATTATCTGACCTGTGTATTCCTCCTGGGTCCAGGTCTCGCCTCCCTCCCTTAACTAACTCCTATTTGTCCTTCAAAGTCAATTTAGTGACATAACCTCAGCCAGTTCTTCCCTAGTCCTACTGAAGCACCCACAGAACCCACACATAACTCTAACCACAAGTACTGTTTCCTTTGATTTGCTTGTCAATCACATCCACTAGACTTTACGCTTCATGAGAGCAGGCGTCATGTCTGATGCATCTCTCATGGCTCTGAGCATAATGCCTGGCATAAAGCAGGCATTCAATAATTGTGGAAGGAAGGAAGAAAGGAAGGAAGGCAGGAAAGAAGAAGGAAGAAGGGGAGGGAGGGAGGAACGGAGGGAGGAAAGAGAGGTCAGCTTTGAATATATTTAACATGGGCATCTTCTATGTGCCTGCAAGCAAAGCTTATGAAACTCAGTGGCTTATATGATTCATTCATTCAATTCATTACTCAATCATTCAACAAGTATTTACTCACTTCAGCAGGGGATTTTTCTAGTGGTCACTGTTATGGGGATACTGCCGTGAATAATACAGGTACAGGTCCTGATCGCACAGAGTTTACATTCAAGTTAGAGGAAATAATTGGTGTAATTTGGTTTTTAAAGGTAAACACGGACACAAAAGGAAGATAAAAACAGATCTCAAGGGCTGTAAATAGCCAGTCATCACTCCTCTTCTTATAACAAAAGAAACTAATAGGTAAAGATATCTTGGGCTAAAGGTCACAGTCTAGGCAATACAGCAGGGGCCAGTGGGAATCCTCCTCTTATTTCAAATCAGTGTTTATTCTGGACAGTCAATCCCAGAATAAAGACTCTGGATCTATCAAATATCACCAAAGTTTAGAGAGTCACCTGAGTTTTGTGAACCCTTGGCAGAGGAATGGAAAAGCTGAGATTATGTTTCCAGCTACCATCTGTCAAGGGACTGGAGCCAATCAATCAGCTCGCATCTCAAAGCTGCGTTTCATCCTGGGGGTAACCAGAAGACTGAATCTGAGACATAATTAATTATCCCTCAAGGCAACTGGACAAGCTGAATTCCAACTATACTCCTAAAGGAATTAAATGGTGGTTAAAAAAATAAGAATCAAATACACACGTTTGGTGGCCCGTGTCTCCTATTTTTCCCCAAAAACAATGCCGAAGGTCTGGGGCAAAGGCCCTCTCTCATCTATGACAGTGATCACTCACCTCCATCTCTAGCTCTCAAAGGAGACAGACCAAGAGGAGAAAGACTGCAAATCCATAGATGGCATCACTGGTCATATTCTAGCCTAGATCCAAATGCTCCGAGGGTAAGGAAAGCACGAGTTAAAGAGACTACTTTTCAAGTTCCCATCTGTTCTTGTGTTTCTATGAGCCCAATGGAAAACTAGACCTAAATTACTAATAGACTGAAGGTCACCAACAAAATAGCAGAGCTAACCAGCAGAACCACTGGTTCAAGTCGCATAATCTCTTTGAACCTACCCCAGGCCTTCGTCTATCAAATGAGGTGACTGAGGGAAATGCATTGGCTCTTCCAACTTGAAAATGTCCTGATTGTAACACTGATCCCTATCAAACTGGAAATAGCTCTCAACTGGTAAACTAATGGTAGAGAAAATGTCTGTAAGCTCTTCCTGACAAGTAAAGCCAGAAACTATAGACCAAGAAGATGAGGGAACTGATCCTTAGAGGTGGGCCATCAACCACAGCTGGCCAATGGAGCTCCTGATAAGCAGACCCACTCTCTTCCCCAGTAGCACAATAGGCCTTTGAAATCAGATGGTGTCATCGAAACTGTAGTAACATGTTCTTGACCTTGCAAATCCCTTTACTGCCAGAAGGAGTCACCTAAACTAGAAGAGAAAGCCCCTTGGTTTGCTCTTCTGGCAGATTCTCTTTTCTGTGGTGGCAGGTGAATAGAAATCCATTAGCCCCTGCCCATCTCCTTCCCAAATGGAAGAAGAGAGAAACACATGAAGCATATCAAGCAAAGAGTTCACTTTACAAATTATTAGGAACATTACCTCCCCATGAGGGTTTTCTGAAGTCTTTAATTTTGTGGAAATGCTTACCAGTTGCCTCGGCCACCATGTTAATTAAAAGGCCTCCATATGTCCTCTGGGGCTTCTGACATGAATTGCACATCCCACTGGCAGGGGACAGACCTGTCCTGCCTGGTTAGCCTCTCACGGGGGCATGATATTACTTTGGCCTGCTGCCTCAAGATGCTCTAGAACCCCTTCCCCATCCTTAGAGGTCTAAGTATCCAAAGCTTAGAGAAGAAGTAAGATTCTGTCTCACTAAAATGCCATTTGTTGGGTAAAGATAGGGACCAAACTACTTTCTATAAGCAAGAGACAAACTCTAAGACTAAGAGCCTTCCAGGTTAGGCAGGTTGACATCTGATGACCCTTCCAACCTAAAAAGATTCTGAGCATGAAGTTCTAGTTCTTCTCAGCAGGAAACTTGACTTTAGAGCTCTTTTATCTTCTAATTATTTATTTATTTATTTTTTGCTTTTCCCAGCTCTAAAAGTTTTAATTCTGTTAGGTTTGATCATGGTCTTACTTCTTTAATCCGGGAAGTGTGGCTTCAATTTCCTTATGAGACTTCAGGAGTTTCATCTAATGAGAGCCTGAAGCCCTACAGAAAAAGTGGCTGGAGGCTGTGTGCTGGAGTCAGCCCGGGCTATTTCAAGTTGTCCTCTTTCAGATTCTTTTTATAGAGCTGCTTTTTTGGTTCTTGGGATTTTTCTTGCCTCAGAGCCTTGTCTTTGCTGTCCCAGAGCAAAAGCAAAGGAGTGCATTTGTTCATAGGGAGCTCAGACCTTGCTGATCATGAGTAGCGTCAGCGACCTATCGGTTGCCTTAATGAGAATGCTCAGGCAGAGTAGGGCTGGGAGAAGCAAGGTGACAGAGAAGCAGATTGCTGTGGGCTGGGTTTTCCAGGTCCAAGGCTACCCTAATAGATCCCTGAATTCCGAAGACTGGCCTGGATCTCTGCAGAGTGGGAGAGCAGTGAGGAATCAGGCCACCAGGGCAAAGCTGAGGTTTTCCTATCCCTCTACAGGTAGATTTAGCAATTTTCTGAGAGATGACACTGCTTAGTCAGACTTTATTGCTGGGACCCCAATCAGCGCTATTTTAAGAGGCTGGTCTCACATATAACCCATGTGTGTGGGTGTGTATGTGTGCACGCACGTGCATGAATGTGTGTGCTGTGCATAACAGGCAGGCTAGGGGATAAAAGAGTCCACGCAGAAGCAAAAGCACTCCAGGTCGCTGTCTCTGCAGCATGTGGGCAGAGCGGTGTGAGACAGGCTCCCTCCGTGGGTACGTGCATCAGCCCTTCCAAACTTCACAAGCCAAGCATGAAGCCAATAAATAAATTTCTCCAGCTGGATAATGCTCAATGCCTATTCTTGGCCACGTTCTCTCCTCCTTTCCTCTTTGTTTTTATGCAGTAGGTGATCTTGATGAAATAAAATAATAACAATAATCTGCTCCATTAGGACCAAACATTAAGGGAATTATTGACCAAGTGACAGAAGAGGCAGCTGGCACAGAATAGACCAATGACTGTCAGACTTTAACTCTCTCTCTGAACATAATGGAGTTGTTAAGTCCCTCTCCCTCTCATCTCGCCAAAAGTCGGGCCGTGTGGCCCCCAGGGAGGAAAGGAGGTCTCAGAGACCGAGTAGGTCTGTGGGTAGTAGCTGGGGCTGAGCAAATGCATATCAACATTAAAAACTAGTCACTGAGGGCAGACCTTATGCAAGGCACCTGTGGGGATTCCCTGACCTGTGGGGATTCCAGCGACCTCAGATGAAAACAGTTGGGAATAAAAGGGGAGAGAGAGTCAAGATGTCAAGATTTCCCTGAATTTGGTACATACCCATCAATATCACTCTCTTAACCAGCGAAGATTTAAAAGGTTTGTTTCCTCCCCAGCTAAAAACTGAAATGAATCCTTAAAGGCCATGCTTTTCAGAGATGCCTGATAGTCAGGGGACAGGGGGAAGGCCCTTCACATAGAGTGCGGGCCTTGATCATATTCTTGTCCCACACAGAGAGGTACAACTTCATCATCATGACTGCCATAAGGTCTGGTGTGCCAGAGTCCAGTCAGGACCCTGCCCAGGTTCTCTTCCACGGTGGAACCTCCAGTGTCTGTACTACGAGAAGTGATGACCCTATAGAGCTGATGGTTAGTTGTGCAAAGATCTCAAAGGCTACCAACCACTATGAAAGCATTTCTCAGCTTCCTATACCAATCCCATATAGATGCTTAATTCCTCCCTGAATTCCTGCCTTATTTAGTGCACACATGGCCTTATTCCTATGGTATCAGCCCACAGGAGAAGGAATAATGATAAAACCCACCATTTGTGAAGAACTTACCACGTGCCAAATGCAGCACATGGTGAATTACATTCATTATTTTATTTAATCTTACCCACAAATATAAGTAGTAGAAATTATAATTTCCATTTTCAGGTGAGGAAAAAGATCAGAGGGGTTAAGTAATCTGCCCAAGTTTATGTGGTAGTATGAGGCCAAACCAAGCTCAACCACTCATCTTAACGTTGTTATTTTAGTACCTTGTGAGCAGTAAGGGGCCCAGCACTGTAGCCTAGGCCCCAATTCCCATGTTCCTATCTTCTCTAGAGTGAGCCCTGGATGGCCTTGCTCCCACACCTAACTCTTGGAGTTACGCAAGTCAGGATTCTCAAATGTCTACACTCAGTATTGTCTTCACTGCCTACCCTAGAGGCCCCCAGTCTCCCTCAGTTAAACTGCATCACCGGGTTAACCAAATGTATAATTTCAAGCAAAAATTTAATTGTGCCAAGGGTGGCTATACTTATCAGGCTGCCATTTTGACATGGGCAGAGAAAATTTGTGGAGATATCTGTTCTTGATAAATGTTCTCTAAGTGAAATCAACTGTCTTCAGGGTCAGCAGCTAAAGATGCTCAACTGCTTCCTTGAGAAAAGTCTGCCACACATGCACAGAGACTCAGGTCTCTCTGCTGCCTGTAAGTCCTTGTTCTGGGGTTAGAGACCTACGAGGAACAGTAGATGTTTTCCACAATATAACAACACATGTGGAAGACAAACCAGGGAGAAAATCTTGGCCTTGAACACTTTCAGGGAAATTAGGAACTGCATCACAGTCAGGTCACCCCAAAGATTGCTGGCTAATAGATTTGAAAAAGGCAGGAGAAACCCTGCAAGTCATGTCTTGCACTAGGACCCAAAGTGTGATAATGGGCACTCCCAATGCAAGTCATTCAAGGCTGGTCGAACACAGAGGTTAGCAAAACTCACACACATGGCTTTCTGTTTGTAAATCTCCTCTAACTTGTAACTTATTTAACCCACAACTCTGAGGAGAAGAATGGACATTGCTGGTCACATCTCTTACAACACTCCAAACGTGACTCAATCTTGGCATCCAAGTAAGATGCATATGAGAGCTGAAGAAGTGCAGCAGAGGGGACAGGCGAGGGGATTAAGGGCTAGAGGAGATGCTGATGTACAAACACAATTAGTGCATCACACACTAAGATCCCTTCCAAGCCCCTCACTCCTTGCCTGCAAGCTTTGTCTGGCATCAAACAGGGGAGGGAGGGGAAGATAGACAGTCCAAAGAGACTCCTCTTGGGCCATGCATTAAGTGCTACGACTCTTATTTCTCCCTCTTAAAAAATTATTATAATTCAATTTTTCTCTGGAGCTAATCAAGCACAAAATCTGGAGAAGAGGCCTGGTTTGTGAAAGCAATCTCTGAGCGAGACACTGACATTCTCATTAGGGCTGGCTTCGTGAAACCACCAGCTCCAACATCAGCAGCATATTGTCTTCAGCTAATTATATTTTTGCTGGCAAAGCCATTGCACAAGTCTTCAAATCCTTCCTATCATTAATTTGAAAAAAGAAAACAACAACTGCCCTGCTCTGCCTCCTCCCTCCCTGGCATCCCACCCACCCAGCTCCGCATGCCATCAGCTTCGTTCTGGTTTTCCAGGATTTCTCTCCTGTATTTGGCTTTTGAGGGGGAGGAGATGAGTTGGAGCAGAGAACCCATCACCTGTAAGCTTGATTTCTTCACTAGCTGACCATAGCTCACTTTGTTCCTGGCCAGATGCTGGTCCTACATACCAGGACCTTCGGCACAGGCCCAGGGCTCACCAGCCAAAGACTGGCCAGAGCAAAGGGAAGCTAGAAGCTGAGCCCCAGCTCTGCCAGGCCCCATGTGGAAAGTGACAAACTCTGCTAGCCCGACTCTGCTATTATTTTGATTTACTGATCATTGGCTTGATCATGCAGAGGGACTCCATAGGTCAGGCTGACCTGGCCAGAGACATTCATATGATCCAAAGGCCGTCAGGGGTTCTTGCTTCCAAGGCAGCTGACGAGACAGATATCATCTGCCCAGCCAATAGAGAATTCTGTACAGGGGGTGGGCATGTGTTCCCGACCCGAAAGGGCCATTCCCAGCCAAGCTGCAACCTCATTATGACCTAATTTAGATCATAGTGTTCATGGGGTTTCATTTTTCTACTTTTTAGCAGTGTGATTTATTTTTTTCTGTTCTTAACATTCAGTTCCACTGTAAGGGAGAGAAGGGGAAAGAGAAAAAAAGAGAAAAAGAGAGGTTGGGAGGAGGAAGGAGAAGGGGCAGAGGGAGAGAACGGGCCTAGGGTGCCAGGGTTTGTCGATGCCGTTTTCCAAGCCTTTGCCCTCTCTCTTCCCAAACACGCCTTTCCTCTCCCTCTACTGAAGTCCTTCACAGCATTTAAGTCCCAGCATAGGCCTTCTCCTTCCTAAACCCACTTTGATTTCTCCAATCCTCAAACATGTCATTCTCTCCCAAAGCCTACCGCATATGTGGGCATCACTTAATCTTTAATCTCTAATTCTGTTGTTTCCCAAATCACAGCTCTGATTACACTTGCAGGCAGAGACTATGCCTCAGAGACTTTCCACAGCCCCAGCCTCAGCAGAGGGCCCAGCCCAGAGCTGACCCTCCGCAAACAGGTCACTGCTGGATTAATGAGACGCACATTCAGCTGGTTTGGCGAGGTGGAAAAAGCACAAACAGCATGACGTTTACAGTTTGTCAGCTCAGACCTAAGGCCTCCATCTGGAAGTCCATCTTTGCGCCCCTCAGCTGGCTCCTTGGCTGGCTCCGAGGTGCTCCCTCGGTTGCAGAGCCTTCTAGGAAGAAGTCAGCTACAGTAGGGTGTCAGCTTCCACCCCTCAAGGATGTTTGAATAGGACGTCCACGCTATAGGTCCATGGTCCGGAGGATAGTAGCTGTGTTTTCAGAAAGCAGGATGGTGTATATTTATCCAACCTTGTTCTAGTTTGCACCTTTTTGTACCATTAGCAAGATGTAGTGAGGTGGCGGAGGGCTCTTTGAAATTAACAGGGGTTTTTTCCCTTGTAAAAACTAACTGAGCTGGACTTGGGTCCAACTGTTCTTGCTCTGCTCCACAGAGCTCTGCACGAAGAGCCTCATCACCAGAGAGGTCAAAGAAATTTGTCACTGCATTTTAAAACATCTGTTTAGCACCTAATTACAAAAGGAGCTATACTACGTGCTTTACAAAGAGAATGGTGTAAAAAAAAGTCCCTTCTCTTAGAAACTAAAGCTTTAATTTTTGATTTTATTAATATATGCATATATGTATTTATGTCTGTGTATAAATGTACATTTGTATTTCTGTTTCTGCAGAGTGACTATGGGTAGGATGGAGAAGTTCTTGTTAACTCCATTCTGTAGTCAGAGCAACTACATTTGGCTTCCCAAGAGGGCCAAACCCTGTCAAGACCAACAGTTTTCTCTGTCACCACACCACGACAGCTGGGGGCTCCAAACTGGGTGGACCCCACAGGCACCCCGAGGGGTCCATGCACTCCCAGCACCAGCTGTAGCTCCATTTTTTTCTCTCTCAGTCAAGAAGCCTTACCAGAATGCACGCTGAGCGAGAGTGAGGTTATTATAGGTCATTTACAATGTTGACTCCACTCTCAGGGAAAAAGGAAACCAGTCACAAATTTCAGCACTTTCCCTATTATCAGTATCAAATTCACTTGCCACACTTTACAATTGATGGGAACACGGCACTGTGGCTGCCAACTGGAGAGGTGTGACAGCAGCCACTGCGGACAGGAAGAACTAGCTGCTGCTTGCTTTACCCAGAAGGCCGGGTTACGGACTATCCAGTCCTCAGGTCTTGGGAGGGACCTTCTTCATTTTATAACACCAGGTGGTGCCACCCTGGTCCTTACGCTATGTCCTGTAACGCTCAAAACTGAGGTTCTCACTCTGGAAATCTTCCACAATGATTTTGTTCAGCGTCCATTAAAAAAAAAGTTTTTAAAGATAGATATATGGAGAAAAATGGCCTTGTGACCTATCCAGCTCTGGTGTGTGTGACAGTCTTCCCTAAGGTTCCTTTTCCATGATTATGTGAAGGGAGGAAGGAAGGTGAGGGTTTAGTGGAGAGAAAGGAGCCACAACAACCAGAGAGGAGACCTGAACAGAACATTGCACTGAAGGTCTCGCAATACGGAGAAAGCGGCACTGACTGACCACGGGGCTCCCAGTCCCAATGGTGCCACTTAGCGGTCATTTAGCCCTTTGACCTCTTTGAGCTTCAGCTTTCTATTTTGTCAGACTTGCTCAGCTTTCCTCACAGGGTTGTGCTTTCATTCCCAAAGTCCCTTTTGGCCTCCCAGCAAAGGCCAGGTCCTCCACTACTAGGAGACAGAGATGCATAATCCCTCCTAGCGAGGAGCTCATGCTCAGGGGAGACAGCCTCCTGCACGGATGAGGACAATGGCAGGGATATGCACCAGGGATTGCACAAGCTACTCAGCCGCGCCTAGAGGGAAGGCATATCAGAAATGCTTCCTAGGGGAATTCATGGGGCGAATTCTAAAGAGAGTAATTAGAAACAATCCTACTCAGAGGGAAGATATTTTAAGCCAAAAGTATATCAGTGAAATCACAGAAATATTAAATAGCAAGGGAGGTCCAGGAAAGACGACTGAGCTGGTCAGTATGGCTAGAAGAGAGAGTGAAAACCAAGGATTGGTAGGAGATGAGCGTCAGGTCATGAAAAGTTTAACATCTTGGAATTTACCCTTCAGAGTGGAGAGAACTACTCAAGGCTTTTCACCAGGAAGATGATGCTTTCCAAGCTGCATTTTACCAGGAACAGTCTGGTGACAGTGAGAGGGAAGTTCTGAGGGGAATGAGCCAGAAGGTGGAGTGAACAGGAGGAAAACCCTTGTGGCAGCCTGGGGAGAGGTGATGGGAGCCCATACCAGCAGTGGCAGTGGAGAGGGAAAGAAGAGAGGGATTCTAGAGACATTTGGGGGCAAAAATCAGAAGAGCTTGGTGCTGGGTTGAATGGAGAGGAAGAGGAAGAAAAGGGGATCTAGCCTGGGTGACCATGTCAATGGTCCTTGCACCAACTGAGGCAGAGAACACTCTCCACAAGAGGTGGAGAGAGTGGCTGGGAAGACAGATGATGCGTTTCATTTGACCCATGTTGTTTGGAATGCACACTGGACAATCAGACTGACAGATCTACAAGTCAGAAGCTTGGGGGAGAAAGGCCAAAACTGGAGATTGAGACAGTTGTAAGGACCAAGTGAAAAAAACATGATACAAACAAATTATATTCATTCTACAAACACCAACTGGAGATGTTCCCTGTGTGAAGTGTTGTGCTGGGAGCTGTAAGAAATATAAAGATGAATCAGACTCAGACCAGATCCTGCCATTTAAGAGCCTCAAGTCTAGTCAGGAAGAAAATACTTGTCAAAACACTAACACATTGGTTGGAAAAAGATACCAGCCATAAGAGAGACTCAGAGAAGTCCTTCTTGTAGGCCCAGCCATAGGAAACCAAGAATGAGGCACGGCCTCTAGTTGAAAGATTGGGGAAGATGGCCAGGTGGAGTGTTTGAGGTAGCACCTGGAAGATAGGTAAGATTTGAACACACACATGGAGGGGCAGGGAGTGCACAAGAGGACAATGCCATGGCCATGGCAGGTACAGGGACAGTGAGCAGGAGGGTGCAGAAAGCAGGATCCTGGGCAATAAGAATGAAGACTGAGACCCTTCTGTCCCCAAATCATAAAAGGCACTATTCGTGTAGCTGCTTCTCAAGTGAAATAACTGTCTTTCTCCTTTCGACTGTTCTTTCTCTGCAACCCTAGTGACCTGGAATGATATTGGCTGGGTAAGACAGCATTTAACACAGATGCTGGTGAAAATTTCTGGATGCAGAAACAGCCCTTTGAATGTGCTCACAGTATCACACAGGCATTGCTACACAGCCCACTCTTAACTTTTTCATTCGATGAAATCAGGTGAAAAGGAACATTAGTTCCAAGCTTGATCAAAGAGGCAAAGGAATTCACAAAGGGCATGTGGAAGAGGGAAGCAGGGAAGAGGAACACAGCTGAGAGAGGACCTCTCGTTCCCGATGGAAATATGGCATTGACTTGTCCTCGCCCTTGTCTGGAGGCTGTCCTGAGAACTGGCGAGGCGCGCCTGAAAGGGCAGCCTGGAGGCGCCCTGCAGTCCGGAGCTGTTATCTGGCAAAGCAGAGTCCACTATCCTGTTAAGAATTTTCCTCCTAAAGAAGACTTTTCTCCCTAAGATATAACTGCTGTCCTGAGAAGAGAGCGCACAGGACAACTGAAGAAATAGGCGAGGAAGCAAAATAAAACCACTGACTCGGCTGTGCCTACCAGGAATCGCTCTCTGGCTTCACAGAGGTCATTTATGTAGGAGGATAAACGTCCTCTTCTTAGAGCACCCAAACTCCTCCACAGGTGATTCCACAGTGACCCCTGGGACATTTCCTCTTGCCAAATCCCCCAAGCTGGAGGCTGCGGGCCCTTCCCATCACCTGCTCCCTCACGTGGTCCTAAGGATCACTCCATCCTGAGGCCAACCCCAGGAGGCTCCTGGAGCACTTCCTGCCAGCAAACATGGGGGCACATATAGGGGGACTCCATGGAGGCTGTGAGGAGTAGCACTGGCTGAGCACAGAGGGCCCTGGGCCAGCAGTTCAGCAAATCCCAGGATGCCTACAGACAGGCCCCACTGGGCCTGGGGAAAGGGCTGACAGCCACCAAACTCATTTCAGGGGGTCAGCACAGTGTGAAGCGACAGCTCTCTCCCAGGGCAGAACTGCTATCATTCAGCCCAACCTATAGGCACACAAGCCCGCCATTTTCCCCACAGACCATCATCTCATGTTCATACAGAGAGAAAAGAAAAGCAGAGTCGCTGCAGGCAATGGAATAAAGATTCTTCATACATTACTCTGAAGTCTGCTATAAGCAGAGATTGCTAGTGCCCCGTATGTCCTTCACTTTCATATACCTAGAATGTGAGAGCTGGAGGCAACTTGCAAGATCATCTAGCCTGGGACTCCCAAGGCAGAGTACCCACAGCCCATCTATGTACTCCTGGTCAATGGCATGCCAATGGCTGGTGAGAGTGTGGACCATTTTTATTTTATTGCTTATCTTATAAAATATTATTTTTCCTAAAATGTATTGAAATAATTAACTACTATAACTCCAACTCCATGATGTTTATCAGCATTTTCATCTAAGATAAGGCTATAATAAGTTCATACTGGAAAAGCCAGTCACTTTAAATTAAAATATTCAGAAATATTAATACAGATTGTACAAAAATATGGCAAAAACCCTGAATGCCTAAAGTTTCAAGGACACTCATTTTACAGATGAGAAAACTGGGCTCAGGAAGGTCAAGGAGCTTTCCTGAGGTTTCACAGACTTTGGGGGGAAAAGGACTATAGGAAAGCTTCCTGACTTAGAATTCAGTGGTTTTATCCAACATAAGGCTGCTCGTTTCCTCTGCCCAGCTTTAATCACTGTTGAGGAGAGGAAGAGAAGATGCAGTCTACATGAGTACAGCTGGGTTCTCAGCTGCATCTCTCTGCTATGGAAGCTCTGAGCAGAGCCCTGGCTGGGACATGTTGGTACTGCCCCATCCCAACCCACGTCCTGAAGTCCAGGGAAGGCGACCATGCCCTGGAGAGGCTGGAGGCCTCAGATGCCAAAGCTGTTGGCTCTGATCCCCAGAGCACTGAGGCGAGTAGGGCTGGGGACTGACACAGCCAGCTGAAAGCCCAGGATGGTGACTTGGATGAATATACTCCATGACACTTAGGGAAATAAAAGGAGAATAAAAGAGGGATGCTTTAACATCTCTGTGGGGTGCAGAACCCTTTCGAGTTTGTTCTGTATGCCAGCTTACCTCACTCTATAGGAATGTGTCTAAGGTCCATAAATACCAAATTCTGACATGTTCACTCTTATAAATCCAAAACGCATATATGTCTTAGTCCCAAAGCCTTCCATCTTCTTCCTCAGACAAGATACAGGAAAGAAAGAAGTAAACGGTTGAATCCTTTAATAAATGTTGGTTTCTGATTTCTCTTAGGGATCTCACATGGCCCTATCTTCTTTATGGTATTGGGGAGGCAGAAGTCACCTTAAGTTCACCTTAAGCAACCTTGGGGATTGGGAGCCAGAGCCCAGAAGGTCCCAGATACTGCTCTGTGAAGCACCCACTGCTTTCAGCCACAGTACATCAACAAACTGAGCATCTGATTCATCCCAAGTTAGAAGGCTCCTTGACTCATCTCTATTGCTATTCATGGATGTCAGCAGCCGCGATGGAGGTAGCAAGAGAATCATAAATAGCAAGGCAGCAGCAAGTAGCTCCTAACCTCCCTGCATGTACCATGGAGACCCCTATGCAACCTGGAGGCGGGCGACTGACATCAGCCTCTCAAATAGGCAAGACTTTTCATGAACTCTAGCAAAAACTTGAGAGAGTCATAGCTGATTTTATGAGGCGAGATCTTAAAATGTTTTGTCCACTCTCAGCCTCCTCACCAAGGTGGAGAACCACCAGTAACTCTTAAAGTCCTTAACTATCAGTCCCCCACAAACCAACCAACTTGATCACGACATGTCTTGAAGCATAATTCCACTTTCATGCATACATGCACACCCATATTAGGTATTTTCCTATAAGAGGCTGGTCTAACATAGCCAGGCATTTAATAAAAGTCTACTGTGTGTGTAAAAGCTGAAACCAAGCAGGAGCCATCAGCCTCACTGGGAAAAAAAATAGCATATTTACTAATAGCTACCCTGTTAATACTTCTCTTGTCAAATCTAGGCATATTTTTGTTTTCATCAACTTTTGTCTTCACTAAACCCATTAATACCTCTCAGGCAAGGCTAGTGTGCTGGCATTTCACCTGAATAGGGAATACCACATGCCTTGAATCTGTAGCAAAAACAATCTTTGTCTATGCCTGGCTTAAGTGACAATTATAATTAATCTATGGGAGTCTGACTAAACCCAGCAAACTATTATCTTTCACACTGCAAATGGGACACTTATTCCTTCTGCTAAGTTAGATTTTAGGTTCTATTTAGGCTCTGAAGGCACTATGAGAATGTACATGATCAGGATCAGCAAACTATGGCCTCTAGACCAAATGTGGCCCACCAACTGTTTTTGTAAATAAAGTTTTATTGGAACACAGCCATAATCATTCATTTCTATATTATATATGGCTGCTTTGGCATGACAGTGGCGAGAGTTTGATGGTTGCAACAGAGCTTATATGGCCTACAAAGCTGACCATCTTTGCCACTTGGCCCTTTACAGACCCCTGGCTTAATTTCCTGCCATTATCCATGCTTGCGTTTTCTCTATGGGCATATGGCTGGCTACATCTACTATACCCAAATCTAGTCTGTCTCCAACCAGGGCCCATGGGTGTGGGTTTGAGGTCAGATTTAAAAGCAAATTTCAGGCCTGTGAGAGAATCCCAAAACTTTACAGATGAGCAGAAAGAGAGGGGAAGACAGCATGATCTGGAGGAAAGATAATAGCATTAGGAATAAGAATCTCTGAGTTTTTCCACCAAATTCAGGCCATGAACGTCACCCACTGTCCTGCACCTTCCTTTCCCTGTTGTGAATGTGAGTAATAACAATCTGTGTATGTGTGGATACCCAGGCAGAAAAGGAATTCCCACAATGACATCATTTGGTTTGATGAAAAAATAAATAAATTAGTGAAGTTCTTCCAGGAAAGTTTGGAGCTAGGATTATCATCCTAAACCATAGGTTAGCTGCTAGGAAACCCGGTAAACAATGAAACAGAAGTGGCTTAACAATGTCCTGGATGTACATGACCACATCCCAGCTTTGGAACGGGCCAGTTCTGTTGCTCTGATGCCCTTAATTGCCTAGGTCTTTTCCCTGAGCACAACCCTCTAGGACTCTCTAAGAGGTTGCTATGATCCCAGCTGCTTTTCTGGCTCCCTAAGGTGGAGGGCCCTGGGGTGACACATTGCATACAGAATTGTTACAGGCAGCTTGCATGGCACCCCAAGAGTTTACCTAAGTTAATAGTTACTGGGCACTTCCCATGGGCCAGGCATTATAGGAAGTGTTTGATAAGAATCATCTCATTTAATCGTCAAAACAGCCCTATGAAGTAGAATCTATTTTTATTCCCATTTTATAAATAAGGAAAGTGAGTTTAGAGAGATTAAGCAATTTGTCCAAGGACACTAGAAAATCAAGTAAGTGGTAGAACTAGGATTTAAATTGGTCTCTCTGATAGCGAAGTCCTGGCTATGAACTTCCTCATTAAAGTTCAATACCATAGAACTTAGAGTCTTCATTGGCTTCTCAATGACCTTTGCTTAGAGCCAACCCCAGCCTTCTTTGCAATGCTTAATCTGTGCCCAATCCGGCTCTTCACCTTTTGAAGTGGTTCAGAGACTCCACCATGACAACATCGTGCCCGATTCTCTATGTGCCTTCCTATTTTTCATCAATTGAAGGGTTTCTGCTGTGATTGCTAAAAGAAGCAAAATTATTCCACAGCCCAAACTGGAGAAACCAACCGACTTTGAAGCCATCAAGCAGCAGAGTGAAGTCCGAAGTCAGATACGCTTGCCTTGAATCCTGGCTCCATCTGTGTGACTTTGGGTTTGTGACTTACTTTCTCTAAGCCTCAGTGTTTACATTCTGAAAAATGGGGGAATTACTATTTCACACGGTTGTTGTGGGAATTGATCGATATTATGCATAAAAATAATCCCCTACATTGCCTGAGACACAGTGAGTGAAATAATGGCTTCATTACTATGAATATTACTAGTTCTTTATATTGACTTAAACCCCACAGAGATTATGACCCCTGTTTTCAAAAGAATCTTCAGAGATCTTTGGAACTAAATACTTAAAAGCAGTGTGTTGGCTTCTATGTCGTGAACTAAATTGCTGAACAGAATATTACATCAAGTTGTTAAAAGACATTAGTATCCTTGTGAAAATTTGGCCTCTTAGCTATTTCCCTTGCTGTCTGGAGAAATAAGGGTAACTTAAGGCCTCTATGAGCTTCAAGAAAGAGAAGAACAGAGCTGTAAAGAGGATGTAAAGAATGGCAGAGAAGGTAGACATTCCACCTCACTCTCAGTTCTGCCAAAGGCTATCCTCAGATGTTAAGTATTAACAATACGATTAAATGTTCCATGAAAGCAGAATCTTGTCTTATTAATTTTCTATCTCCTTAGTAGCTAAAAAAATACCTGAAGCCTGACAGATACTCTTAAGTGAAAGAATCAATGTCCAAATGAATGAATGAGTCAATGATTCTTTTAAATCAATGATAGGTCAATAATGCTTTTAAAATGCTTTTTTAGTTTCTAAAAATGTACTGCGAAAGTAAGTGCATGAAGAAGTCTAAGTTTATTATTACATGACATTCACAATTTTGGAGTTGGAAGTCCCCAACCGCCCTTCCCTGCCAATAAACCCACTGCCAGCTGTGAGGCGGTGTGGCTGAAGCCAAGGTTAGCAGGTGGGTGTAGCCGAGCTGAACAGAATCTGAGCTTTTGGGGTTAGCTGCCTGGCGTAGTCACAGGAAGAAAGCACTGCATCCCACCTTGGTTATGGGTCCTAGTGCTCACAGAGTTATTAGTTTTGAAGGAGCAATGGGAAAAAGTTCAGATGAGTCTCAGCAGACACAAGTTGACAAAACAACAAAAGGTGGGCGAAGGACATGTGACAAATACATATTGGGCACTCATTACAGGCCGGTACTCGAGCTGACGCTTCTTAGAGTGTGAAGTCCAGACTCTGCCAACTGCCTCAGTTCAAATCCTGGCTCTGCAACCTAACAGCTGTTTAACTTCAGGTGCGTTACTTAGCTTGTCTGGCCCTCAGTCCCTTCATCTGTAAAATGGGATAATAATAAACCCCACCTTATGGTATTGGGATGAGAATAAAAAACAAAAGCTAATTTGTATTGAAAGTACTTAGAGTAGTGTCTGGCACATAATAAGTACAAGATAAGATGGCGATGATGATGATGACGCTGATGACATCTTTCGATCCTCCTAACATCTCTACAAGTTAGATCGCAGTATGCCTGTCATACTGAATGAGTGACTCATGGAATCACGGCTTCTCAGCCTCTGCTAAAGGAAGTGGTTCCGGGCTGTGCCTGGAGCAGGAGCGGTCATTTTCCGTCCCACGTGAGCCAACCTCCCCATAACCACAGCCAAGAGGAGAAGGTTAGAGTGACATCCACCTGTGAGATAACTTGATAGGAAAAGTTCTGAACACAGGAACTATGGGAACTAGCTAGGTCCACCTGCTCATCTCCCTAAAGTTAGAACAAGGGAAAAAGCAGGGATTCTGGCAGCCGGAGGAACAAAGTTGGAAACATCATAAAGCTGAGAAGTCAGGAGGGGTCATAAGTGAGGTGACCTGATGAGTAAACGGATAGTGCACACATATAAAAACATCAAAGCGGGGAAAAGATTTACAGACTAGACTGGACGACGGAGCTAATTCATGGCAACAGGAGCCAAAGAAACAGGTGCAAAAGAGCCAAACCACAAACTGCGGAGGCTGGGGGCTGACAAGACGACTTGGATCCTGCACGACCTTCCAGTTCCAGCCTTTATGAAATCCTGCTTTTTGGATTTTTTTTTAAAATCACACCATTCCTGTCTCCCTTAGCTTCTCATGAATTTCTATAGTAAAACTCCATTACGGAGAAGGCCTGAGTGGATCTCCGGTCTTTAAAAAGCCTAACCAACACATCCATTTCACAGATGACATAATGAAGCTTCCAAAGAGGTCAGCAAATTACCTACAGTGGTAAAGCCGGGATCTGAAGTCCATCTTCCAACTCTAAGCCCAGTGTTCTTTCCACTACCCCCCAGCTCCCACTCCACAGGAATACTGGAGGGTAGCAACCAAGGCGGAGCTGAGCAATTGAAATGACTAACGGACTCACATGTACCTGGGCCTAACGCATCTTGGCAAGAGATGCACAGCCCAACCATGGTGCCAGGTGGGGGAATTTGCAAGCCAACTCTCCCTTGGCACTTGGAATAGCCCCCAAATGGACCCTGGCATCTCCAGTCTTTTGCACATCAGCCATCAGAGACAACCCAAAAGCAAACAGGTTTTTTTTTAGGGATATTGCTGATTACGTTTAGAAACTGTCCACTGTTTTCTTAACAGGAGGCCAAGTACACAATGATGGCTTTGGCCGGTGGGCAGTATGGCCAGTGTGTTGGTCCAGCCCCGTAACGGATGGCTTGAACTGCTAGATAAGTTCCTAGGACTGAATCAGGACCTGTCTCTTTGTACCTTCCAATTTATTACTCTAGTTCTGTCTTTTGTGGTAACACAAGACATGTTTAAACTCCTCCATTGGTTTCTTAAAGATCAGAAGGATTGGTTCTGATAAATTAGGGCATCCTCAGTTGAACTGAACAAAAAATATCAGCTGACAATAAAGATGTAAAAGTGACCCTGATTAATGAATTTGCTAATGAATTTTTGTAAGAGATTTGCTGAAGGCAAAAGGTACTGACAGATAAACCACCTAGCCCTCTCTCCTGTTCCCACGAACACTTAATAAGTACTGGATGTTCCTGGCGGCACATAGCAATGACCATCCTTGGAACTCCTCTTCTCTGCCCTAGAAGTGGCTGAGCTTTAGGAATGAAATGAAGACAGCTTCAAGCAAAGTAACACGTGATGCTCAGGCAGCTGAACTGAACTTGAGCAAGGATGTTCAAGTAAGAGTAAGTAAGTAAGTGTGAAGATGGGTCTTCTGGCACAAGGTTGTCTGTAGTCCTGGAAACACAATCCTGGAGGCTCCCATGGGTGTGTTCTGGAGGCTTTGTAACTGAGCCCAAGTGTTACCCAGAATGGAACTTCCTTTCTGTTTCCTGGACTCTGGGACTTGACACCAGCACCTATGTCCTCAAACCTCGTTCTCTACATTATTTCTCCCAAAAGAAAACTCTGTGTCTTTGGCTCACCTGGTGCTCCCAGAAACAAGGAAGCTGGGGACACCTGAGGAGCCAGCAATCGAAGACCACAGGAACCTACAGACACTGGCCAATGGGCTCCACATGACTGGGCTAGCTCAACACCCAGGCTTGATTGATGGGCTCTATTCACAAAATCCTCAGGGGGATAGGCAAACGCTCAAAGATTATTTTTTTCCACAATTGTGAATTGTGCCTAAGAAGGCTGAACTATGAAAGATATTATCTGCCAGTGGGAGTTACCACTACAAAATATATACATATATCAAACCGAAGCATTTTTGAAAGGCTACTTGCTGTGAAAAATGTACTTAACCAACCTATATGCATATAGGAAGTCTATTAACACTGCCATCTTTAATTACAAAGATGAAATATATGGATAATACATTAAAATCCTATTATACGCCATTAAATTCCTTTGCATACTTTAAGAAGAAAAATGGAGATCATATGGTAAATTAGCAAAAGTACAATATGGAAATTTAAATCCACACAGAGTCTGCATATCTAATGTAAAGTCATATTAGAACCTGATCTTCTATGGGGTAAACAATTTGCTTATAACTGAAGAATTCCTGGACTTCTGGTTTAAACTCACACGTCAACTTTCATTTGATGATTTTGCTTTCACTTGTTCAAGAGTCTGCCATCGTATCCTTGCGTACGTTCGTAGTTTTAAATGTCAATTATCTTGCAAAATTCTAAATAAATCTCTTCAGCTAAGTTGGAATCATGCAGGAGGTTAAAATGCATTGTTTGACCCTCAAAGCAATAACATAAGATTTCAGAAGGGAAATCCAATTATTCTACGCAAGGAAGAAATAGCATCTCTTCGAAAAAAAATAATTCAAAAATTTTAGGATGTGATTGAAACATAAGAAAAGCAAAAGGTTTTTCAAAGTTTTAAATTGCCAGGTTGCCAGCTGAGGTATTGGTTTTCTGCAAGCCCGAGGTTTCGCTGATGGTATATTTATACTGGGCACAGCATAAGAGAGGACTTACAGATTCTCATTCATACACTGTCATAAGGATACAAAAAAAGGTTTTCCTTTTCATCTCATTCTCACGTTACTTATATTTTGTGTTTTTAAAAAAACACAGTCAATGCAAAATATAAAAACAAACAGTGGTCCCTGCATCGAGGCAATATGGATGAGAAAAGTATAAATACAAAGTGAGAGAAATGTATACTTTAAGGTTTTCATAGAACCATTAATTCTCTCTGCACATATTGGAAATATTTAGGATTATCAGTTAAGCTTTTAGATAGACATTTTCTTAACAAGAGAGAAAAAGTTGGGTGTATTCATATTTTGATAATAACCTTAACTTTTCTCTCTTTTGAATTATGCTATTTGGATCCAAACTGAAAACTGCATCAATATCGATCGTTATAGTTAATGAAAAATAGCCCTGCTATTATTATTTCATAACTAACAGGGTTTGGGTAATAAGATTTCATTTAAGTGAGTTTTGCTGCCCAATACTGTTACTAGTCAAGGGATTTTGCTATCTCCTGACATTTATAATGCTGTCATTCCGGATGTCTCAAACGGCTGCCTACTTTACCTCCAAACGATGTGGTATGAAGTGTATCAAATGATGTCTACCAATCCATGACTCTCTGAAGAGGAAGCCATCAGAGACTCTAGGAACAACATCTTCAAATGAGATACCCTCAGGCTTGATTTCTAAGCTGAGGGTAGATACACAATTTTAAAATGTTTCTAGAATAGAACGTTAAGGATAGGAGAGGCAGAGTGCGTGGATGTGTGGCATGGAACGAGAATGGAGGAAGGTGAGAGGGCAAGCTGGGTTGCAGGAGACTCCATTGCCCAAACCATCTTTAACCAAAATGGAAGGGAGTATTTATATCTTTAGTTCACCCTGGGATCCATGTTCTCCTGCAGAAGTCAAAGGCCTTCCTGAACTTTTCATGGAGATGTGGGTCCATCCACATTCAAGACGCCAAGCCAGAGACAAACACAAAACTTGTCCACCCTCGCCCTTTGCCCAGGCCCTTTTAACCTCTGCTTCCTCCAGCCTAGTTGAAAACAACATAGAATAAAAAAGTTGAAGGAATCATCTCTTTCATTTTCTTTGGAAAATGGAACATTATTGATGGTCTGCCAAGGGGGATAGTAGCATATGAAGGGCAGATTTCAGAGAGAGGTTTATAGTTGATTCTTGTTCTCTCTCCATTTCAACAACCACTGTCCATTAATCCCTGCCCAGGGAGTCTCAAAAAAAAGCATTAGTGATATAGGGCATCTTACAGGGGTTATTATATTTTTAAGGGCGCAACCTAGTTCCTCAAAACCATTGGCATCCTTAATCAGTGTATTTCTATCTTCACTGCCACCTACCTGCATAAACATGCATGCGTGTGCACACATGCACGTCCTCTAGAGAACTTACTGGAGCACCTCATTGTGATGATAGAAGGTGGGGTCCTAGCTACACTGAAGATACGATGTAGAAACTAGGACAAGCTTTAGCTGCCTTTTCACGGATCCTCACACTACTCCCCAGACCACACTAACCACACCTCTGACACACTGCCTGTCTTAAACCTCTTGTATTCAGGGTCTTTCTTTCAGACACAATCACACCCAATATCAGTCCTCTAGAATCTCCATATACTTTTCTTCACCTTACACATTTCTTTGGTGTGACAAAGACTGGTTCTTTGAAACGGTCTTGGACCAAAAGAAATAGAACAAAAACTACCCGTGACCACGACTGCTTCCCACATTGATGGGAGGATGTGGACAGCTGGTGGAAAGTCCACCATTGTACCCTTCCTGTCAATCAGATATTATAAATGTGAAGACAATGTGGCCTCTACATCTGTTGCCTTAGTCAATACCAGGGCTGATGTGGCTGATCTGCCTGGTCTCACCACTCTCTGGAAACTACAAGCTACAACGAAGAAGACAACCTTCCCTGAGAGAGGAAATATTGGTTGTTGATTAAGGACGTACAGGTACTATGGATACTACGTTAAAAACCTGAATTAGGGGCTGGCCCCGTGGCCGAGTGGTTAAGTTCGCGCGCTCCGCTGCAGGCGGCCCAGTGTTTTGTTGGTTCGAATCCTGGGCGCGGACATGGCACTGCTCATCAAACCACGCTGAGGCAGCATCCCACATGCCACAACTAGAAGGACCCACAACAAAGAACATACAACTATGTACTGGGGGGCTTTGGGGAGAAAAAGGAAAAAAATAAAATCTTAAAAAAACAAAAACAAAAACAAAAACCTGAATTAATTTATAACTGTGATAGTAACAGAGATTGGATTAGCGGTTACCAGAGGGGAAAGGGGGAGAGAGGAGGGCGAAAGGGGTGATCAGGCACATGTGTATGGTGATGGATTGTAAGTAGTCTTTGGGTGTTGAACATGATGTAATCACACAGAATTCAAAATGTTATGATGTACATCACAAATTAATATAATGTTATAAACCAATGTTAGCATGATAAAAAAATTTATAAATGTGGGGCACAGCAAGCTCATTTACCTCCTTGCCTCCTGGCATATCTGGACACTGAGGTTTACCATTTGTGATTTAAGGGCTCTTTTCTCAACCATGTAGTTTAAATAGAGTAGCTTGTGTATATGCAGGTGATCTATCAAGCCAGTTACTCATGGGGACACTGGTTGAGGAAGAAATGGAAGGCTTACATTCTGAAATGTTATCAGAGATTTTATGGGGAGATGTTCCATGCCAAATATTTGGATAATGGAAATTTTTATATATCTAAAATGTGTTCAATTTCCCTCAATCTGATACACAAACTAAACAGCATGTAGTGATGGTACCAGAGTAATAGATGAATCAAAGTTTAGACAAGACCTAGACTGGTTCTCTGTTGAGTTTCCTAACAGTGAAATAGCTCATGCCCTCCCAACCTACGGCCCAGTGATAATCAGTCAAGCCTGAACCTGCTCTCAGGCTACCCTAGGAGCAGAAGATGTATTGGTTTTACCAACACAATGCTAACATATAAAATACCAAGTGAAACAGGTATTTTCTATCTCTACTTGGAAATTCATTCATTTATTCCACAAGTAAGGCTTAAGTATTAACTATGTGAATGCATTATTCCAGGTGCTGAGGATATATCTACCATGAACAAAACAACACCAAAGATAACCCCTGCCGGCTACTGTAGCACTTACTTTCTAGTGAGATTCTAAAACACAGTTCCTAGAACTTTAGGAAGGCTCTTCTCATTTTCTTGAGGTCTCAAATTTCTGAATTAGAGAAGGGATGCTAATGGGGAAGTTTCTGAGCTGGGCTAGAGGGAGGGGCAAGTAACTATTAACATACTCTTTAGTGTAAGAGGAGAGAAAGTCAGGATGCTGACTACCAGTATCCACTACCCCCATCTGATATGCCTTGGGTTTATAATAGTTACTCCATGTCTAGGCATGTTCCTAGAGAGAGAACAGTTGGATAATGGTGCTGTAGAAATAATTACAACTTTTACTTATACCACAGGTGGAGGCATTTCTCATAAATGGGAAAGTTACTTATTAACATAATCAGTGATCATTATGCAGTTGGGTCTTATAGAGCTATGTCTATGGCACCAAGACTCTTAATGTCAAGGTAACATAAGCTATGGCCTGAGAGGCTAAGGCCACGTGGCTCTTACCATGACCGAGATGTGGAGGATCCTCAGCTCCTCTTCTGCTGACTCATGCTGGGGTTCTTCAGTCGGGTCTTGTCCAGGGAGGCTCGGGGCGCCATCTTGGTGATGGATGTGAAAAAGCAAAGTGCCGTTCTCTAGCCACTGCTGCCTCCAGCGCACCAGAGGGATGTCCTCCGTGTTCCCTGAGATCTCTAGAGGACATACAACAAAAGCACAGGTCAAAATTCTGACTGCACCGGTCCAGATCTTCTGTTTCATCTTCTTCCCAGACACTGGTACCAATTTGCCAGCATTAGGTGAAGATAACAAAGGGTTCCAACGATAGTTAGGTCAGGCTTACTGCTGCTCCAAATCTCAAGGAAGGGAGGAGACCCTGAGAAGAGGAGAATTATTCCCTCTAGGTCTTTGCACTATAATCTAGTGAGCCAGGCTCTCACCCATTGAGAAAAATACCAAGGTGAAAATTCAAGTTCTTCCTTATATTTCTATGATCGATAGCATCCTTTACCCAGCACAGTTTGAATACCCTGATAACCCCCTGAGGTAAATACAAGGTTGTTTGCCTCTTGTAAATTTGAAAGTGTGAGTCCCCTAGCAATTACTTCTAGACACCGGTGAATCTACCAAGGAAGGAGTTGGTAATTACTGTGCACAAAACTGGCACTTACAGAACAGTCCTGGGAGGTTAGCAGAGCAACTAGGGCTGACAGGTTATTTCTAAAACCACAATCATTTGCTGCATAGTCCACTGGAGATGTTTGATACTTGCTGTGGCAGGGAAATTAATGTTTTAATTCCCTTTAATTGTTCTTTTCACTTTTGCAGAGCAGAGGTGGCACACGTGGAGAGGGCGGTGATGAAGGGGGCCCTTATCACAGACACAGGCACTCACCTGCTCCCAGGGCCTAGACCGAGGCACTGGACTATCATGAACAAATTACCAACAAAACACCAAAACCCTACTATGTGCTATGCACAGTGGTGCTAGCTGGTGTTGCAGAAGTATACTGTTACGTGACCCTCTCGCTCATATTCCTAAGCAACATCATATCAAAGCTTTGAGACATCCCACAATAGAGAGACCTGATTAACACAGCTTTTCTGAACTTCAATTGGCCCCCAAACCATTTTTTTTCTTAACAACTATTACCACCCTCAGGAACCAATATTTTGCTAAACACTTTGGCAAGGCATTGATTTATAAAATTTCATTTTTTTCCCAAAGGCATGGCTTCTTCTCTCAAAATTTATCACCTTTGGCCAAAAAAATAATAAGTCCATATACATAAAAAAGATTTAATAAGACACATTTAGAATAGTATTCACATCAAGTACCACAATCATAAAGAGGAAAGCAATTTTAAATATTTATGGAGTTTATAAATATCTTTCACTATTTGTGGGAGGGCACAAATGATGTTCTGCTTTATTTATTTACTTGTATATTTATTCATTAATTTACTTAACAGACATTGGGCATGTATTATGCACCGGGCACTGTTCTAGCCACTAAGGTACGAATCTAAATGAGGCTCTCAACAAGTTCTCAAGCAACCCACTGTAAATGAACGTGGTAAGTGCCACACAACGTGCATAACAAAGTTTTATGGGTATATAGAAGAAGGAAAGAGGAATCTTGGGTAGATGATGGAAGAGGGGAGGATGGTAGCCTTTTCAGAAGAAGATAATAATGGCGTTGAACCTTGAACTGTGAGTGAATTTCCTTTCAATAGGGAGAGGACCAGGGAGAGGACATTCAGACACTAATACGAGAGTAATGATGAGGACGAGGAAGAAGAATATTGGCTGGTCCTCTCAGGGTAGGTCAGTGAGAAGGATCTGCGTGAGCCTCAGGTCATGAGCCTGCCCTAAAAGATGTTGCTATCATTCCCTCTCTCCTCCTTCCATCCTACAGCCCAGGGAGCAGGGTAAACTTGGGAGTGTGAGGGAGGACAAAAGGCAGCAAAGACAAGGTGATCAGAGTCCCCTTCAACCTTAGCCCCTCTCCATAATCACCCAGAGGACTCAGTCATCCCTCTGGGCTGGTAAGCTGTCCATGTTCGGGGAAGTAACCACCACAGCATCCAGGAAGCTGCAGTGGGCGGAGGGCGTGAGAAGGGAAGATTCCCTGCATCCTGCTGCTGGTTTCCGCAGGTGCAGCCCCATCTGTTAAGTGAGGTGATGTCACAGGCTTCCTGGAGTTCACCTGTCTCTTAAAGAGCCTTTCCAGATTTCCCCAAGAACAGGAAACCTTGGGCGCAACTTGGAGAGTGCCTGCTTCGACCAGCGGCAGCAGTGTGACACTTCACCACAAGCAGTCCATTCAAAGCCCACTGATAGCCACATGCCACTTCAGCAAGCCCTCCAATCACAGACCCCACTCAACAGCCACGTGACACCTCACCGTAAGCCCTCCAATCACAGACCCCGCTCGACGGTACTTACCCTTTCTAACTTCTCATCAAGCCTTCACATCAAAGCTCAGGGAAGAGTCGTCCTGGGAGACACACCCTTCTCTCCCAAGTCCCTTTCCAGCCACTGCAGCAGAAAGCAAACTCCCTCTCCTTCTCACCACCGCCATGAAAATCACAAGCAGCAACAGCTCCTAAAAGCACCTAATGGCGTAATGAAATCACCCAGGGCAACACACGTCCAGCCTCCTGCCGGCACCTGCTCTCGCCCAGCCTGGCCTTTATTCCACACATGTCTGGTCCCACTTCAGCCCTTTGTTTAACTATTCTGGAGGAATATAGCACCTCATACCTCTAAAGCACGGAACAAACCAGATTTTCATTTCCTAGGAGATTGTCATCAAGTAGGTCAGGCTCATTACCTCTATTTTAACTGTGGAAGCAAAGAGAAGTAAATACAGGGACCAAGGTCACCCTCACCTAACACAGAACAGGGACTAAGATGGATGAACTTCTATCAGATCCCCTCCACTCCAACACGCACAGCAGATGACATGACCTTCGAACACGCACAGCGTGAGGAAGCAATGGCGTAGGACGTCCATGTGGTCTTGTAGGAGTTTTGGTGCTGCACTATTTTAATTTTTTGAACAAGGTCTTAGTACTCCATGACTTCCTTTAAAATTAAGATATAATTCAAATACCATGAAATTTATCCTTTCTAAGTATACAATTCAGCGGTTTTTAAAATATTCACAAAGTTATGCAACCATCACCGCTCTAATTCCAGAACATTTTCGTCAGCCCAAAAAGAAACCCTGTACCCATTGGCAGCCCAAGACTTTTTTTTGAAAGGAACGTGTTCTGCTCCAGGGTTCTAGGAGTGGTGGTACCAAGGAAGAACGGGTGCAGAGGGAGTACTGACTAAATGCTCCCATGGAGAGGTGGGCTCAGAGCATAGACTCTCTGGCCTGGGCTTCCCGGCCAGCCCTCTGAACCTCTCTCGGTTACTCATGCCCACCTCTATTGACAGTGATATCCTGATTCTGCCCAGATAGGCCTCATCATAGAGGGCAAAGGGAGAATGAAGGAGGGCACCATGCCTGCCAGTGAAGGTGCCTGTCATTTTTTAGATTCAAAATAATTATGAAATGATAGCTTCTTCCTAGGCTTTTTTCCCTCTGCTGGCAGAATCTGACATGGGCAAGCTGAAATACTCAACCAGGGAACTTATTTACTTCTGCTATATCTGGCCTGGGTCAGCTAATGAAAAAACCACACAGGACATAGTAAATGTCTTGTGAATTTCATCGTGATGTGCATGAGATCAGAGCTTGGAACATCAGTGCAATCATGGCAGTCTGGATGTCAGCAGAATATCTCAAGAAGAGGAAGTACTCAGAAATTTCTTCACTAATGCAAGTCTCTCCTGAGACTCCCAAGGAACAAATATGGGAGGTGATAGAATGGTTAGTAGTCCAAGGCCTTCTGAGGGCTATGGCTGAGGCTCAGACAGAGCCTTTCCCACCGTGTACTGAATAAAACAAGTGCCAGCAGGAGCCTGTGCAGTCATCGCAAGATTCCACAGGTGGCATGAGCACCACAGCCACCATTGCACCGTGGGACAGAGACTGCCCTGACTTTGAGCATGTTCATTCTTCCCCTCTACAAACCTCACATCTCTCAGCCCCTCCCCAAATTCTGGGACTGCCTGGAATACACAGAAACCAGGGTGCCATTTATTCTCGCATACAACACAGATTTTTGGAGCACACTATATTCGCCACCTTCAGCATATTGTGCTACGTGATCCCTACTCTCAAGGAGCTTTTGATCTAGTGAGAAACTGAAGACATAGCCATGAATAAGTACTCTAAACAGTACCAGCTGTGCTGAGTGAGAGGGAGGAACTTGGCTGGGCATAAACTCATGGGAAGGGATAAAATAGGAAGACACGTTGGGAGGCAATTCCAGATGAAGAGAACAGTGTGTGCAGAGGAACAGCAGAATGATGCACGTCTGCAGGACCGCGGGAGGTCTGGTGACGCTGCAGGGCGGAGGATGTAGGGAGGAGGAATGGAGGACTGAGGCCAAAAACCCAGACTGGTGTCAGTAGTGAAAGCCACTTTAAGGAGATTAGAGCTAAGGGAAAGTCACCCATGGTTTCATTAAGCAGAAGAGTGAGGGGCAGCCCCGGTGGCCTAGCGGTTAAGTTCAGCACACTCTGCTTCCACAGCCCAGGTTCAGTTCCCAGGTGCGGGCCTATACTGCTTGTCTGTCAGTGGCCGTGTCATGGTGGCAGCTTACATACGAAAAGAGGAAGATTTGCAGCGGATGTTAGCTCAGGGCAAATCTTCGTCAGGAAAAAAAAGGCAGAGGAGCAAACAAAGCCATGATTTACAAAGACTAAGAAGACTGAGAAAGAGTAGCAGATAGAGTAGACTCAATCACAGTCTCACTGTAACTCTGATCCCACATTCTGCAGTGACCAAAATACTGAAGTGGGACTCACGAGACCCAGATCTGGAGTAACCTTGAATGGCATGCCTAGCTTTTGAGTTTTCTCATCTGAATAAGGAAGAGATGTATAGATGAATTTCAAGATCCTTTGGTATCTTGACATTCCACGATTATAAGTCCAAAAGTGTGTGCTTCACAAGACCGCCTAGAAAGATGATCGTTTCCATGTCCCAAGCAAAGTCACGTCTTCTTTCAAGTCTAACCTGCACTCCACCTCTCCTTTCCCTCTGAGCACAGGGTGGAAAGGTTTGGGATGATTTGATGAGAGCCGTTAAGAGCCAGGCCCATCTTCAGACTGGACCTCAGGCTGGTGAGAAAGGCTCTCATTCATGCTGACACAGATGTGTGGTTTCTAAGAAAGAAAGAGCTTCCGCAAGCAATAGAGAACCAGGAAAACGGGACCTTGGGCAGGGACAGCCACACTCGAGAATAATCTGGGATGGGGAAAGGCAGAGAGCAGGAGAGTGAGATGAAATCACTTTAACTTAGCCTTAGTCATTGTTCTAATGTTAGCTTGTGTGCTGTGAGCTTATGGGACTGTCTTTTTGTGGGGTTAGCTTAGGACACCCAAAACTTGCTACAAAACTTCCTTTTCCAGGCATTGCAACTTCCTCATGTCACTCAAGTGCCCTGGTCCTTCTTTGGGCATCCTCTCATGCTGAGAGTCCCAGAGCTGAGCTACTAAGACAACACATCATACCAGGATCAGAATTTCCCCAAAAGACAACTTCACTGAGGATCAGATCCCTGATGCCCTCTTTCAAAGAATTTGGCAATTTAAAGTCAAATATGGATCTGAACTGGGGAAATTCTCAAAGGTCCTTTAATTCACTGAATAATTTAGAGTGGCTTACAGCAGTCCTGGCATTCTGGGCCCCTTTTTTCTCCTGGAAAGGCTGAGTTTCAAGCTGAATCCAGCTGAGCATTAATGAGGTTGATCAGGTGGTGAGGTCAAGCCAGGAGGAAGCATTAACTTGTCAAGTCTTAGCCTCATGTTGAGGGCACCTGATGAATGACCCTGCCGTCTTTCAAGGTTGAGGGTGACACTCCCTGATGGCCATTACTGGCTATTAGAAGACCTTGCTTAGATCAGGATTTGCAAACTTGCTATTAATCTTAGAAACCCTTCCTTTAAACCAAATCTTATATGGCTTCTGAGGAGGTTTCCCAGAGCAGAGTTAGAAAAGAGCTGAATCAATTGGAAGACAAATAAAATGCATAACTGCAAAATTCCCTGCTGTTAGGGGATTGTGGCGGGAGGTGGGGAGGTGTCTAAGGGTTAGTAGTGTTGCTTGGTCGTTTTTCAAGTCTGTTAAGTGTGGCATTGTGAATAACCTCGTATTATTGATGAAAGAATTACAAGGAAAAGGGAACATCTCTAAAAATAGAATCTAGCCACCCTTGTACCCTATGCTATCTCAGCTGTCTTTCTGAGTTTCCCTCTGTGATGAGGATGAAGCTCAGAACTTTAGTAGATAAGCCAACTGTCCCAAACGAAGAATAACGAATGGGCGGTGTCCACCAGTGACTATCAATAAAGTTACCAAAGGTAGGCCTGTGATAGAACTACCCTCTTTTCTTCCACTCTTTTTTACTTTCCTTCCCTCCTTCCTAATTTCAGAGTTCGAAAGATATTGATGGTAGGCCTACTTTCCCACATGGTTTCATTATGGTCTTCCCACCGAAACTATTAACAATGGCATTAACTTTCAGCCCCTTTGTAAGAAAATAACCTGCTTAAGTCAGGGGTTAATAACAGTAGAGCATCACTAATTATCCTGCAAATCTTTACCCTGGTATCAAACGTGACTTAAGTCTTTAATGCCTCTGGAACGTCAGCCTCTAAAGACCCTGACTTGTTCCATAAACATAATGACAGCAGCACATTAGTGTCCTGGCCATCTGTGACGAAAGATGAGGGACAGATGAAAAGCAGACAAAGGAGAAGAATGCAGAGAGCAAGGACAAAGTCAAGGAAAGTGAAGAGAGGAGAGTAGCCAAAGAAACGAGGTCCCTTGGGTTGAGTTGGCTGGGCCTCCACACCTCTCGCCACGGGGACCATCCGGCATGGAGTTCTGAAGTGGTACAGTCCCAAATCCCAGAGTGAGAGCCATATAAAACAAGACACTCTGATGGGCCTGAATTCAACCAGCACAGATGCCAGGAACACCAATGGTTTGCTTGAAGTTTGTGTCTATCTATGCTGGGCTGAGCGAACAACAAAATGGGAGCTAGCACAGCCAGGAAATTCTTTAGTGAAGATGTTCAGAGTCCAACTGGGAGTGGAACTGCCATGATGGCTCTTCTATTTAGCTCACTGTCTGCTGCTCCTATCTTCTCATTCTCAGTCCTCTGCCTCCAAACACGCTTGAGCAGCAGGCACAGAACCATGTGAGCAAAAGCTTTATAGCAAAATGGCTTAAAGTTTCAAGAATCTCTCACCCAACAGAAGCACAGGAGGTTCTTTTTTCAAGTAACTAGAACCTTCTTGACTTGCTGAGATTTGAAATAGAAATTTCCACTTATGACCAGGAGAAAGATAATTGAATTTCTATTTCCCTTGCTTGGTGATATTTGCTCTCAATTTCAAAAACAAGAGAGCCTCAAAACATTAATGATCCAATGATGAGAAATGGAATAGCAGGTTAAAGGCAGCATTGGATGCGGAGCTGGGGAACTAAGGCTCTGTAAACTCTCTGGAGCTCACTTTTCTCATGTTCAAATGATGGAACTAGAAGGTCTCTAAGGACTCCCCAGCTCTAACCATAGTATTTAATGACACAAAACCACACAAGACACTTGGCTCTAGTTAGACCCCAAATCAGATATAGGCTGGTATATTTTTGCATGCCAAGTGGAAAAAAGTCTCTGAGTTTTTCAAATCAGACTTCTCCTCCTGGAGTTTGGACTGCTTCCAGCTCAGTCCAGCCTATCAATTTATAGAGTAAGGATTGACTGTATTTAAACTCATGATAGTGACCTATGGAAACACCAATCAGTGGTCCCCAATAAGAAATCATCCACATATAGATGCTTCCAAATGGTTTCCAATGAGTTACGTACCTTTGATCAACTATGTTTGCATGGACAAGGGTAGTCTAGATAAGAAAATTTCATCTGATCTCCCTCTGCAGCCCCACCATATCGCTTTATAGACCTATACTCTAAAAATCAGAAATATAACTTTCTTTACTGTTGCCCACCCACCCACTTCTATTTTTCCAGAAGGAGTTGAAAATGGACTAAAATGAATCAACACAGAAAGCAGGAGTGATGTGAGAGAAGAAATAAGGACCCTCAATGGTCCATGGCATGTTGTCTCCGAGAGCAGGCGAGGGCAGGAACTGTGGAAAGCAGAGGGTGGCTTTTTAAACCAGACTTGGCAGAAAGCAGCAAAGCTTTCTATGGCTATGCTAGAAGTAGGTCACTCTATGCTACTCTGTGCTGGCATGAATAGCAATCGAGCAAATACACGAACATTCTATTTACCTAGCCATGGAGATGAAAACATTCCTGTGGGGGAAAAATGCAGCCAAAAGGTTCTGACACAACCAGAGGGATGAGGAGGCATTCAAATGGCTTATGATTTCATCCAGAACGGTTTGCTTGTTCCTAACACAGTGTTTCTCTGGATCTTTTCAAACCTCTGCAAAGAGTTTATCCACATGATACTCATTAAAGTCTCATTTGAAAGGGAAAAAAATAAGCCCAAAGTTCTTTGAAAAAGGCAGGGTTATCTGAGCCACAGATGTACTGGTAAGAAAATTTTTAAATACATCTACTTCTATTCTCCACTGCCACCCGACTGACCTTTGTAAATTGAGATAACGGCACGCATTTAACAAAATCTGACATCAAGTAAGATGTGTAATAATATTTAAACTCTGTAATGTTAAAATATGTATTTACGGATCATTTCATACATTGTAATGAGAATAAGTCATTTTGAAGCCTGCAGTTTCACGACTGGAATTCTGATTTGAGCTTTGCAAGTCCTTTGGGGCCGCGTCCCTGCAGTGTGGCATTGGAAACAAGCTGGACGCCTGGATTTGGGGAAGCGGGGGCACTGGTTACAGGCTGATTTCAGGGAGACTGCCTGCTACACCCAGTGAGAGCTCTGCTAGTTCTGAATCCTCTCTCTTGTACTCTAGTCTTTCTTTAACAAAGAGTTTAGTATTTGCTCTAATTCACTGATTCTGAACTATTTCACTGAGGTCCCCTCTATGGCTCTCACCTTATAAAATGGATACTGATAATGACAAAATATCATCTGTAAATGACTTACGAAAGGAGAATAGTCCACTGCTTGTCCTAAACTGTCTTGATTCATCTCCATTTCTAATTAGTTCTCATCCACTTGTATTTCTGTTCTTATCTTCTATGATTCAACTCAACAAGTAATGATGTACCTATTATGCACTGGCTCTGCTAAGAAGCCCTTTCAACATCCACGAGCTAACTTAATCCTCAATGACCCTTTTATGTGGGTATTCATATGCCCATTTTACAGATAAGGAGTTCCGAAAAAGTCAACCTACTTGACCAAGTTCACCAGGGAGTAAATACTAAATTTAGAATAAAATCCTAAGTCTCCTGGCTTCAAGCCCACTGTTCCTTTCCACTATTTCAACTCCCATTCTCTCACTTTGCAAATCTCAACCCCAGAGTAATAGTGCTTAGCAGTATGTGGCATATAATGAACAACAATCAACATCAATACCATCAACATCATTATTAATGCTGTTTGTTGTTGTCATTATTAGTACCACTCACATAAATTCGAAAACTGAGCAATAATCCTCAACCAAGTTAAGCAAACAGTACCTTTAAATGACTCCAGCTGCTTAAGAGTCTTTGTAAGTCCAGGAACCATAAGTCCAGGAAACTCCTCAGTTCTGGCAAGGAACCTCAGCCAAGTCATACTGGTCCATTTCTCTAAGGCTCATTTGCAAACTGAATACTCTTTAGATAGCTCTGATAAAACTCCACTTATACCTTCTTTGCTTTAAGATCCAGCCACAAGGGCTTTCACAGAGGGATGCCATGCTATCCGTGCCCATTCAAAGCTGGCACGCAAGGTCAGCTTCAGTGAGCTTGCTGTCAGGCACTTAGCAAGGTGCTCATGAATTAAAATGGGCAGTTTCTCCCAGAGGGACGCGGGAATGATGACTGGTCAAGGAAGAGGGAAGGAGCCAGTGGAGATGGTGTGCAAACAACAGCTGAGCTTCCTTCAGCAGTAAACTGAGTCCTTTTCTGCAGACTAGTCTGTGTAAGTGCTTGTTATCATAAATGCCAAGAAGTATTGTACTCAAGTGGAAGCTTCCATTCTCATCTTCACCTCGGGGAACGAGGCTTTCCACCCCATTCCTACAGACCCGTGAGCTCACCTTGCTGACCACGAGCATCGCCTTCTTATACACACACAGCTGGGGAGCCCAAAGCTCAGTGCGCCAGGCATTTCTCTAGGCTCTTCTCTCTAAATGATTCCCTCCTATAGAACGGGGGTCTAAGGATATGTATATCAAGCTGTCACGTCGTACACTTTAAATTATAAAATTATATTTGTCAATTATGCCTCAATAAAGTTAAAAAAAAATAAAAGGGGGTCTAAGTGAACTCTAAAGCCTCTTCTCCCTCTAAATTCTCTGATTTTACTTTTTCATCTTCCTGTGATCTGCAATTGTCATACTCAGGGCTGAACCTTAGGTTCCTACAAAGTGAAGATGAGAGATGGTGATAATCTTAGTTATCTCTGTTATGTTATTGAGCTTGAGAGAGGGGAGTGAAGAGGGAATTCTAAAAAGACTCAAGCAAGTGAAAAATTCCTTATTATAATCCCTGTTATTACAGCTTGCAAGGGCCTTTCTCATAAAGTGCCCTCCCTATTCATTCATCAATCCTGTGTCGTAGGTTTTACAGGATTAGAATCAGAAGGCCAGAGGGGAAGTGACATCTCCAGGGTTAGAGCTAATGAGACGGACATAACAGGGCTCAAATCCAGCCTTCCGACTCCTAGCACAGTGCTCTTTCTACCAAACTGTGCTGTCTAACAAAGCAATGTTTATTTATACTGAGAAATCATGAACCACTGTGCTTGTATTTCAGCTTAATGAATTGGATATACAGAAGATATACATCAACAGTAAACACTGTCAGGAGTTTGAAGAGTTTGGGCTTATAGACCTGGGAATGAAATTGAGTTATTAACCAATTCACACTAGCGCACAAATCAGATGGCAATCTGATATGGTTTCCCTGTGACAGACTCTCCTGGAGGATCGGATCCGCTTCTAAAGACTCTCTTGACATTGCCTTGGGCCCATTTCTGCAATCTTGTTTGTGTAAGTGCTCATGGCAAAAGGGGTCAAAGTGACCTCTAAATGACCTGACAGATACCCCCATGGAAATGTGCATCTAGCCATCTAGTCCCTGCATGATAATGATTTAAAAGGAATACAAGGTCATCTGATTGCTAAAATGTGTTGCTGCTCAGCTGGGAATAGCATACATTGACAGTACCAATTGCTAACATCTTTCCACTTTTCTCCTCTCTTTCTTTATTATAGCTCTCTCTCTCTCTATTCTTAATTCCAAAGCCCTCCCTCCTCTACAGGCCCTCCACACAAAACACCCATTAAGGGGCTGGCAGCCAGAAATGGGAGCCATGCATTCTTCATGAAAGGTGTATTTTGGAAAACAGATGAAGTCTGTTCACCATTTTGCACTCATCAGTAGCCCATTCCTCACGCCTACTTTGTTCTTTGACCCCTTCATTGTGCTGGTCACTGCTCTGTGATGTGTGTCTGAATCTGTGTGTTTATATTATCATATACACTTCATGTTGCCAGGGATGTCTTCCTCTTTTTCTCATCTCTCTTTACAAGAGTTTAAATTCATGCCATGCACAGGCCTAGGCTAGAGTTCATAAAGTGCTTTGTGTTGTGATGGTCAGGCTGAATCTAACAAGAATGAAGAAGGACAATTGATAATTCTTACTATTTTTCAGAACTAATTTTTATTGAGCACTAACTATGTGGTAGGTAATGGGCTAACCTCATACATTCTCATCAAGCTACTTGACAGCCTATCTTATCCTAGGACTAAGAAAGTGAGGCTCAACGAGATTAGGTAACTGGTCATATGACTTTGGCATTGTGACTCTAGAAAAGGAACACATTCTTTCTGAAGTCTCTTTCCACTTGCCAGTTAGTTAAGTGATAAGTCCAGTGAGAGATCACCAATATGCAGGCCAACAAATAGACTTCAATTCTTGCCACCATTGACCAAAGAAGAGGCTGTAGACACACTGAGGTGAGAGGATAAGTGAGGCAGTGTACCCCTTGGTATCTTCTGCCATGGCCATGAGAATGGAGAGTGGTGACACATGAAGTGGGACCTGATAATCTGTCTATATATTCTCTCCCTTTGACCTTGATCAAGAGTAGAAAGGCACTGTATGGGTGCATGGACAAACACTGGTCCCCAAACACATACTGTCTATTAATTCAATATAGAATAATGGCTAATGTTTATGAAGTATTTACAATATGACAGGCTCTAAGGGCTTTTGAATATATTAACTCAACTCATCTTCACAGCCACTATATGAGGTGGGTAACAATTACATGAGGGTTGAGGTACAGAAAAGTTAAGTAACACGCCTAGCATCATACATTTAGCCAGTGGAGGAGACTGGGTTCAAACAGGATGTCTCACTCCAGAGTATGGGTTCTAAACCGCTATGCTTCCCTGACTCTTCCCTGTGGGCATCCTAATATATAGTCCCTGTCATAAGACTAATTTCTAATCAACCTACTTGTTCACTATGTATTCTGTTCCCCTTTTCTCTTGACTTTCTGCCATAGCCTTGTTACTATTCTCATATCTTAACTGGCATTACATTTCTTCTGGAGTTTAATTTTTAATTTTCAGCAATGCTCCACATATATTTCCACTGCAGTGTGATCCCCCCGCCATGGATAGTTTTCCTTCTTAGCTGATCCTGTCACACCTTACCACTCTCAAAAATAAGGAAACTAACAGGTGGAGGTGGCATTGCCATTTCCATTCCTGACTTAGTAGCACTGGCTCATTAATTAGAGGCTGTAACTGAAACAATGTTGGTTGATTTTTGCAAAATGAAAAAAAGTGCTGGGTTTTCTGCTTCTAAAGTGTAAGAGCACACTCTAAAGGAATAGAGCCAAAAGTTTCATAATCAAGCCATTAGATGGTGAACACAGTGATGATAACCAGAATGAGGGGACTATTAGATTTAAGTCAGGACACAAAGAGAGGAACTCAGGGACAGCTGATAGCTTCTTTACCTAGTCCTCATTCTGTGGCCAAAAAGGCAGAGGGCTGGGAGGCAATTCTGGGTCAGGGGCTTATATTCTCTCTGACCTCAGTCTGAAAGCTGAGGTCCATCTGAGCTTCTTAGCAACTATGTCCTTTTCATTCATGAAATTTTCAGCATCTTTTTTGTTTTGTTCACTGCATCTATATTTTCTGATTGTACCACACCCTGGGAAATAGGTTCCACATGAATAATACCTTCTGGGTGAAGTGCTTCTTCCTTTCATTTGCCCTAAACTCACTTTCCTTGGATTTCAAATACAGTTTTGAATCCTAGCACTTGAGCATTTGGTGAACAAGGTCACATACATTTCACATGATAAATATGGATCACATTCCTCTCCAGTCTTTGTCTTTATCAGCAGACTCTTCAAATTTCTTTCATCCATATTTGCTGTGGTGACTACTATGTGTCAGGCTTTTTATTCTGCCTTCACAGAACCACAGCTACTTCCTACTGACCATTACAGCTGCCTTTCTGTGCACTTTCTCTGGGCTCACTAAATGCGTTCCCTAGAGTGGAGTAATGCAGCACGGCAGAAATAGGGAGGATTCTAATATTGGAAAACCGAAGTCTGAGACATGGCTTCTGCACCTAATACCTCTGAAATCCTTATGTCTCAGTTTCTCCATCTTTCAAAAAAATGGAAATAACATAAACAGGGTTGTTGAAGTGAAAATGCATATGGAAATGCTTTGAAATATGAGAAATATGAGTTGTAGTTATTGTTAATATTAATACAATCATTAGAGATTAGTGACAAGAATAACTGACTTTATTCCTGGTAAGAAATCAATATAATTCTACATAAGTGTAGAGTACTGGTGTGCTTCCACACCCTTCAGGATGACACGGGTCCCCTTTTTTAGCCAGGATAGCATATTGGGTCAATGTCTTCAGAGAATGATTTTAATGAACTCTAGGATATTTTCCTGAATCATTGATGATATAACAGAGAGCCTTTTATTTTATAACTATAGCTTCAGCCTTTATCTAGGATGGCATTACCTTGAAGCTGATGACATGAAAATTGCCTCCATCTCTTCTGTCTTCTAACATAGATTCTAATGATCTTCTTGCAATCCTGTCTCCACTAACTTGACTTTTTAGTATATAAAGTTTAGCATCATCTAAATCATGTATAAAAACTGTTAATTATACTGTTTTCATAAGTGAGGCTCCATGCCCAACAAATATGGTGGTAACTTGCAATTAAAAAAAAAAAGTTTTAAAGCTAGAACCTGCCAAAGCTTTTTGAAAATCTAAGTAGATCCTTTCGATCAGCATGTATGTTGCACCCCTGCAGAACAGTGATCATTCACATGATTTTTCTTTATAGACTCCCACTATTACCATGTCTCTCTACTAACACTGGACCCACCTCTTACACTCGCACTAGGTTCAATTTGTGTTAAAGTATTAACAGACCTCATCCATCATCATCAACTTGGGTGGTTTGCCCCCAGTAAGGGCTCAGAGTCCTTACAAATGGGGATGGTCTGCCAGATCGGGCTGAAATAGACACTTCAACTCTACCTTCCCCGACTTCATCTCTGAAATCCATCAGGATGCATGAGCGTCTCTTCTGCAGCACCAGTAATTTATTCTTGTTACCTGGTTTGGGGTATTCCTAGTCCTCACTATTATTAGTTTTAGTACTTAAATTTCACGAAGTAGCATGCTTGCTGGAATTTCACAAATTCTTCACTAAAAACTGAGAAAATTCATTCCATGAGTTACTTTTCTCATTTTTCCCCTCCGTAATCATGGGAGAATTTGGGGGATTTCTGACTGGCACTTCTTTTTGTTGTGTGGGGATTTCTTATGCCCCTGATGGTTACAAAAATCTATTTGTGGTCAATTAATTTCTATTTAACATGCATTATTTCATACATAGTCATTGAAGAACCTATTAGAGTTTTCTAAGTCTTTGCTTTATTTTTGTTTAATTTTGATACTTAAAATGTTCCTTTGGCACAAAACGTATACTAAGTAGCTTTTCTTTCTTTGCTAGAGGTTTCTTCAATTATGTCATAGATACTTGATATCCCCCTTTGTGTTATCTTTGGTTTCATCAAGAGCCAGACCTGGATTTGGTGGGAAAAACTTTCTGGTATAAAGACAGCTTTTCTTTTTCTGGGCAAACCTTTCGACCTTAGGTGAGGGATCCCTAAACTGCAATAGAAACCCCTCACCACGTCCACTATCCTCACAGGAGAAAACCAGAAAGCTCCACTGACTGGCCTCTGAATGAGACAAATGGAGGGCGAAATATAGCCCATGCCGAGACAGAGGGCCAGTCATTAGGGGAGGGATGGGAGAAGGAAAGACGTTTCCCGTCTAGAGTTCTGAAGACTGTGCTACAGATGATAAAACTAAGATGAAGGGACTTTCAAAAGTAGCTGGCTCTGCCTCTTTAATTACCCTGTCTAGGAGGAGAGTCTGTCATCAGGGCTGGAGTCTGGTCTGTTCGGAAGATTGATGGGAGTAAGACACTTTTTCGTCCAATCTAGATTGCTTCAGTTTTACTGGAATTGAAGCAGGCCATAAACCTATCAGTGACTCAAGAAAATGGAAGCAATTAAGTCTGCAGGTGTGCATATTTGTCATATTAATGATGGATCTGTGTTAATATAAGTCGCAGAAGGCTTCCACATGGCACGTTTATGTCTGCTGGTTGGGAAACGACCTCGAGGGGGCACTGCCACTCCAGAATGCTGACGTCAGGCAGTCCGACCACTGGGAGACGTCTCCACAGCCTCAGGAAACTGTGCCCCTCCATCCCAGCACTGGCTTAGGATGCTCTCCCCTCACGGTTCCAATTCCAATCAGATTAGTTCATAGATGCTAAATTTGACTCGGGTGAAGAAAATGGAGGTAAAGATACCATGTTAGATGTGGAAGGAGTATAATTTGCAAGCATGATTTTGGAGTCAGACAGATTGAGTCTGAATACCAACCTTTCCACTTAGTACTGGTTTATCTTGAACAAGCCCAATAAGGATTATGATATGTACTTTACAAAGCTGTTGTGTGCAGGGAACGAAATAATACGTGTAAACCTCTTAATACGCTGTCTGGTAGCTACAGTCACTTTAATGATTTCTCCTTTTCTGACCTTGAAAATATTTTAGCTCCTAGAATTAATTTTCAGTCATTCCTCAAAGGCTGCCAGACTACTTCAGGCTGAGGAACAGTACAGGATGGTTTCTGAAAAGACGAGCAGGCCAGTACCCTGAGCATGCCGATCCTAGGGCTTGCCCATGTTCCTTCCAGAAGAAGCTGCTCCTCCTCCCCAGCCCCTTCCTCAGGCTCTTCTTTGCACTTGACTCCCTCGGGGTGGGCACCTCCCTCAAGGGCAGCCTGTCTGTAGATTGGGCAGTGACCCATGATGTGGCTTGGCACAAGAAGATGAGCTAATCAGATTCTCACTCTTAGGAATTTGAAATGGGGAATATGGAAGAAATCAGGCATAAATCAGCAGAAGCAGAGCTCAGAGAGATGCATAGTAAAAGCACAGATGGGAGTCTGGGCCGTAAGAGCCACTTCAAGCTAGAGAGATGAGGAAATAGAAAAAACACGAGCCAGCAAAGCTCTGAGGTAGAGAAAAGACATCAGGCATAGAGGAAATGCTAGGCAAGATGGCAGGGGAAGAGAAGGAGCAGATGCGCGGCAGGAGATGAGATGCGGTGAGGCACATTAATGCAGGACAACACGGGGAAGACCCCGAAGCCCTCAAGGGAGCCCCAAGAGCCGTCCTGGATCCAGTTCACCTGCCTTGTGGCCCGGCAGGAGCATGGCTCCTATGCCTTCATTCCTGCAAGTTCACTGCCTCCTGCTGACATACGGGAGTCCTTGCAAGGATTCCCCATCATGGAGTAACTTGAGTCAGTCCCTGTGCCTTGCAATCAAAGGAGCCTACCCACTGAGATGTGGACACCCTTCAGAGGATCTGTGATGCTCAGAGAACTCTGAACTCTGGCCCCTTACGACCTGGCCTTGATCATGGCATCCAGCACAGGCCTTCTCTGATGGTCTGTCACAGCTTACAGAGGAAGATTTTATTTTTTTAATTTCCCCAGAACAACAGGTAAAAATATATCACTCCATATGAGAGAAGTCATAACATAAAACAACGTTAGTTTAGACAGTGAAAGAGTAAACAGGACCCAGGTTTCTTGAGAATCGTGTCTTTTCAAAGTCTAGGTATAGCCCTGAAGTCTCTCTGTAATTTTTCTTCCATCTGCAAAATGGGAGTTGTAATAGCATGAATACTGTCAAACCACAATACACAGCATCTGTAAGGTCGTGAAACACACAGGCAGATAATGATGCTGGAAGGTAATGCATTCTCCTTTATTATAAAAGAAGAGATTTTCCTTTGCCAACCCACATAACTTAACAGTCAGCAATAATGAGAAAGAAAACAAAAAAATCTCTGTACATGACAGCTAAAATCAGAATTTGATAAAATATTCTACTTCTAACGGGATACTGGCAGGTAAAAAAAAATCAATTTAAGTAGAAAAAAATCTGGTTTGTTTATTAGTTTTGCTCCTAATGCCACCAAATGGACCTCAATCTGAAATGGCTTTTGAAATCAAATTTTGAAATCAAATCCAGTTCTGCAACTTACTCTTTATGCTAATTTGTCTGCACCTGCAGGGACAAAGAAACTGGCAGCATTGAACATGAGATCCAGGAAGAAAAAGCAACACAAAGATTCAGGAAATGAAACCAGGACTAAATCATATTAGGTGTATAAAGGTTGGACTTCTTATAAAACAAGGAAAGAGTGGATTGAATGTCTGAGAGAATATTCTGAATGTAAAAATGACAGACTGTTGGTGAAGGAGCTGGTGTCTTTCCCAGGACCCAGAAGAATGACAGCATGGGCTATGGGGCAATTTGTAAGGCCAAGTATTGGGACCAAGCTAGATCTCTCCCAGGCTTCACATCCCATAATCATGGGGGTTTATATAAAAATGTCTAAAGGAATTTCACCCTTTAGGAATTTCACTTCTAGGAGTTGGGATTAATTCTCCCTTCCCATTTAAGTCTCTTTATGTATGGCTCTATTTTGAAAGAAGTATCATAATTTTAGGAAAACACTCAGCCACCATTTCCCCATTGTGTTCCATTTTCTGGGCCCTCAAACACTTCTCTTCTTCTGCTTCCCTGCTGCTACCTCATCAGGCGCATTCTGAAGGGGGCTGGAGACGGAATTGAGTATCCCAGCCACCATAAAACCTAAGCACACAGTCTCACAAAGAAACTTAGAGATACTGTCCTCATTTTACAGATGTCCAATCCTTCAACAGAATAAACTCCACATCCCCCATTTAAAATGTAACAAAAGCTCAGAGAGTTAAGCATTTTGCCCAAGGTCACACGGAGCATTAGCTCTTAAGAAATCCAAGGAAAGAATCTCAGACTAAGGTTCTTTCTGTTATATTGCCTCTCAAAATCCAGAAAAAATTGAAAATATAATTTTTATATTCCAAGATGCTTCGACTTTGAATATTTTCTTTATTGCTCCATCCAGTATATTTAATTTTAGACTCTCTGCACCGTATAAAGTGCTGTCAAAATTCAAGTTCTGTCAACAGCCGGTAACTGTTGTGGTCCAACGAATGCTGTGAATGTTATGTGTTTAATGCTCAAGCAAAAATGTCAATTTTCACCTTGGCGTTATTAGACCTAGGGAAAAAAAATCAATTTGGCCCATAAGATGTTCAACAGCCACTCTCCTACGTCCTTCCTTTTCCCCTCCTAAGCATATCTCTGTTCCTCCATTTTTTGTCCCATCACCAGGTGTAAAAGAATATAGGCATCGCACATCTCAACAAAGACTTTACAGAAAATTAGATAAAAAGGGAATCAATTTTTTTATCCAATGCTTGATTATCATTAGACCAGCAGGCTTATTTCCTTTAGACCAAAAATAGTTTCTTGTAGAAATAAAGTCACTTTTATGGTTAGTAACTGCATCCAATGCATTTCTGTAGCAAATGACACAAACTCATTTATGAAGTAACTCCTTTTCGTTAATTGAGGAAGAAAGTCTGTGTATCCCCCATATTTGTGAATATAAAGAGATGGAAAAGAAGAGGTTAACTGACTTTCTCTAAATCACACCACGAAACAAATTAGAGTTAGAGTTCACAGCTCCTGCCTCTTCTGTCCAATTTGTTATTGGAGTCACAGAGGAATGTCTTTCAGTGAAACTTCTTGAGATTTTATGTCCCTAATTCTGTTCTGTTTCCCTAGGGAGGAAGTGTAGTGAAGGGGAAAGAGAATGGACTTTAGAATCAGACAGACGTGGTTAGACTTCCAACTCTGACATTTGCTGGTCACACGAGCCCAGGCAACTTACATAACCTCGGAGCCTCTGTGTCTTCATTTGTAAAATGTAGATAATAACACATACTTCAAAGGGTATGTGAGGATTAAATGAGACTGGGTATGAAATGTACAGCAGGTACTCAATACATGTATGCAAACTTCTTGTCTGTATTTTTTTTCCTGGACAATTAAAATATAACTGGGCCACAAGAGAGAGATGACATATTAGAAATTGGAGACCCATCCTCACATATTTCCCAATAGCTTGTGAATTCTAACATTTCAACTTGAATTTAGATAAATTTTGTAGAGAAAATGCACTGATGGTACTAGTGAGAATGCTAGTGCCTTCTCACTGGGCAGCATGGAGTAGGGAAAATGTGAACTGGAAAAAGGAAAACCAAGGATCTCTTGACTCGGCCACTAGTGGGCTGTGTGAACTTTCATTCATTCATTCATGCATTCATTTATTTCTTTAAAAAGTATTTTACTGCATCCTAACTTCATGCCAAATACTAAAGGTTACAAATATGAATGAGCCTGCCCATAAGGAGTTTACATTCTAGAATGGGCAGGGAAAAAACAAACAAACAACAACTAGGAATGCAATGAAGGGGCTGTGAGAGATGTGTACACAGGACAGAGTGAGCGTGTAAGGAAAGATTAGCCAATTCTTCCAAAGGAGAGACCATCAGGAAGGTTTCAAAAGAGAGATGATATTTGCACTAAGTATAAGGTAAGAGTGGTTATCCAAGCACAGTGTGTGTGACAAGGGGAAGACACACTCGTCTTACTCTTGGCTATGATGTGAAGCCATGTAATAATAGTAAGGCACATCCTAGGCCATCAAGATGGCGCGTGGCAGGCTGTACAAAGCTGAAGAGCTCACTGGAGGCCAGATTACAGAAGACTCTGTGTGCCATGCTTAAGAGTTTGAACTTTACTCTCCAGCAAAAGGGAGTAAAAGACAAGACCTGATTTGTGCTTTTAGAAAGGTACCTGTGGAATGTAAGACCAGAAGGGCTGAGATCAAAGACAAAGGGGAGATCAACTACTAAGTGTCAAGTTAAGAGGGGTAAAGGGTTTGCCCTATGGAAAGGAGATGACAGGAAGGGCAGAGGAGAAATAGAAAGGGAAGAATTAACAGAGTGAGCCATTCCTTGGACGTGGGGATGAGGGGAAGGGAAGATGTGTGGATAACCTTGGAAGGCTGACGTGAGGTTTACGCCATTCACCCATAGAGGAAACACAGGATGGGAGCAGCTGTGAGTGAGAAAGCGGAAGTTCGATAGGCTGAGTTTGAATTACATCTTGTACCTCCAGGTAGAAACATCCCATAGATCTGTAAATGGACATGTCAGAAGCACATGGAACACAGCAAAACTCTCACGTATCGTCACGTACAAGTTATGGCAAATTGAAGTCATGGGAATGGATGAATTCACCTCCGAGTGAGCATTGTGTAAGGTTAGGGGCCAGGGATGATACCAGGGACAACACTATCCTTTCAGGCATAGGCTTCTCTGGGCCTCAGTTTCCTGTTCTATCAAGTGAGAAGAATGGGCTTTGTGCTTTCTTAGGTGACTTTCTCTTCTACAATGTCTCATTTCGTGCTTTTATACTCGGCTCAGACTTTCACTTACAAACGGCTCTCTTTTCTTTCTTCCACCTTTGTTATTTTTGGAAAAGGTTGTTTGAAGCTTAAGCTCCTGTGAAGTGGCCCCTTGATCTTCCTGTCATGAGGACATGCATGCAAAGAGTACAGCAGGGAGACTCCACAGAAGAAGAAAAGGCAAGCGAGAATCAGGGCAGGTCTCAGCTCCAGGACGTGGCCCTTCTCACGCCTTCAAAGAAGCCACAAGAGCATGGAGTTCCCTCCCACTCCTCAGTTGTTCAGGGTAGGTGTTTTTGATACAAGCCAGAAGAGTAACACTGGCACTTTGCATTAAATCTCCTGGCTTCCCCTCCATACTCTCCCTTCTTACACTGCCACTATAGTTTCTGCCTAAGGTACTGGTACCTCATTACTTGCTAGTTGATTTAAAAATTATTAGTACCATAAAGTTTTCATTGGCCATATCCTCGTTTATAATTTTGCCTACTCTTCCTCTTATCAATGCACAGTATTTTCTATTTTTCTACATCCCGCCTGCATAAGGCACATGTAGATGTTCTCTGCAGAAAATACACCCAAATTCCTATTAAACCCAAGATAAAGAGGAGAAAATTCAATTTATTTTTTGTATACTGCCCGTTTCTCATTAGCCTTGACTTCTTAAGCCCTTGGGTTATGGGCCAGTGCTTATTTTCATGGCTGAATTACTAGATTTTATTACATTTGTACTGAGAGGCAAGATAGTCTCATTTATATCTGGAGAAATAGGTTTAGTGACCTGGTGACAACAACTGGCCATGGATCAGTATATTTTCCTTATTATGTGAGCCCAGGGCCATATGTTTTTGGTTGTCCAGGCAGAGTGTAAAATGTGCTGCTCATCACATACAAACTCAACAATCGTGCTCCATCGCCCTCTTTCTGGCACCACCCAGCATCAGGAGATGACAGCCCTCAGGATTTTCTATAATTCTTGTAGGAAGTCTGAGGGTCCAAAAGCATCATTCTTCTCTCTATGCTAAATCAGGTCAGGTGCCATTGAGAAAAAAAATGCTTCATCTCATCTTTAAAAATAAAAACATCGTTTTTAGGTATTGGAAATTAAGAATTCCAAGTGTAAAGTCAGAGGTGAATGAAAATATAGCAACTAGGGTTTTCCCCGGTATAAACTGCGACTAGGCATTAGGTTACTAATCCCTGGGATAAAATACTTTCCTCTTGCAAAGGCCCATTACATATCAGGAAAGCAATAGAAGAGTTCTTTTCTCCCTTGTTTTTTATGGAACTCTTTCCCAAATCCTCATTTGTCACGATGGTCTCCTAAGTGGACAACTCTCAGCAATAACCACCTGGGGTCAGGATATCAAGATTACAAATTAAACAGAGAACTATAATGGCATCTTAACACTACCTGGAGCAAACCTCTGCAGGAAGCTCTTCTGCACCTCTGGGCTCCAGACCAACGAGGGCCTGTGGTCTCTAGGGGGAGATGCTCCACATCCTCTGGCAAATCCTATTCCACAGCATGCTTATCCTGCCTTACTAAGATTTTTTCCTTAGCGCAAATGCTCCCTTGCTGTCATTTAAATCTGTTCTTTTTAGCTTTGTCTTCTGTGGAGATGGAAAGTAACCGCTTGGGAGCCCCTCGTAATATCTGCAAATGCACGACCACTGCGCTCTGCAGCCCCAAATGCCTTTGACTGCAAAGCCCAGCGCTGCTCCACTTCACAGGAGGAAGCTAAGTTCGCGTAGTCATACTTCTGAAACTCCAGCAGGGGTGAACCGTGGGAGGGGGTCACAATTTCCACTTAGGAAGAAAGAAAGGCAAATGACTGCACTGACCAAGGATAAGACAACCATCTAGTTATGCTTCACCACAATCCAAGACCCTACATGTCTCCACTAAAGATAGAGGCTGTCATGTGAGCTCCCAGGGTTTATGCGACTTCTCAACCAAAGAGCATGTCCCTCTCAAAATAAAAATCTCCAGGGTGGTACATTCTGAGTCCAATTCCTGTTTTCATAACTCAAACCTATTATTCTAATCCCAACCTATCTATAGGAAAGGTGAACTCCGATAACTGCCTTGCTTTCCACTTTAAGGTTTTTCACCTCTTCACTTTTCCTTTCAAATTCTTTCCATTTCAGAGGGAAAGCTATTCTGTTTCTTCCCAAAGTTCAACCCCTCTACCTAGGCCCTTCATCTTCTTCCTCACTTGCTCTCTCTCAGGATTTTGCTCTATTACCCTATCTCTTTTACCTTCAATCTGTCTTTCCAGTATTTCTTCCTCCTTGGTCTAAAATAATACTAAAAGTCATTCTCACCTCCATCTGCTCCAAAAGAAACTTTGCACCTTGATTTTGACTTTTCTTACTGCCTTTTTTCCTTTTCATTAATTGCTAACCCTTCAAAAGTGGAGCCTACAAATTCATTTTCTTCACTCTTTTTCCCATTTACTTTTTAAGCTGCTAACTTCTGGATTCTTCCCCAAATGATATGGGGTGTGAGCAGAAGAGTTCTAACTGGGCCAAGATCCTCTTGGAAACATGGCTGGGATACAGCAGTCAATGTCAAATAGATGAAGGCATCAACACAGGAAAGGGATGGAGTAGCAGAGGCTATGTATAAGGAATGACCCTTCTGGAATGACTGGTACTAATCCATGCCAGGCACTGTTAGGTGTCACAAATACTTGTCTCATCTGATCACAGGTGACTTTCGTTCTTAATTCAGTTCTCCTCCTAACCATCTAAATGATACTGAACAAGCCAATTACCTTTTGCTGGACCCTAGTTTCTTATCTATAAAACACAGTGATTGGACTAAAAGATTTCTCATGTTCCTTGACACCTAAAAGATATGAAAGAAAAGCATTTGGTTGTATATGTTGGAGTAGAACTTAGAGATGAAATAGTCCTGGGTTTCTAAGGCATCTTTTTTTAAACCTGACAGTAAGACTTGTATTAGATTTTTCTTCCCGTTTATCAAACTTATTAAGTGGATAACATTTTTTTTTTTCTCTTTTTATTCAAAGACATATATGACTGAGGCTGTAGGACCCAGTGACAAGATCACAGTTTTTAAGGCCAGGCTGTATGAATTTGAATCTGAGTTAGCCACTTAATAGCCACACGACCCTGGCCAGGCTACTTAACTGATCTGAGCCTCAGATTCCTCATCTACAAAATGCAGCTAAAGCAGTAAAATATACCTGCAAAATCCCTGCCTCCCAGGATTGTTGTGAGAGGTGATTGAGATAAAGAGCCTGGTTCACACAATGGCTGGCACAGAGAGGCATGGAATAGACAGGAGTTTGCCCGGTTTGCTCTTTCTTCAACAGCAAGGACAGAGTTTCTATCAGGTTCATCACAAATATTGCAAATACCTCATAGACACACTTTATTCTCTCAGTGGCTCCTAGGTGGGCTGGTGTCTTTCATGGGAAATGACTGACCTACTGGAAACCCCTCATTATTTGACGAAATAACCGAGTTTGGCCACCTGCCCAAGTTCATGGTGTTAGTGGTAACATCACAATCAGCAACCAGGGGGTTTGCTATTCATGCGGTTCTTAGTCAAGCCCTTCCCAAAGCTCCTTGGGGCGAGCTACACAGCTGCTTTTGTGTTCCTCAGAAATGGAATATTTTTTCAAACTCTATCATTATGATCTGACACAAAGATTCCCCCCCGCCTCCGCTTCTCCTAGTGTTCTTCTTTCCTCTTTCTCGTCTCTCTAGTGGTATCTTCTCCATAGTATCATGGATCCATTCAACCAACTCTTTTTCTCCACCTTTAGCTTTTTTCTCATATAAACTATTTTTAGACATAAATACAACTTTTCAAGAAGGGGGAAAAAATAGCCATAACTCTAAAACTAAACAGTCAAATAAATCAAACAACAACAGCATCCACAATTAACTTTAAATATATACCTGTGGTGGATAAAGAATTATTCCCCAAAAAAGCTCCTCTTAGAATTTAACTTGCAGACACTGGAATCCATCTAGATGCTCAGAACTAGGAGAAGGGATGGATAAATGATGGTATGGACATATGATGAAATACCACGTAATACTAAACGCCATTAACCATCACATGTTTCAAAGAACATTTAATGACATGGCGAATCACAATATAAGGTCAAATAATTTTTTAAACTTTTCTTTTACTTGTGTAAAATGCGAGCTCAGTTTTCTAAAAAGAAATTTTATATTAATAGGAAATTGGCAAAATATGCAACTAATGTTTATAGTTCATCTCTGGAGAGTGGGGTCATAAGTGATTCTAAATTTCTTCTTTATATTTTTTGTGTGTTTTTCCTAATGCTTCTATGATCAATAAATAGTTTTTAATGAAAAGAAAATAATAGTTTTTATTTCGACACCATAAATTGTTAGGTATCTTCCATGGTAACTAATATTCATACTCTGGGTATTGTGTTTGTGAAACTGCCAAAGCTATTTGCATGGGCATAGACTATTACAGCTAGAGAGAACTGGAAAATGGCATCTATTCTCAAACCATATATTTTTTAACAGCAAACTCTTTCTTCAAAAGAAATCTTAAAGAGACGCTTATTATGTCAACAAAGATAAAAGAAGAGTGGTCCTCATCCCAGCAGGGATAATGGGCCCAGAGTCCCATCATCCCCATCTTCCCGCCCTCCTGGTGGCAGCTGAAGCACGTTAGTGAAATCCCTAGGACTCTGGGAAGCATAATTTGTAACGATCCTGATTTGGTACAACCTCTCCACGTCACAGATGAAGAATCAGGCACCAAGAGTGGCAATGACTTGCATAAAGTCATCAGACTTCCTGACCAGAGTGAAACAGAAAACCCCAATTTTCAGACTCCTAAGCTGGTTGCATTATAAACTTGCCTAAAAGTGGAAAGCATCAGTCAGTGATGTTCTTGGGATCCAAGACTATAACAGGACCTGTGATGCTGACCATGAAGAGTTAGCCATCCTCAGCAGTGCGCTCAGCAAGCCATATGTGCAATTCTGCCCATTCAGCAAGAACCCGAACATTATTTATTATTTGGAGGTGACCATGGCCTCTTTTACAACCTTCATACTCTGTGAATCTCCTCTAATCCCCACCTCCACCCTCAGGCTGACTAGGTTTACAGGAAATAGTAGTAAATCCTTTCCCCTCATTGCAATGAATCAATGTCCCTGTAGTCTGCTAGTCCTCAACTGTGTTTCACACAGAGCCACCTTTTGGATGGAAGCATAAAATCCCACATCTTGCTGAAGCCATTCAGAGAGCCCAAGGTGCTCATGGAAGCTGGGGAGTGTTAATCCCCGCTTGCGAGGCCGGTTCCTACTCTGGTAATTACATTTTGCCTCAAAAAAAGTGTCCCTGCTGCTGCTGTTAGATGCGGTCTTCATTTTCACCTCACCGAGAGCAGTCTGGAGTAAGGTCTCTCTGAGGGTGGCTCGCTGACCCTGGAGGCGGCTTCGTTCAAGGCATGGCTGCATTTCAGCACCAGCTGAACTGGGCTCTCCATCCTGGGGTTTGCTGAGCTGTTTGCAAAGAGCTTTGGATTGAAGAAGTCGTATACCTGGAAGATATTATTATCACCTCATCTTTTTCTATCTTCAACTCCGGTAATAGCAGTGAGGAACCAACCTCGTGTGCCTCAGAGTTTCAGTTTAGCACAAGCCTAAAGGCTTGGATTTTGAAAATATGTCTGAACCCCTCAGATGTGACAGAATTGGACTAGAGATCTACTTAAGCACCTAAGGAGAATGGAAGCTTCCGACTGCTACACGTGGAGATGCCTGCCTGCTGCTTCTGCCTCCTCCGAGAAGCCAAGACAAACTTGGATTATGTGGATGGTTCCATCACCAGAGTTGAATAATACTCACTCCTAAGTGTCCTGATATTCCCCCCACTTCACAAGAGGGGAGATGAGCTTAGGAACCAGGCCAATAAGCCAAAGACACAGAGAGGGTGGAACAGCGATGGCATTCCCCACATGCCTGATGGGACACTTTGCTGAATGTAGCACGTGTCACCATCAGTAAAAATCAAGCAGGCAGGACATTCACAGGGAAAAATACATGTTTTTTGGAGTTATCAACAAACCAAGAGATGCTACTTTAATTTTCCTGAAAAACCCTTCACTCTATTGATATTATACTACTTTAAAAGTTATTTCAAACATTTCTATTTTAAAATGTAACATGCTCATTCTAAGAAGTCAAACACTCCAGAAGTTTTTGAAGCAAGACTTCACCCCCTCTCCTGGAAGTAAGTGCTATTAAAGTTGGAAATATATCTTTGCATAACCTTCTCCAAGCTCATGCAAATACATACAAACGCATGTGGAGTTTTTCTTCCCTTTCTCCTTTCCTCTTTTTTTCCTTCCTCAACAAAACAGGGTAATAAAAACATGAAAATGCTTCCAATAAGGTTTAGAAAACAGTACTACTCATTTGATATGAAGTATTTCACCTGGCCCAGAGTCAGAACTAGCCACATTCCTGCATGTGTTTCTTCTGCCTCTCCCCCTGCCACACTCCCCTCCCCTTTATGGGAAGGACAATGGGCAGATACATCCGCAGTGAACAAGGTCGAGAGGATAGTGATTTTTCTTGGTTTACTAACTAGCCACAGTCAAAAGCAGAGGAGGTTACCCAGGAGCCCACACCCTAATCTCATCAATGTGGAGGCATGGAACTCCCTGATCTCTGAGATTTGTCTGATGCCAAGAATCTTCCTGCTCAGTGGGAAGCTCACACCACAGAGTGGTCCTTGAAGGCCCCAGGAGAGTTTCTAGATTGTTTCTGAATGAGACCGGATTTGACCCTTCCAATAACAAAAGCTCCTATGGGGGGACGTTAAAGCCATTTGTTACCATTTGGTTAATGTATTAATCTTGGATCCATAGCTATGACGGGAAGGAAAGGGAGAAAGAGAGAGAGAGAAGCACCATAGGGACACGATACCCTGAAAAATGTTTGAGACAAATAAGATCAACAAGTACAAGTACTCCTCAATTCTCAGAGTCCAGTTGACAAAACACTTAGAAATCTTATCTGATGCCCCCAGGATACACCTACCTACACACTTGTACCACGCTCTCTCACACACACTCACTACTCACACATAGACACGTATATGAAGGGTTGTTGTACCTTTGTTCTCACTCACTCTGGCCTCCTCCCTGCCCTGCAGCCCAAGGGCCTGCTCTCCACCTGCATATCACACTCTCCCCAGCACCGTCAGCACTGGGCCTCTCGGGTGCTTCCACAACCCTACAAACCCCATCAAAATGGACCCTTAGAAAAGGGCTTGAAATCAGACACTAAAATAGAAATTAGAAGTCACTGAAAATGGTCACCTTTCCTAGAGTGTTATCAGTCAGTGGTTGAGTGAAGCTTTTACTTTGTTTAACAAAAATAGAACATCCTCTTCACTTCTGACACCAAAAACGCCAGTTGCCCATATATTTGTTTAGCCCTGCTCACACGAGCATAAATGTACACACTTGTAAAACACACACATACACACCCCCCTCAATCACCATCACCATCACCGATGCAATTTAATACAATATAACACAACACAAAGGCCCCAACAAGTAAGAAAATTATGACTTACATGCAGTTAAAGTGATAACCTCTGCAATCCATTTTTACCGTAAGAGCCAAGCATCACCATATGACAATGTCCTAGATGGAGGGAACTCACACTCTCAACAATCAGTAACCCACACAACAGCACTCTGTTCATCTACTATACATACATATCACATTTTCTAGATTTACTTAGTTTCTCTGTCTTCCCTAATTTAAAATATTACTAACATTAATCAAGTATATACAAGTGCTAGACATAGATGTTGCTTTACAAACATTATATCATTTAATTCTCCAAATAACTCCATAGTGTTGGTATTCTTACTTTATTTTTTAGAATATGAGCTTCCTAAAGGACAGGATCCATGAAATAGTCTGTTTCCAGTCCTTGATAGAGTGTCCAGTAGATAAACCAGGAGGGTGGATTGACAGATTAGCATCACCATGAAATCTTAAAACTAGCGGAGATGACAAAGGTCATCTACACCTTATATCCACCTGATCATAAATTCCATCTAAATGGTCACCAGCTTGTGCCAATAAAGCTCAACCAATCCTCCACCTTTGGATAAAGACCACCATCCATGGGGAGCTCAATTGAATATCTTCTCTAAAGCCTCAACCCATCAATCCTTGTACTCATTTGTCTTTTCCCACATCTCCATGAAAGATCTTCAAAGATCTGAATTCAGCTCCCATAGTTCCCAGATCTTTTTCTGATCAAACACAACTAATTCATTCTATTGTTCCTTATCCTTTCAACATGATTTGGGATCCCTTTACCATTCTTTTTACCCATCTTTGTTTTTGAGACTGGGTGGAGACAGAGGCTAAATTCAAATGTTAATAAAAAGCAGGTGGGTGACACACACATGTGAGACTGGAGCTGCTTAAGGTAATGAAGGAGTGATGGGGCTGGTGGTGAAGGCAGAGGCCTGTCTACCAAAATGCCTTCAAAGGAGAAAATAGACTTTGTGAAAGCCAAATATCATGTATATGTGGACTAGATTCACCCACTGCACTAGATGCTTCTTTAAACATGGCAACCAGAACTGACCCCAAAAGCCTGGGTGTCATTTGACCAGCACTCAAATAAATGATGTTAATTGCTCATTGGAGTAACTGTACTTCTACGAATGCTGCAAACGTCCCATTAACCTTTTAGGATGTGACATTCTGTTGACTCACATCAGGCTCCCCGTGAACTAAAGCCTGGAATTATTTTTACGGGGCTGTTATTAGTTGTTTTTCTTGAATGCAGTTTTAGGATTCTATGTTTATTCCTACTAAATTTCATCTTGTCAGAGTCAGCCCATCTTTCCAATCTGTCAAGATTCTTCTGAGTACTGACTTTGCTCTCTTTGCCATCCAATGCAAATATTCCCTTTGCAAGTTTTGTGGAACCTATAATTATAAGCATGTCTTTTTTATTAAGATATAATTCACATACCATAAACTTCACCCTTTTAAAATGGTACAATCAGTAATTTTTAATTTATTCACAAAGTCGTGCAACCATCACTGCTATCTGATTCCAGAACATTTTCATTATGCCAAAAAGAAACTATTCCCGTTAGCAGTCCCCATACCTCTTCCCTCTGTCCTCTGGCAACCACTAATTTACTTTCTATCTCTATGAATTTGCCTATTATGGACATCCCATTTAAATGGATTCATACAATATATGACCTTTCGTGTCTGATTTCTCTCTATTAGCATACTGTTTTTAAGATTCATCCATGTTGCAGCATGGATCAATACATCATTCATTTTCATGGCCAAACAATAGTATTTTACATGGATATAGTACATTTTGTTTATTCATTCATCAATCGATGTACACTTGGATTGTTTCTATTTTTGGGATAATATCAATAATGCTGTTGTGAACATTCATGTGTAAGTTTTTGTATGGACAGATATTTTCAATTCTCCTGGGTATATACCTAAAAGTGTAATGGCTGGGTCATATGGTAACTCTATGTTTAACTTTTCGGAAAAATGTCAAATTGTTTTCCATACCAGCTGAACCATTTTACATTCCAACCAGCAATGTATGAGGGTTCCAATTTCTCTGCATCCTTGTAAACACTTATTATTGTTCGTCTTTGTGATTCTAGCTATCCTAGTGGCTATAAAGTGGTATTTCATTGTGGCTTTTATTTGTAGTTCCCTAATGACTAATGATGTTGAGCATCTTTTCATGGGCTCATTGGCCATTTGTATATCTTCTTTGGAGAAATGTCTATTCAAATCTTTGTCCAATTTTTAATTGGATTAGTTGTCTTTCTATTGTTGAGTTGTAAGAGTTCTTTATATGTGCTGTCTATAAACCCTTTATCAGATACATGATTTGCAAATATTTACTCTTAATTTGTGGGCTGTATTTTCACTTTCCTGATGGTGTTCTTTGAAACTCAAAATGTCAAATTTTGATGAAGTCTGATTTATCTACTCTTTCCTTTGTTTCTTGTGCTTTTGGTGTCATATTTAAGACCCACTTCCTAATCCAAGATCATCAAGACTTATACCTATGCTTCCTTCTAAGGATTTTACAGTTTTGGCCCTTACATTTAGATAGTCACTCCCTTTTGGATTAATTTTGGTACATGGTATGAGGTACAGAATTCTTCATTTTTCCATGTGGGATAAGCAGGTTTGCAGTTGTCCCAGCACCACCTTTTCCCCATTGAACTGTCTTGGCTCCCTTGTCAAAAATGAATTTTCCATAAAGATAAGGGTTTATTTCTAGGCTCTCAATTCTATTTCATTTCTATATGCCTATCTTTATGCCAGTACCACACTGTCTTTGCTACTGTGGCTTTGTAGGACCAACATGTCTTTGAATGTCATAGAAATCAGTTATGAAAATGTTGAACAAGATATGAGTGAGGAAAGAGCCCTGGGGCATGACATTAAGTATAAGCTCCAGGAAGGAGGAGCTTTGTCTCCTTTGGTCACTGGTGCATCCCTACTATCTAGAAAAGGGTCTGACACACAGTAAAGCTCTGAATAAATATTTGTTGACGTTGAATGAATGATTAAATGAAAAATATGATTAGATTCCACTATCAAATTTGAACCACATGTGAATCTACTTAGTTGGGTGAGTATTCTGCCTTCTCCTTCCATCGTGTCTGGAAAGCCAATATGGAAGACCTTGACAAATGCCTTGCTGAAGTCTAAAGGGCATTTATTTTAACCGTTAGTGTCAGAATACTGTATGTGACATCTGTCACCTTGGAGTTAACAAAAGAACAATTACTTCAACCATTCCTGGGACACATTGGACTTCGCCTGTTGATTTAAGAAGGAAATCCTCTATTACTTAAACCCCTAAAAACAATATTACCAACTTAGGAGAATTGCAAAATCCTAGGGCGACCACACTCATACCATTTGGTAGTTCAAGTGAAGAAAAAAAACCCTGTCTAGTGAGCTAATACTCTGAGATGTCACATTTGCCCTTTTGGAGAGCAAGCCCAGGAAGCAGCAATGGAGAACAAGTAAGACTCTGCATACACTTTCAAGACTGGCTCTGCCATGGCTCTTCCTGCTTCTGAATGGGACCTGGATGGTTGAAAAATGACACGGTGGGCAGATTTCATCAAAAGATGAAAAAAATCAACAAAGAGAAGGAGAGATTTCAATCATTTTCCATAGATTAATGACTAACAGAGTTTTTTTTTTCAAAGTTCAGTTCATTCCTTAATTGTATGCGGCAGCTGACTTTTCAGCTGTGTCTGTACATGGGATTGTTAGGTATCTGAATTTAATTGAAGGTTTATATTTTGAGGTTTACATTTTGGGTGCAGATCTACATACAAATACTGATGCTGACATTGGCTCCCAAGACAGCCCGACTTGTAGAAATATCCTTGCCTGGAATTTCACGACTTTTCAGGCAATTCCTTTGAGTCAATCATTCCGGGTTCATGTATCCATGCTGCCTCCGTGTTACTAAATAACCATCACCACTTTCATTTGAGATTGCTGCACAAATTATTTCATTTAATATTTTCAGTTGAGAGAGATATTGTCCTCTGCTGTACAGATGAGAACAGTAGGGCTCAGAGAAGTTAAGACAGTTTTCAACTCATAATCAGAGCCAAGACTCAAATTCAGGTTTGTCTGATGCTAAACTGCATGCCCTTAGCCACTCACTGTACATCCTGCCTCTCAAAAGGATAGAATGCACCATAAGTGAGCACAGCGTGGTTTTGAATGAAAAGAGGCTTCCTGTGCACATGCTTGTCTTCTGAGTATAATTCAGCTGCTCCTCTTACTCTACTCCCCTGCCCTGGGCTTGGCCAGTTCAAATGTACATAATCTCAAGCCCATTACTTTTCCTTTTTATCCTTCTCACATTCTCAATATGTACTTCCTGCTCAATGTGGGGTTTTGTGTGTATATGTATGTGGTAAAAACAATTAATGTGAAATCTACTCTCTTAGCAAAATTTTAAGTGTACAGTATTGTTAACTATATACACATTGTTGCACAGCAGAGCTCTAAAACTTTTCCATCTTGCCTGATTGAAAGTCTATACCCACTGAACAGCAGCTTCCCAATTCCTCCTCCCCCAGCCTCTGGCAACCACTGCTCTGCTTTCTGCTTCTACGAGTTTGACTACTTTGGCTACTTCATGTAAGTGGAATCGAGCAGTATGTCCTTTTGTGATGGTTTATTTGACTTAGCATAATGTCCTCAAGGTTCATTCATGTTGTAGCATATGACAGGATTTCATTCTTTTTTAAGCCTGAATAATATATATATATATATTTTCTTTACCCATTCGTTTATCAATGGACATTTAGATTGTGCCCATAGCTTGGCTATTGTTAATAATGCTGCAGTGAAAATGGGAATGCAAATATCTCCTTGAGATTCTGTTTTCAATTCTTTTGGATAAATACCCACAAGCAGGATTGCTGGATATATGGGAGTTCTACTTTTAATTTTTTGAAGGCTCTTCATAATGTTTTCTACCATTTTACATTCCCACCAACAGTGCACAGAGGTTTCAATTTCACCATAGCCTTACCGATACTCATTATTTTCTGTTTTTTTAATAATGGCCATCTTGACAAGGGTGAGGTGAGATCTCATTGAGATTTGCACTTCCCTGATGATCAGTTATGTTGAGCATCTTTCATATAGCTGTGGACCATTTGGATGTCTTCATTGGAGAAACGTATATTCAAGTCCTTAGCCCATTTTTAAATCGGGTTATTTGGTTTTCACTATTGAGTTGTTGGAGTTCTTTATATATTTTGGATATTAACCCCTTATCATATAGATGGTTGGCAAGTAATTTTTCCCATTCCATAGGTTGCCCTTCCACTTTGTTGACTGTTTCCTTTGCTATGTAGAAGTTCTTTAGTTTGATGTAGTCCCACTTGTCTAGTTTTGCTTTTGTTGCCTGTGTTTTTGATGTCATATCCAAAAAATGATTGCCAAGACCAATGTTATGAAGCTTCCCCCATGTTTTCTTCTAGAAGTTCTACAGTTTCAGTTCTTATGTTTGAGTATTTAATCCATTTTGAGTTGATTTTTCTGTATAGTGTAAGATAAGGATCCAACTCCATTTTTTTGCACATGGATATCCAGTTTTCCCAACATCATTTATTAAAGACACACTTCTTTCGTCATTGTGTAGTATTGGCAACCTTGTCAAAGATCATTTGACCATGTATTCTTCGGTTTATTTCTGGGCTTTCTATTCTGTTCCATTGGTGTCTATGTCTGTCATTATGCCAATACCATACTGTTTTGATTACCATAGTTTAATAATATGTTTAGAAGTCAAAATGGAAACACATTCCCTGTGCATGGATTGGAAGACTTACTATTATTAAAATGTCCATACTACCTAAAATGGTCTACAGATTCAATGCAATTCCTATAAAAATCCCAATGGCATATTGCAGAAATAGGAAAAAAAAAAAATCCTGAAATTTCATACGGAACCACAAAGGATCCCAAACAGCTGAAACAATCTTGAAAAAGAAGAACAAAGCTCAACAAGTACTTTCATTCTTGTTGCTTCTTACAGTTCAACCCCCTAACAAGACCACAGCAGGAATTTTTGCAGGTCTATGACACACTCTCTCTTTGGACATTAGCTTTGAGAGGAAACTTGTGGGTCACTCAGATGTGTGCATCCGAAACAACCAAAGCCTTCTTGGACACCTTAAGTCCAATATAGCTAACTTCTAAGAGTAAACTCAGTACAGAACAACCCATACAGAGATCTTCAATGGTTTCCTCACCTCTTCCCCAGTCTTGACAAAACTCCCACCATTTTTTCTCATCACTATCATTTCTCCAATCATCACCACCACTAGGAACAGGCTGTGGTATTCTAAGAGAAAAGTCCCATTATTATGTTTTTTCCCAACTGCCAAATATCTTCACCTTATTTCATACAGAAATTTCTCGATATCAGTTCAGCCTGACAATTGCAGCTCCCATGAACCCAGTCTCTGGGGTTAGAACATGAGTTAAATCCTAGTCCCATCATCTACCAGCTGAATGTCTCTACACAACTCATTTAATGAATCTAAGCCTCAATTTCCTCACCAAAATGTGGGTTTAATAATGACACCTATATCAAAGGTTTGTCATAAAGATGAAATAAAATAATGCAGTGCCTGGCACTTAGCAAAGCCCACATAGTGGCTGTTCTTAATTATTATTATTTACTTCTCTGGATCCTCTGGCTCAGTCACTCTGCTCTGTCTCATAGTCTCTTTCTACACAGTAATAACATGACTTTTCCTCATGTGGCATTAGGAGAGATGGTCAATGGCAAATAAGCAAACAACTGAGAAGAAGGAAGCAAAGAGACACCTTAGGAATACAGAAGAGAAAACGAAGGGGAAGAGAAGGACAAAGCAGAAGAGTGTTAAAAAAAATCATTGTTTATAATCTCTTGTGATAAACCGATCTCCATTCCCACTCTCTGTCTGCCCCAGGATGAGGAAGTGAATCTCCTTGGGTGGCTCCATGAGGGGAATAAAGGGAGAACCCTCATTCCATGACTGTTGCTACCGGGCTGTCTACTCAACCCAACTCTCTTCAATGACCAGTTTGTGAGTTAGGTTCCCAGAGGTCATGAAGGACCCAGATCACTTTCCATTAATGTTAAATGAGCCTGTAAGTGCACTTTGGGCAGCAAATCAAAACCACTGTTAGCAGCAACTCCAACTCAGGAGGTTCCTGTCTCTTAAAGGACCAGATGCCCTTTCATGAAAGACTGTTTTTTCTATGAATAATACATATACTACTATGGAAGAATATACATTCCTATTAAGCAACATCAATTCTCAACACACTGGATGTAATCTTTTGCACTGCTATAATTAAAAATTAAACACGAAGTATTATGTTGAAGAAACTCCAAAGCTAATTTTTATGTACTCTTTTTTTTCCTCCAAAAACATCATTCTTACCAGCTTTTCAATGTAATTATATTCCAGGGAAAACAGGCAGGCAAAAGAGAATAAATTAACATATAATCTTTCTTTAAAGTCCCAGCTTACATTTTGTGATCTGTATAGTCCGTTGAAAAAAATCAGGTCTAAAGTCTTCTGCAATGAACATATACTATATTCCATTATTTTTTTGTTTGTTTTACAAAGGATAATCTCATAAAATATCAGATCAGTTGTGTATTTTAGACACAAAAGACATTCATTGACTGTGTGGGTTTCCGTTAACCTATGTCGATATAAGTCCCTGACATCTAGCTGGTGCTTAATGGATATTTTCCGAATAAATAAATATTAATATTAAAAATAAAAACTAAGAAGATATTTGAGGTTGGGACAATTCAATGTTTTGCCGATATGATTGCCTAGGGGATTTTCCCCTCCCCTGCTCCGTGTCTCCCTTTGCTAAATGAAGAAAGAGTAATTTCAAGGGAACTACCACGGGGAAGTAGGAGGGTTCTTATTGGACTTAATCCACTTAGGAGAAGCATTCTCATCTTGTTTATTTAAGAACGTCCATGAAAAAGGTTGTTAACCTCAGAGAAGTGTGAGGATCTATCTTCTTAAGCTATGAAGGTAAAACCAAACGAGACAAAACAAAGAATTATATATTTCATTAAAAGGAAAATTTGGTTATATGCATTTTGATCAAAATATCCAAATTGGGGGCCAACCCAGTGGTGCAGCGGTTAAGTTTGCATGTTCCGCTTTAGTGGCCCAGGGTTCACCCGTTCCGATCCCAGGTGCGGACATGGCACCACTTGGCATGCCATGCTGTGGTAGGCATCCCACATATCAAGTAGAGGAAGATGGGCACGGATGTTAGCTCAGGACCAGTCTTCCTCAGCAAAAGTAGGAGGATTGGCAGCAGATGTTAGCTCAGGGCTAATCTTCCTCAGAAAAAAATCCAAATTGCTTAAAATTCAAATCCCGGGATTCAAATTCAAATTCACAAGAATCACTGGAAAGATTCTTACAAGTCATGGAACCTAACCGCTCCCTTTTAAAATCGGGGAAGCTGAGATGAAAGAAGTTGCGTGATTGTCCCAAAGATGCAGAACTAGTGAATGGCAGACAGACTTCTTCCCAGGCACCTAATTCCAATTCCAACAAGTATTCCACTTCACCACACTCTACTGTAAACCCCTTAGTGCTTTATGGACAGATAATAAAAATTAGCTAATGTAGATGATGACGATAATGAAATTTCACTGTGCTGGAAACAGGGAAATGAGGTCAGTTAGCTGGCATTTGGCGATGCTTTTGTTAAGGCAGAACATCTATTACTTTTCATCTCTCTCTGTATTAAAAAAAAAAATCTATATTCTTTGCTTAAAAAAAAGCCTTAGGCAACTAAATATCATTCATTAAAACATTTAAGACAAGTGACAGTTTCTAGTAATACATTTCCAGAACAGGACAAGCAGGATAAAGATAGCTTAGAAACCGCATACAGATCGAATTTTTCTACTGATACCCTAATCCCCTGCTGGCCAATTTTTAAAAGTGGGCTTTTATTGGACCATAAAAATGAACAAGCTGAGGCTTTCACATCCACAGAAAGGCTGGTACCTCCATGGAAAATGTTTTGCCTTCAGGAATCCAGGATGAGAGAAAATCATTACCACTGGGGAAGGATACTAACTACGGTGATAGAACTTGGGTATTGAAACGCCACTTCCGAGTAGCACATAAACTACAACTTAAGGAGGATGATTTCATTTCTAAGTAGAAGTTGATTACAGATGCAAGCTTGGTCTTGGGCTCTTTTCCTAATACTACCACTAAGATGACTTTGTCTTGTAAAAACCAAAGACCTTGCTTTGGAGAACTGTTTGGCAGTAGCTATGAAAGCTAAGCACTTGCATCTACTCTAAGCCAGAAATTCCACTCATAGGTATATTTCTAACTAAAATGCACTTATATATGAGTCAAAAGACATGCACAAGAATGTTCATAGCAGCCCTATTCAAGATAGCCCCAGGGGCCAGCCCAGTGGCACAGCAGTTAAGTTCACACGTTCCACTTCAGCGGCCTGGGGTTCGCCAGTTCGTATCTTAGGTGTGGACCTATGCACCGCTTGTCAAGCCATGCTGTGGCAGGCATCCCACATACAAAGTGGAGGAAGATGGGCACGGATGTTAGCTCAGGGCCAGTCTTCCTCAGCAAATAGAGGAGGATTGGTGGCCAATGTTAGCGATGTTAGCTCAGGGCTAATCTTCCTCAAAAAAAAAAAAAAGATAGCCCCAAACTGGAAACTACTCAAATGGCTATCAATAGCAGGACAGATAATACATCATGATATATTCACACAGTGGAATACAATTTTGCAGTGATAATGAGTAAACTGCAGCTACTCTCAATAACACAAAGAAACTTTCACAAAAACATAATATAGAGTACAAGACGCCAGGTATGCAAAAAGTTTGCACTGTATGATTCTTTTATATAAAATTTAAAAGTGGTCAATTAACGTATAGTGTTACAAATCAAGTTAGTGCTTCTCTTAGGGATGGCCATGACTGGAAGGGTCACAAGGGGAATTGCAGGGGGGGCGGTGGCTGATGCTGTTTTGTTTCTCCATCAGAGTCCTAGTGAGACAGGGTTGCTATCTTTGTTAGAAGGCACTGACCAATACGTTTATGATTTGTAAGTTTATATGAGTGTATGTATTGTCATTTAAAAATCTGAAGCCCTAAAAATTTCCCTATGAAAGTATGATAGTGCAAGAGTGATAAATTAGCAGAAGAGATGGCCCATCAACAAGATGAATGGCGGCACCCACAGGCAGCCTTTCCTCCCTTGACCTGTTTTTCCCTCATTACTTATGAAACTGGTCACCAGCCTGCAAAGGAGGAACACAAATGTATAAGTGTCACATTCTTATGCAGGAACCAAGGCACTGAGTTCTTTTTGCCCGAAGGCAAGACTGGGTCTCAGTTTTCATATACTAAAAATGGACCTATTAGGATAATGAGTGAGTTCACATCTGTCATTTCAAGTTGATTACTGGTACTCTGTGGTATCAGAGATGTGTCCCTTAATTACAAAGAGAAATCAGATACAGTCAGGGACCATACATCATTTTGGGACTAAGTGGCATTTGTCCTTTGTACTCCATCTGTAAGGTCTATTGGGGGAACACAGAGGTCTTTCCTCAAGGTTTAATCAAGGGAGGAAGGAAGGGGAATAAACTTTTAAGTACCTACTATGAGTCAATACCGTGTTAAATATTTACATAATCTTCACAATAGCTTTCAGTGATAGGTACTATCGACCTCATTTTACAGAGAAGGAAACAAACCCTGAGAAAGGATGAAGCCTATGCAAGTTATACTGCTGCTAAATGAGGGAAGAAAGATTCAAATGTGGAACCACTGACTCATCGGGCTCCTTCCACATCACACAACTTCTAGAGAGGTCAGTAGCCCTTCACCAAAATGTCTGCATTCCCTAGAGAAAAGAACCACAGGGTTCTTTTCAACTCTGCTTGAGTTCTATCCTAATACCCAAAAATATTCCAAATACAAAGAAAAACACAACCACCCTTTTGCCTGAAAAAAAAAAGTCTTAAATAGCTGGGGTAGTAAGGGTCTAAGATTATAATAATTGTCATCACTGGGTCAGAACACTTTCTCAATCCGGCCCAACATTCTCTTGTAAATGGTGGTATCGAAGCTGTGGTCTATGAGAGACCTTCCAAAAACCCAGCCTCAAAAGGTTAGGTGTCCAAGTCCAATGTGGGTAGCTTCTCTTAGACGCAAGAAGAAATCACTCCGAGCACTAGAGAACTGGCCAACATCCAAAGAGAAGAAAATGAATGGTGGCGACTCAAAAGACTTGAGAAACCATAAACCAGTGTACTGCCTTGAGGTATCAGAGCTCAGACTGGGAGCCGGTGTCCCCCGAAAGCTATTCCCTGACCATCACGGCTGCTGCTATGACCTAGAAGAAGCATCTGACTCTCATCCCACAGTTTCCCCACACTGCAAAAGGGTGATAACCATTCCTATCTGTCCTCAAGGGTGTTAAAGGAACTAGTTAATGTCTGCAGAAAAAAGTACCATGTAAGTGCCAAGAATCGAGTGACCATTAGCGCAGGGAGCCTGGAGCAACGCAGACTGGTGTTGGTCTCGCACAGATCACACATGTTCCCTTCTCAACAGAGAAGGTTTGCAAGCAACTTTCTAACTCATAATATGAGACATTAAGGCAACCAGAGGACGTGGAGTCATATTTGGGGACTGAATGGATCAAGAAGCCAGAAAAAAAAGATTAGAGTGAAGTTCACCAGGCTAGAGGAGATCTATAGTAAGACTTGCCCTTGCCTACAAAGTCACAAGATGGACATTTGTCCTCTGCACTGTCTCTGTCTGGGTTAGCAGGACTGGGCACGAGAAGAATTGACTGAAACCACGCTGCGGGGCTGGGCAGGAGAGGGTAACCACAGAGACTCTTTGAACTAACACTGATTTAAGGTGAGAACAGAGAATAGGATACACTGAGCTACAGAGCTGGGGCTGCAGATGCTCAATGGTCACGCAAAAATAGCAAAACAAGGGGCCGGCCCAGTGGCGCAGTGGTTAAGTTCACACGGTTCACCGGTTTGGATCCCGGGTGTGGACCTATGCGCCACTTGTCAAGCCATGCTGTGACAGGCATCCCACATATAAAGTAGAGGAAGATGGGCACAGACATTAGCTCAGGGCCAGTCTTCCTCAGCAAAAAGAGGAGAATTGGCAGCAGATGTTAGCTCAGGGCTAATCTTCCTCAAAAAAAAAAAGCAAAACAATAGATAAATCAAACTTAACAGCTGGCTCATGATCAGGTGACTGTCTTCTAAGGCTCTCATCCGGAGGCAAGCAGCAGTGAATAATAAAAACAACCTCCCAGGCCTGAGTTAGGTCATTTTACATGTTTATTACACAGTCCTCACACCAGCCCCTGAAAAGTGGGTATTATCATTTTTAAAGAAATGAGGGTAAAAGTGACAAAGTAACTTGCCTAAGACAGTGAAGCCATCACTAAAATATAGGTCTGGCTGACCCAAGAGCCCTTGCCTATTAAGCTGGATGCTCCTGTCTCTTATCGCAGTTATTCACAGTGTGTACTAGTTCTGAGCAGATCCCTAGGCCAATGCACTAAGAAAGCCAGCCCATAGGATGGCTTTGGAGTTAAAGGGTATGGTCTGGAGTGCAGTCACTCATCCAGCAAGCGTTTGAGGGGACCTACTGCGGGCCAGCTGTGCTAGACCTGGAGGATGCGGAAAAAGAAGACCGCACCCTGGCCTTGGCAGTGCCCACTGAAATCCAACAAGGACAGCACAGCAGCCATTCTGGGCAAGTTCTCTACAGCACAGACGTCAGCCACAGCTGGCGAGACACGTAAGCCACCGCAGAAGTTATGGCCCCCTTGAAAGTCCTTCTCAAGGAGCCCCTCAGCAAACGGAGCATACTCTTTAGTCTGACTTTTGACAGTTCTTTATTAATCTCCCGAGGATTATGGCTAAAAACTGCTGTATATTCCTTTACATTTAATCACAGTCTTATGGAAGGTTTGACTTTAAAAAAAAAAAAACTAGTAAAATTACTTCAGAAGAAAAAAAGTCCTTAATAATTTATTCATGATGTTATTAAGACAAAGTCATGTTTTATTGGCCCATGTGTGTTTACGTTGTGATGCAGAAGTCAGTAAGGAGGAGCTTCAGGAATATATAATGTCTATTAATATTCTCCACATATGTTCACCAAACAAGCAGTGTCTCAGCATCAATAAATGGTTTCAATAATTAAAAAGTATGATTTTCCCAGTTTAACTATTTCCTACTGAAAGATGCCATGAACGCTTATGCTCACAGCCTCTCCTGCCCAGCTGCAGCGACTGCAACTGTAAGGAAAGTGAGAGAGGAAAATGAATGTCAGTTCAAGAAGGGGTTCTTGTCTCCTCACTGACACTAACTGCAAGTGACCCTGAGGTCTAGACCCTTCCTTCTTCATCTGTACAAGGAAAAGATTTAGATGAGATGGTCCCCATGTCTTCCCCAGCTTCACAACTCTAAAACAGTACCCCTTATGGGCCTTATCTTCTTCCTTTCCTGATCACCTCTACCTTTCCCCAAGTACCATTTTGAAATGAGTTTCTTTTTTCCTAAACGGGCATGCCTCCTCCACTACTTAGCCTGGCTCACAGAGTTAATAAGTAGAATGGAGACCCACTGGCTTTGGAGTCAAGCGATGGTTCTCTCTCTGACTTGCTGTTTGCCCTTGAAGAGGGAGTCACTTAGGAATTCTAGGCCCATCATTTCCTCACTGATAGGGGATTATGTGACAACACTTAGCTGCCATGACCGAGTGAGAGAGGATTAAATAATATGCTTGTATGGGGCTTAGCCAATACTTGATGTTACACTGGATACTCTGTAATAATTACCTTTTGAGTCTCACAGAACTCACCTGAAATACCTTCCAGATTCAAGGGCTGAATGCTCCCTTAAGAGGGCTTAGTACCTTCTCATTCCCCAAAAGAGCTATGCCAAAAACTGAGAGCCTTGATATATCATTAAAGAATGGATTTCCCTCACCTTAGCTCCTCAGAATCACTAAAGAATCATGACCGCTATGTTTTAGTCTCAAATCATTTTTCCCATATTCCTTTCCAGATAGACGCTTGTTATGCTGTAAACATAAAGCGAAAATATCCTAGTGGTATTTCAACACTATTAAGACTCCCCCCACCCCGTAACTAACTTGGTCATCCCATTATAAACTGAATTTTCACCAAGCTGGAAGAGACGACGTGGCTTCATGGAAAAAACTCACATTGAAGCAGGAAATCGAACTTGAGTAGATGATAATAATAATCATTGGTAGCATTGACTGGGAAATTAGTCTACGCTGGCATTGTTCTCAGTAATTTTCACTTACCCAGTCCTTTATTCCTCAAGACAACCTGTGAGACTGTTACTATTTTTGAGTCCATTTAGCTGTATGAAGAGCATGCAGCACAGGGAGGTTAAAAGCTTCCTAAGGCCACATTTCCAGGAAGAGGTGCATGCCAGATTTAAACCCAGGCGATTTAGAGTCTGGGCTCTCACTTATACTATTCTGTAGAGTTGGCATGATAATCCGAAAGACTGTGCAGAGAACTGGCCATATTTTAAGTGCTCAGTAAACAGTATTGCTTTTAAAGGTTGGCACCTAAGCTAACATCTGTTGCCAATCTCCTCCTCCTCCTCCTCTTCCCCTCCCCTCCTCCTCTTCCTCCTTCTTCTCCCCAAAGCCCCCCAGTGCATAGTTGTATAGCCTAGTTGTAGGTCCTTCTGGTTGTGCTCTGTGGGACGCTGCCCCAGCATGGCCTGATGAGCAGTGTCACGTCTGCACCCAGGATCCAAACCAACGAAACCCCGGGCCACCAAAGTAGAGTGTGTGAACTCAACCACTCGGCCACAGGGCCGGTCCAGTAAATAGTATTTTTATATTATCTAGATTAACAGCTATTTTCTTAAATGTTGTTGCTTTTCCCAATCAATTAGGACACAAATTCATCCTTTATATATTCTTCTTCTCTACCTTAACTTCCCATATTTTTAACTCCACTGGGCTCATTGTTATCTCAGCCCATGGACAGAATGTCCAGTGGCATCCATGGTCATCCAGAGTGAACTCTCCTTATAATGCATCTTGAAACTTCCTTAGGTCCTGGCTGTCAGGGTTCTGCTTACGGACACATCAGCTTACTATGTGAAATAAAGTTGAGAGGAACAAGTCCCCCCCCACCCCCCCAATACCTTCCCCACTATTTGTAGAGCTTCAGCCTCTGATAAACCGGTCACTTATTTTATAAGTGCTGTTTATAAGTTTTGCTAAAATTCCAATGAACATAGGACCAAGGATATGTTAAGATACCCCAAAATTTTAGTCTGTAATGCCTTGCCCTGTTAAAGGAAAATTTACCCTAAGATTACAGACTCCTCATTTCCTGCAACTGACTGATCCAATCACCAAAAAAAGTACCATCAGCTTACTTGGCTCAGGTAAGCATCAAGCTGAATGTTCAAACAACAGCAACAGCGGGGTGGAGAGCAGGACTTATAAGACACCGTTCCCAGAAGATAATCATAGTAATTAGCTGTCATCGTTCCCTCACAAATCCAGGAAGAAGAACAACATTAAATCCCACATGGAAGGCAGAAATTTTGAGGCTTGGAGAAGTACATGGTACACCTGAATCCTGGGAACTAGTGGCAAAGCCAAGAAATAATGAAGTAGCATATGGCAGGCCATCAGCAGAAAGGTGGACCCGCCCACTGCCTCACCTAACTAATTTGGGGCAGCTGGTAGTTTATCTAAAGACCATCTTCAAATTGCACAGTGCCTTCCTCTTCATAATGTGGCCCATGGACCAGCTGCATGGGCATCACTTGGGAATGTGTTGGAAATGAAGATTGTCAGCCCCTCCCCAGACTTCCTGAATCAGAATCCGCATTAGAAGCTCGTTACTCTCGAGTGCCTTATGTACCGAGAGCTGCTGGTAGAGGGTTCATAGCTCAGGTTAAGACTGGCAGGGCCGACCTAGCTATAAAATAGACTCCACTTTGAAGATTCAAAGAAATAAGTCATACATATGATAATATAAAAGCAGAATTAGGAAAGGAAAAAAATGTTTAAAACTATGCTCAGGATAAATGCAGTGAAGCCCAAGAGGAGATGGCAAGGGATCTGCATGGAAACCCAACAGGGATATCGCATCTGCTGCTCTGATCCACCCTCCACTTTTCTTCCTCTTGCTCTGTGCCGAGAGAGGCTGACCTGCATGAGAGCAGAGGGAAAGAGAAGAGTGAGGCTCCCCATGGGCTGGCTGTGTCCCTCAGTGGAAGTCACAGCTCCTCCAAACAGTGCTCACCATCTCTGGATTCCAGCAACTGCCCCCTTCTCCTCCCCTCCAGGCCAAGGCTGGTCACAACACTTTGCTGGTATTGGCCTCTGTACACAGCACTATTCCTTCCTGCACCTTTTAAATAATCCCTCAGTAAATTCTGTAAAACTCAGTTGGAGTATATAACCTGTTTTCTGCTGGGACCCTGATTGATGGATTTAGACAAAACTGTTGGTTCAAAGAAAGAAAGAAAGGAAAGCAATAATCTATCATGGGGGGGGAGGGGACTTAAAATAAAGAATGATCCAGGAGGAAAGAGGGTGCAACCAATTAAACCAAGGGCTGATGCTCCATCACATTAGGTGTCAAACACAGGAAACATGCTCTGAATGTGTTTAAGAATAAGCTCACCCTTCATCTGTTAAAGAATCCTAATTCTCAAAATAGGGTTTCCACTGTATTTCAATCCAGATTCTCTATTTATCGGGTGTATACCAGTTGTGTCTTCCATTTAGGTGCTCATCTGGCTTGCTCCACGAAAGATAAGACATCTCCCGAAAATATCCCCTCTCCTACCCTTCTAAAGTACAAAGTTGATTAGATAAGTCACTGGTTTCCCTGTAAGGTCTATCCTTTCACAATCAACTTGTTCAGGTCCCCCATTCCTTTGCATAGCATGACCCCCATTTTCCAGAAGCTTCCAGAATTAGATCTGATCAAATTTCTTTCTGATTCCCTTACATCACAGAATGTCAAATGTGTACACTCATTGGCCTACCTACAAAATACAATGGGACTCCCACCGAGTGGATATGGCACACACCACTCCAGAGGGCACACTTCTACCAGCAGCAGTGCGACCAGGCTGGTCACGTGAAAAGGCTTCCCAGCAGCTCCGCATCCCTCACTGCCACTCATGCGTCAAGCCTGTTCCCACTCCATCCTCGTTCTGTCCCTCTCGCTAGAATCTTATCTCCAACAGCCAGTTCCTAAGTAACTCAGCATTACCCAGCATTCAAGATCCTCAGCAGGCCCACTTAAGTCTTCCTTTCAACTTTAAACCATAAAAATGTCTCCTTTATTCAACTCCTTTGGAGCTTGCTTGCTTCTAAGTCAGAACCCAGGGACTTCCTGTAAGCAGAGTACATGGGCAATGGATATACGAGACAAGAAGATTCAAGGATGACTTCTAGGTTCCTGGCTTAAGAAGGAAGCCAGGTGGAAGGTGGTGTTGTTTACCCATTTTTTTAAACTGGGTAATTTATATTTGCCTCTTAGGCCTCCTTTATTCTATAATAGTCCTTGCCTGTTTCTGTCTTTTTTTTTGCGTGCCTTTGATTTTTTTGAGAAACTCAGTCATTTGTCCTGTAGTATGTTCCACAGTGTGGATTTGGCTGATTGCTTTCTGTGGTGTCTTTTAACACGTTCTCTTACTTTTTTTCTTTTTAAAATTGTGGTAAGATACACATACCATGAAATTTACCATCTTAACTATTTGTAAGTGTACAATTCAGTGGCATTAAGTACATTCACATTGTCATATAACCATCACCACTATCCATCTACAGAACTTTCTTCATCTTCCCAAACTGAACCTCTGTACCCACTAAACAGTAACTCTTCCTTCCCACTCCCCTCTCCTCTCATCTTCTAGCAGCCACTACTCCATTTTCTGCCTCTGTGTATTTGACTGCTCTAGGTACTTCGTATAAGTGCAATCTTACAGTATTTGTCCTTTTGTGACTGTCTTATTTCACTTAGCATAATGTCCTCAAGGTTCATCCCTGTTGTCGCATGTGTCAGAATTTCCTTTTTTTTAAGGCTGAATAATATTCCATTGTATGATATAGCATATTTTGTTTATCCATTCATCTGTTGATGAGCACTTGGGTTGTTTCCACCTTTTGGCTATTGTGAATAATGAGTGGCGTGATTTATCGAAGTAAAGAAAAGAGAAGGAAGAGGTAGGGAAAGGAGAAATGGTGAATTCAGTTTGGAGCGTGTTAACTTTCAGTGCCTGTGAAATATATAAATGCTCATATTCAATATACAGACATACATATGGTGCTCAAGCTCAGAAGAACATCTGGACTGGAGGCATGGATTTAGCAGTTGCAGGCATTTACATAGCAATGGAAACTAAGAGAATGAATGGGATCATTGATGAAGAACAGGCAGGGCACAAAGCAAAGGCCTAGGGCTGGGTCTTGAAAAACTCGGACTTTGTGGGGAGTAGAGGAAGAGGAGCTATCGGAGGAGGCAGAACAGCACACAGAAAAATAGAAAGACATTCAATAGAGGGGGGTTATTTGATTCCAAAGAACATTTGGAACAGATAGAGGATGTCAGGCCTCATCAGTTGGGTAAAAGCTAAGACTGAGAATAGATACAATTGAAATTCATTAAATTATGAATATTGATTTTTCAAATATGGTACGCCACATTTAATAGTATCTCCTTAAAGCGTGCAGAAAATAGGTAGCAAATCTAAGAAGCAAATTTGTTCAAGAAATAGTAGAATATAAATATAAGGAAGGTATGTATAAAATCACTGATGTTACATTTGTGACAAATTGTTAGAAGATGTTTGAGATATACCTGAAGAACCTTTCAAAGTTTCAAAGGCGAGAAATCGTTTCTCTCACACACACACAATAAAAATATCCCAAGAGACAGACAACCTCACTGTGGGAATGCTCTAGGATGGCATTTTTGAACTCCAGCCCTGAGCAATATACCATCTATGAAAATTGTTGTTAAGCAAGAAACATGGGACTTAGGTTACATTTCAGAAAAAGCTCTCTGTGACTGAACATTCAAAATCGTTGAATGCTGATTGGAATCAAGAGACCAGGGCATATCTTCCTCTAACACTGTTTAAAAGCAGAACTGGGTTCTCATTTGTCCGGAGCTTTCCAAGTGTGGGCATGCCTCAAGATAAAGAAGACCAACTTGACGATCTCAGACGGGTCCTTCCTTTCATAATATTATATGATTCTCTCTACTGTTTTACCACTTTTGGTGGAAGACTTTTCATCTTTCCAATCTCCAATCTACCAGAATAGATAGCCCAGCCAAGTCTCTCAGACTCAATGATGTTTCCACTTTCTTTGAAAGCTCAGCTGAAGGCATCTTTCATCTTTAATTAAACTTCTGAAGATTTCTCTCTTATATTACTTATCATCATTCACTTATTTGCCCTCCTTCTCCATCCTTTCTCTACCTTATTTATCTACCCATAAAACACATTAATATTTGCTTCTTTCTCACTGGAGTATCGTATTTGAGAACTCAAAGTTGGTGGGTAAATACGAACTATACATGGCATGTGAGACATAAGAAAAAATTAATAGGGATTTTACTAGGTTAGAATTTTATTGCTTTTGGCCAAAGGCCATCACAGACTTACAGAGGAAAGATAACATACAAAGAGACCTTTAAAATAAGTTATAGAGATCAAACGAGGACTAAGTTAGAATGAGTTCCTAGGTGTAAAAATAGGTAACATTTCAAAGTTAATTTATTAAAATGAGTCATAAGACCAATACATCATTATGCCATTTTTGGCTGGAGTGTCTAACGTAACATTAACTCTGATTCTGAAGTGGCCAGTGAGTATAAGAGAATCAAAAATTATGCATATGTCCCTGACATGCAAACTTTCCTTTTCAAGTGATGTTCTAGAATAAATATTAGTTTAATTACCCCCCAAAAATGGTTAGAGTTACTTCTAGATACAAAGGAGGAGGAAATAAGTATGTCTGGAACACCTACTATGTGCAGGGTCCTGCTTTTCTGCTGTATATACCTTTTCACAATGACCTTATGAGAGAAAGACTCGTCAGCTCCATTTTCTATGTACGGAAACAAAGGTTTGCAGGGATCAGAGAACTCCTCCAGGTCAAACACTAGTAAATGGCAGAACTACAGCCTGGACTCAAGACTCTCAAAGCCCACGCAGTTGTACTATGGTCCGCTTTAGAGAAGGAAATGCGGAAAAGCCTCTGATTCCAGGTTGCCTCCAACACAGGCTCAACGGATCAGGAAATAAGCTGATCTCTTGCCTTTAATTATGAAGTGGACATGATTTAGAAAAAGATTGCTATGAAAGCCTGGCTGAGTTTGAGAGAGAAGATCGATCAAGCAAAGTGGAATTCTGTGTAACTCTCTTGTAACACTTGACAACACCAGCTTCTATAGAAGCTAGCCTTTTAGGGACAGAAGGCAGGGTATTTTATCCTTTAACAAGAAGACTTGGTAGTAGGGAGACGGTTAATTCACTCTGGTTGCCAGGCACTTGATATGCAGCAGCTCACTGAATTCTCACAATCACCCTGGTATTACGACTTTATACTGGAGAAACTGAGTCTCAGAGAAGTTAGGTTTTTTGATCAACGTCATTAAGAAATGGAGCTAAGATGCGGTTCTAGGGCTAATTCCAAAGACAAGGCTTGCTCCACAGTGATGCCGTTGAGAGAAGCAGCACTGAAGACACCTACGGCAGTGCGTCTCAGACTTCGGTGTGCATATGAATCACCTGGGATCTTGTTAAAACACAGATCTGATTCACTTGGTCTGGGGTGGAGCCTCAGATTCTTCATGTCTAACAACCTGCCAGGTGATGCTGATGCTGTTGGTCTGTAGAACACTCTTAAGAGAAGAAATGATGTAAGTATTTACAAAGCAAACCATACAAGAATGCGCCCAAACATGGCATCTTCTGCCAGATGGCTTCAGTGGAAACTTTGTGCTTTCTAAAATATTCAGTTATTGCTCTAAGTGGTGGGATGGTAATCTTCTCTGTTAGAGCTGCTGAGACAGATAGTGGGGGCACATAAAAGATTAGGATGGGGTTTAGGTGTACCATATGTGTATCCCTCAAGCCCTGACCGCAGTTCTGCAAACATGTGGACAACTGCTTGGCAGAGGAAGGAGTCTACAGCAGGAGTCCCTGTTGGTAAGGGAAACTTTGGTATGTCTCCTGTGATCTTGGAGGCTGCGGCAGTTCTCAAGTTATCACGATCCCATCCATCAGGCGCGCATCCACAGGAGCCTCAGCACTCAGCCAAGAGAGGGGCTGACAACTTTCAGGGGTTTGGGGCAAAACTCTTTTGCTACGCTTTGCCATGTTCCACGGCTCTGCTTTGCATTTCATGCCTTTTCTTCCTGCCCCCTCTCCCTCCAAGGTTTCTGACAGCCTCCTTATCCATTATCAGAGCCCAATGTCAAGCGACCCTCCTCCATGTCTGCAATCCGGCTTCAAGATGGTTTTCCATGGACTGTTTTGCTATTACAGTGGAAACCAACTTCACAGCAAATTGCTCTAGTTACCACTGGGGTCACTTCAGTGTTTGCAAGGTCTGCAGTAATTGCTTTACATCAGCAGGAAAAAAAATACTTAGGACCATGTTTTTGCAGCTGACAGTGGCTTTTGTGGAGGGAATCATTCACATCAAAGGAAGAAGGACTATGTTGATGACACACAAGCCAGCTGTTTCCAGAACTGCTGGCTCCTACCCACCACGCCCCCTCCGTGGGCCGGCTGAGGCTCCACTCACCAGGGAGGAGTTCCTAGAGGACACTCTGCATTCAGCCCATGTCCAGCAGGGGAGGGTGCCACCCGCAACAATCAGACTGGGGAATACAGACTCAAAGGCAGTGGCGGTTTAACGAGGTCAGATGGTGGAAATGGCTTCAAACTGCACTTGATCAATATCGCCGCAATGAGGGGATTTTGCACCCTCCCAAACAGGCATTTCCTTTCTCTTCATCTCACATCTCTAATGCCCTTGGATCTAAGAGTAAGTCGGAGAAGGGAGTGGGGGAGAAAAACATGCAGTGCAGACATCCCCCGATTCTAATAAGATGGCCCTGTTACCTTTTATCTCTACATTTCAAGCAGCTTAGACAGTCCCGGGGCAGCCCAGGATTCTTTCCTCTATTCCCTTTTTCGAGTCAGTCTATTATCATGCTCGGTGCTCTTCTCATTAATTTTTTCCCTACATCATGTCCTGCTCCTCCCTCTGCAATGACCTCTCTCCCCTGTGACCGATTGTGAAGGTTCTCTTCCATTTTCCCTGCAAGGCGATCTTTGTAGCACTAACTTTAACTAGCCGACCAATTCTTTCTCAATCCTGTACAAAGCATCCCATGAAAAGGGACACACGAGCACAGACAGAACCAACCCGCAGGAGGCCAGCAGCCCTCCCCGCTCTCCAGCCTTCTCGGCACATGATCAGCATCTTCCCAGAGATCGCCTGGAAACTGCCTCTTTATGGCAAGGAATTCAGGCTCCCAGTGGCACAGGGAAGTCAATCCACCATAGGAGACAAAAACTCATAAACACTGCACTTGCTCCAGAACAAGCCATAGACACTTCAGATTGTTTCCAGCTTCCACGTGGCAGAAAAGAGGCCATTTCCCCCCAGAACTAAAAAAACAATCATGTATAATATTAGGACATTCAAGGTTCGGTGATGAAGGTCTTACACCAACTTGGAGTCAGGGCCAGCTGGGTGTTGTGCATTGCTGTCCATGTCCTGGAGCTGGCTGTTTCTCATGGGAAGCACATGTGACAATTCCAGCGTGGAGAAAGTTTCCTCTTGACCTTGGATTTGTTCTTCCGCTTACCTTTGTCTGCCACCACCTTGTTTTCTTGGATGTGCCAGTTCCAGAGCTAGCCTTGCTTCGGTCTTTATCTTTTCTGTTTTCCCCATTCCAGGGCACCTCCTTGGTTTAAACCCACTTCTTGGCTCTTATCTATACACCCTGAAGCCCTGCCCTCGTCCAGAAGCTGGGCTTTGTCCTAATTCCTTTCCAGGCCCTCCCAACCTTGCCACACTCTCCCAGTTCCAGCTCCAGGTTTCATCCATAGTAGATCACATACCCGGCACTAGCTGCTTATACAGACAAGCCCACCTAATCTTGAGAATTAATCAGCAGGTAGAAAGGGAGTGGGGAGTTTCCCACAGAAACCTAAGAGAAAGAGCTCAATTTAAAAAGACATATGTCTTTACAGAGTGGGGCATAAACTTGATTGATAGTAAAATTGAGATAGTAAAGTAGAGAGAATAAAATTGATCACATAAATAAGTGTAGTAAGTATTTAGGTAAACTCATAGGGGAACGAGCCCCAAAGGATCAATGTGAAGAAGTGATGGCTGGGAGGAGACAAGATGCCGCTACCCACCTGAGTCAAGTACCATTCAAGGCAAACACGTTCCCTGACAGAACACGGAGGGAGCACAGCACAGTGATGAAGTGTGCACACTTTGGAGTCAGACAGCCTGGGTTGGTTTCTTCCTTTGTAATTACCAGCTGCATGCGCATGGGTAAGTTACTTAACTTTTTTGAGCCTCAGTTTCCTTATATGTCACACGAGGATAATAATACCCATCATAAGGTTGAAGAACTGATTAAAACAGAATAATGCATATAAAGTGCCTAGTTAGCATACTGCCTAATACATAATAATTTCTTAACAGGTATTTGTTTAAAACCCTTTTTTATTTTTACTATCAGAGCAGAATCCTGAGCCACATGGGCAATGGATCTTACATGACGTGAATGGCTCACACATACTTTTTATTTTTATTTATTTATTTTTTAAAGATTTTATTTTTTTCCCTTTTCTCCCCAAAGCCCCCCGGTACATAGTTGTATATTCTTAGTTGTGGGTCCTTCTAGTTGTGGCATGTGGGACACTGCCTCAGCATGGCCTGATGAATGGTGCCATGTCTGTGCCCAGGATCTGAACCGCCGAAACCCTGGGCCACCTCAGTGGAGTGTGCGAACTTAACCACTCAGCCATGGGGCTGGCCCCCACTTTTTATTTTTTAATTAAACTTTTGAGATAATTGTAGTTTCACATGCAGTTGTAAGAAATAATACAGAGAGATAACATGTGTCCTTAACTCAGTTTCCCCCAATGGTAACATCTTGCAAAACTATACAGTACAATATCAGAGCCAGAATATTGACGCTGATACAACCCACCAATCTTATTCAGAATTCCTGTTTTACTTATACTCATTTGTGTGTGTGTGTTTATCCTATGCAATTTTATCACGTGTAGCTCTTGTATCCGCCACCACAGTCAAGATGCACAACAGTTTCATCATCACAAACACACACTTTCTTTTAATCAATTTTTTAAACAGCCTGATTTAGGTGGCCACAGTCAAAATGCTCATTTTGCCTTTCTCCTGGTTCCTGGTGCATTTTATCAATGATGCCTATGAACTTTTCCCGAGCCAGCTTTTCATCCATCAGCGCATGTGGTTCAAGCACAGGGAAAGAGCACTTGAGAAGCAGCTCCAATGAAATGAGGAGGGGGGGAGGGGAGGAGCAATAGGAGGAAGGGGAGAAGAGAGAGGAATAAGAGGAAGGGCGGTTGAGGATGTGGGTAAGGAGGAGAAGGAGGGAGAGGAGAAGTCCTGGCAGCCCCTTCCATGTCCAACAGACCAGGAGTGGCACCACCATCCCCCCAATCTCAGTGCCCACTCATTTCACCCACAGGGAAATATCTGGTGAGTAGGTCAGTTCTGATTTGCTGTAATCTAGATTCTAAACAGAGCCCGTTCTGATTCATACTGAGGTTTGCTTGTAAACACAAGCCCACAGGGGTTATAAAATTAGGCCTCCCAAACCCAGACCCTATTCAGATGAATATTTAACAGAAAAACATATATGAGGGAACACATGTGCAATTACGCTTTTGTGATATTTAGGTTCGGGTTTAAATAATTTTAATGACTATACAAATAAAGTGTGCTCATGATGTAAAACTTGGCAAGTACATAAAAATATAAAGAGGAAAATAATAATTACTCATAATCCCATCACCATAGACAATTACCGTTAACATTTCTGGGGTATAACATTCCCTTAGGTCTTTTCCTATGCAAATATATCTATATGTGCAACATTTAATTTCACAAAACTTGTATCATATTTTGTAGAGATTTGTATCCTGGATTTTCCCTTGAACATTTTATTGGGTTTCCTCCACATTTTTCAATATGCTAAATAACTGCATATGATGAATTTGCATCAGTGCTGTTTTCAGCATTGGTGTGCAGTGGTCTTTTAGTTCTGTTTTTGAATGGTGTTAAAAAAAACTAACAACCTCTGTGTTGTCCGTGTGTTTTCCATTCAGCTGGGATACCCAGACGCCCATGTTGATCCAGACACGTCCAGATTCTGGACTGAAGAGGGCCTTGAAATCTATAGAATCCTTTCTACTCACATTTCAGCCAACTTCACCTTTCCATACAATAATTCTATCCTAGCGCTCTGAAGACACAGGACAAGATAAAATCTTCAACTTCCAGGAAAGGGATAAAAAAATTTACTTGCTTCTATTTGGCGATATTATTTAGTCAAGAAAAAAAGGGAAAATGTTTTCCCAATGTTTTCTAAGCCAACTCTACTCTCTAGCTAGCCAAAATAAAAAACAATTACATAAAATTCCATGAGACTCTTTCCCATATAACTAATATCACTACCACCGTAGGCCCCAGGCACATTACCACTGGGCAGGACATCATAATTCTGAGAACTTCAGTCTCATAGGTATTCTCTTGAGCTTCTGGAAAAGCTTCCTACCTTGAATCTCCTGCCTAAAATCCTTCTTGTTTCCTTACTTTCACATCATCCCCAGAGATGAATTCCTAAAGCTTAGTAGAATCCCATTCAATAGTTATCTACTGAGGATCAACTGCGTGCCAAGCACTGGGTTAAGCCCTTAAGATGAACAGAGCAAACAAAAAGCCCCACCTCGTGGAGCTTATGGACTACTGGGAGAACAGACAAGAAGCAATAAACATAATACCATCAATTCCCCACTTAAACATCTTCAGTGGCTACTCATTTCCCACCCTCTCTATCATAAAAATAAAATACAAACTCCTAAGCATGATGATGTCTAAAATTCCTGAAAACTCCAGTGCATGATTTCCAGGTGTTTCACACTGTCTCCTTCCTCCCTGGACCATTCACCATTTTCCAGGCGCTCCCTGCGTTGTCCCACCTGCCAGCCTTTGCCAGGCTGCTTCCTCAGCCTATACTGCCCTTCTCCTCTATACCTACGAAATAGCACTACTCTTTAAAATTCCACGTAAATGTTACTTCTTCTATAAAGCCTTTCTGTCCTGAAAGTCCTGGACACCCATCAAAATGAATCATTTCTTCTCTGCATGTTTACAGCATGTTTATTTACCCTATCAATCATTTTACACTTATAAGACGTGTTACGTGTGAGGCCAGTGCTAGGTTTATACACACACACACACACACACGTATAGCGCGACTGCTTCATTCTGCTCTGTATCAGATTTATTTATACATCTCCACCCTCCCTTCCACAAACACAGTAAAGTGTAAGATTCTTGAGAATAGGACTTGTTCTTTTTTGTATTTATATCCCCATGACGTTGCCTTGAACATCACTGTTGAATGAACAAATAAAAGACTAAATATATATTAGTAGTAATATTGATTATGATAATGACAATCTGATTATTTAGTGAATCTAGGTAATAAAAATAGCCTTTGTATAAAAGTGCAATCAGTTGAGGCGACTTTCTTCTTTAAGGATGACGGGTGTTATTTTTTAATTATCACCAATTAATATGCAGGGAGTGTTTGCAGGATGACTGGCATTGATCCGACGGGGGTTCTGTGGAACATTACTGAGGTGGGCCTTGCTCTCCAGTGCTCTAAAAGAAGTAATTTATCTTTATATTCTTGGTGTCAATATGCAAATTAGTATATTCCTAGGAGCCTAAAGAAACCAGCTAGTTAAAGTAAAGACCACTAAGGCAGTTCAGAACAGGTATGTCCCCCTTCAAAAAAGTCATTACATGGCGAGTCCAACTAATGGTGGGGATGTCTTAGGGGGAAAGCATTCTAATCCTCAAATGATTTTTTAAATATTTAATTACAAGCTGTCTTTAAAAATCAGCCCTGACTTCCCTCTGAGCCCCCATGGCATTTGGTTTGCCAGTATCACATTTCCACATAATGTCAGACATGTGTTTGTCCCTTACAGCCAGTATGTACGCGAAAGCCCCAGGAAGGCTTGGGAAATGCCGTGGGTCCACAGACTTTACTCAATCGGAAGTGGTAATGCTGCAGCCAGACCTTCAACAGCTGGTGGGCAGAAGCTCCAGAGAGGGCAGAATCTCCCGGGGGGCAGGGGGGCCTCAGTAACATGTCAAGAGGAAAATATCATAATTTGGTTTATTTTCTGCTTAATAGATGTTATTCCCACAAGAATTCCCTCTCCTCACATTCTCCACCTGGAAAACTCCTACTCACTCCATTTTGTCGCTTCTTGAATGTCATCATCACTGGGAAGCCTTCCCAACTCCTACCAAAGTGACACCCTCCTCTGTACCCGTGAAACACCCAGCGCGCAAATGCTCTGTGGCACAGATCTCATGGTGTGGTGACCCCACCAAGACTGCAGCCTCATCAGTGTCAAAGACTTTGTCTCATTCACCTCTGTATGCCCAGGACCCGACCTGTGTTGTGCAGAATAAAGGCTAAATAAAAGTAGAGAATGTGTGTTTAAGGTCAAGGAGGAAAAACAGCGTTCGCTACCAAATACATAGATTCTCATATACCTCTATGTGTATGTATTTAATGCTAATAATCCAGGAAACAAAACTTCTCCTATTGCATTTTCTGGTTCAGCAACACTAGCTCCAGAGTGGGCTGTCACAGCTTTGCAGGCTGCGAGTGGGTTGCCATGGAAACAAGGTTCTGGATGGAGGCTCTGGCTAAAGAGCTCTTCCCAACTCAAAAGAAGCTACAGAAATACAAGGGGTATTTTGACTCCCCCTCCTCCTCTCCTTTTCTCCCAAACCCTTCACTCATTTGAGCAATGTGCAAGCTGAAACCAGCTGAGTTCTGGGAGCTGGTTCTCCCAGAAGTCCATATACTCCTGGAATGGCCTTGCCCACACAGAACAGTGTAGATTTAGCTCTGGGCTATTTTTAATGCCTTCTGTACTTCCCTTACTTTCCTTCTGCCTTTCGTTGCTGTTGTTATTACGGCTCCTCCTTCCACTTTGTCTCATTCTCAATGTGACACAGACCTGCCCCAAGTATTAACATTAACACCCTGCCTCTTCTTGATGACTATCAGCGAGCAGAAGCTGCCCCTCAGTCCTAAAATGGCAGGGAAAGAAGCAGGGCAGATCTGAGCGGAAGCTATTAAAAGAACCCTTCCCCTCATACAGAAGCCGCGTGCCTCATTGCCTGGTCCACCAGAGAGTCATGGTCCAAAACTTAATAAACAATCCAGGAAACAGCCTGCTCTTCCCTCTTCTCTGTGACACAGAAAGCAGTGACATTTTGCCGATGTTTGCTCCACTCTACACAAAAAGCAGCAGCACACTGTCTGGGAGCTGGAAAACGGAGCGGCAGTGGAACTCTTATCTCCACCTCGTGCTGGAAATCCCCTAGAAGTAAGTTTGTTTCATTACTTGATATTTAATTGAAGTAATAACATGCTAAGCTGCAACAATAATATTCACCTTAAAACATCCTCAACTACCCCGGTGAGATCTAAACATTGGGAAATGTTACATAAAAACAGTCTAGAAACCAAGCATGGAGAAGCCTGGCTGGCACCATGAGCCCCACTGGTTCTGAAGCCGCTTGCCCGCTATCTTTTCACGATGGGCTCTCCCCTCACCACGGGCATCCCAAAGGGGTTTTCTTGATCTGGATTCACACAAAGTGAAAAATCCAAGGGCACAACCCTTACAGGAACTTACTTCCACAATCAAATTGAAAAGACCTTCCTAAGGCTAGTTCCCAGGAGTTATTTAATTCTTCAGCTTCTGGGTTTCTTTTTCCTTTTCTTAAATAAGCTTATTCTTTTGATGCAATATTCATGACTCCCAGACACAAGGAGGGTCCCCCCTTGCAAAAAGACAGCCCTTTCTTCTATAATGAGTTTCGCCCTTCCTATCTCACACACACAGGCTCTGTCTCTTGCTTCTTCTAAGTTGGTGTTGGCCTTAGCTTTCCTCTTAGCTGCAGGAATCCCGTGGGAGAAGCCCACGCTGCACGTCCAGCCATTAGAAAGAGGACTTCCACCTGAGCGGACGACGTGCTCCAAACGACGTGCTCCAGCTGCACCGAGTGAAGAATTTCCCTGGCGCAGGATCCTGCCTGTGCCTAAGGATCCTTAGCGAGGGCCTCTCTCTTCTGAACTGAACTCAGCTGATCTAATACCAAGATGTCCTCTGGTCGCCCCACTTCTTGTGCGTTAGACTGCTGTGAGCTGAGGTTCAGAGATGGAGGCTCACAAGAGTGGAGCATTTTCATTTCAGAGGAATCAGAAGATTTGTGCTTAAAAACTCCGTAGGCAAGGTTTTGTTTGTTTGTGCTTTATTGTTGGGTGCTGCCGCTGCTGTTTCCTTCATTTTAAGGAGCAGCCTTGCCAGTGTCGGAACATCCAAGTTGACCTTGTGCGCCACGCAAACTACGTGTGAGCTTTATGAGGATAAAAGCTTTCAAGTTTCGATCGTGACTCAGAGACAGGGCCCGCAGACATCCTCATAATCCTGCAGAGGTGAAGGGAGTGCTGGATGCCGTATAGGAAGGATGCTGGTAAAAGATTGAGATCTATGTCCCTAAAAAAAGGCCAGAGACCTTGAACAAGAGATACACTATTTGCTCAGCAGAGAACTGGAAGGATGGGCCCAGGTGAACTTTAAGGCAGGAAAAGGGCATTCGTAGGGGAGCACTGCCCTTGAAATCAGATGCATCTTAGTGTTCAGGTCCTGCCCCTTGATAGCTGTGTGATGGTGGGCAAGATACTATCTTCTCTGAGCCTGAAGTTTCTCATCTATCTGCTCTTACACTTTATGGGGTTTGGAGTGAAAATGAAGGGAGATAGCGTTTTACTACTCGTAGCATAAAAGAAGAGAACTATAAAAGTTAGTGTTTCCATTCTACCTCCTTCCCTTCCTCCAGCTCCTTCAGGCTTCCAGTAGCTCACACATTACATGTGATTTGCTGATCTAAGAGGCCCTGAAATTAGGTGAAAAGGCAGGCATAGGGAGTATTTTCCACATGTCCCTTTCAAGAGTCTGGGTTTGTGGTGAGGACCCAGATTTGAGCCGGGAGGAAGGGTAAATGTGTCAAGAGTTCAAGCTGGGGGAGTTCTGGTGGAAGAACTGGAAAGGTGGCCCTGCTGGTGGGACAGAATGGCTCAGGGGTGTTGTCAACAGGGTGGAAGCAGATGCACTTAGCACAGAGCTGGCGGTTTCACTCTGGGCTCCAGCAGAGGCATAAATGCTGAGGGAAGGAAGTACCGCTGCTACCTGGAGCACTTAGGGGTTATCAGGTTAAAAAAGAGATCGATGGAGAGCCCACTATTACCTGCCAAATCTCGTTCTCAAGTCAAAGTGGGTTTTAAAATGAGTTGCAACAAGGAGGTAGTGAGGGTAAACCCTGTGTTACTGAGGGACCGAGAGAAAGCGCACAGAATCAAAGTGGACGGCCAGAGGCTTGGAGAAGGAGGGAGGTGGGGACCAGAGTGATGGGAGCCATGTCTCACCTGTTCTTTAAGAGGCAGAGCATGATGCTACCGAAACAAAGTCCAGAGAATGGAACTGTCTTTGCTTCCTGTCAACCTGATTAGGCGTAATATCTGGGGACATTGGAGCTGAGCAATGACAGCTCAGAAGTACTTGATTGCTGCTGGAAGGTGACAGCAGGGCAGAGCCTCAACTTGCAAGGTCAAGGGTGCCAGAGAGAAGACTTTCATGGAGTAAAATGGAGACACTTCCATTTCCCTCTCCCCTATCTCCTCCTTGCCACCCACAACCCCACATTCAGCTCGGACTCCTGCTGGCAAGGCTAGGGCCACACTCCCCATCCTAGTGACTTGACCCCTCATGTCACCGCTTGGTTCTTTTGCCTTTGGCCACCCCATGCTCCTTACTTCACAATGGTCAGTGTTCTGTCCAGACGTTACCTAACTCGTCAGACTCACCGCATTCCCACAAGGGAGGTGATGGGAATATCCTCCTTATTTCAAAGCACTGGAGGCAGAAATGCCGAGGAGCTAAAAGGCCTTCTCAGCTGCTTGCAATAAATTATGGAAAAAGCTAAGAGAGAAGATCCCTCGAGACAGTGAGCTAGACTCAGAACACCAATCTGCACTGCCTCTTCGGGGCCCTTCACCCTTCTTCCCTCGAGGGATTATTGTGGCTGAAGCGCTCCTTGGAGCACCAGCCCCAGCTTCAAGGCTGGGGGGGCCTCTCAACACTCCAGGGAACACGCAGTGCAGCTGGCTCTGCCTCGCTTATTTGAAAACCGCGCATCAGCCACACGCAGCTGGACTTGAGCACGGGGGGTCAGTTACCAGTTGGGAGTGAAGAAACACACTCTTCCATGAGGTTTCGTAGAGGGAGTCAAGGAAACCAGCATATGCTGAGTTGAATAAGCAAACCCTCACAGTACAGGGTATGGCTTCATTCCAACAGTCAGTGGGAAATATGGAAGGTCAACACAAATTTGCACAAAAATTTTTCAAAGCATTCATTTAAAAGAAAATTCACCAAATAATGATCATTGTCAGACTTTTATCTCCACTAATGACAACTAATACCCACCAACTGCCCAACACCTTTTGTGGTTTACTGAGTTCTTGCAAATATATTGGAGCATCTGCTCCTCATCAGAACCCCATGGAGAAAGTAGGATAGGTCCTATTTTTCCCTTTTTACAGATGAGGTAGGCAACAGAGGCTCCAAAATATATAACCCTAAGCCAATGTGCCAAAGATGGCGAGCACAGATCACGAAAGGTGCATCCTCACGTTCCTGCCCCACCTGCCTACCCTCACACCAACCCAGTGGGCTCCTGGTGGCCCAGGGGCTACCTCTTTTTTTGTGCTACGAAATCAGGGTTCTTGACAGCAAACTTTCTTGACAGCAGTTATTCATTTCAAGCTGCATCTTACCCTTCCTGGCTCTGTGATCTGATTATATCTCGGCTGGTGGTGCAGTGATCAACTGGTACAGCCAACCCTTTGAGAGGCCTAAGGACCAACTGTGAGCTAACCCCGGGCAGGATGCCGAACTCAGTGGCTGCTCAGTGAGGAGAGGAGGAGTAAAAGAATGAAGCCCCAGAGTTGTAAGTCTATTTCCATCTTGCCCAGGAAGGGACAGGTCCATTGAGTAAAAGGTTTGATTTAAGGACATTTAATTTTGTTCTCTCTGATGGAGATGTTTTCGAGGAAGCCTTTCAGCTGTGCATCTGAATATCGCAGGGCTCCGGGACCTGCTTCCCACGGACAGCTTGACGCTTCCTTCCAAGTATACCACAGTCCTCTTTCTAAGAAGCACAGGGCACGACTTCAGCATCTTTTCCCTGCTGGGAGGAACACATTAGCTTAAAGCAGGTAGCCAGAATCCTGGTTAGGAGGCTCACCCGGCCAGCGAAGCACTAACTATCCTCACCTGCCTGTGCATTTGTGTATTTTCATCTTAGTTCATCCTCCCAAGAAGCAGCTGGGAGATATTAAAAGCGAGGTTGAGAGAAGTTCGGTAGCATGTTCCAGGCCACATTCTTCAAGTCATTCTCGCTTCAAGCCTTTTCTCTATTGCAGATGAATCCCCTCTCTCAAAATTCTCTCCAGGAGAGACAAGATGAAGAAGGCCCTTAAGATCACACCACACATTTGGTGAGGGTGTGAGTGTGCGTTGATGTTGCTTTGGCTAAACTCTGGGGTATAGTCTCAGATTTGAGCCTGGGAGGAACTTAGTAAAGATGGATTTCCGTATCTGATGTATATTGCCTGAAGCATTTTGCTAACAGCTACCACAGAAGCCACTGCCCCGAGGAACAACAGGACAAAGATAGGGCAGGTCAATTCTTTTTTAAAATCAGGTAGGAGATTAAATTCTGTTTATGATCAATTAGGAGGCCTTTAGGATTCACCAGCATGTTTTGACAGAGGAGGAGGAGGAGTGGGAGTGAGTGAGCACTACTAAAAGGGGCAGTAATGTTTATGACTCTCAGTGAAAATTAAGGACTGCTTCTACTATCCATAGGCAATGAGGAAACATCTTCACACAGGGCTACAGAGGGAAAGCTGCTCGCTGTTCTCAGTCTGTCTGGATAGCAACACATACACTCCTCTCACCTGCCAACCTGTCACTCAGCGAGTGTTCACCAAGCATCAACTAAGTGCCTGGCACTGTGCTACATGCTGGGGCACCTGACAGGACTGGGAGACCTCACTCCTGGTTGTACAAGGGTTTCAAATCTACTTAGAGCGACATGATCTATGCACAAACAAAGTGATTAGCAATCAATTCAAGACAGCATAAAGCTTAGTATTTATGATAAAGACAATAAATGTCAAATGATTTAAAGCAGTGAAAGGCCACGAGGAATGAAGTGGTCAGAGGAGGTTTTATGGAGACATGGGAATTGGCCTAAGCCTTTCGGTGCACGGATTTGGAGAAACGGAAAAGGAAATCCAAATATAGAGATTATCTTAGGCAAAGAACTAGAGATCATTCAGAATGAAAGTGATGAAACCAAAGTATTTTATTATATCTGTGTTTCACACAACTATGCAAAGATCAAGTGGATTCATTGTTCACTTAATTCCCCTCTGGTCTGTGGAGGAGAATTCAATGCTAATAGACTGCGTATTGACAAAAGCAGAGCAATCCTTAAAATGAAAATTGTCCCTCTATGAGAAGGCAGGATGCTTCCCAAGATTTGGAGACAACAATTCTGATGCCCCCTCCACGTCTCCAATGCCTCCTTCAAGGGAAAAAGTCCCTGAAATTACCATGGATATTAATGATAAAAATAGGTATGTAAAACACTCCATATTGGCTCAGACCAATGATCCATTCAGACCAGGCTTCAGTCATTGAAAATGACACCAAGTATATTAAAGGAAGGACATTACTGTCTTTTGTGATCTCAATCTCAAAAGGTTAAGGCTCGTACCCCAAATATCCTCAATTTCCTCTTAGTAGCTGATTATTGCTCCATAAAATATAAACTTACCTAAATTATTCTTCAACCAATCTGTAGTTTCTGACAGTATCACCTCTGAGGGTAATACGTTCTACATGTTTACTGCTCACTATATTAAGTAATAATAATACCCCTTTTCATTTCGCCCAAATTAAGTCTCTCCTTCAAGCTTCAAAGAATGCCCCTTATTTTTAAGATTCCAAGATGTTGTGAGCAAATCCGTATTCATTAAATTGGAACTACTCTTGGCTTTCACCTCTACAAACAAGAGTGCTGAACCTACTCTTACATTAAAAATTTCCTCTACTTATTTCATTCTTCTTGGCCTCTTCTGGAGCTTTCTTGGCTCCATTTCTTGCTGACAGTGTTTCCTTAGCATCATCATACATCTTTTTTTTTTTTTCTGCTTTATCTCACCAAACCCGCCCTGTACACGGTTGTATATCTGAGTTGCATGTCCTTCTAGTTGTGGGATGTGGGACGCCACCTCAACATGGCCTGACGAGCAGTGCCATGTCCGCGCCCAGGATCCGAACCCTGGGCCGCCGCAGCGGAGTGCGCGAACTTAACCGCTCGGCCACGGAGCTGGCCCCCAATCAGCATCATACATCTTATGAGCTTCATCTGATTCCCTTGCCCTCACCTGCCTCTGAGACCCTCAGCTCCTTGCTCCACCTCAGCTGTCTTCGTGACTGATGAATTAACCTACGCCAGCATGAGGCCAACCAGTTACTGCCTGGGAGTGACAGACCTTCCCTCCCGGCTGGGGACATACAACCAGGCTAACTAGCTGCACCCCTTGAATCTTGGATCTTCTGCAACTTCTGGATCAGATCCGGCTTGCTGAGTGGCCACTGCAGGGGCCAGTGGATGCAACCCAGAAGCACAGGGGAGTTAACCCCCTGGTACAGACTTTGACCAATGGAAATAGGAGAAGGGAGGGAGCTAGGCGGAAAAATGATCTCTCCTTCCTCCTTTCCATGGACTGCTCCAAGGTGTAGTACAGCCCTGTCCAAAGGTTTCCCATTTGGCAGAGCCAAATGTGAGTGCCAAGTGACATGCTGTGTCTTCTTGCTGGTGTCATGAAGCAGTGGCCATGATGGTAATGTATGATCACACATCTCATTCTTCCCTCTCTCACTGCCCTTTCTATTTACTTTTATGGCCCTTGCCTTGCAAATAAGCATCAGAACTTAGTCCTTCAGCCCTGTTTTCTAGGGAAACTGGACTAAGGTAATCATGAAGAATACCACTAAAGGGGGCCAGCCCTGTGGCTGAGTGGTTAAGTTCACAAACTCCACTTTGGCGCCCAGGGTTTCACCAGTTTGGATCCTGGGCATGGACATGGCACCGCTCATCAAGGCATGCTGAGGCAGGATCCCACATAGCAGAACTAGAAGGACCTACAACTAGAATATACAACTATGTACTGGGGGGCTTTGGGGAGAAGAAAAAAGAGAGGAAGATTGGCCACAGATGTTAGCTCAGGACCAATCTTTAAAAAAGAAAAAAAAAGAATATCATGAAAGGCTTATTAAGACTCTAGTGGCTTCTGGGCTTGGTGGGGGGTTCTAGTGATACTAGAAGGAAAAAGACAATGTGACTGGAGATTTAAAATACATATGGAGAAAGGTAAATAATAGTTTAAAGCTAAAATATGCTCCACGCCAAATTAATAGCATAAACAACAGGCATCAAAGGCATTAAGAAGGGTGAACAATCATTGGACCATGAGACAAATCTTGTGCAGGTAGGCCATGATCCTCTGAGCGGCAAAGAAGGAAGCTTTAATTTTTTTTACAAACGTTACCTTTCAACTCCCTCATCTAATCTTCTCTGATATTTCTGAAATTTATTTCTATTGGCTTGACATTCCCGTCTGTGCAAGACTTTAATGTCCATTGCACACTGAAGAAATTTCATTATGGCCTCTCTCTTCTATAAAAATATTAAAATGTTAAATTAAAAATTTTGAAGTAGTGGTTTCTAGAAGGCCCCGCGGTTAATGCTTTTTCTTCCGAGAAGTACCCATTTATTGTCTCCCTTGACATCTAAGCCAGTTCTTCATCCATGTCACAGTATTTTCTGCCATTGTATCCACACCCAGTGCCTTCTCCATAATCAAATAGCTTTGGCATATCTTACCCACTGTGTCTGGGTCTGAAGCCCAAGATCCTAACCACTCTACTGTCCTTCAACTCTGGCTATGGTTTTGTATCCATTCAGTGACCCTGTCTTTATAAGTGTTCTACCTATTTCCTGCAACGGAAGGGGGATCTGAGGGCCCAGAGGTCCTTTCTGCATATCCCTGGGTGTCTCTGACAGTTACAGGGGCAATCCAGTGAATTAGGTTGCTCATGGCGGATCCATCTGACACATTTGGCCCATAGTTTTACAATTTCACTCTCAAGTTCTTTCAAAACTGTTGGATGGATGGCATCCCATTTTAATGATTTATTTAAACAGTTTGTCAGGTCAGCCACATCCTGTACGCATATGATTCAAAACATAAAAGTTTGCTGTAGAGCTAATTTTTCACGTCAACTTATGCACCAACAGAAAATGACCTTTATCCCAGAGAGATGCAATTTCTTTACCAATAGTAACTCGCAATGCCCTGGTGAAGTAATCATCAGGTTCTGATAACAATTAATAATAATAACGCAAATGTAAATTTCAGTTGAACAGCAAAATGGTTTGGGGGCCTTCATCGATTCTTAAGTACAACACTACATGTGGATTTAAGGTTATTCACATAATTTCTTGTCATGAGATGAATTGAAGCAAATAATACATTTTTGAAAAGGAGGCATAACTTGCAAGTACTGTACAAAATATAAAACAAATGGTACCCATTTCCTTCTTTTCACAAGCCTCTCAAGTTTCTTTCTTACCTTTCTAGGCTATAGTCACTCCCAATTTCCTTATTATGCACAAAAGGGATTCTATGCCTGGGACTGGTCTTTTTGTGGTGAATTCAAAGACTGCTAACCACATTTAATATTAGCTTAATTGAATCAAAATTCTAAAAGTCAAACAATATTAGAGAGTTAACATTTTCACCCTCAAATTTTCCATACATTGCTTTCAAAAGTCAAACAAGTTACTTTAGAAAAAGTCCACAATTTTTAAAATATTCTTTCCCTTATTTTGGGGAATTCACAGTACTGCTGCTGTTTTTGAAGGTGGTATATGTTTATCTGCACATGTATGCACCAAATACAACATGCTATAAGCAGCTCCCAGATTAAAATCTAGAAGAAACATCTGTGATAAAATGAGTCCTCTCTTTCTTCTGTGATTTGCACAGTGTGTTTATGCTCTCTGAATATTAGACAAGAGTCTAAAAGACTGATCCCCGTGGAGGCACCTGAGGGAAAGAGTTGTTTAATTTTGAAGAATGGATTGAAGAGAAGCTGGAGAAGTGGGTAGAAGTAGCAACCAAACCAGCAAAGTGTGGATCAGCAACTGGCCTTAAGACACAGCAATCTCAGTTCTGAATGTGATATGAGGGTTGGAATTTCTTATCAGCATGAAATAGGAATATGATGAACAGTCAAAAAAGAGTGTGAATCTAGGAAAAGAGATTGAATCAGCCTCTGATTGTCAAAAGTGTAAATGAACCCCAAGAAAAGATGGTGCCACTGCCAGGATTATTCAGGCTTTAAGACAAGGTCAATGTGTCCAACTAGACGAGTAGGTGAAGACGCCACCTTTCATCAAATGGTAGGCTATATATAACATTCATTGTATATATTTCATCTTACTGGGGAAACAAACTGAAGAACAAGCTTCAGGCAATGTAAAAAGTTCTCGTGTAAGGGATGAGGGTATAACCTCCAGGGCTGTATGATCACTGAGTTCATAAAACAAGTTTGTCTCAATTCCAAGCGAGAAATTCACATCCAGGACATTGGGGACCAGACGTGAATGGAAGAGAGAATTATAATTTCAAAGTCAAACTAAAAATCAGTTTAAGGACAGGGGAATAGTTTAGGGAGGTGGAACCTACAGAAATAAGACTTGAGAGCAGTTTCTGTAGGATCTGAGGATCCCACCCAACAAGGAAGTAGGTTGTTGGAAAGGATCTAAGTCGCTACCAGATCTAGATGCACTGTCAACCCAAATCTTCCTCAGACTGGGAGTCCTAGTGTCATTGGATAGCATGCACCTGAGGAAAGGGCTGCATAAAGAACAGAACAGCAAAATAATAGTAACAACCTAACAACAACAACAACAGAAAGCACCTGCCATTTCTCGAGCCCTAGGAGGTGCTGAAAGCCATGCTCTATTCTCTTCTTTGTGCATTCTATCTTTTGATGTTAACAAGAGCCATGCAATGTGAATACTATTATCTGCATTTCAGAGATGAGGAAACTAAGGCCCACAAAGGTTAATTAACTTGTTCAGAAGGTCACAGAGATTATGAATAGACACCCTCATCCACGGCTAAACCTTATTTTGTAAACTCATCTACTTTTTCAAATTCATTTGACTTTTTCTTTTTCTATGGTTTCTCGCTGTTGAAGTTCCTGTTTCAAAACAGTAATCTTGCCTCATTTAACAATGAAGACCAGGGGTAAATCTCACCAGCGCTGGACAGGGTGGTCTATGCGCCCCTGGCTATAATGTAGGATACCCTCTCGGAGTAGTCAGCAGGTGCACCCTCCCACCCCAGCCCCGTGGTAAGTAAATAAAGAGACTTTTAATGAAGAACAAAAAAGGAAAATGGTCCCTGGCCCCGGAAAGATGACTGTGTGACAGCGAAGGTGACATGGCACCATCATAATACCGACACTCAAAATTGTCCCTGCAGTTCTTCCTTTCCAACGTTTGAGCGCCAAGAAAACATCACACAACACCTCACTTAGAAGCATCACACTGCAGGTCACCAGATGCTGCCCTGTCACTTGCATTGAGGTCCCTGAGCTGGGAGCTGGTTTTCTGCATCCACCAGAGTCAGCCTGGGTGAGGGCCACACCCACCAGGTAATGCTCTACAACCCCAAGATGCAGCTAATTAGGGACCCTAGCTCATTAAGGCCCATCACAGACTGTCAAAGGTAGTTAAATCAGGGATTAGTGTCACCGAGAGAGTTTGGCGTGAGCCTGGTCCACGGAAAGTGTTTGACACTGAGTGGTGAAGGCAGACAAGGTTACTGGTAGCTGCTAGCTGGCAGGCTCCGCTCTGAGGCTTGCAGGGGCTGGCTGTTAGGTCCCTTGAGTAGAAGAAAGCTTTGTATGTATTGTAGTTTTCCTAAAACATTTTTTGCTCTACTCTGAGCCCCACTTTGCACTTATTGGATTTTTTAATTAAAGTACCTGACATACTTCACTCTTTAGATCCTATTTAAAAACACCTTCCCCTCAATTCACCAGAAGTTGCTCTTGTCTGTCCTCCCAGATGGATGGAGCTTCCCAAGTGGTCCTTGATGTCCATGTTACATCGCTATCTGCCTGGGGTACGGTGAAATGTGCTTCTTGTGGAAGTGCCAATTAATTCAACTTTTAATGGAAAGCAGTTTGGAAATATGTCCCCAAACCTTTAAAAATTCTCATAGCCTTTTGACCAAGTGTATGATTATACTTCTGGAAATCTATCCAAAGAAAATAATCAGAACTACAAAAGAAGCTTGTTATACCAAAGATATCCACTGCAGCATTATGCATAAAAGCAAACAAATTGGAAATGTCACTATTATTCAGTAGAAGATTGGACATCCATGTTAGAAGATCATTGTTCATCTTATTCAACAAATATTTATTTGCTAGGCACTGAGACTTTAATAGTAAACCGTCTACACCTATCCACTGCCTTCTCAGAGTTTATAAAACTAATGTTTTTAGATTTTGATAATATGGGAATTTCTTTATATTAAAATTTCAAGTAAAATCTCAAGCTTTTAAATTATATATACAATAGTATTTCAAGCACGTAAAACCTATGCCTAAAAAAGAAAGAACTACACCTATGTGTCAACAGGATGACCTCCGATTGGTGAGGGTAAGAGTGATTTATTTTTCTTCTTTATGCTTTCCTATTTTTTCTGACAAATACTGTGAACATATATTACGGTCGTAATTGAAGGAGGTGGGGAAAGTATTGCATTTCTAAAAACATGCGAAAAGACGAAGATAAACACAAGCTATCCAACTGCTTTCTCCCTGAGTAGAAACTGTGACTCTTATCTTGGCTGAGAAGACTCCCTTCTGCCTTTCAGCCTTCCAGTCACTATCTCCCACCCGGACTTACTAATCACCAAGCAGAGGTGAGTAGGGAGCAAAGGAAGTCACCACAGAGGAATGGTGACAGTCTGCCTCCCCATCCTGTGGCTTCATTCAGATGGCTTTGCGATTCTACAGCTGAATCCATGCCTGCCCCTTCCTGACTCATCAGGAGGAGAGTGCAGGTATATCAGCAACCGGGGCTCCATTCTTCACTAAAATCACCCCTTCCACAGAAAACCCAAACAGTGGTCCAGAAGCAATAATGCAGAATCCCACCAAGGCCCAAGTACAAGCTTGGGAAGAGCGGGGTCCCTGGACTCCAAAGGTCCCGAAAGAGAACAAAGCTAATGGAATTTCTCTCTGCACACCACCCTGCCTTGGTATACCTTCTAGCATTTGGTTAGCAAACTGCCTGTGTTGAACAGGTGTGAACTGCTAAGACACCAACAAAGCTGTTCGCTGAATACCTGGAATCACATATGTTTGCTTCTGAAGCTCACAAGCAGGATTACAGGTGTTAATGGATATTCATACCCAGAGTGAGAAGGGGGTAAAAAAATGAGAGAGATCTTCCAATGCTGGTACCCCACTTCTCCATGTCACCTGGCTCGGATCAGACTCTCCAGAAAAATAATCCTTTAGATTAGTTCACAGAGCACAATTGATCACACAGTATACTTTTAAAGATAGCTTCTAGAATGGCCCTAATATTCTAGAGTTATGAACACAGCTACCCATCCTGTTGGATCTTGTTTTTATCACACATATCATCTTAGTTGTCCAACTTAGATCTTATCTGCAAAGATACCTCTGAGCCTTGACCTAAGTAATAATCAGAATAAGAAGAGCTATTAATCAATAATTATGTGCTAGGCAATTTACTGTTTCTAAACTTCCCCATGGTCCAAAAGCCCCCTAGGCTTAGAGAAGTTAAGTCACTGGATAGCAATCACCCATAGACAGAATTCAAAACAGGGTCTATCTGGATACAAAGTCAAAGTTCTTCTCTTTCCATAACGTTCTGTGACCTCAAAAAATATTAGGGTTTTTTTTTTTCTGAGACTGAAAAAACTCCTCCCTACTTAACAAAACGCATGCACAATATCCATGTGCCGTGAAGACACGAATGCCCTATAATCCCAAACACTTCATCATTGCCTCTCTCTTCTCTCGAATTGGTGATGGGTAAAGCAAGGACAGAGATGGTCAAAGCATATGATGGGGCAGGAATGAGGCTACATCTTGTGATGAATATCACTTGCACATTGAATATCATCAGAACAAAGATGAAGGCTATTATTCTATCTGTAGCCCAGCTAACATAAAAACTTAAACATCTAACGGTAATTTGTAGGCAAGCATTTCTACTTATCCAAAAAGGTGGGAATGGATGAGTTCACAGGTTAGCCCTATACAGGCCTAGTTTATTTTCAATTTTGAAGTGGAGAAAATGAGACACAAGAACATGACTAACTCGCTACGAACTACACACTTCTGAAAGCTGTATGTCGGCAAGGAACAGGTCTCATTTGCCTTAGTTTATACGTTAATTCATTCATACACTGACTTGCTCAATGAGCTTATCCTGAATACCTACCATGTATCAGATGCTAGGGGGACAAAATCATCTGTGCCTAGGACTGTGCTGTGTCCAAAGTAATCACCCAGAGAATGTGTGCTGAAAGCACTTATTGGTTACAGATAACACTAGCAGAAATGAGGGCTCCGATCTCTGGATCCACAAATCCCAGTCTCTTGCTGTAACATCTACAAAATTCATCATTCCATGTACGTAGCTGGCCTCTGTGCTTCCAAGGAGCCCTGAGATCCACAGATTAGTAGTGGATTGCAAACCTAAGAATGTCATTTCGTCAACACTAAGTGGGTTACATTTTCATTTCACTGAGTGCCTTCTTGCTTCTGAAACGCGGGCCCGGGAAAGCAACAGCACCTAACTGACCTCTCCACCACTCATTATCCACTCCTGCTCCATCTCACAGATCTAATCAGCTCTTCCAGGCCTGATCTTGTTAGAGAACACTGATCTCCCACCCCCGGAGGCCTGCCTAATATACTACTGGGAGCAACCTCACAGGAGTTGAGAATCACAAGGTGTCTGGGTTTCAGAGAACCTAGTTTTATTCCTGATGTGGGTCCACTCCCCGCCAACCCTCAAGAGTCATTTTAGGCCAACACTAAATTGCTATGTTTCAGTCTTATTACTTAAGATGGAATGAAAAGAGCTACCCTCCTTAATACTTTAAAGGGATATGAAGGAGATTTATTATCTTATGTCTGCACAAATTCTCAGAGAAAAATCCTGCAAAAAACAATGGATTTTTATTGCTTAAAATATTGATTTTTTTTTTCCCTCAAGTTTTAAAAATGGTTTCACTGGATGCTACCACAGAATGCAAAGAGGAAATGTTAAGAACGCATACAGGAGGGAGAGGAAACTTGAGCAATAATAACCATCCTATGAGAAGAGGTATAATCATTATTTTCAAATGAGTTGTGAGAAATGCCTTAGGAATTCCCAGAGGGATGTCCAAAGCTAACCATAGTGGTTGGTTATGACAATGACCTGAGAAACAATAAGATGCCAGGGAAGACATTACAGCAGATGAATAACAAAGAGGCTCAAGTGAATGAAGACAAGGTCCCCTCTCTCTCCATCCTTCCCTCTGCTCGCTGCCCTCCAATGCAATATTAATAGAAGTGCCATCCCTGGGATCCTAAGAGAACCTTTGCTGCATGCAGAGGGGCAGGTAGATGTGCTTACTGCCACAGGATGCTGCTTTTGCTTTGTTGTCTGTGTCTCAGCAGCGAGCAATGCCAGTTCACATTAAGCTCTGTGCATCTCATCACATCAGTGGTGGCCCTGAGCCAGCCTGACGGGTGCTGTGACTCATTTGTGACCAAGGTTAGAGCCCATCTCAAAGAGGTGCGCTCAAGAAATGAAGATGGCACCTGGGTATCCTGCTAGTTCCCCATCACTAGGCCCCAGCAAGCTTCTGCCCACCCAGCCCTGCTTCCTGCATCCTCCGGATTCATTCCCTAGAGGCAGCAGGCAACAGGAAAAGAGATATGAGCAGTGGCGACCCTCGACATCCAAATGACAGAGCTTGGAGAAATGACGTCCCAGCTACAGCAGAATTCAAAGAGACCACAGCCCACATGTTTCTAAAAAGAGAAATACAAGGCCCAGCAGCCGTATGTGATCTGCCAAAGAAGTGCAGCGAGGCTGGAGTGGGGAAGGAGTGGGGACTGGGCTGGGCACGGACATCCGGTCACCACACTCTGTCCATGACTGCCCTGGAGTCTCGTCATTTGTGAAATACAGGCTTGGACTAAATGACCTTTAAAATTCTTTCCAGCTTTAACATTCTAAAACTGTCACTCCGCGTGTATCCATGGCCCGGCAGCACCTATACAAATTGTATCACCTATAGCTTGTTAGAAATGTGGCATCCTGGTCCCACCCCAGAAGTACTTCATGACACTCTGCATTTTAACAATATCCCCAGGTGATTCATATGCACATTAAAGTTTTACCAGCATTGTTCTAGAATATTTCATCACAGGTTTATAGAGAATCATCAGCTCTAACTAGAGAATTATAAAATAAAGCAAAACAAATGCCAGACTAGATGATCTCTCCTCTTGAAGAAAGTATCACTGTTGCCCGTTAAGAGGGCTGACACTGTGCTAACATTTGTCATCAAATCAAATCCCATCCTGCTCAATGCTTCTGCTCCCTGTTTTCCCTCACAGGAGACACTCCAAGCCTCAGCAGTCATTGCCATGGTCCTCCTGGATATCGTCACATGGAGGGTCCTCCTTTGAACATATCTCAAATGGGTTGCCTGCGGGTCTTTAGCCTTATTGCATTTGGGTAAGTGTCCTAACAGAATAGTCCTTAGATACATCAAAGTATTATATGAAATATCAAACTGGTTCTAGGCAGACCTCCCTTCCTAGATGTGCTTAGAGATTGTAACATGACTAAGGTTACAGTCACGGTGGCTCTGTTCGCCTACCCGGGATTAGTTAGCCAAACAATAATAAATAACTCCTCTTTGTCTTCTTATGTTGCCCTGTGCTGCATGCTATTCATGTGGAAGTGGACATACTTGGTTTCTGCACTTAAATAATTAAAAATGGTTATACGAGGATTTCTCAACATCAGCACTATTAACATCTTGGACCTCACAGTTCTTTGTTGTAGGGGCGGCCCTATTGCAGGATGTTCAGCAGCATCCCTGGCCTGTACTCCCCAGATGTCTATAACAGTCATCACTCAGTTGTGGCAACCAGAATGTCTCCAGACATTGCCAAGTGTTCCTTGGGGATGGGGAATAAAATCACCCCTGGTTGAGAACCACTGGGTGGGCTAGTGTGGACAATCAGGAAAGCATAAGGAAGAAGTCCATGGGGATGTCATTCAAAAGAGCCACAGTAGAAATGCAGAGCAATTATACACGTGGGTGAAATAAACAGAGGTGTTAATAACACATGCAAGTCAAGCAGCTCATGAAGATAGGAGGAAGAATCAAGAGAGACACCTGATTCAGAACGGAGACACCAAGGGGAACAGGCTACCTCTAATTCCAGCAAACATCTCTCACGGAAGAGCAGAGGGCCTCATCACAGGCTGTTTCTCAGTCATAGACATTATTAACTAAGATGCAAATAATGTAAGAGACAAAGACAAAAGTTCAAGGATGTCACACAAGAAGGGTTGTTACAGTATGAAAATGTCACTTTGAAGTATTAATTCTCAGAGGCAGGTCAGCTGCACATAGATTTGTAAAATCTACAGCTGGAATGGGCGCTAGATGAAACTACTCCAATGCCGGCATTCTACACATCACCCAGAGAGGTGAATGTGCTTGGCCAAGGTCACAGTTACCCAGAGGCAGAGCTGGGACACAAACCCTCAAGGTCTGTGAAGGCTCAGGCTCGTCACTAACTGTCTTTGGTGGCCCAGCTCTGGGTGCTGGGCCTGGAGAAAGCTGGGGACCAATGACAGCTGTGCTTGGATCTCCAGCCTCACAGCCTAATATGCTATATCATGCCACTCTGCCTGTTGTGATTTATGAAGATTTTTAGAGTGTGGAAGGTCTGTTAATAAAATGTGAACTAAAATAGCATCTAGTATATTAGGAAACATAAAATGTGCATCTATGGGTCTTAGACTAGAAAATGATAAGGATGGGGTTTAGAATGAATGAAGATACCTCACTTGAGGGAGGGAAGAGGTGCCTTCCAAGGTACCTACGGCAGAGAATAGAACCGTCCAGAGGCTGTAAGGGGTTTATGACACAGTACTCACTTCTCTATCCAGTCCCTGCCAGCCAGCAGACCAAGCTCCAGAACCCAGCCTAGGTCAACTCTTCCCACAACAGGAGGGAGCCAAGCCATCAGGGAAGAAGAGAGACTCCCCTTCTGAACGAACATATCCTATCATCTTAAAAATGCTAAGTTTGGTTATGTTCAAAGTCAACCTTAGAGCTGGTGTATTGGGAATGTAAAATTTCCCTGCTCCAGAAAACTTCTTTGCAGGCTGATGTTGAAGATCTCTTATCTTGGGACAAAGTTTCTTATACCACCCGAGACAGAAAAGGCTTAAAATATAACTGCTGGTTGAAGTAACATACTGGGTAAAACTTATTTGCATTCAACTATAATCAGTTAATCAAAGCATTAATTATATCAGATCCCTCAGTTTTCATGGTGAGATGGAGGCAAAGTCATTGAGGAATCTCTGGTTGCTGAGGAGGGGAAAGAGGGAGGGAAAGCGTAGAAAGAAGAGGCTGTGAGTCCAGATATATTTAGAACACTTGGTCATTTTGCTGAGCCAACATGGCTCCCTCTTCAACTGGACTGGGACAAATAGCTGTGTCCCGAGGTGGTTTTTGTCATGCTAATGCACCCAGACAGCTCTGCTTTACAAGATTTAGGGGAGGCTTTTGTGAGTTTGTTTGCACCAATCTGAGCTTCCTTAGAAAGCTTTCATTAATCAGGATATCACTGAACAGAATGGGCACTGGGAGCTACCTGATTCAAGGCAGAGAAGAAGCTGCAGCCTGCATGGAGTCCAAGTGTGTGGTAAGAAGAGGCATTTCTTCGGTGCCAAACACTGTGCCAGCTTCCCTAGGAAAGTGATTTCCTGCACTCTTGGGAGAAGAATATTATCTCTCCTATGCAGATGAGGCTGCTGATGTTTAGAGGCTTTGAATAAAACTTGGCTGTGGCCATTTAATGAATAAGCAAGTGGTGGATTCTCTGACAGCAAAGTTTATGCTCTTTCCACTCTACCACTCAGAAAAGTGAACAAGGAAAGGACAAGCCATTGAAAAACGCTTCCCAGTGTGAGTCACCAACAGAGCTCGGGATTGAGTGAATCTCAGTAGATGAGCATCTGTGATGAGCAGACCATTGTTCTGGACTCCAACAAAGACAAGCGCTCTAACAAAAGACACAGAGAAATAGTACCTCCTATACATGAACTTAGCACCTAGCTGGAAGGAAAAACAAACACAAAGCGAATAGTTAAGTAATATAAAATAATGACAGATAATAAGAACTATGGAACTTTGGAAATGAGGAATATCTATGTGAGATAGTGCAATTATGAGAGGGCTTTATCAAAGAGAGGGACTCATGCTGGTCGTTGCAGAATGGCTAGTATTTCAGGGAGTAGAGAAGGGAAAAAGAACGTTCCTGAAAGAAAGACATCATATGAACCAAACCAGGACCAATGCATCTGCCTTGAACAGAAGCTCAGAGCTAGAATCAAGGAGGGCACTTTGGATGCAGTGATGGGGACAGCCTTGCTGGAGCAGAGACATGGTGGGAATGACCAGGAGTCTTGAGTGTCAGGAAGTCTATTAGAAATGAGGGAAAAACCTAGTGAGTTGTTAGAATTTATCTGATAGTAATTATTATTCTAATTTTACAAGCAGAAGACTCAAAAGTGGACAGAAATCCAGAGGCTTTGTCTACAGAGAGCAGCAAGAGGGTAGGACCAAGCCAGGACATAACTCCACTCACCTTTCTTGTTTCTCTTCTAGGGGCCCCAGTGAGAAAATATTCCCAACAGGATGAGTCACAGAGCCTTGGTCTGTTCCATCTAAATATCCCAAGCACTTTCACTGCTTTCTTTATCAGGGTATTTTTATCACTTACACAATAAATCACTTTGGGAAGTTTTCTATACATAGCTGAGAGACGTTTGCATTTGGCATAGAAAGAAAACAATTACCTGTAAATAAGCCAAATCTCACTAACCACCAAATGAGTGACAGCATCCCCAAAACACCGCCATTCTGAACTCAAAATTTTTTTCCAATTGGCCCAAATCAGGGAGAGTCTTGAGAAATAAACACATGGCTTCACAGCCATCTTCAAGTATGTAACTGAATGAATGAATGAATGAATTCTCTCATTGTGGTGATGCTATAAGCAGTTCTGACATAATAAGAAATACATATGTGGTCTCTGCCCCTGGTTCCTGAGACAGCTCCTAAAACCCTTGTGATTTCCTGAGTGATGACGGTAGTAGGAGTGTCTTACAAGGAGCTCCTAAATCTCTGAGAATTTCCTAGGTGAGGAGCATCTTTTATTCTAATGAGGTGACTCTTGGTGGGCTCCTTGATGAGGACTGATCACTGGGAAGGACCAAGCCATGATTAGATGCTTGGAACTTCCAGCCCTACTGAATTAATAATTGATCATGCTACATGATGGAGCCCCCATAAAAAAAACCCTAAAGCATGAGGTTTGAAGAGCTTCTGAGTTGGTGAACACACACACGTGCCAAGAGAGTGGTGCACCACAACTCCACGGGAACAGAAGCTCTCATTTTTGGGACACTTCCAGATCTCATCCTATGTACCTCTTCATCTAGATGTTCACCTGTTTCCTTTATTATATCCTTCATAATAAATAGGTAAATGTAAGTAACTGTTTCCCTGAATTCTGTGAGCCATTCTAGCAAATTATGGAAACTGAGGAGGGGGTTGTGGGAGCCCCAGTCTGCAGCTGATTGGTTGGAAGTACAGGTGACAACCTGGGACTTAACTGGTGTCCAAAGTAGCGGGCAGTCTTGTGGGACTGAGCCCTTAACCTGTGGGGTCTGCACTAAATCCAGGTAGTTAGTGTCATGATTAAATTGTAGCACACCCAGCTGGTGTCCAGAGAGTTGGAAAATTGGTTGGTGTCGGAAAAACCCCTACACATTTGGTGTCAGAAGCATTGTGAGTAGAAACAGCATTTTTCTTTTAGCAGTCAAATGCAGTGAAAGTGTTTTTGGAAAGAATGAAAGTTATGCCAGCTGAAAACAGATCTGTCAAGAATCCACCATAGCTGGACAGACATCATAATCTTCTAAACTACCTGTCCTTTTATGGGTATGTACAGAACCTCATAGTCCTGCACCATATGAGCATTATCTGTCCCATAAAGCATCCCCCTAATTTAGCCCCAAGCCTCCTGGTACAGAGTGGAGACCTTATAAGTGTTTTATGGATGGACAAGTGAATGAAAGAATCTCCCAAGCACAGTGTGAGCCAATTTACCACTTTACGAGAAACAAGGCTAACCTCCACTCAACATATGTCAGCTCACAGATAAAGAACATTTTGAAAAGAGCACGGGCACACTCTCTTCCCTATTTAAAGTGCATATCCTTCATCCATATGTGCATTTGTGAGTATCCATGTGTGTGTCAGCTACCCGTAATTTACAACCCTTCTTTACTATCTATTCCTTATGAGAGTTCTCCCATCTAAGCCAGGATTCTTCTCCCCATGGAGCAGATAGTGAAACCAAGAACTAGCTGGGGCTGGCCTGGTAGCACAGTGGCTAAGTTTGTGCGCTCCGCTTCGGCAGCCCAGGGTTGCAGTTTCGGATCCCAGGTGCAGACCTATGCACCACTTATCAAGGCATGCTGTGGCAGGCGTCCCACATAAAAAGTAGAAGAAGATGGACACAGATGTTAGCTCAGGGCCAATCTTCCTCAGCGAAAAAGGAAGATTGGAGCAGATGTTAGCTCAGGGCTAATCTTCCTCAAAAAAAAAAAAAAAAAGAACTGGAGACACATGGCATTATGTTCAGGTGCATGCTAAGGTGAGAAGCACTATTAAATGTAAAATGTCTGAGACTTCACTGTGCTCTGTTGAGAGCATAGGATTTGGGATCAGGCAGACTGAAGAATGGATTTTATTCACGTGCTTTCTAGCTGTGTGATCTTGGGGAAACTACCCCCATGAAGCCTTAGTTCCAGATTAGTAAACGAGCACTTACTTCACAGCATAGTCGTGGCGCTTGGAATCATGGAAGTGGAGTCCTTAGCACAGGCCCTGGCACACAGTGAGCATTGGGGGATCCGTGCTTCCACATGCAAGAAGCCTCCCTTTGGGTGGCACTGCTGATCTCTCTGCCCTTGCGCTCCTCTTGGAAAGAGGGGGAACCAATCTGAGTGATGAGAATGGGAAAAAGAGCTGGGTCGACTAGACTCAGCCCTTCTGCTCCTCACTATGTGTGTTTGGTGTCTGTGTGCCTGAGGAAAATGCATCTTCTGCTCTGCTCTCCACACTCTGCAAGGACATAGAGGGCGAGCTCTGTTTCCCAGGAGGGAGACCTGACATTTGGGAACACACGTTTAGTTAAAAAGAATATTAGGGAAGCTTTTTGACCAAAACTAAGCCACGTCTCCCAGCATAGTTTTATCAGTATTAAAGGTGATATTTTCATTTCCAACCGCCTATCTCTTGTCTCTGCCTCTCAGTTGGTCCTGAACTTGGGTGACATTCATTGCCCGCTCAAGCCCAACAATAAGTATTTCACAAATGGTACCTGGAGTCAAAACCAAAGCCTAGCTATGTTCTATACTGTCTCACTTGACTGTGTGAAGTCACCCAACAGATTAGTTTGTATCAGTGTCAGTGGGTAGCAGGACATTACAGTGCACGTGAGTGTGGTGGTTCCCACCTGCCAAGTCAGTATGAATAAATGAGCCAATTTACTGGATGCCCCTCATGTATCCAGGGGGCAGTACCAGTGTCTTCAGTATAACAACAGCCACAGGGGACTGTGTGCGTCATCATACGGGAACCCCGGCTCTAACGGTTATGTAGCCATGCTCAATGATGGCTCCCTTTGGTCTTCTTTATTCTGCAGTTATTGTTGTTTGAGGCAATAAAAATAATAATTACACATTGCCAGTAAATTTACAAATTCTAGGCAAAGTGGTCAGCATGTGGCTCAGTGGTCAAATTGCTGTTGCATTTTTTTTAAATTATGCATAGTAGTAGTGCCAGAAGTTGTTACCTGATAAGCAAACCCAGGAAATGAAATAAAAGAATAAAAAAATTAGTAAACAAACAACAGCCAATGGCAGAAATAGAGACTTGAGTTAACTGCAGTTCATGTGCTTGACATTCAGAAATCAGAATCCTTCTCCGGTTATTCCAGAGCACCCCAGGACTTGGTGTTACTTTGGAATACCAGATGATGTGGAATGATCTGGAAAGCCAGGCAAATATAAACAAGACAAACACAGAAGAAGACTATCAAGCAGTAACTACCAATCAAACAGTCCTTTATACATCACTGTCACTCTTCGTATCCAAGATTTTATTAAAAAAAATAAAATAGGGAAAAGCAAGAGTGTCTGAAAGTCAGCGGCTCAGTCTACTTTCACTGAGAAAGACTCTGGTTTAAAAAAAAATTCCAAAAGTATACCCTGTACCAAAAAGCACTTTTGCTTTATCTGGGGGTCATGATTTAATCTAGAAAATACCTGACTTCTATAAGGACAATGAAACTGGGGGGCCTTAATATAAGCCCTATGTCTCACCAAGCTTTCATTCACTAACAATGAGAGGATGGGAAATCAGAATTCTTTGAGCTGGAGGAAGGAGGGAGGAAATATAACAAGGAAGGCTGAGTTTCAAGGGTCACAAATTATTTAAAGTGTTTTTGACTCCTGAGGGAGGAAGAGAGGCTGAACTTCAGAAGACAGATGTGGTCAGCAAATTCCTTTCCAGATTAAACACAAGTCCTCTTAGCCTTCTGCACAACCCTCATGGCCATCTAAACTCCTCAAATAGCCACCCTGCTCCAAAGTTCTTAGTAATCACCTCTGTACAGAACCTGGGAGAACGTAAAACTGCCAGGTGGCAGTGTGATTTACATGGTGACCTGAAGATGAAAGCAGTTTTTGCATTTATATTGGGAAAAACCCATTAACTGGATAATTTACATTTCCCTCTCAAATCTCCCTCTAGTACGAACATCTCCAAGCTTTTGTCAATGTCCAGTCTTGGGAAGAACATTAACTTCCATGATTACCACCATAATCATCAATCTACATTGTAATGGGAGCATTATAGGCAAGTCAACTTTGCTATGGACATGTGCAGGGACATCATTCTAGGCTTGACCATCATCAGCCTTCTGGATGGAGAACACAAATCACTCAGAAGCGGCACTCTGAAGCAGTAAAGCCCGGCCTCGGAAGCCAGCATCCAAGGGAGTAACGGAAAGGAGGCAAATTCTTAAAATTTCCAAATCACGCATTAACTTTGACACAGATTTCCAAATGTCACTCATTCAAGTAATACCATCATAACTTAATTTTGCCATGTCCACATACCACCTGAAATTTTTGTCACTTTCACATTTTTTAATTAAAATTTACTTTAAATCAACTTCTTGCTTAGTCTGAATCTTAGTGACAAAATCAATGAAATTATGTTTCATATGCCTATTATTTTCTAACACACATATTTTCTAATATATGCTTAAATATCCTATTTTTTAAATAATAGGCCATGTACCAACTGAAAATATTCTCAACTAATTTCTTAGTTTTGATCATTCATTACAGTTGGGCAAGATGTTAACTAGGAGAACTGGAAGAAGGGTATACGGGCATACACTGCATTATTTTTCCAACTTTTCTGTAGGCTTAACATTATTTCAAATAATAAGTTACCATTTATTGGAAAATGCTGACATCAAACAAGTTCCCACAGGTAAACAAAATGTCGAGTTTCTTTGCCTTTAGGTTGGGTTAGAACTTTATAAAGTCCCTGTGGAAATTACAGTTATTACATGTTTCCACAGACTATAACTTGTTGTTGATGAGGTCATGAGAAATTCTGGAACATGCTCTTTAAGCAGATTACTGGACTAAAGGTGAATAATATTTAAGGCTGAGCACAAAACAGGTCAGGAGCCGAGCTTGGGGCCCAATGGTTTGGCGCTATCTCTGAGCTGGTTTAATCCACTGGATAACAGCCCCAATGGTTTAGGGGCAATTTGGTCCAATTTGGAGATGCCACAGTTACCAGACGCCTGGGAAGGTTACTAGTGATCTCTCACTGAACACAAGGAATCCACACAGGGTATAAAGAGAATCCAGCTTCTTCCCACAAAGACACTTTGAAAAAGAATTTCCCAGTAAGCATGCCACAGCATACTGGTAATGCTGCAAATGGATTACAGATGTGCATGATGTTCACCTCCAACCATTGGGGTAACTGGTGGAATCTGGTCCTTAAACCCACCACCTCCGGCCATGAGAAGACATGTAATATACTCTAGGAAGACAGAGAAATCATCGTTTTTAGAGCCCTCCTGTCAGGAAAAGTTTGTGAAGCCCTGACCTAGAAGCATTCAGAGTGCCTTCAATCCTTAAATCTCTGGGTCTCCAAGTGTCTAATCCCCAGGACTGTGTAGTCCAAGACTTGAGAAACTCGGATTATTCAATAGCTTCCTTTAACCTGTAACCTTGAAGAAATCAACTTTCAGCTCTGATCCTCTGGTGGTAAATGAAGGTAAAAACGCCTCGAATTTAGAGTCTCTGTCTTAAAATAGCCCAAACTCTTCCAAGTGGCTCTAGAACAATAACTATCCCCCTTGCCTTTAATCTCAAGACCCCTGGGAAATAAGCCCAAATTGCTTTAAATGTAATAGTCTCTCAATCGCCCTCCCCCGTGACCTTTATGTAATGGTAACAGTATGCCTTCCAGGCTCACTGTATATCCAAAACCCCAAAGAAAGTGGCTAAAGAAAAGCACCTCTGAATGCACCTTTAAGCGCTATGATTTGCAGATTCTTAATCAACCACTTTCCTTCCTGACCTCTAGAAACTCCCCACATGGCTGGAGGAGGTGCGGGCTAAACATAGCAAATTTCACTGGGATTGGTTATTACACAATACGGACCAAAAGACACTCATTAAAATTCACTAACGAAAAACAGAGCTGGCAGTAGAATGAGGAGACCAGGAAACTTTATGTGTTCATTCATTCATTCATTCCTTTTTCTGTTCATCCACCAAGTACTGAGTATCAGATATGCCCCAGCTCTAGGCTCATAGGCTAGAAAAAACATAAGTACAAACTAATATGCTCCTCTGTGGGAAGCACTGTAATAGACATGCAAATCAAGTGTCGCTATATTCACATGAAAGAGGATTCACTCTCCCCAGGATTTCAGGGTCACTTCCCAGCTGAGGTGCCAGGTGAGCTAGGTCAGTGGTTCTCAAACTTCTTGGTCTCAGCAACCCTTTCCCTTCCTAAAACTATTGAGAAATACAAAGAGCTTTTGTTTATGTAGGCTATAATCAGTTTACGACACTTGAAGCCAGAATTGAGAAAAGTTTTAAATATGTATTAATCCATTTAAGAACACTAAGAAACCCACTGCATGTGAACATAAACCGTACATTTTATGAAAAAAATATTTTTATGATAAAAGAAATAGAAGAGTGACATTGTTTTACATTTTTCGCAACTCTTTTAAATATCCAGCTTAATAGAAGACAGCTGTGTTCTCATCTCTGCTTCTGCACTGAATACACTGTAAGATGTTATTTGGGCTGAAGTCTATGAGGAAAATCCTGCCTCCCATAGAGATAAAGTTAGAAAAGGGAGGAGTATTTTAATAGCCATTTCAGATAATTGTGGATATTCTTTGATACTACATGGAAATTCAATGAGTATTAATTTTTTAAAGGTGAATGGCAATGTGGAAAGAGAAACCATATAGTGAGCATTTTGTATACTCTTCATTAAAATCCACTATCCATGTAGAAATCTGAATGTACTTTTTTACTCATTCATGGTTTTGAAACGTCACGCATTGGTCATTTGTAAAATATCGACTCATGGAGTTACACAGATCTTCCCAATGTTGGCACATTTCCTTATACATTTCAAAAACTCTCATTCATTAACAGCATTACTGGTCTCATAAGAAAAGTCTGTAAGTATCGGAAAGCTGTCAAGCTCACCATGGCATTTATAAGTTTTTATAATATTCAACTTCTTTCTCTTGAAAGCTCTGATTTTATCATTGGCAACAAATATTGTCAGTTGTTTTCCAAGCTCAGTTTGTTCATCTTTAAGGAAATGTCAGTCAAATCCCCAAGTCTGAGTAACTACAGTTTGCAAATGCTTTCAAGTTCTTCTTTCAAACAAAAACTGTGGTACAAGACAAAAACAGAGAGTTCAGCTTGCAACTTAGACAATCACACTTCAGCTTGTAGCAGAAATGCTGTATGCGGACTTCCCACTTTGTCACTTAGAATATTAAGAGGACATGTACTCAAGGGTCAGTATTTAATAAGTTAGTAATTTGTACTGTCTCAACTAGGATATCTGTAAGTAAAACTGGATTTTTTAAAAAACCTGCGGAGCGTGGAGAAAAGTGCAATTGACTACTCGAATGGCTTGGTGTCACTGTACCTGCTAGGCAGGCACCATTCCTGCTATGGTGCCTGCAGCGAGGGCCACCTCTGCTTTTGCACCATCAGTGCAAATATCAACGCACTGAAAAACCAAGTGACATCTTAGGATTATGAGGAAAATAGTTTTCACTTCAAAGAGCCTCTGGAAAGAGTCTTATCCACACTGGGAAGATCTGTGGAACACTGTGAGAACCGCTGAGCTAGACTTGAGGGCTGCTCAGGAGTTAGTGTGGCAAAGTTCAGTGGAACCAGGCTCAACATGTATTCACGAAGGACGTACTCCAAGCCAAACAAGCACTGTGCTAGAAGCTGAGGAGACTGAGGTGATTATGACACTGTCTGCCTTTAAGGAGCCTATAGTCTCATGGGGCATGCAAATGGGGAAGAAAATAATTTTAGAATGACAGACTATTACCAGGGAGGTCTGTATGGAGTGCCATGAGAATATGGAAGAAGAGTGGGGAATCTTGAGAAGAGGAGGTTGTACCTAAGATGTATATGGAAGAATGAAAGGAATTAGGGGGAAAAAATAAAACAGAGAAGAACAAGTCACCGTTTCTGAAGAATGAAGTGGAGGGGGTTGTGAAGTGACTTTGAGGTTTCCTCCTCACCGCCATCTCCCCACACAGTCTGGGAGCCTGATCTCAGCTCCAGGATGGGCCCTGAGTAGTCAAAGCTGACCAGTTATTGCATCCCTCTTGATACAGAGATTGGTCTAGGAATGGGCAGGCCTAAGTCCACTCATGCCAAAGAGTTGAAGGAGTGGCTTGCAGATGGCTGCTGGGAGACAGCAGCCTTCCTCCTCTTGTGAAAGAACTCTCAGAAGCAACCCTGACTCTTCCTCTGGGCGTTCTTCCTTAGGGATGCGATTCTGGAACTGCTGCAGCTATCTTACTACCAGGCTAAGGATGAAGCCACATGTATAAGAGGCCAAAGCCATGAGAACTGCAGAGACACAGAGTCGGAGCCCTGCTAAAAGCAAGCCTGATTACCACTCTCACTGACCTGAGCCTGTGAGTCCTCTTCATCATTTACATCAGTTCAAGCCACATTTTCTCTTATTTGCAATGGAAAAGTTTCAAACCAATAGGAGGTTAATTGAGATGGTGCTAGAGAGGTAGGAACCAAATCATGGAGTACCTTTCATGCCTTGCTAAGAACTAGGCATTCTCCAGCAGGTCCTGGGAGTCAATACGGTGTTGTAAGCTAGCAAATAGCTAGGCTTTTGAAGATTCCCCAGCTGATTTGGGGAAGACTCTTTCTACTTTTATGCCCTGGCCACACTGGCTTTCTTTCAGTTTTACAAAGTTCCTTCCTACCTATAAGGAGGTTGTGCATTACCCAAGAAAAGGAGGAGACAATTTCAAGAAAGATCAACAGTGGCAAATGCAACAGTGGGCCCTTAAGATGAGGACAGAAGAGTATTCCTTGGATTTAACCTTGGGGGGTCAATGGCAACCTGAGTGCCCTGAAGCAGACAGGAAAAGTCATTATGAAGAGGGAGAGACTGGTAATGTGCTCAGTAAGAGGATACACAAGTAAGTGGATCTTTTTTCTTAAGATAGGAAAGACATTAACACATCTATAGGCTGAAAAGAAAGATCTAAGAAATAGAAGGGGAAATAAAAAATAAAAATCTAGAAATGAGGAATAATACACACAGTGAGGTCCCAGAAGAAACAGAATTCTTGGTTCTGTGAAGACAGGATTGTGCCTTTTTTTATTTCTCATTGCATCCCAAGAGCCTAGTATCATGACCAGTACTTAGCAGCTGTTCAGAAAATATTGGCAACTGGAGATGAGAAGGTAAGAATGAATGTGAAAGCAGGTCTACAGGTTTGAGAGTTGGGAGTGTACAGAAATTCTGCCTTATAGCCTCAATTTTTAGGTAAAGTATGAGGTAAGGTCTTATGTTAACTGTAAAATGTAGAAATTAAGTTGAGAGCTTAACTATCTTACTAAAGGTTTGAAATAGTCCCTTGGGGGATTGAGAGGAGAGGTTGACCAAGGAAATAAAAAATTAATAAGCAAGGTTTAGGACCAAACTGAGGTTAGAACCCAGATATCTGCAATACTTCCAATCCATGCAAACAGCAGAGTATCCACACAGATCTTGGCATTCGGTCTGGAGGTAGAAACAAAGCATATGGATCTGGGGGAATGGATCCACATTCAGACATTTGACTAGTAGATGCTGTGTAATGACAAGGGCAATGAAACTGAGGACTCTGATATAAAGATACTTCAGGAAAAGGAAGAGATGCCAGAAGTTTTCTAATAGACACGAGGAAAATAAAAAGATGAATGAAATGGTTAATTCAAAGGACCAAATGTCAGTCAGAGTGAGAGGAGGGCATGGGAGAGCTGGAATGACGAAACTGTGGCATGAGGACTGGTTTCGGAGATGGAGAACTTTTAGGGATGAAGGGTTGTGACCATAGTTACGGGTGAATGAAATGTTGTTCTGAAGGTCAATGGAGTTGCGGGAGTCAAGGAATTATAAAGTAGGAAATTGGATGTATTGTCTACCTCTGGGGTTGCAAACTATGGCATGTAGGCCACTTGCCCGTTTTTGAAAATAAAGTTTTAATGGAACAGCCAAATCCATTCATTTACCTATTGTCTATGGCTGCTTTTCTCCTACAAAGATTTAAGTAGTTGCAGGAAAGACCTATGGCCTGAAAAGCCTAAAATACTTACTATCTTACCCTTTAAGAATAAGTTTGCTGACCCAGATCAACACAGTTAATGAAATATTCTTGGGTAAAGGCAGGATATGAGAGAGAGAGAAAAACGAGAGGGGTGGTGCCGAGCAGATTGGTGAGCAGCCTGAGAGCTAATAGATGGAGGCACTAGGAGGGGCAGAAGGCAGCAAAGCTGAAGATGCGTGCTTCCAAAAAGAAGGTGCTTTCTGGAAGGAGAGAGGAATTGTACGAGTCTAGAAGGGTGCTTCTTAACTTTTTTGAAGTTCCTGTGACAGGGACTGCTATTTTTCAAAAAAAATCCATTCTTTCTTCTTCCTTCCATCCTTCCTTCCTTCTTTCCTTCCTTCCTTAAATAAAAAGAAAATTGTTACCCTGGACTTCTGCCCTTCTCCTTCCTGTGAGCTGAAACATACATGCTGGTGAACTTGCTTTCCCATGCAGAAGAGGATAACGTCCTGGGGGATGGCAGAGCAACAAGATGGAAGAATCCTGGCTTTGTCAGCAACTGCATGGAGTAGTGCTGTCATTTCAAACTGAACCACTCACCTTAGGACCGCCATCTGAGGGAGAATAAACTTTTCTTCTTTAAGTCAATTTTTTAAGGTCTCTTTGTTCCAGAAGGTTAACCTTCTCTCTACTTATAGTACACCTTTAAAGATATGATTTTAATGCTATGAACTCGCTTTTCAGGAAATTGCACTTACACATAAATTTTATACTCAATGGACGCTGGAGCCCATACATGGTCCTGAGGCCAAGAACCTGTGGTATAGAGCATCAGTGAAGAAAATAGGGAATGGCCGCTCCTCCCATGTGCTTGGGGAACGTTCTGAGAAAGTGTACAGAGGGCACTTCTCAATAAAGTAGCCACTCTTTGCCCTTGCATCCTTTAAGGATATATCCATGATTAGTGCTAGACTGAAAAGAGCCATCCAGAGAACACTGGGAAGGACAGGAGAGGGCACATGGGAAAGAAAATAAGGTCAAAGCAAAGGATGAGTTTATGACAGGGAAAAATGAGTGAGAGAGAATTTGAAGTCTCAGAATTTGGGGGAAGAGTAGATATCCAGGAGAGAACAGGACAATCTGAAGTAATCAGTCAGGGCCACTAAATGCACACAGGCTTGCATTGCACAACTCCAGATAATGCTCAATGTACAACGTACGTAAGTTTCATTGGGAATGGTGCCTCATGGAGCTATGTAGCGTGGCATACTCACTGTGAGTATTCTCTCACTATTTAGAATTAAGAAATCTGCCTAGAAACTGGCAACGGTAAAAGAATTTCAGTAGGCACTTCTATGGTTTACATGCTTAGCTTCATGCCCCCTCAAAGGTTGTCAAATTTTGATGGAGGTATCAAAGATGGCACTTCAGTATTTCTACACTGCACATCCTTTCATCCATTTTGGTTTTCATACTTTCTACTTCCTGCTCCCTTAGGCCAGAGCTCATAATTTCTCCCCAAAACTCAGAACCTCCATAGTTATCAGATTAAATCTCACCATCCTTTAATCTCAATTTAGATCATTTTCTCTGAAAAGAATTTCCTAGTCTCCCGTATGATTTAGGTACTATTTACTAACAAAATAACCAGTTCTTAATTCAGTCATTACATTCACCACACTGTATAGTACAGTGGATCAGATGATAGGCTCTATAGATAATTTCAATGCTATTTAAATTGTTCTAGAGCATACAAAGAAAGAAGACAAAAATTATTTTTATGAAGTAAATGTAAAATTGATACCAAATCCTGACAAAGACTACATACACACAAAAAGAAAATCTAAGACTAACCTCACTTGGGAATACTGATGTAAAATATCCTTAATAAAATATCAGCAAACAGAATCCATCAGCATATTAAAGGAATAATTCATCATTTACCAAGTGAGGGTTGTTTAAGGAATGCAAAGATGGCTCAATATTGGAAAATCTACTTATAATTCATCCTTTTAATAAATCTAAGGAGAAAAATCATATGATTATCTGTACAGACACTGAAAAAATATTTTTAATTTTTTAAAAAATCATTCTTGATAAGGAAAAAAACACTCAATTCTTTCTTAACATGATAATTTTTACCTATCTCAACCCAAAAGCCATTATCATGATTGGCAGACAGGAGTGTTGTTACCATTCAAGTCAGGAAAAGAAAAGAATTCACATTATCACATTCTTATCTGACACTGTACTGGAGTTACTACTAGTTTAATTACACAAGAAAGTAAAATTAAAGATATAAAAACTTGAGGAAAGGATATAAAATGACTAGTATTTGCATATGATATGTCTGTATAACTAAAATATCCAAGAGAACCAACTGAACCACAGCTACAGCTAGAGAACTCAAGAAGGTGGTGGGGGTTGAAAACTAACACACAAACCTCAGCAGCTTTCATATATACAAACTGTAATCATTTAGAATACATATTAAAGAAAATACTCTTCCTACAAAAGCACAAATAGATAAAATACCAGGAAGTAAATCTAACAAGAAGCATGCAAGAACTAAACAACGGGGAAAAAAGCAAACCTTTAAAACTCTACTAAAGGGCAGACTAGGAGATTTGAACAAATATAAACACGTCAAGTTCTCAAACAGAAAAATTCAGCATCATAAGGATTCACTTCTTCCTTAGTTAACTTAAACTTTTAACAAGATTTCAAATAAAAAGGCCTCTAGTTTTTGTTATTCTTTTTTTTTTTCTTAAACTAGAAAAGCTTCGTTGAAAGTTATATGAAAAAAATTAAGAGAGCAAGAGAGAATGGTTAGGAGAACTCTGAAAAAGAATAGTAGCAAAGGGTGACTAGTCCTCTCTGGTATTGTAACATGCTACAGAGCTTCAATAGTTAAAACAATACGGAATGACACACGGGTAGACAAATACAGTGACAGAACAGAAGTTCAGCTAGACCTAAATGTACTAAGGAATTTAGTATATGATAAAGGTAACATCTCAAGTCAGAGGGGAAATCACAAACTATTTAATAAATGGCACTGAGACATCTAAGTAGCCATCAGAAGAGCTAATGTTGGTGCTTCACACAGGACATCTGGAGAAGGTTTTATTTCATAGTATATACCAGAATGAGTTCGAAATATATCAAATATTTAGATGCAAAAAATGAAACCATTTGAGTATGAGAAGAAAAATTGGTGAATGCTTTTATAATCTTAAAGTGAGAAAGAACTTCTCAACTATGACTTAAGATGTAGAAGCTAAAAATAAATACTTAATAACTTAAGTTATGCAAAATTCAAAAGCTTCTGGGAAACCAAGCAGCCAACCAACCAATCAACTACACAAAAACATAGGCAAAATCAAAGGACACATGACAATCTGGGAAAAAACTTATTTGTAACTCACATTACAGTCAAAGGGATAATCTCCTTAGTATTTAAAGTGCTGCTAAAAATACCAAATGAAATAACACTGAGATATCACTTTATACTTAGTGGATTGACAAATAAAACACTGGATAATGGCAAGTGTTGGTGGGAGATGGGAATATACAAACCCTCAAACACTACTGATGAGAGTGCAGACTAATATGGCCATTTGAGCACAATTTGACAGTATTTAGTATAAGTCAAATTAAGCATACATAATCTTTATGAACCAGCAATTCTACTCCTGCTTATATATCCCAGAGAAATTTTCACAACAGTCCTTGAGGAAATATGGACAAAGATGATAACTGCAGCATTACTTATAGTGATGGGGCGCTGAAGGGAACCCGGGTGTCCATCACTGAGAGGACTGGTAAAATGTGGGGGATGCCCATCATGTAGTACTCTGCAGCAGTCAGAATCAATGGACTAGACCTGTGCTGTCCAATAAACCTTTCTGCAACGATGGAAATGTTCTATATATGCGCTGTTTAATATGGTAGCCACTAGCCACATGCACTTACTTAAATGTAAATTAATTAAAATTTTTTAAAAATAAAAATTCAGTTCTTCAGTTGCACTAGCTACCTTTCAAGTGCTGAAGAGCCACACGCAGCCAGGGACTACCATGTTGGATAAGGCAGCTATAGAACAGTGGCATTATTGCAGAAAGTTCGTTTGGACAGTGTTGGGCTAAATTCACACCTAGTAACATGAGTGGATCTTAAAAATCTAGTGTTGACTAAAAGAGTAAGAATCAGAACATTATAATATCATCGCTATTTAGTTAAATTTAAAAATACATGAACACCAAACTACTCACATTTTGCAAGAACACATACCCCCAAAAACACAAATATTAGGAAAATTAGAATGTTTGCCTACGGAAAGGGTAGGTGGGAATTGGGAGTAGCAACAAAGAGAAACAAACAGTTAAATAAATGAACCATTGGAAGGAGGAAGGCTTTTGTAGACCTATGATAAAATGTAAATTGAGGAGTATGAGTAACTCAAAAATCTGCATTGAGATTACAAAAGCAAAACAAAACAACAAAAAAAGGAAACACGCGAAAACCTGTATGCTAGTATTTACAGCACTTTTATTCATAACAGCTAAAAACTGGAAGCAATCAAAATTTTTTCCAACAGGTGAATGGATAAACAAACTGCAGTATATCCACACGATGGAATATTATTCAGCAACAAAAACAAATGAGCTATCAAGCTATGAAAAAAAAAACACATGGATGAATCTTAAACAACACTAAGTGAAAGAGGCAAGTCTGAAAAGGCTACATACTGTAGGATTCCAACTATATATCATTCTGGAAAAGGCAAAGCAATAGCGACAGTGAAAGATCAGTGGCTACCAGAGTGTGGGGGTAAGGAGGGGAGGGGTGAATAGGTGAGGGGGCGGGGATTCGTAGGGCAGCAAAACTATTCCGCATGATACTATAACTGTGGATATATGACACCATACATTTGTGAAAACCCATAGAACTTTAGAACACAAAGAGCCAACCTTAACGTGTGTAAATTAAAAGAAAAGAAATCATCTAGGAGGTTGGGTGATCCCAGGATGGAATGCAGAATGTACAAAACACTCATTATATCAAAAATACATGAAGCAACCTCACCGGAGGGGTGGGGGAAAAGGTGTTGACCCAAGTAACTTTGGCAACGCGTGGAGTCCGTAAGACTAAAGACAGAAGAAGCTGTACATAACAATTGCACTCTGATAAAGTTTTCCCTTATGAGGGTATGGGTAAACAATTCTGGTACTGCTATACACACACAGTGAAACTGAACAATTAAGTAAATGGATAGAAGATACTGGGAGCCAGGTTTCTCATTGGTGGAGAGGGATTTCAAGGGGAGGAAGCTAGAATGATCCATGGATTAGATAACGATAATTAGATAGTGACAATTAGATAATGGATCAGAGCTGGAGACATCAGTATGAATTCATGCTTAGCTTAAGATACAGTTGGTTAAACAGAGAAATATTCATAGATATGTGTACATATGAGTTGGCATACACACATATATTTCCTTGCTCTGTCAGCTGAGAGGTCCTAGAAGCAACAACACCCCAGTATAAATAAGTACATCTAGTACCCAGATCTTGGTTTCTAATACCATTCTCCAATGAAAAGAATCTGGGCTCCTAGGAGAAAGAGCTGATTCTAGGATGAGGACAGGCAATACATAATATGAGCCTGGAGCCACTTGTAGTGACAGAAAGTAATAAAGTACTCAAAAAACAAAAACCCAAATTGACAGTGGTCTGTCACAGAGACACGGGAGCCATCTGAAAGAGCATCCATTAGCCAAAGCTGGAACAATATGAGCAATAAAATCAATAAAGTAGTATTGGATAATAACCCTAAGTATAAAATAAATATTCATGAGTCCATATAATATAAATAAATGATTAAATAAATAAATAAATGGTATAAGAGATGATTCTGTCATGCAGAATACTTCAAAATAATTTACATGGATGCTCAGCCTTCAGAAAGGTGGACCATAACACCCCATTCCTTTGACATGGGCTATGCTTAGTGACTTTCTTCAAAGAGTACATTATAAATACGGGGAAAAAGAGTAACTTTACAGTGGAGAAACCTGACAAATTCTACTTCAGCCAGGTCATCAAGGTCAACATCAAGTCATAATGATAGAATGTACCCTTGACATGATGTGATGAAAATGACACTTTATCTCTATGACTTGCTGCCTCCAACGCACAGTCCCAATCTGAGGATGAGACAAACATCAGACAAATCCCAGCTGAGGGACATTCTACAAAATACCTGACCAGTACTCCTCTAAGCTGTCAAGGTCATCAGAAACAAGCCTGAGAAACTGACACAGCCACGAGGAGCCTAAGGAGATGTGATGACTAAGAGTAACGTGGGATCTTGGAACAGAAAAAGGATATTAGGTAAATAACAAGGAAATCTGAATAAAGTATGAACTTTAGTTAACAGGACCGGATCAATATTGGTTCTTTAATTGTAAGAAAGGTATCATACTCACACAAGATGTTAATAACAGGGGAAACTAAGTGTGGAGTATATAACTCTGTAATTATATTCATAATTTTTCTGTAAATCTAAACTGTCATTAAAAATTAAGGTTTCTCTTTTTAAAAAAAGAGAAAGAAAAATTATGTACCGCCAGAAACTTTGAAGCCCTCTTCTTTCCCTCCTCTTTCACATTATCTTTTCTTTCCACCAGAAATAACACTCATTCTTTATTTTGTGTTTTTTGCTTCCTTGCTTTTAATAAAAACTTTTACCACATCCGTACAGATCCTTAAAGAATATGTTATTTTAAATTTTACATAAATGAAATTGTACTGTAAGTATGTTTCAGCTAGTTTATTTTCACTTAAGGTTACATTTTGAGATCTATCCATGTTGGTATATGTAGCTGCAACTCCCTTATTTTCATGGACAGATAACATTCCATCGGATGACTGTAACACCTTGTATACGTCTAGCCTCCTGTTAACGGACATTGAGTTGCTTCCAGGTTTTGCTATGACCGACAATGCTGCTACAAATATTCCTGTGTATATACGTAAGAATTCCTGTGTATTGAATACTCAGAAGTGGAATTGATAGGTCGTAAGTCATGCACGTTTTCAACTTTACTACACAATACCAAATTGCTTTACGAAAGTCGTAAATTTAGATTACCATCAGCAACATTTTAATATTTCCAAATTTTGTTTGGAAACCTAGGGATCAATAGAGGCACTTTGTTTTTTCTCAAAGTTTTAAACTGTATGTGATGAAAAAGTAAAATAATAACTATTTCATATTTGTAATAAAAAATGGAGATAGATGCCAAATTGTGGGACATGAGAAATTACTATAGGCCTTAACTTGTCCTAGGAGATTAACTTGCTCAAAATAGAGCTTTTTCTGCCATCTGTGTGCATATATTTGAACTTGGTGTAAAAGTGAAGAAATAAAGACTTGGCATCTCCCTGCTGAGAAGGTGCCAAGTTCTGTTCTCGTAAACTGGCCTTAATCTGAGAAACTACTAGCCTTTTAGGTTTAATTACATTCCTTAAAAAAAAAAAAAAGAAAGGAAAGAAAAAATATATATAAGCTCTATAAAACGAGACCTCAATCTTTCCTCCAAAGATGAATAAAGAAATTAAGCTTGTATTTTATTTTTCCTTCAAAACTCCAATGACTTGAATTCAAGCCAGATCAGGATAACTAGAAGAGCATTTGAAGTGTTGCAAAATTCATCATTCTTGCATTCAAAATTTCTTTGATATAAAAATCTACATTTCTTTAGAGAAACAGTAAATAACAACCCTCAAAATACTATTAAATTAGTGCATTCTGCTAGTATGAGTTATGTAAGTGCTGCAGACCCTACCTGAAGTCTGCTACCACCCACCCTCCCATGGCTTGGGTGCGGCTCCCACTCTATAAGGATTTATTCACTGTTAGCCTAGGCAGCTCACTGTAGCACAGAGAAAAAGGAAGGAAAAGAAACAAATTTTAAAATTTCTTCTCAAAGCGGGAGACGGAAAGATGTGTGAAAAAAGTTAGGGATGCTTCCTATTAGGCAAACGCTCACCGGTATGTAGAAAATTATATCCAATATAACCTTTGGTGCCAATCAAAAAGCTCAGGAACTGCTACTCAAGCAGCTCCACTGGGTTCTAAGCATGGATTCTAAGTACAAGGCCACCTAATACAAAGGTCAGTGGCCTAGGACAAGGAGCTGAGACCACAGCACCTTCTGGATGGCTCCATTTGACAGTGGAGCATTCTCTCTGGGATTCTCAGTTTGCATTTCTTGGGGCCCTTCTTAGAAGAGCACTGGACATGTGATCTTCAACTCCATGATCCTATCTTATTCATCTTGACTGTGGGTGCCATGACACACCATGGAACATGGTACCCAAACCTGGAAACTATGAATGAAATAAGAATTCCCCAATTCTGCTTAGGTAAGTAGGCCTACTTAGGTAAATATTTCTTGATGAAGTTCACCCTCTTCTGAATTAAGGCTTTGTGAGAAACCACTCAATGGGCAAGAATATTCAAAAGGCATTTACATTGAAACCATAAAGGACTCATCCACGCAAACTAGATGAGTGAGCTTTCCCTATTCTAAACATTGCCAGGGCTCCTTTTATCCAATTGTGAAAAAGAACAGATTTTGAAAAATTTTAAGGCATATAAAATAGTAACTAAGAGAAAGGTTTATTGACTTGAGTTTGAGTGATGGGTCCATCAATTATTAGGCATGTGAAGGTAAGTTATTTAACCTCTCCAATCCTGACTTTTCTCCACCGTTGAAAGAAGTGGAAAGCCAGGAGTTGACACCAGATCTGTCTTCAAAGCCTGTCCTTTTAGCCAGCACACTGGACTGCTCCAAACACTTTAACCAGCACCTTGCCCGTGGGAGCTCATTACATCTCCGGAGGCTGAGGGATTTATCTTCAGGAGCACTTCCTTCAATCAAAAGCCACGACAGCTAAAGCTAAACTCCCAGGCCCAAGAGAAACAGCTTTCTTCACTAAGTTTTCCGCAGACACAAGCTCAGCAGTTGGGTCTGAAACAGAGGCGCACCCCCTTCAAACAGTAATGAGACTGATCAACACGTTCTCTTCACAGCCCAGAAAACCACACTTCGGTGTGGAAGCCACACTTAAGGTGAACCAGTTGTCTCAAAACCAAAAACGCCCCCAAAGCAGGAATGTCTACTGTTTTGAAAATTGAAATTTTAGTTGAGATATGAAATTTTAATTGACTAATTTGGCAAACCTTTTATATTCTCCTGAGAGGGTAATTAGGCCTATGTGTCTAAATACCTTAAAGTAGAAATTACAGTTATCTTGCGATACTGTAGAGAGTTTTACAACACTTCTGAAAGCAAGGGCTTAGATTACCAGGCTTAGAGTTGCCAGAGAAGCAGCATGAAGAGGGTCAGCCATAGTACCATCAGTACTGGCAGCAAGTATGGCCATCTAGAGACGGCATGCCTTGACTAAAAACAATCAAATTCAAAACATTTTAAAACTATGTGTAGCCAAACAAAAACACAACAGAAAGTCGCATATAGCCCTCGCACCACAATTTGTAATCCTGACCTCAGAGAACAGGAGATGCTGTCTCCCCCAGTGCCTCTTGGGATTATCCCACAAGCAGAATCGACCCCATTGATGGCTAAGCCAGCCTCTTGGGGTCAGGCCTCACTGTGCTCTACGTTGGCAGCCCTCTCCTGCCTGACTTTTAAGTGGATAGCCATGCCCCATTCTATGGGCCCAGGTGCCATCCTCACTACTCTCCTACCACAAGGCTGACCTCTGTATGGTGCCATACACATGCGTCGTTCCCACATTCACTCCCACCACCATCCTTTGCTCATCCTTATTTCCATGACCTCAAATGGCTTCACCGTTTCCTAGGCGAAGCCAAATCTAATCTATCTTTAATTTTGTTCATTTGCGTTTTGTTTTTTTAATCCACACAAAGAGCACAGAAGTGGGATGGACTAAGACTGCCTTGGAAGGGTAGGGAAGGCTTCATAGAGCGGTAACGTGTGCAGGGGTTATAAAGAAGGGATGACTGCCAAGTGGAGAAGGGGGAAGAGCATTCTAGGAAGAGAGAACAGCATGTGCAAAGTCTTGAAAGAGTCCTGAACGGCCACGGCAGGTTGCAGGGAGAAGAGGCTGGAGAAGTTGGCTGCAGTCAGAGAGAAGATCCTTGTTTGCCTGCTTGAAGTGATAGGACTTGGCCTTGGAGACAAAAGGAAGCCAAAGGATCTGATTTTGGTCAAGGCCCTATACAAGCCCATGTCTTCCATGGAGTCTGCCCTTACCAGGCAAGCATCTCCTTCCTCAGCACCCCTATACCCCTTAACATCCACCCCCTACAATCAGGTGTTACTACATATAGCTCTGACAGGTATCTCAGTCTGCGTTTCCATGGACTAGAGAGCACCTGAGGGCAGCAGCCTTTTCTTTCCTTTAACGTCTGTATCCTAATAGTGCCTAAGAGTGCCAGGCACATGAATGCTCAATAAAGTCCCAGGACTGAGTGATTCAGATTCCTCCAGGGGATGGATTAAGCAAACTTGGCTTCAGAGATAAAAGTAGGGAAAGCTCTAAACCAAAGTCACTACAGCCCTTACTATTGGCCATGAGAGACAGGATCCAGGGCCACAAAAGTTAACTTCAAAAACACCTACACTTCAGTCTACCCTCCATGAACCTGGACTACCCTCCCTTTCTGCCCAGCTCTGCTCCACCACTCAAGCTGAGATTCACTCCTCCTCCCCCTGGGAATACCAGGCCAGAATGGATAGGTACCAGCACATCTCTGGTTCTGACCATATCCTACGGGCTGGGACTGCAGGGGACAATCAATGCATTTAACAAATGCATCTGGCCTTGAAGTGAGAGTCTGTTCCTGTGTGTAAATGACGAGTTGCAGGAGGTTACCATAGCAACTCCAGCAGGGTGCTGCAGTGGGCAGCTTTGCACAGAGGTGCAGAAAACCCATTCTTTAACATCTGGGCTTTTGCTGTGTACATTGGATCCTAGTAGGCACATCATGGCTTTAGGCCTTGGCTTTGGGATTCTGCAAAAAAGGGAGTGGAATTTTGAATGCCTGCTCATCCAATCTTCCTTTTTTCATGTACCACATATATCCCTCTTCATGCACAGTAAACACTGCATGTAGGGCCCAAAACAGGCTCTTTGGGCTAGGAATTGGGAAGTAATTCCCTATTCTTATTCTTATGTACTATGATGAACAGATTGTACTTGCACATCAGCATGACTTCAACATGAAATTTACATCCACTGAATAACTCAGCAATTGTACATTTTAATGAGCAGCATACCCACAATGTCCCCATTCCCAGCCAACCCCCAGTTTTTATTATGTTATTGGTGTTTTTTAATGCAAAAATAAATAAACCCATCAAGAGTGTAGGTTGGGCTTAATGGGGTTGACTAAGCTGCACTCCAGGAACTATAAACCAATTTTTCAAAGGACCAAGCAATTTGTGAAATTGCTTTTGTACAGGGGTTGGAGAGTGGGGCTTTACTCACCCACTTCATAAGGTTTTCAGTGTGACAATATCTCTTGTAAAGAAAGAGCAAGAGGGAGACGTTAGGTGGTATTCCACTTGGGGCTCTAGCCTACCCATGGTTGTCAGGAAGCCATGTTCCTGCACAGTAGGCTCTAGCTGGGAGGGCGTTCAGTAGATGGAACAGCCTCCTGGGCATTTTCATTTTTTTTCTTGGCTCCAGAGACTTACTTGTGGTTATCTTTGAATTCTATCCTGGGGAAAATAAGAATGATTGACAGCACCACTATAGAAATGGATCGTACGGTGGGCATGCACAGCAGGGTGAGAGACACAGCTGCACATGGAGAAGTGGGGGCAATTCTGGTTAACGAAGTCACATGAACCTGTGGGGCTTTGCAAGATGCTGGAGCAGGACCACAATATCTTTGGCAGAGAAAAAGAGGGGTGGATTAGAAGTGATGTAGACTTCCCGTTATCTGAAGGAGTTTTGTGACCTAAGGAAATCAAAATAGGGGTATTGAGACAGAGAGAGAAAGATGTAAACAAGCAAGCAAAGGGAAGAAGGAAGAGCCTCTTGCCCAGGGAAGTCAGCCTGTGTGCAGGAATGTCTATGCCGACCTAAGGCAGCCTTGGGAACAAAGAAGACACCACCACTAACAGGCTACAGTTGGATGATTTCTTTATCCAAGGAATTGTGATATGACACGGAGATGTGGAGATGGCTGAATGAGAAGATTGTGACACGTGGGCATGGAGGGAGGACTTGCCAGGATGGACACCAGGGGTATAGGAAACTTGAGTGTTCTGAAGGAAGGCCAGAGAGAGTGTCAGTAACCTGGTGACAGATAAAGAGATCTCACTGAGCGAAGACTAGAGATTCAGCAAGAGCGATCTGGCCTGCACATGCCTGGCAAGGTGACAGGGGACACCTGTTTCTAACTCCCCCAGGAAATGCTCTGGGTGATGGGTGTCCAGTGGATGTGAAGCAAAGAACGGAGCATGTGGCCAGGGAGTGGGGAGAAGGGCTTATGGGAGTTGAGCTGGTACCAGACAAGAAGTGCTCTGCCAGAGTGCTCCCAAATGAAATCTGGGAGGTCAAGTCTGGGAAAGGTTTCAGAGAGACGCCTGCAACCTGTTCCTTTGGGGCAGGGCGGCTGAGGGGAGGTCGAGGGCCCAGCATCCAGGTGGGATTTCGGGAGAAGTCAAGCGCAATGAGGCACCAGCCTGCAAGTGGGTGTGGAGAACGGTCTGCGAGCGGGGCGGATCCAGGGAGGCAGCGGTGGGGGAGGGGAGGTCGCCGGCGAGTAGGTGTGCACTGCGAGCCGGAGTGGGGGGTGGGGGCGCCAGGCCAGCGCCTCCGGCCGCCTCGACCTCCCCTGGGACTCACCCAGCACGAAGTAGGGCAGCTCCGTGTTCTCCAGGTCGTCCACCACGACCATTTCTCCCGGGAAGTCGTTGCGCACCGAGAAGAGGAGCTTGGGCTCAGAGGCCGAGGGGCTGTGCATGATGCTCAGGTCGTTCTCGCGCAGGAAGGGCAGCGCCGACACCGTGATGCTTTTGAGCTTGCACTCCAGCTCCTTGGATGAATCCACATCGCCGGCGGCCGTGGCCAGCACCGCCGCCGGCCCCCAGCAGCAGGCGAGCAGGGTGCAGAGCCCGGCTAAAGCCATCTTGAGCCCGGGCCGCCTTCCTCCCAGCGCCGCGAAGGTGGGGGAGGAAGCGAGAGGGGAGGGAGCGAGCGAGCGAGCGAGCGCGGGAGGCGGGGGAGATTGGGGAGGGGATGTGGAGCGGGAGAGCCCTGGTCCCCGGAACGAGATGCCGCTGGCAGTGTGCTGGGCTTAAGCGCTGATGCCAGGAGAGCCCGCGTTCTTTGTTTCTCGGAGCTGCTTCTCTGGGGAGGGGAAGAGGGAGGAAAGAGGAGAAAAGGGAAGGAAGGACGTCGGAAGAAGGAGGAAGCGAGCTGAGGATTCTAGGGAATCAGGTCAGCCCCCAGCAGGCAGCCGGTGCTGCCGCCTTTCTCCTCCTTTGCATCCCCCAGGATAAGCACGCTCTTGGCGATTAACTACCTGCACAGCATTCTTTAAAAAGCTGTCTTTGCAATGCAAAATCTTCCCTCTCGCATCATCATCCAGATGGTTTGGGAAGGGCACACACCTTAAAAGGCGCTTCCTCAGAGCAGGTGGGGGCGGGGTGGGGGGGAATCTTTCTCTAGATGCAAATCCACTCCCAGTTATTTATTTTGTGGATGTACGGGGTCCCATTCTTGTCTTTTTTTACGCACTAGTTGGATTTGTATATTGGATAAGCGAGTGCTGGAATACAGGCACGTGTGTATTTTTACTCAGAACTAACTTTGCAGAAATGTTTAAAGGAAATATTTGGTGTATAGATGTAGATAGATCAAGAGGTAGATGTGAACAACAGAGAACAAGGCCAGTGTACTGCATGCAGTTAAGCAGGAGATCAGAACTTTTATTTGCAACTTCTCTCTGCCTCTTTGTTTTGTTTCTGTTACAAATGTTATCTTTGGTAACCAATATAAAGGTGATTAGGGGAATGCTATAATTGATAGGAAAAGTAGAGCTAGCTCAAAGAAATGTTGAGCCTTTAATTTTAGAGAATCCAATAAACAGAACAGAGCTGGAAGAAAATGTGAGAAATACTGAAGTTTCTAAGTACCCTTAACAAATGGAAAAGGAATAAAAGAATATCCTTGGGGATGGGCCAAGTCAATCCTAGCCCAGTAAAGAGTAGAACAGGGTAGATAAGAACAAAAATCCACACAAGTTTTGCTCCCATTAGTGCTGGACAGAGTTGCCTTGGCAAAATGATGGTAGTATGCAATAAACACACAGTGGTAGGAAAGTGACGTTTGTTCCTGCTGGAATCTGATGTTTAATGGAACTTTCTCTCAAGCGATAACCAATAACATTTATAAAGTTTGCCTCTCCAACATCATTTGTTCAATGCTGATTTAAATACGAGATGCTGCAAGACAGCGTGATAGGTAGTTCCCACTCTCCAGGAATTTAATGCACCTCCCTTTTCAAAGAGGATCCCCATTTTAGAAACAATTTCATGCTCATTCTACCTGGTGTGAATTTATTGGTGTATGTGAATGCATGTCCTTTAAAAGAAAAAAGCTTTTGCCACATATTTCACAAGGTTAATCTAGTTGATGGATAATAGAGAAAATGAGCCATATTTAAGGTCATGTTTAAGGGGTGAAAGATCTACTTACCACAAAAAGGAACAGAAATACTTTATTACAAGTTGAGTCTTTTGAATCTGACGTATCTGATAACTAACCCAGAGGTATATTACCATGTAGCTTTGCAAACTACTGCAAAAAAGATTTATCAGCCAATGACCTTTCTAAAACTCATCTTCATCTTCATTGCTCCCCTAGGAGGTACTGAGGGAGAGAAAGACTCCATGAATCCTTTTTTCCTACTCTCCCTAGCATAAAAAGCAGTATTAAACTCAGCTATGCAAAGATTACCTTTGAAAAATTAGAGTGGATGCCATGAAAACACACTTAGTCCTAGAATGTGAGAAATGGCGTGAAACTACCAGATCGTCTGTTAGTTCAATTGCTCATTTAACAGATGATGACATTGAGGCCAATTAAATAGTGAGATGACTTATCCAAGATCAATCTGCTAAGAAGGGGTGTAGCTAAGACCACAAACAATATTTCTGCACCCAGTGCTCTTTCCACTGCACAGTTATGGTACATCTAGGTGCACACGTGATAATCATTGAAGTTCATGGATGATGGTAATTCATTCAGTTAACATTTGCATACCTCCTAAGCATGGACAGATTCTAGAGGAAAAATACTCCTTGAGTAGCATATAATCTACTCTTATTTTGAAATCTTTCTAATTTTCTGAAGTGTCTTGAGTCATTTTAGAAAACTAACATGAACCCTTGGGATTGACTTTCTGATAGTCAATATCTTGTACTCTTTGCCTATCTATCGTCATCTTTACATGCTTTCTTATTCACATTTACAAGAAACAGAGTGCATGACTTAAATGGCCATTTAAAATGTAGAGTTGGAAATAGTTGGAAGTTGGTGCCTTGAGCTTTATAGACCTTTTTCTCTTTGGAAGGGTCAAGCAAGAGAACTATACAAATAAAAAGAGCTGGTATTTTGCCAGGGCACTGGATTCCAGTAAACACGGATACAATATCACATGGCCTCCTCTTAGGGAATTAAATACCTAGAGGTGTGGGAGAGGTTGAAGTTCATGGAAACCAGACCATCTGTACTGTGTGATGTTTTACATTTAAATGAGACTGGGAGAAATTTATATGCCTCTCAATCATTACCTTTGGGTACAGGCAACATGATGTAGTGAAACAACAGACTTGGATTCAAGTCTCAGCTCCATAATTTGCTTATTTGGAGGTGAGCCTGGACCATTCTGATCTTCAGTGTGTCTATCAATAAAATAGGGTCAGTGATCTCTGCCCATCCCACAGGCCACAGATCATATAAGTTCAAGTACTTATATTCACTAAGGCACTACAAAATAGCAGGTGCTGTTATCGCCAATGCTGACTGTTTCTCTTGAGGTCCAACTTCCTGGATTCAAATACACGTGGCCTCTTTCCTTGACTCTTATAATAGCTTTCAAATGCTTTCTCTGCTATTAACCTACTCTTTACTCAATTACCAGGTTGATCTTCATGAAATCTTGCTTTCATCATGCCTTTCTAAAGTTTTCCTTTTCCTACAGGATAAAGTTCAAACATGGTTTGAAAATTTAAAAACTCTTCCAATCTCAAACTGATTATTCTGTCAGATTTATTGCTTACTACACTATCCCTGCCCGCTTCACCCACATCACACATACACATCGCAATCAAATTAAAGCCCATTTTCCCTCTTCCCATGCCATTCTGCCCCCCTGGAATGCACCATTCTGTGTTCTCCAGATCCTCCCATCTCCACAGACCAATCTCCAGCCTCCTCAATGCAGTGAGACCTCCCATCACTTCCTTTCCTCCTAGCTTCTCTCACAGAGCACGTATACACACACACACACACACACCCCCCTTAGGAGGCCAAGAGCCATTTCCTAATACAATGTCTTGCATTCCGTATTCTTACTTATGAAAGAGAAACAATGATACTTACTTTTTAGAGTAGTTATGAGGAGGAAACGAGATTGTGCATGTAAAGGATCTGACACATTTTAGGCATTTAGTTGGTGCTCAGTAGTGATAACCTTTGACATTATCCCCTTCTTCAGTTATTTCAGAAAGAAAGTAGGCTTCAGAATCTTCTTCATGAGATTTTCTCCCATGTAGTAGCCAAAAGCAAATTAAGTGATTTATACTATTTGCTGCATACGAAGGATGCATGATTGCATGTGTCCACCAAAAGAAGTTGACAAGAACGTTCATAGCAGGTTTTTATTCATAATAGACAAAAAAAATGGAAACAGCTCAAATATGCATCAACAGGAGAATAGATGAATGTCATATAGTCATGCAATGGAATACTACACGGCATTGAAAAATAAGCATGCAACTACCTGGACGAATCTCACAGACATAATGATAAGTGAAAGAAAGCAGACACAAAAGAGTGTATACTCAGATTCTATATTTATGAAATTCAAGAACAAGTAACATTAATCTTTGATGATGGAAGTCAGAGTAGTTGTTATCTATGGAGGGTGGGGGTTTTGACAGAGAAGGGCAGGGCGTGCTTCCTGGGGCCCTAGAAATGATGTGGGTAGTGATTGCATGGACACATATATAGGCAGGAATTCATCAAACTGTACACTTGTGGACTTTTTAATGTTATACCTCATTAAATTTTTTTTACATGGCTTGGGCCTCCCTAAGAGAAGAAAGCAGTCAAGCTTTTCTTTTTGCAAGTTGTTTTCTTCTCTCCCAACTCTACCCCCTTTCCTTCTCCTTTAGAGATCTTGGAAATTTTAACTTTCTGTCCACTGAGATTAATAGCCGTTTGTTCAACTACTCTATTCTCCTATTTTACAAGAGTCTCAACATCCAGTGTCTTGTCACCTGGGACAAGTTGAGGGGGCCTCTGTCTTAAGAAGCTCAGGAGTCAATAACTCAGCAGTTGGCCAGCAACAGTTGTAGGCTTTCACTGGTTCACTTGGATATTTTATCCAACAGGAGAGCTGGGGACCTTCTGGGACCACGGCTCTCTGACATGTTTTGTAGCTCAGCAAACAGATACCTACAGTATGGAGAAGGTCAAACTTTTTCCTCATTCATTCAGAACATCTGGTTCCCTGATGCTTTTTAGTTTTTATTACTTTGGCACTCAATAAACCTCTGCATTCTTTTATTCTTTTTTCTAGTTTTTTACAAAATAATCTTTGATGTTGCCCTCCATTCAAGGAAACTAAATTGAAGCGCTTCTCTCCCTTTCTGACTATGTATTCTCCTCTCCATATTCCCCCATAACACGACTTAGAACGAGCCCCCCAAATTCCTTTGCCAGCTCCAACCCCCAGCTCTTCTGTTGAATTGGACTTTTCTTCAACAATTACCCTCCCATGCTCTCGCCAAATTTCGTGTAGTATGCTAGTTAGCTGGACATAATTCAGTTTTGCATCCTCATTAGGACATCAAGAATGTATTTCACACTCTTTGATTCAAAGTTAATACTTTCTTTCCTTACCCTTTCCTCTCTCTCTGTCTCTCTCTCAGTTCACAGGCTCAGCAAGAACACCTGCTTCACAGAAACAAGGCAGGTCCTGTTCTGATTTCTCTAGTCTTCCTTTAAAAATCAAATGGAGAGCCATCGTCCCTCTTCCTCACACACAGAAGTGAAAGGGGACACACAGAAGGAAAACATCACAAGCAAAACAATTCCCTTTTTTGGAAGCAGGATATTTTTCCCCCTTAATTTCTCCCCAGAAATCTGAAGTTCTCCTCTTTGTCTTCACAATCCTGGTTTGGGGACGGAATATTTCTTGATTTAGCTGTTCAGAGTCTCTAAATCTGTTCCTCTCTCTGCGCTTCTTACTGAGTTCCTGCTATCTTTTGCCTCTCTGCTGTATCTCTGATGTGTGCGTCTCTATGTGTGTGTGTGTGTGTGTACACTGTGAGATAAGTATTTCTCACTTGGGGACTCATTTTTAATTAAGTAATGCAGGACCAAGAGGCTAAAATGCACAAAACAACTGAATGAAACTTTAAATTAGAAGGAAAATGGCTCAAATGGGTCCCTATCTTTGGGAGTTCTGGTTAAGCAAGCAAACAAAATGGTCTGGGACAAATGATTATTGCAACTCAGGAAGATTAGAAGAAATGTAATTAGCTCCCAAGCTTCTTCCTGTTCCTCAGCCTTCTTACAGTCTCCAACTCCCCAGCCGTGAATTTATCCAAGGCTTCCTTATCCACACCAAAAAGTCCCTGCTGCAAAGCTGGGAGGGTTAACCAAGCTGGTACCCCAGCCTGCCAGCTAACCAAAGGATACAGCGGAGAGGCTCCGAACCCGCCCCCTGCCACGCCGCCCAGCCAATGGGCGCCTGCGGGGAGTGTGGCGCTGTGCCCCATTGGCTGCCAACCTACGTGCATAAGAAAGAAAGAGAGAGGCAGGCAGGGCAGCATTGTTATCTTAAGACACTCATCTGGTGTCTGAGTCTGCAGGTGACACTGCTTAGGTACGGAGCGCAGAGTCGGAGCAGAGACGCGCTGGGCTGCAGCCCTGGGATGGAATCGGCTCGCCTCGGAAGCTGCCGGCGGCTGCTGGAGCGGCGCCTAGGCTGAGCTCGGAGGATCCCATTAGGACTTGCCGGGGGATGTGCACCTGCCGTGCGGGGCGAGCGCAGGGGCAGGTCTGCAGGCAGCCGAGTGAGCGGTGAAGCCGAGGAACTGTCTTTGCTCATGTGCAAGGCAGAGATTTCGGGAGAGAGAGAGAGGCCGGGTGAGTCTCTTTAGAGTTGGAAGGAAGGCAAGATCTCGGGTTTCTCTTCGGTGGAGGGACAGGGGACTCCCGCGGTTGGGTTCTGCACTTTGCTTCCCTCTCCTACCGCGTGCGCCCCGGCCCAGCGCCGAAGCCCCGCTTCAGACATGCTGTGGGTGCCGGGGCCCCTCGCTGCTCAGCGGGAAGGCAGCAGGCAAGTGGTCTAGAGGCGGCGGCGGCGGCGGCGGCAAAGCGGGGAGCAACAAAATTTGAAAAGAGACATCCGCTGCCTCTCACACGCTGAGGGGGAGGCATTCGCGTTTCCCCAAATGAGAAAGAGCCACAAGAAACCATGAAGTAAAAACTTTGGAGAGCTGCCACTGGAAGATGTTGCACAAAAACCTGGAATCCTTTAGGAGTCTCCTCCCAGTCGGTGGAGGTTTGGGGAGCAGCTGATACAGCAAGGAGGGCTCTTGCAAGGCTTCAAGGTAACAGTGCAGGGTTTTGGTGATTTTTCTCTATCCTCCTTTCGTAGTCCTTTGGTGTGCCCCCGGGGAAGGAGATTATTTTGCCCTCCTACAACCCTTTGCTCTGGTGCCTGGCGGTTTGCAGGCGAGGGGAATGATCCCACCTCTTAGTTTCTGTCTTGTGGAGCTGAGCAGTGGACTCTGGGTTTGGTAGAGATCGCCTTGTTATTGCCTCCCGGTGTTACATGGCTGTCACTCGGCGTGGGCACTCTGCCTGACCTATATTGCTTTTGCCTGGTTTAAGTCCTCAAAGTTAGCGCAACTCCCATTAGCTTCAGAAAATCCAATCGGGCTGCATAATTGCAGAAGATGAGGAGGGCTTTTGCCTGCCGAGCCAGTGCTGGACTGAGCTGTACGTGGTTCACTGTGTTTGGGAAGACCGCAAAGAGCTGAGGTCTTGATACATGATACGTCTATATTCACATGTTCATAGAGCTACGTTCACACGTTTGTAGAGCTCTGTGGCATATCTGTAGAGGCCTGTCTCTTTCTGCCATGCACAGGCAGCCACGAAAAAAAATTCTGAAGAGTGAACCCTGTAGGCTGCAAATAGTCTCCCCAGGGTGGTGGCAGAAACCCCATTGATTGAGTTGAGCCCAGCAGCGCACTGGAGACACAGGGGAGAACATCGCTGTGCTGGAAGAAGGCGTGTGCTGGGCTTACCTAGCGATCTCTCTCCCTGCTTCTGTGATCATCTGGGTACACAGTCTAAGGTTGCCTATGGTGTGTGTGTGTGTGTGTGTGTGTGCCTGTGCTCACAGCTGTATGCAGGAAGCAGGCTGCCGACAGAAGAACCATGCATGTGCAGCTCTCTGCCCAGGCCCCTGATGCCTGGAGTGTTCCTTCTAGCAGGAGCATGAACTTGGGAGCTGCTGTTCCAGCCCAGAGGAGTTTTCTCTTCACCAAGCAGTGCTTCTGCCTGGTACATATTTATCCAGGGTATATAGACCTAAGCCTAATATTAACTAATAATCAAGCTAATGCACTGTAACGTGATTGAACAGACCCCTCTGTAAAGAACTGTGTGTGTGCTCTTTCTAGCCCTGGGAGCTGGGTGCCCTGAGCAGGAACAAATGTTTTGTTAAAGGGATAGCAATTATAACAAGCCATGCTTATAGCTGGGTAATCTGGGTCTTATCCAGCAGGGACAAGAATATGTCAGCATAGACCAATCAGGAGGATGAAAGGTATATTGTAAGTCAAGTATTCTGCCTCTGTCCTTCTCCAGACATGTGCATGTTGAAGGAATGCTCTCTGGCCACGCTCTCTAGAATACATGCCATGCCAGTATACCAAGTTAATACCAAGCAGCTAAAGTATTTTACAAAATCCCCTGGGGGGCAGTCTGATGACATCAGGCAACAGCAAAGTGATGCTGGAGTTTGTGTGTTTTCCCTCTTGACTTCACGCAGTTGTGTGTGTGTCATTTGTTTAAGGCAGGACCCTCTGGAGTTTGCTTTCACGCAGAATAAGTTGCTTTGCAGCACTGGGGGCATGACCAAGCAATGCTGTCACAAGATCCTGAAATGGTATCAATAGCATAGCTGCTGCCTACTCTGGAGAAAGATGCATGCTTTGCTTCTTTGAGGAGGGATATGATTTGAGTAGGTGCAGCGCATGGATACTGTGAAATGTTTGAGGGAAAGGAAGTAAATGTCAGACCATGGTCTTTCCTGCTAGAGGGCAGCTGGCTTCCAAGGGTTTGAGAGCTGGGCTACAGCCATGGAGAAGACAGAAGCATCTTTGACTCTTGCTTCTCCCTCCTCACCAAAAATGGGGCTGGCTTTGTCTCCCAGAATGGAGTGATGTGTGCTGCAGTGTGGACACAAGAAAGGAGGAGAGAGAGAAGGGCTAGGGAGGGAAGAAGGTTCCTGCTCTGCTAGCCCTGGGCCAGTCTCAAGGATGAGGAGCATCTTCTTCTTTTTGGCCCTTAAGTTCATCCTCTGGGTGTTCCTTTCTGGCCTCCTAACAGGTTGTTTACTGAGCAAGGCCAGAGGGCAAAGAACACCCCTGCGTCATCAACTCCTTCTGATCCCCTTTCCCAAGGCACAGGCCAGCCACTGGAGAGCATTGCATGAAAAGGATCCCCTCTGAGACGGCGCTCCAAAATCCCTCCCCAGCTCACAAACAAGAGGTAATCTGGAGGGACTGGAGACATCCGCGTGGACACGTTCTGCTGACTGGAATCCTTAGTGTTGAGGTTTCCTGGTTAGGGTTTTGTTTTCCCCACTGTGCGGCATATTTTTGGCGATTCAACTCTTTCTCTTAAATAATAAGACCTTGTATATGTTGTATAATGGCATCCTTTTCCAAAGGGCTGAGAGCATTTTAGGGAGCTCGTCTAATTAATCCTCACACGGCTTATTGTGTCATGTACCTTTGATCACCCTAAGAAGTAGAGCTAGAGTGATTCTAGCCTCCGTCTTGGGAAAGGGAGGGCAGAGACCCTCGGAACCATGAACTGCTTTACTCTGGGGCACACGGCAAATAAGGGAACCTGTGGAGTGGGGTCTGTGTCTCCTCACTCCTAAAGCAACCCCAGCCTCCACCGACTTCCCCTAAGGACTGGTTTAATCTTAGGAACTGTGACTTGATTCAGTTGTTCTGTACTATTCAGGAATGGGAGGTGGCAGGGATGTAGGGCTCTTCCTCGGGTGCTGACCTAAGGGCTGTGAGGGACAAAAGTCTTATAAAACCTTGCTCTTGCCCTCAATGATCTTACAGTCTAGTTAGGAAAACAGACTTACCTCTGGGAAAAAGGTAAATGACAGTATACATGCTAAACAGCAGTTCAATACAGGAGCTTCACAGGCTGACCTAATTAATCTACGATTGATTTCTACTGATAATGAGAGCCATCAGTGTTCCAAGCAGGGGGAACTCGAGTGGGGCCACAGGGGATGGGGTGGGGTTTGTTTGGAGAGGGAGGAATGGGAAAGGACTCCAGCTGACAGAGATGTTCCCTGCAGCACAGTTGAGAAGGCTGGAAACTTCAAGGCTTTCATGTCTCCTTGGGGTTTACCCAGGACCACTTCTCCACCTGGATCCGGGAAGTACCGGACACCTGGGTTCAATATTTGAAGCCTATATTGGCCTAGAGGCAGACTGGCCTCAGGCCAGTCAGAGGGCTCTGAAACATTGGGCGTCTCATTGGCTATTGCAAGTTACCTAGCCTTCCACCCACCCTCAAGTCTCATCCATATATTATGAGGAAAACAGTGACCAAGGTCGGGGAGCTTATCAAAAGCATATCAAAAAATTTGGGTAAAGAAACTGAGGGGGAAAGGAGGCAGATTTCAAGAGAACATGAGAAAATCTTCGCATACTTTTTAGAATCAGAATCTCCTAAGAGAGAGTCTTGATTTTCCTCCAGTCTCTGTTTCCCCACCCAGCTGTCCCTATTGGGGTTTACTTGAAGCCGGCAAAATGCCAAAGCCCTCAGGCATTTAGCACTGAGCAGGAGATTTTCAATCTTAAGATTCTTGAGCAGGCCCATGTACATAACCTCCTGTCTCCCCTCCTCTTTCCCTTTTAATAAAACATATGCTGTAGCAGGCACAAAGGAGGAGACCACAAAAGCAGGAGAGGTGGGGTGTGGCATTGCCTGCAGCTGTACCACGGGGTACTGTGATTGCTCAGCTGAGCAGCAGAGGGGAGAGGCAGTCTGCCAGCCTGGGCAGTGCCAAGCAAGGGCCAAAGGCTGCAGACCACCAGGAGATGGCTGTGACCGGTCAGCCATACCCATTTGCTCCAACAGTGAGCCTTGTCTCCTTGAGAAAAGATGGCGGCAAAGCACAGGTCCTGTGGGAGAACTGGTGGCACAACCAGACTATGCATTGTTCTTCACTTGGTTAGAGAGAGCTAGTCACCCTGCGTGATTGCGTGGGTAGTCCCATTCCAACATGGAGGAAGTTCCTATTGGGCACGGAGAGTGGAATGACTTGACTAAAGTCACAGCATACTTGCTGTCAGGTCAAGAGGAAAATCCCTAATAACGCAGTCTGTTTGATTGCTTACTCCCAGGAGTTCACTCTGGGGCCAAGTCCTGAGGGATGTGTGCTTTCTCCTGAAAATCCTCCCCTGGGCCTTGTCACCTTTGTTTCCTGTGTTAAATGACCACGTAGCAGGATGTGGGACCAATGCCTCTTCTCTTGACTTTTCACAAGTATCCACTGCCATGTTTGGGGGCTGAGGTGGAGGTCCAGGCACATGGGGGTGTCTTTAGTGATTGTGGGTTGAAGCCTCTTCTATTTGGGAGTGCAGAGATAGGCAGCTCAGTTATGCTTCAGTCTGGGAGCTGCAGGGGACGGGTCTCATCTGAACAATTAGGATCTGCATCTTCATCTCTGTTGAAATTGTCACCCTTCCATGCAGATGGAAGCGAAGTTGAGTAACATGATTACAGCATGGAATCTTCAACAGCCAATTCCATCCTTCCCTTTACTGAAGCTCACATGAAATGCAAATATATTTGGAATGCTGGACTGAGCAAAGGAAGTGGGCAATCTGATCTTCTCAGGACTGAGCTCTAACCTGCACTGTACTACCAATACACTAGCTACCAGCTACACGTGGCTCTTGAGCACTTGAGATGTGTGCTGTAAGGGTAAAACACACACTGAGTTTTGAAGACAGTTTAATAAAAAAGAGTGTAAAATAGCTCATCAATAATTTTTTAATATTGATTACATGCTAAAAGGATAATATTCTGGATATATTGGGTTAAATAAAATATGCTAAGATTAGTTTCACTCATTTCTTTTTACTTTTTAATGTGGCTATTAGAAAAGTTAAAATTATATACGTGGCTCACATTGTGTTTCTTTTGGACAGTGCTGGTCTTAGGCCCTGCAGAGTAGTGACACATAATGTAGAGAAAGGGCAGGGGCATGAGACAGGAGGAGTCAGAGATATAAAAAGAGAGAGAACATGGAGAGAGGGATGACGAGCAGCCAGAGAGCCTCTGGGCGTGTATTGCTGAAATCTGAAGTCTAGGAGAGTACAAATAGCTTGCATTGGCTTATATTTGAGGGGGACCTTATCAACTCTGACTCAGCCCACCCAAAGCGTTTGCAGAGCATTGCAGCTCTCAGTTCACATGCAAACAATTGGCAGGTGGGAGGCATTGTAATTTTATCCTAATATTTTCGTATTTCTGCCTGACGGTAGAAATAGCCAAGTAAAGTATCTTTAGGGTCTCACTCCAAAGTGTGAAGATAGAACGGTTGGGATCAGCTGGGTATGTTTGATTTTCAACTCCCCTTCTTCCTTCTCATCTCCTCCACATTATCATCTTTCCTTATGAGAGTTTTCATTCAAACCAGACAGGTTGATAGTGTGGTAGGGAGAAAGAAAAGTCACTACTATGTGTTAAAGATTCTCTTGTGGACCTATCAGTAAGAGGAATGGGGAGAAGACATCACTATTGAATTTTATTTAATAATTATAGATTTGAACATTATAATTCACTCATTATTATTATCTTATTAATAATTATTACTCATTGCAATAAGGTTTGGCCAGAACTCAAATTCCTCATATTTGCTCAGCATTTACAAAATGTTTTACAAGCTTTCTCTCATCTGATTCTCGCAACACCCCTATGGCGTGGTGATTACCTCCATTCACAGGTTTCCGTGCTCTGCCCCCAAACTACCTTTATTACTTTGTTTTCTAATCCCTCTCTTTCCAGGCACTTCATTCAGTCTTGCTCAGTCGAACTGGTCTACTTACTGTTCTTCAACTTAGCTATGTAAAGTGGGGATCATTACTGCTGTAAGCCTCAATTTCATCATCCATAACACAAAAAATAATAAGGCCTCATCTCTCAAATGGTGTTCTAAAAGTTAAATGAGACAAAATATACAAGGTGCCAAACACAGTTCCAGGCATATCTTAGATGATCACCAAATATCAACCGCCTTTCCTACCAAAAGCTTCCCTTCGAAAGGGCCAAGATGAAAATGTCCTAAGGTGAGCTCAATATGCACCAATTTCACACATAAAATGATTCCCCTCCAAATTCCCTGCTTTGGTTAGTGGCACAACCAAATCCCAAGAGGCATAATTTAATGTCTATCTGAAATTTATATAACGTTATAAAGCAATGTTACCTCAATAAAATAATGAATGAATGAATTTTTTTAAAAAGAAATAGGGGTTGTCCTGGGCCCCACTTCCTCTCACCAGCCCCCCACTCCAGTCAACCCGCGAGACCTGACCAGGTCTACCTCCTCGTGAGCTCTAAGCCATCCTCTCCTCCTGCCACTCTCTCTGTCAGGCTCTCATCCCTTCTCACCTGCCCTGGCCCGATACCCGGCCTCCCTGTTTGCTCTCTTGAAGGCTCAGAGTCCAGTCTCCTCCTTGCAGCTAGGGTGATCTTTCAAAAAGGTGAATTTGGTTATGATTCTCCCCTTGTGGTCATTCTCCAATGACTCCTCACTACCGTCAGAATAAAATCCAAATCTCTTAGCACAACAGACAGGAGATCCTCCACAATCTGGTTGCACAGCCTCTCTCCACTTGCCCCCTCCCCCTGAAACAATGGGCAGCTCCCTCAGTACTCCCGGGCTGGCAGCTGTGCTGTGTGGGTTTCCTCCAGGACCTTCCCCTGCCCCGTTCTCTGTTTCCTTGGGGGGTGGCTGAGCTTCAAGACTCTGTAAGGATTGTTTCTTCTGGGAAGACTTCCCCGAGACTCTGGGAAAGCCATAGTTGCCTCCTCCTCTACACTCCTACACGTCTCACTCAAACTCTGTTTTTGTGCTTCCCCACCACCCTGTGGTAGTTTGTTATATGGCTCCTGCACTCAGAGGCAGGGGTGGGGATGCGGATCTAAAACAGATTCTCAGGAAATACTCATTCAGTATGTTGTTATGAACACACGAGCAACAGATAAAAGCCCTGCCATCAAGTTGCCTACATTGTAGAGGGAAGATAGGATGATAACCATCATAATTATTATCATTGACATTGCTGATTATCACTAACACTTTAATAGTGCTCATGGGTCAGGCACTGCACTGAAGACTTTACACACGTTCACTCATTCACTTCGTCCCATGATCCTATGATCCCCACTTTAATAAAGCCTATATTCCCATTTTATAGATGATGAATCGGAGGTCCAGCAAGGTTAAACAGTTTGTCCAAGGTCACACAGCTAGGAAGTGGGGTAGGTGGCATTCTAACCCAGTTCAGATCTTGAGTCCTTATTCTTATTAGTATGATATCCAGAAAAATAAACGTAAACAAATAAATAAATGCGATAACTTCAGGTGCTGATAATGAAGAATACTAAAATAGAGTATTGTAGGAGAGAGTGATGGAGGAGGTGGTCAGGGAGGGTCTCTGTGAGGAGGGAACACTTAAATTGAGATCTGACTTGTCAGTTGAGGAAGGTGGGAATCCCAGGGTAGGGCAGTATCTGGGATCTAAAGAAGAGAAATGGTGTGCTCTGTGTAAGCAAGGCTCTAGCTGCTGAGCTGTCCTCCCCCCACTGCTGGAGGTACCAGACTCAGTCCGGATGGTGCTGGGGAGCGGCAAATCGTCCAAATGTTACCAAGCCCCTCTCCCATCAGTCCACTTGTCCCTTCTCTTCATTTGGGTTAAGACGTATCTCATGGGGCGTCTGGTTTTCTGCTGTCCACAAAGGTAGAAAATGCGGACACACACACACACACACATGCACACGCGTCCCTGCTCTGCTGAACCACCTTATTTCACTACTCTGCTCTGAATGACGTGTCACTCAGAACCTGAGTGAAGTGACAGGCACAGGCTCAGAAAAAAGGCTGGAGACAACCCAGAGGCGTGAGCAAAAGGAGAAAAGAAAATTATTTTTTAACAAGATGAGAAGTGAATCGGACTGGAGGGAGAAATGGGAATTTGATCAGGGAGGAGCGTGCGGGGGGCTTCTGCGATGATGGCAGTGTTCTGTTTCTTGACTTGGGTGGCAGTTTGCACTATAATTTTTCATATATGTGTATATATATGCACACATATACATATAGAGACACACAAATACATATTCACACACATATATGTATCTTCTCATGAATATTTCTCATAACAACGTTAAGAAAAGGAATGATTTAGAGATCAGATAAAACTGGGGTGGGGCAAGTTCATACCTATTTAATATTCATCCAGAGCTTACTTTATGATAAAAATTGTGCTAGGCTTGTTTTTACTTATATTATCTCATTGAATTTTTATCACAACCTTATGAAATAAGTGTCCTTCCTGCTCTTGGACTGAAATTGAGGAGGACAAAGCACAGAGGAGCTGTCCTTCAGACCAGGGCTCTTGCCCCTACCCCATGCCCTCTGCCTTCCACGCAGGAAAGCTCTGAGAATCAGCAAGGGGGAGAACAGGCTTCTAAATTCTGAGTCAGACAAACTTGGGCTTCAATATAGTCTTGGCCACTTACTAGCTGTTTGACCTTAGATGCATGACACAACCTCTCTGAGCTTCAGTATCTCCATCTAGTAAAATGGAGATGATAACCCCTTATCTTGCACAAACATCATGAAGATTAAAGTCAATGATTGAAAAATATCAGCAAAGTAGCTGCCACACAACGGCCATTCAGAAAATGGCAGCTGCTGTTTTTGTGTCCCCAAGTGTTAAAGCTCAGAAGACACTGACTTCCATGGAGAGCAATGGTGGCCTTTAGCTGTGGTCAGCAAGACTCAGGTAATAGCTTCGGCACCTTCTGTTAGATGCCAGTGGATCGGGAACTTCCTGCCAGTAGTTACCATGTGCCTGGCACCATGCTCAGTGCTTACAGGCATCATCTCATTCAACCATCTAAACTCTCTGAGAAGCATTGCTGTCTTCTGTTTATAGATGTGGAAATTCAAGTTCAGAGAGATTAACTAACTAACCAAGGTCACACAACTAGAAAGTGGCAGAGCTCAGATTTGAACCCAGGTCTGTCAGATCCCAAAGCCCATGCTCTTCATCATTGGGCTTTGCAATGTGGTCACTGTGGTGGGTCATATCCAGGGGAAAGGGCACCTTCGTGGTCAAAGTCAGGGTAGCTCTCCAAGGTCTGGGCTAACTCCCTCAGGAGTAGAGGAAAGCACTGTTAGACCCTCAAGGGATGTCTGGGGTGGGCCAAGAGGGGTGGTGCAAGTTCAAAATGCTGCAAAGCTTCAAGTGCAATGCTTTACACACTCTGGGTACTTAATGTGTGGGCTGCATATTTCAAGTGCCTCTGTTTCTGAATACAGGTGTGCTCCATTTTCAAAAGAGCAGGCTTTCAAAACAAATAAAATAAGAGTTGAGTGTCCTCAGGCTTGGAGGAAAAGTTTTCTCTGCATTGCACAAGGATAGAATAGCAGTGGTTTTTGACCTTTTAAAAAAGCAGAAGACTCTAATCAAATAAACGCTCATCTAGAACCCCAGTATGTGAAGCAGATAAGAGTGGAGCTCCCTGATTGGAGCAGGCCTGGGGGCCCGGAGCTCCTCCACCTGTCACTTCTCCTTCCTCACCCACGAGTGGTCCCTGAGGCCCCTCCTTGGAACCTAAAGGCTGTTCAGAACACAGAAATGCGCCGGCGAGGTTCAACCTGGAGGCTGCTGAGGAGTGGCTGGTACCTTTCTTAAAACCCTTGCCTCTAAGTACAGTCCTGCAAGCTCCAAAAGACAAGGAGGACCTGTGTGTGTGTGTGTGTGTGTGTGTGTGTGTGTGTGTGTGTGTGTGTGTGTTGTAGAAGCAACACTGTGCCTGTACGTGCAGTCCTGCAAGCTCCAAATGGACAACACCACACTACAGAACTCCTTTAAAAAGCAAGACTTGTGATTCATTTAAAATAGGAGACATACTAAAAGTGATTCTAAAACATGACTCTCACCAACCCCAACACACCTGTCAAGTTCAGTGGGCCTAGGACAAATTGCTGTTGTCCTCAATGATTAAAGATGCATGAAATCCAGTGCCTATGAATAAATGTCTGCTGTGTGTCAGGCACAGTCCTAGACACTACTACTAGCTCTAAGATCTTAGTCAATTCTAACTACTCCCTATGAAGTAGATATTATTATTCCCATTTTGAAGATGAGAAAAATTAAGTACAGAGAGGTTAAGTCAATTGTCTAAGAACTCACAGCTAATGAGTAGTGGAGTGGGATTCAAACCCAGGTCATAGGATGGATTAGAGAGCCAGAGTCTTGCCCCCCACCCTCGCAGGCTCTTCAAACACGAATTGGGTGAAATATTGCCCCTCTGAAAGTTTCTTACTTTTTCCAATACTCCTCAGTTGTGAGATTTTACATAAAAACTCACTCTGGACCTTCTCACCTTCAATGACTCTGCTTTCATAGGCACTGAGGTCTCCCAGGACCCAGGCTGTGGTCCTTCTCCCCATCCCTTCCCTTCCTCATCTGCAACTTCAGCGAGGGTCTGGCAATCACAGTCCAGCCCTAGGGGCAGCAGGAACCTTGCTGATTAGGGGGACCCTGCTCTATCCCTCATTCCTGGGCCTTGTGCAGCCTCCTGAGCGCTAGGCTGCCGGGCTGAGAGGGGGAGATTCCAGCTCAGCTGTAGTCCGGTAAGCCGGGGCTTACCGGAAGAAAGTGGGGTCTTACTGCAGAGGGAAGTCCTTGGAATCCCCTTGAGGGATAGGAATGCTTAAGCACGCAGTAAAGAGTGTGGGGGCAGTTAATGTCTGTTCTCCCCAGTCATTGTTCAGCCATTTAGTATACTATAAACACGCCGTGAGGCAGGAGCCGGGGAGAAGGATGAGCAGCATTCGGCAGGTGCTGGGGTCCTCGGGGCTCCCTGCAAGCAGCCCTTTCCCTTTCCGCAATCTTCACCCTTTGGGATTTGAGCCCTGAGGGATAACGAGCAAGGTCAGCCTCCTCCTGAAGCCTCGGGGCACTGGAGACCCCTAGAGGCAAAAGGCTGTGTTACAAGCCCCCTGGCCGAGGAGGCACCGGCGAGGTTCAACCTGGAGGCTGCTGAGGAGTGGCTGGTACCTTTCTTAAAACCCTTGCCTCTAAGTACAGTCCTGCAAGCTCCAAATGGACAAGGGCGGACCTGTGTGTGTGTGTGTGTGTGTGTGTGTGTGTGTGTGGTGTGTTGTAGAAGTAACACTGTGCCTGTAAGTACAGTCCTACAAGCTCCAAATGGACAAGGGTGGACCTGTGTGTGTGTGTGTGTGTGTGTGTGTGTGTGTGTGTATGGTGTGTTGTAGAAGCAACGCTGTGGTCCTCCCTCCCTCCTGACCCCACCCATTCTCCCTTTGCTGCCTTGCTGCCAGCACCTCCCTCAACCCCTGCAGCCACCCAAAGTCAGCCCTCCTGGGCAACTCCCCTCCCGCTCCATCAACACCTCTCTTTCCCTCAGGGCTCTTCACACCTCTCAGTAACCTGATCAACTAATTCGTGCTGAAGTATTAATGACTAATAATGATTTAATGTGCTGCCCTCTCAGTTAACACTCCAGCATTTCAAAAGAGAAATTCACAGATTCTAACCCAAGCAGGAGACTCATGCTTTTCCCTTTTGAGAAGAACTGTGGGCCCCTCAAAAGGACCCGCACAGACAGCTGCCTATTCAGTACATATGCTGCTTCGCTCCTGAGCTTAGCAATGTTAGGAGGCATCATGCAGGGACTCAAGCAGAGTTTCCCAAAGAAGACTTGCTCTAATCCGCAATCCTTGAAAACAGTGCCTTGTGCTGGTGGTGGGAGAACAGAGGAGACCCCATCTCTCCCATTTCCTTCTCCAAAGCTCAAAGGGGAGAACCCAGGGCAACTGAGCTCATGATGACACCCATGTCACCTTCATTAAGAGGGGATGGCTGGAATGCAAGAGTTGACATTACTGCCTACTGGCGTCTTGATATTATCCGTCTAGAAGTCTAATGGGCCTTCGCTCACACATGAGTTGACCTAGTCATTGAGAGGATAGGTCCAGGGATGATGAAGTGGGGTTCAGGTCTTTGTCAGACTCTCCTATGCACTAGGTATGTGACCTTGCCAAGTTACTTAACCATGTAAGCCTCCATTTCCACATCTGTAAACGATATATCCTGTGACTCATATCACAGGATTGTTTTGAGTATGAAATGAAATAATGCAAAATTAGCACTTCCTATAATGTCTGGTGCATAGAGAGTGCTCAATAAATGACAGTTCTTTTCCTTAATCCTCTTATTTTTATTTTTATTATTTTTGCCCTATCCCAAACTTTCAGTGCAGGGAAGCATACAAATACTGTATTTATTATTTGAAAGCAGGTGAAACAACCCAGCCTCCTAGGCGTGGTTGGTGTGGTAATGAACTAGATTTCTTTCCAGGTGACAGCACCGTATGAGATTTTTTTTTTTTTTTTTTGCTCTGCTTGGTTTCTTTAAATGTATCTCACAAATGCAGTGAGCGAAGTGGATTTGGCAGAGACTTAAAAAGACTTAATGCATCTTGCAAAGAAAAAAAACCACAACAAAAATTGGTTTGTTTCTGTGATATATGGTTCATGTGATATGACAAAAATCCATTTTTATGCTTAGGAAAATTGGCTAATTTTAAAACAGTTGACACATGCCATATGCATATAGAGTGATGATAGATTTTGCTCAGGCAAACACCAGAAGAACACAGGGCCAGGGAGATCTCTGTTAGAGTTTTAGTCAGTGAAATTCTTATTTGGCGGCACACCTGCTCCATGTAGAGAGGAGGGTGAAACGGAAAAGGGACTCACTGTGGCCTCTGGTGCTGGAGTCAGATATTTGTAGTAAAGATACAAACTACCAAGCTTGGGACGCAGACACTATGTTTTCATGAAATGAGTGAGAAGAGACTTAGGAACCTACCAATATAGCAAGCTTTAGGGGCAAGAAAGTTAATAGTTTATAAAGATATTATCTGGATAAAAGGCGAGAATAGTGCCAAGGCTGCGGCTGCTGAACTGCTGAGCCACCCGTATCCGAAGCAGCTCCTGATCTTTGCCTGGGCGTTTCTCCTGTCAGACACTTGGATGACGTTTGGACTTCAGATACTACTTATCAATGCCTTTAGGATCCTCCGCTTACAGCTCTGCATAAATCACACTGAAAGGACAACCCCGCATATTTTCGATTACTGCTAGTTAGGGCAAAGAGATTACACATGACAAAACACTATGAAGGTTGCACACGACAGAAGAAGTGATTATGAAAAGTTTCAGACAGAGATATTATCTTGATGTCCCTCCTATGGAGCCCTCCACTTTCAGCTCCCAGGATAGGTCAACCAGATACCCACCCCCATTACAGGCTAAGGATTGCATTCTGCTTGACTCAAAAAGCCTTTGGGTTTTTATTTTATTTTATTTTATTTTATTTCTTTCAAGGCAATATTTAATTAGCAACTGCACAGTGAAAAAGCTGAACAGCTTAGAGAAGGTTTATGGTTCAGGTCTGCAGGACTCAGCAATTTGACATTCTAATCCTGTTATTTCTCACCTTAAACCGAACAGAGTCAGCAGGGCTGGGTTTTTTTTTCCTTCTCGTAATTCATCTAGCGATTAGGTTTCTCCTCCCCTTACTTTCCACTCTCATCCTTTGCTTCATTTGACTTTGTCCTGTTTCCTATTGCAGTTTTTTGCAAGATGTCAAAAACAAAACAAAACAATATCTTGGTGGTTCACTCATGACTGAGCCATTTACAAGAGAAATTAATTCTTCCTCTCCCTACTTTGATTTCCAGAATGAGCTGCTGTATCCCACGTGAAATTGACTGTTAAGGCAACTGAAGCTGAGACCCCACAGTGATGCTAGGCCAGACACTAAGCAGTGTCCCTGGTGCCTTTCTTAATTATAGGTGTAAACACATTGAAGGCAGGGGCTGAGTCTTATTTGTCATTATGTCCCCAGCTCCTTGGCACAATACCTAGCACAGGGAAAACTTTTAATGCTTATACAATTAAACAAACAAACCTCGCCATCTACCCCACAGCACCCACTTTTCCTTAAAATAGGGGTTTCTGGGAAGTCAACAAGTATCCTTCCTATTAAGGAAAATTTAGTATTCAGGATTTCAAAGGTATAGAATTCCAAAATTAGGGAAGCGTTTTCTTTAAGGCAGTGATTCTCAAAATTTAATGTGCACCTGGGGAGCTTGTTAAAATGCAGAAGCTTCAGCCCCTCCTTCAGAGAGTCTGCTTCCATAGATCTTGTGTAAAATTCAGAAAACTGCATTTTAACAAGAAGTGATATAAAGGCCACACTTTGAGAAACGTCATTTTAAGGCAATCCAAATAAAATGTTACCCGATTCAGTTTGGTAGAAGATTAGTGTCCCTGAAGTACTTAATGGATGTCATATAGAAAAAAAGGCTGTGTTCTTGGAGAAGTTGGGAACAGAGTACGCTCCCACCCATCCCTCATATATTTACAGCACACTTAGCGTGTTAGAGGTTCTGAAATGTTCTACAGTAAAAAATACGTTTTAACTTTGTTTAACCAAATATTTCCAATATGTCTTGACCTTGAAACTCTTATTTATTTAATTGCTCAAAACCTATTGAATTTTGATGAATTTGCCATGGGAAACATAGCCATAAGGGAGTGGGCAACACCTACTGGACAAGGAGGACACTGCAGCCCAGCTCTACTACTCCTATTAAATTGCCAAAGGAGAGAATGAGCAAAGGGGGTGTGGACTTGGGGAAGTCACTAACCACAGGGGATTCTTATAGTCTGGAGAAGGGTTTGTTATAATAGCCATAATTTGTTAAGCATTTACTATTTACCAGGCATGATTCTCCATTTTTAATATGCGTTAAATCATTTACTTCTCAGAACAACCTATGAGTCAGATCATTTTTATTAAGCCCGTTTCACTGAGGATGAAACCGAGATACTGACAGGCTAATAATTTGCTCAAGATCACAGAGTTAGGAAGTGGAATTTAAACCCAAACAGTCTGCCTGCAGAGCCTGCCCTGTTAACTGCTCTATCAGACAGCCTCTGCTTCAGAAGCCAGCTTCTGGAAATTTCTGCCAGGGAGAAGTGACAGCTCCAGCAGACATAGCCTGTTCAGGAGCCATGCTACCTCAGTGCCTCAGGATTCTCTTCCATACATGAGAGTGTGTGATCATTGCCCCTTATTCATCAGAGAATTTATTATAATAACTGCCTGAACCTCTGAAAGATTTAGCTGTCCTTAAACACAAAATATGCTTAGCCAAACAACCTGACAACGATGATGCATGGAGAGCAATTAGGTGCAGAATCCTGTGCCTACCAAATTCCCAAACTGAGTTGAGGATCTGACCATCCTGCCGACATCTTGGTGGGGAATGCAATAGCCTGGTCCTTGTCACTCTGCCCCACTCTCAACCCCCTCGCTGACCTGGAGCATGGAGGTGTCTCTGAAGGGGCAAGCTGGCTGCACGACATGATTCCAATGTTAGCTTTTGGCAAGTTACTTCACCTCTTTGGCCCTCTGTTTCCTAACCTTGATAGAAAAAGAGGAGAAGGGAGACTAACAATACCTATGTTATTATAAGGAATAAATTTGTATATATGTGTATATATACACACACATTGTGTATATATATATATATACACACACATATATATTGTGTGTATATATATACATATGCTGTGTGTATATGTACATACACTGTTTATGTATACACATACATGTACATATGTCTACATATGTCTACATATGCGTGTGTGTGTATATGTGTATATATATACATATATACATATCCATATATATATATATGGATAAACACTATATGTATATATACAGTGCATATCTCAACACTTGGCACAGGGACGGTGTCCAGCCTCTTGTACTATCAAGTCCTGGGAGTCACATGGTGACAGTAGAAGACATGTCCTCATCAGTGCCTTCAAAGGTATTAATGTGGAGGTAATAGGAGGTCAAAGTTATGGCCCTGGGGAGTGAGAGGGAATTGAGGAAGACACATCTTGGCTCCCAGATCCTGGATCTCTTCCATACCTGGGGGATGTGGGGCACTGGGACTTAGAATCCAACCAGGACTCCTGGTTACTTTAACTTCCATCTTTGTAAAATTATGAATAATATTAGTTACAGGCAACCCCACTGGGGAACTCTGCATCTTATTCATTAATGAATGCTGGAGAGGTGTCACATGACAATGAGGGAGAACTTCCCAACCAGATTTCCAAAGAATTAACATGTGCCGGGCATCACTTTAGAAACCCTACAAATGTAAACTATACAGTTCCCCCTTTTAAGATCAGGAAGCTGAGTTTTAGGTAAGTTTGTTGTTAGCCTCAGGTCACACAAGTGGGAGAGGCAGAATCTCAACCCAAGTCATATCTGTCTAACCCAAATCCTTGATTCTTCCTCTCAACCACTTGGAAGAGGTATGGAGAAGAAAGGAGGCAGGAGGTACAACTGAGGGCTGGCTCTGCCATGATGGAAGCTTAGAAAGAGCTGCTCAAGATCACATCAGGATCTTTGGGAAATAAGCCTTCCCTGTACCCACCTCTTAATGCCCCAAGTTCTGTGACTCTCTTAAGTCAGCTATTCCCTGCTTTAGAATTTTGTGTCCATCCCTTAACAGAAAATGCTTGGTGCATCCAGGCTGACTGACCTACCATCAGCCACCAGCCCCAGAAGCCCATGGAGAGATCTGGTCTTAGTCCTTGGCTACTTCGAAGGTCTCTCTTTCTGAACTTGTTCCTCTGGACTCTGAATCCGTTCACAGTAATGAGGCTTAGTGGAGAATTCTTCCTTCCCAAACTGAGCACGTACGCTTACCAGAATGAGTTCTTCTCATGCAATTTTTTCTTTGGATCGGGCCTCCTCACACACCCTGAGCACAGGGTCAGGACTAGAGCAGAAACAGAACATTCCATCCCCCGGGGCTTCATGTTAAGCCTTGTTGATCAGCTGGTGAAAAGGAGGAGGAAAAGGACAGGAGGGGAGTTTAACCAAAGCAGACCTCATGGAGGCTTTCCTGAACACTCCCTGTGTAGAGTCCTGCTCTTCCTCTACTTATTAGGAGTAAAATTTCCATTCCACTTATTTGATCACATAGCAAGTGGTCAAAATGGCAAACTCTGGAAACTAGGTTTGCCATGGGTTTATCATTGTTGGTTAAAGCTGAGTGGTGCATACAGAGAGGTTCATAACATGATTCTCTCTACTTTGTATATGTTTGAGAAAGTTCTATAATTAAAAGGATAAAAAAAATCATGGATTCTGGAGTGAAGGAGTCTTGATTCCCACAATTCCAGCACAACCATTTTCTTGCTGTGTTATCTGGGGCCAATGCTTTAAATTTTGTGAGCCTTCGTTTCCTTATCAATATAATGTAGATAATATCTATCTAAAAGGATTATTGTGGAAATTAAATGAAATAGTGAAATAACGAGCTTAGCCCAGTGACGGGCCCATAATAAGTGCTCCATAGATAACGACTCTCAATGTTGCTGTTATTATTGCGTATCTTTGTTGTTAGTATCATTTTGAGAGCTCCTTACAGCAGGTACTGTAACTTATTGAGCTTCGTATTCATTCTATCTAGTCCAATTCCAAGCTCATATAATGAGAATCACAAATATTTATTGAGCTCCTCCGAGGTGCCAGCCACTTCCTAGGAGCTGCAGATATAGCAGTGAACGAAGCAGACAAAAAATAAAATCCCCGCCCTTATGGAGTTTATATTTTGGTGGGAGGAGACAGAAAATAAGCAAAAAGTCATAATAAACAAGTGAGCTGTATTTTTTGTTAGAAGGTGGTAAATCCTATGGGAAAAAAATATAGTATGGGAGGTTGGAGCACTGGAGGAGGACAGCAGGATTAAATGGGATGGTCAGGGTAGGACTCAGTGAGGAGATAACATTTGGGCAGGCACTATAAGAAGGTGGGAGAGTGATCCATGTGGCTATCTGGAGAATTTTCCCCACAGTGGAAAACTAATATATTTTGTCTAATAACTCTTTGATACCTATTCAACTCTTATATTACCTCTTACCTTCCAAGGTGTGCATGATTTATCCCACGGTAGGCTCCTTGAGAGCTCAGAGCGCATATTATACTTTACATTTGTGCTAGTTCACAGAGCTCCCTACTCAGTCTTATGCGTAGGTTAAGAACTCAGTAATTGTTTATAGAAAATAAACCCACACCTATCTTTCCTGAGAGTTCCTTTCCTTTTTTTTTGAAGAGCAGAAAATGCGGTGTATAGGTTTACAATAAAACTCACTCCTTCCGCCCGTACCTTTCTAAAACATTCATCTTTTCTAGTTTTATTAGCTTGATGTTTTCAATTAAGCTAGTTCAGGACAAAGCACAAATTAATAGTAGGGAAATCTGTAGCTGGAGAGAATTCTTGAAGAGATGAAAAAGGGCAGGGTGGAGGAGGATAAGAGAGAGACACAACTAATGTCTTTAATGTGGTCTTAACTGTGACAAAACATTTAAAAAGTCTTAATGCAACTTAAGAATTGCAGTTATATATTATGTGACCTTAACTGAAAGCAGGAGTTTCAGTCAGATTTGATTCCAAAAATCCAAACAAATGGCCAAAGACTGCTATCAAGGAAACTGAAAGAAAGATATCTGAGAGAAAAGGGTTCTCCTGTGATGCAGTCAGCAAGATTTTCTGACAGGTGAGACCTGTTTGTCAACAAGGTCCATTTCGTAATCAGGTCCTTCAGTAACCAAACCTCCCAGAATAGGGTCCAAGACAGCCCGGCCTCTGGACAAGCCCCTGTCTAAAGGGAATAGTGTAGAGAGGCAGCAGAATGAGTCATTTGGTTGTCCCTAATCTTAAGAACCACAACCAAGAATGGTAAGTTACTTTCAGGCTTGTTACAGATCCAACCAGTCAGAAGTACTGATCTGTCCTCCTTAACACAGACCTGCCCTTCTGGTCGTATAGAATCTTTCGATTTTTTTCTTCAAACAACTGTATCAATGTAAACGTTTCTCAGTTTGGGACCTACACAACACTGAACATCGTTTTAAACAGAGGCCTCTACATTGAGATGTTTCGTCCTCTTAGAGCCTGATGGAGGAACACCTTGTGCAGCTGCCACTCTCCAGAGAAACCCTCACAAAAGCGGGTTATCTATCTCCTGTCTCTTAAGACAACTTCATGAATAAACCATCTTAAGGTTAAGTCATGTGCACAAATAATTTAAGCTTGGCTTGTGAGGGGAAGGGAAAGGAAAGTATGTGGGACACTGACCACACCATCAGTAATCTCTCAGCCAAGATTTGGGAAGGTCCTTGGAGCTTGTAAAGGTGTACTCATAAGGTTTGACTGAACAGAAATTTCGTCACATCTATTGTCCCCTTTCTGGAACTCAGTTGACAACGAATGGAGATTGATACAGTTCTGGGCTTCCTCAAAATGTTCCCGTCTCTTGCTCTTCTGCGAGGCTGACTCCAAGCTAGAATGACTAGGGCAAGTTTTCTTTGGACATGAATGTGGATCCTTAACTCCCTGGAGAGGGGGACCCATCACGAGTCTTTTGAATCATTCCATTGAGGAGACTGCAAAAATACTATGGAGGGGAGCTTGCTTCTCTTGTTCTGATCATGTCTCCTCACTCACTTTTCCTCACTAGACTGGAGTTATGTGCCATTTAAAAAATGCCCTTTCAAGTCTATTTACCCATCTGTCCCCTAGACCAGTCCTTGTCTTTTAATCTTCTTTTCCACATATATTTCAAGTTTAGCTCTTTCTGCTTATGTCACATTTCTCTCCCATCTCTTTCCCTTGTTCTTTGTCAGCCAGCAAAAATCTCTCTCTTCCCATCTCCAAAACAGCCCACACACCATCTGTCGAGGTTGGCAGGCTCCTGTTCTCTTCTCTCTTTCTTCCCTGGTGGGAGTCAGTCAAGAAAAGCATGTGGATCCCCTTTGAAGCAGCTATAGGCAAACTGGACCCATCTGATGGTTCCTTCTTCATTAATGAACTGCAGTTTCACAGGATAGGAAGTGAGCTTTGGGGTAACAGTCTGTTTACTTGGACCCAGGCAAAGTGATACACAATAGGGTGTGGTTAGGAGAACAGACTGTAGGGTTAGACAGCCTGGTTTCAGTTCTGGGCTCCACTAGTTATGTGACCATGGGTGAGTCACTTAACAGTTCTAAGCTTCCTTATATAGAAAATGTAGATGATCACTATATCTTCTTCACAGGGCTATGTAAGGACTCAATGAGATAATTCAGAGCTTAGCACAGTTGACTGGCTCATAAATGTTAGCTCTTCTTATTATATCATCCCAAACCAATGGGCAAAAGTCCAAGATTTCCCTCAACAATCAAGAGAAGTGCCCCAACACTTTCATATTGCAGAGGGTCCTGGCTGTGTCATTATTGGTCCAGGGAGCATTATCCGTCCAGGAAAGTATAACGTCTCCATTGGTTTCCTAGCCACAGAGTACAGGCATACCTCAGAGATATTGTGGGTTCGGTTCCAGACTACTGTAATAAAATGAATATTGCAATAAAGCAAGTCACACAAATCTTTTGGTTTCTCCATGCATATAAAAGTTACACTTACACTACACTGTAGTCTATTAAGTGTTCAATAGCATTATGTCTAAAAAAATTTACATACCTTAATTAAAAATACTTTATTGCTAAATAATGCTAACCATCATCTGAGCCTTCAGCAAGTCATAATCTTTTTGTGGAGGGTCTTGCGTTGACATTGATGGCTGCTGACTGATGAGGGTGATGGTTGCTGAAGGCTGGGGTGGCTGTGGCAATTTCTTAAAATAAGACAGCAAAGAAGTTTACTATATTGATTGACTCTTCCTTTCATGAACATTTTCTCCGTAGTACATGATGCTGTTTGATAACATTTTACCCACAGTAGAACTTCTTTCAAAATTGGAGTCAATCTTCTCAAACCCTGCTGCTGCTTTATCAACTAAGTCTATGTCATATTCTAAATTGTGTGTTGTCATTTCAACAATCTTCACAGCATCTTCACCGGGAGTAGATTCCATCTCAAGAAACCACTTTCTTTGCCCATCCATGTGAAGCAACTTCTCATCTGTTAAAGTTCTGTCATGAGATTGCAGCAATTCAGTCATATCTTCAGGCTCCACTTCTCATTCTAGTTCTCTTGCTGTTTCCACCACATTTGCAGTTACTTCCTCCACTGGAGTCTTGAACTCCTCAAAGTCATCCAAAGGATTGAAATCGACTTCTTCCAAACTCCTGTTAATATTGATATTTTGACCTCTTCTCATGAATTGCATGTTCTTAATGGCATCTAGAATGGTGAATCTTTTCCAGGAGGTTTTCAATTTACTTTGCCCAGATCCATCAGCGAAATCACTATCTATGGAAGCTATAGCCTTATGAAATGTATTTCTTAAATAATAAGACTTGAAAGTCGAAATTATTTCTTGATCCATAGGCTGCAGAATGGATGTTGTGTTAACAGGCATCTAAACAACATGCATCTCATTGTGCATCCCCATCAGAGCTCTTGGGTGACCAGGTGCATTGTCAATGAGCAGTAATATTTTGAAAGAAATCTTTTTTTTTTTTTATGAGCAGTAGGTCTCAACACTGGGCTTAAAATATTCACTAAACCATGTTGTAAACAGATGTGCTGTCATCCAGGCTTTGTTGTTCCATTTATAGAGGACAGGCAGAGTAGATTTAGTATAATTCTTGAGGGCCCTAGGATTTTTGGACTGGTAAATGAGCACTGGCTTCAACTTAGGTCACCAGCTACATTAGCCCCTAACAAGAGAATCAACCTGCACCTTGAAGCTTTGAGGCCAGGAATTGACTTCTCCTCAGTAACTGCTAAAGTCCTGGATGGCATCTTCTTCCAACAGAAAGCTGCTTTGTCTCCACTGAAAATCTGTTGTTTAGTGTAGCCCCTTCATTAATTATCTTAGCTAGATCTTCTGGATAACTTGTGCAGCTTCTACATGAGCACTTGCTGCTTCACCTGGCACTTTAATGTTATGGAAATGGCTTCCTTCCTTAAACCTCATGAAACGACCTCTGCTGGCTTCAAACTTTTCTTCTGCAGCTTCCTCCCCTCTCTCAGCCTTCAGAGAACTGAAGAGAGTCAGGGCCTTGCTCTGGATTAGGCTTTGGCTTAAGGGAATGTTGTGGCTGGTTTGATCTTCTATCCAGACCGCTATAACTTTCTCCTTATCAGCAATAAGGCTGTTTTACTTTCTTATCATTCATGTGTTCACTAGAGTAGCACTTTTAATTTCTTTCAAGAACTTTTCCTTTGCATTCACAACTTAGCTAACTGTTTGGCACAAGAAGTCTAGCTTTTGACCTATTTCAGCTTTCGACATGCCTTCCTCACTAAGCTTAATCATTTCTAGCTTTTGATTTAAAGTGAGAGACAAGCAGCTCTTCCTTTCACTTGAACACTTAGAGGCCATTGTACAGTTATTAATTGGCCTAATTTTAATATTTTTGTGTCTCAGGGAATAGGGAGGCTAAGAGAGAGGAAGAGAGACAGGGGAACAGCTGGTCACTGAGCAGTCAGAACACACATAACCTTTATCACTTAAGTTCACCATCTTATATGGGTGCAATTCATGGCACCACCAAACAATTACAATAGGAACATCAAAGATCACTGATCACAGATCACCATAACAAATACAATAATGACGAAAAAGTTTGAAATATTGCGAGAATTGCCAAAATCTGACACAGAGACATGAAGTGAGCAAATGCTGGTGGAAAAACTGTGCCAAAAGACTTGCTGCATGCAAGGTTGCCACAAACCTTTTATTTGTAAAAAAAAAAAAAAAATGCAGTATCTGTGAAGCACAATAAAGTGAGGCACAATAAAACAAGGTGTGCCTGTACTGGTTTGCTAATCCAGGATCTCATCACTGAAGCTCTATCAAAACTCATGTCCTAACTGGGCAAGTGGTAATTTGTGCTTAGGGTGTTTCTGGGGCTAAATTTCAAAGAGCAGCCAGGGCTTGTGTTGGGAAGAGTTTTTAACGGCGAGCTCTGTTACCCCTTTCCTCTGGGAAATGCATTGCTTAAGACATTTCAAACTAAACTCGATAAAACTCTGCAGAGTGTGAGGATGGGTACAAACTGAAGTAGCCCTTGGGGACGTAGGACTCAATGGCCTGGTGGTCCCTTTCCAAATCTAGTCCATTCGATTCAAGTGTCTTTCACCTCTAATGTGTTCAGAAGAAAGCAGACTGGAAACACACAAAAATTTGCAGTTCTCTAGCTGCATATTTTGAAGCTAAAAATTTGCAGTGAATAACCCTTACAAAGATCAGATCTATTTTCTATGTTATATAAAATATGTATTTCTTCTAATATTTTTTAATATATATCTTGGTTTAATCTACCTTAAAAAATAAAAATTATAATGAAAAGCCATATTTCTTTCAAATTGGTTTCAAAGTGGCATCGATCCATTGGACTAATGGAAATAATGGGGAAACTTTAAGTGTGAGATTTGTGTTCACAGTGGAGCAATTATTCCAATAATTGCTCTGCCACAAGCGGAGATAATAGGGGTCTCCTGCGAACCTCATTTCCTCCCATTATTTCCTGTCTTTGATGAAGATTCCTCACCAATCTTGGAAACAGTGTTCTGATTTGAACCTCCTTGAACATGGAAAGGGTAGACCTTTCGCAGCTGAGACAAGAGACCGGAGTCTTTATCTGACAGCCTCCTGCTTATGTCTTCCTGCCTCTCAGTGTTCCCGGGCATACCCACTTTGGCTGTGTGTGGACGGGCCTGGTGATTATCAAAGGATTAGTCTAAGAGGGAAGTGATTTGCAGAAATATAGGAGAGATTAGAGAGACCCACTGTGAGAGCCGTCTGGTCCCAAATTCAGTCTAACTTATTTTTTCCCCCTTCCTACACTGCCTGAGTGTGTGCATACATGTTGGTTTGTGGGGAGGAAATAAGCCCATCCAAGCTCTGTTCTTATTAAGAACATCACTCATCTCCCTGGTACAACTGAGTTTCAACGTTTATTACTACCACTGACCAGTGGCCAGGCCTTATGTTCAACTTTCGATTATTTATGGTGGTAGGTGAGAACATGAATAAATGCAATTCACTGAATACCTAAAACTTATTTTACCCTAGCCTTCCTACAAATACCTCATTGGAGCAATGAACAAGGGCAAAAGAGATCAGGGTTTACCCTGCTCAGCCAATATGCAGAAATGAACGAGCAATCAGGTAGTTGAAAACATACAGTGAACAAGCAAAGACCCTGAATAACGTAAAAATAGACTGGATTTAGGAATATCCAAGATTGAGCAGCCCAAGAATGACAGAGATTTGACTGAATGCCGAGAGCCAGCCTACAAAGGCTGCAGGGTGAGCCTGTTCCAGTGGCTGTAACTACCCAACTATAGCAAAGCACTGCTCACATTGGGTGGAAGAGGGAGAGGGAGAGGAAACCCCCCTGTGCTGTGAGGCATAAACTGCTCCTGAGACCAGTCTGTGTCCATAGGCAGGGCAGTAAGGATGGGGCAGCTTCTGTCCACCTTTCTCCTTCCTCCCCATGGGTTTCCATGTGGGAATCTCAGTACAAACAGTTCATTTCATCCTCCTGGAAGACAGGAGCATGGTTGGAGGACAAGAGCATGTGATGAGTGAAGGGAAGGAGCCAATCCTCCTCAATAACACTGTCATGTTTCCAAAGCAGTTTTGATCGGCAATAATAAATGCCTGAATTTGAGCAATTGCAAGTGATTTTCCAGGCTGTGAGGAGGAGGGATTAGAGAGACAATTAGACAAAATCATCTGTGTTATCTTATTGAAAGCAAATATCTGCCTTATGTTAATGGCATTTATAGGATTCACAGAAGTAATACAAATGGAATTATAGGGGACATGGCCAGGAATGCCCAACAGGCGCCTATGGTAATTCAATTAGAAGAACCTTCAGAAACCATATAATTGCATGAAATTCTTAGTTTCCCCCTTGTTGGGAAATTTAACAAAATATTTATTTATCTGCCTCTCTTTGCATGGGGAAGGAAATAAAATATGTCCTTTGTTGAACTTGAACCATGCCACTAAAGCATCTCTCGGGTAGAATTTAACAGTGAGAACCTTGCGGTGTCCAGTCTGTACTCTCAACGAAGATGAGGTCTTTTCAACAGATACTGTTGCGGCATTTACAGAATTGTGTTGTTCTGTGCTTGTCTTTCCCATCACATGGTGAAACTGTGTTTAAAAAGTATCAGCCTGCCAGTGCTGGAAGGAGACCCAGCCCTTCTCTACTCATGTCAATTTATTTTATTCAGGAGGCAACTAAAGCTCAGGGGGTAACTGTTCAAGGTCACAGAGCTAGTTATTGGCGAAAGCTGCCACTGGAACCAAGGTTCCATTCTTCCCAGTCCATGACCCTGGACTTTTACATGCTGTAGTTGCAATAGAAATACCAGTGTTAAGACTAGACAGAGACTGACACGTGAAGAAGATGCTAATGATGTTTATGAGATGTTTAGCTATATATCTTATTGTTCATACCATGCAGAAAAGAATAACACTGATGTTCTTTATCTCCCATTATTATTCAATAGGAGAGACATGGGAGGTTTTTTTGTTTTCTGTCTTTCTCAGTAACATTTCCAAGGTAACTTGTAAGAAAACAAATTTTCTATTTCTCCCAACACCCTAAAAATCTCTCTATAATATGATCTTAGTCTTGCTTCTTTCCATAAACAGGATATTTTACTTTGCCATTGTTTTGTCATCCACAATTCAAAGAGGATAGATGTAGAGTTCTTTCTCCCAATAAAATGTTTCTGAGAACTCAGGTCCAGACCGAGGACACTGTGCTGTGTCCTGGACTCCACCTCACCAGGATATGTAAGGTTTAAATGGACAGGACAGCAAAGAAGATGAGAAGTGTTCATTTGCCTGGTATCAGGAGTAGGGATAAGATACATTCTTAATTTGCAGGCAAAACCTTGTGTCTAACCATTTAGTGTATCAAATCTCCTTCTATCCCCTTTTTGATTTTAATAAGCCTTCATTTTTCTCTCTCTCCTGAACAGCTACCCATGACTAAGAAGATTTAACTCTCCTTCCATACATATAGGGATGTCTCATACATATTTACATATGGATAGAAAAGGTAGGAGTGTAACGAGATGAGGTTGTGTGTGTGTGTGTGTGTGCACAAGTGTGAAGCATATACATCAGGACCTGCATTCCGCAGTGAGAGCTGACTCTCAAACAGCCTCTAGTCTGCTTGAGAGGCTCAACACTCTCTCCAATGATACTCTACTAATTAGAACATTTTGGGTATCCTTTGAAAAATATCACCTTCTAGGCCTCATAACACAATATTTCCACTCATTTGCTCATTGTTTCATCAAACACCTACTGGTCAGTTATCCAGCAGTATGGCAGAGCCTAAAGGTATAAAATAAAATATGACATGCTCGCCATTCTCGAGAAGCTTATGACCCAGGTTTTTCCTAAACAAACCCCACTCATCTTCACTGTTTTCTTTCTTATTTATCATATTTTATTCTAAATGACTTTTCATCTAAATGTAAATTATCCCCCGAAAGGGTAGCCATTTGCCACGATTAATTATATTTACAAGGATGTGCATCAGGTTTTGGAGGCACTTCCAAAAGTGTTTTTGGGTCATTGCCACATTCCTGGAATAGAACAGTGGACCTAAGGGACTCTGATGAGCAAAATACTCTTTTTGGATGTTTAAATTCTAGCATATTTAGCTGACTATTGTTACTGTTTTATTTTATTTTTTAAACCCTATTTCATATCGCTAAATATCCATTTATACCATTGGTTTCATGATTTTTTTTTTTTTCTGAGGAAGATTAGCCCTGAGCTAACATCTGCTGCCAAGCCTCCTCTTTTTGCTGAGGAAGACTGGCCCTGAGCTAACATCCATGCCCATCTTCCTCTACTTTATATGTGGGACGCCTGCCACAGCATGGCTTGTCTAGCGGTGCCATGTCTGCACCCGGGATCCGAACCAGTGAACCACAGTGCACTGAAGAGGAATGTGCAAACTTAACTGCTGTGACACGGGGCTGGCCGCTGGTCTCATGAGTTTTTGACTCTTCCCACCAAATGGAGTGGACTCACGTGCTGACTGTATCCTCACACGCACACGACTGATTCCACCAGGTCACCAAACGGCGCCTACCCTTACACGGACGGCTGCTCTCTACTAGTCCCTTTCGAAACCCTGAAACAGCCCACAGCTCAGCTCATGGCCCAGTAAGGGATCTTTACTGCAGTGCAGGTCACTCTGTCTGACACTGTCGTTTACGTTATTATTTTTTACTACATGGGTTTAAACATTTCTCTAAATACAATACAGAAGAACTATCACATCCATTCCCCAAAATAACAATCTTCCAAAGGATCCTGCATTCACCGCTTTTAAAAACAGTTTTATTACATGTGTTTTTATTTGTTTACTTTTTTTTTTTGCTACTTTCCCTGTTTTTACCCTATTCTTGATTGCTGAGTAGAAAAAGTGCTGCCAACACACCATGATGACTTTTTACTTTCTACTTTTACCCTATCTCTGTGCTGTATTTATTTCTAGGCTGGTGGCATTTTCTTATTTAAGCACTTAACAGCTATATCAAAAGAAGCATTTAATAAGGTTAGGTTTATTGCTTAATTGTGATTCTTTTGTTATGCTGAGTGATGAACTAATTGACTTTTTTTTTTTAACCTTTTGACCCCTTTTACCCATCTTAAAATAGTATTGTTACTAGTTGATAGTCTGATCTTATGCCCACAGACTCAGAAGCGCCCCAGGCAGACTCGTGTAGGACAAGCAGGTGTCCAATGTCCTCTGTTTCCTTACAGCATCCTTCTCCCTCTTCTGTGCTCTATCTCAAAGCACTTAGTCCTCTTGAGTTGTTTCCTACTTCATCTGGGTTTGAATCCCAGTACTGCTACTCACTCACCTTGTGCCTCGAGGCAAGTCATTCAACTGCTCTGAATGGAAGTTTCATTAACCATAAGATTGGGGAAATTGTGGGATGCTGACTGTGGGCAGAGTGAAGTCAAACCAACACCACCGCCTGCCAGTGGGGGAGGGAGTCAATCCCTGAAAAGCAGCTGGCGAAGATCCACGCCAACCTAGAGACGCCAAGGGGCAAAGGAGAAGTCGTTGACCAGCCATGGAATAAGGTATGCCAAAAACCAAGCGGAGAAAAGCGTTTGGAATCCAAGTGAGAGATGAGCAGCAAAGATGGCCTGTAGGGAGCATTGTCGATAACAGATAGGCCAAGAGCAAAAAAGCCTGGCAGATGGCATTCTGCTGATTCGTTGCTTCTTTTAAAACGGTTTGGTGTGTACCCGCCTCCCTACACCGTTGCCTCAAAGCATTTGTAAAGAATAATGATACCTTCCTCACTGGGTTATTTTAAGATTTTGATGACACGCTGAGTATGAAAGTGCTTTGAAAACTGTAAAGTGCTCTACAAATGCTAATTTCTCTATTTACCCCTTTTCAAAACTGTTCAAAGCTGGCAATTTATAGTGGGATAAGAGAAACAAATTCACAGTCAGGAGTAGAAGACTCATAATGTTGAATGAAATGCACATTTTAATAGATTGCATTCTTCTAGTCCAGTTGTTTTCCACCTTAGCTATACATTAGAATCTCCCGACAAACTTTGTAAACTTCCCAGTGCCCAGGCCCTGTACCCAAAGATCCTGCACTGACTGGTCTGGGGAGGGGCCCAGGTGTCAGTTTGGTGTAAGAGGTGATTCTAATGTGTTGTTGGAATTGAGAACCTCTGCCGAAAGAAGACATCTCCTGTGTTAGGATTTAGGTGAAAGACTGAGGCCGGATAACTTCTCTTACTGAGTCCAGTCAAGGCTGCATATACACTCGCAGATGCGTGAGACTCTGCATGAATTTCTTCAATCAGAATATATTCAATGGGCAACTGCTCTGTGTCAGGCATATACCAGGAAATCAAAGATCAATGAGACAAAGTTCCCATCCTTAAGCGGTTCAGCCCGTGGAAGACACAGGCGTTCGTGTGAGGAGTAAGTAGCTACGATTCCACGTGGTGAGTTCTATAACGGTATAAGGAGGTTATAGGTAGAAGACTACAAATTCTGCCAGGGAATTTCAAGAAGGCTTTTCAGCAAATGTGAAATTTAAGATGAGTGACGTCACGAACATGTACAATTTTGCCAGGCAGAGAATAACAATGACAGCTAACATTCATTGGACACTGAGTGCTCTGACCACTTTGCCCTGTAACTCATCTAATCATTACAGTGAGAAACTTCTGAGGCAGGTGCTAATATTAGCCCCATTCTATTATAGGGAAGTGGTTCTCCAAATGTGGTGCCTCCAATAGTAGTATCGCCATCATTAGGGACATTGTTAGAAATGCAAATTCCTCAGTCCCTACCCCAGACCTATTGACCTGGAAGCTCTTTGGGTGGACTCCAGTCACCCGTGTTTTAGTAAGCCCTTCAGCTGATTCTGATGCATGCACAAGCTTGAGAACTGCTGCAACAGGGAAACTGAAACCCAGATGGGGTAAGTAACCTACTGAAAGTCATTCAGAGACTAAATAGCAGCAGGAAGCTTCAAACCCCGGCAGTGTGGCTCAGAGTACCCACTCAGCTTCTGTGCTGAGAAGCAGGGAAAATCCTCAACTCTGCTGTGGACCAAATTGTGTCCTCCCCAAATCCACAGGTTGAGGCGCTAACCTCCAGTGTGACTGTATCTGGAGACAGGATCCTGGGGCGGTCACCAAGATTAAAGGAGGTCGTAAGGGTGGAGCTCTATTCCCATAGGACCGTGGCCCTATAAGAAGAGGAAGGGAGAAAGATCTATCCCTCTGCCATGTGAGGACACAGCAAGCAGCCAGCCATCTGCAAGCCAGGGAGGAAGCCCTCACCAGAACCCAACCGTGCTGGCACCCTCATCTCAGACCTCCAGCCTGCAGAGCTGTGACAAAAATAATTTCTGTTGTTTAAGCCACCCAGTCAATGATATTTTGTTATAACAGCCCAGGCTGACTAGTGCATACCCCCACCCAAGTAGAGGGAAGAGCATGCGCAAAGAGCAGAGACAGGAGAAAGCATGAAATACACCTGAAGCACGGAATGAATTGGGGCGGGGGGGGGATAAGGCATTGGATGAAGTTCACAGGATGGAGTGTGAGGTGTGACAAAAACTAAAGCTGGAGAGATTGAAGTCAGATCCCGAAGGCCCTTGTATGCAAGGGAAAGGTGTTGAAACATTTTTATAGGAGCAATGAGGAACCACTAAACGATTTTAGGCAGATCAGATTTGCATTTTAGAACAATAACTAGTAGGAGGGAAATGAATGGATATGAATACGGTGATTTGGGAGGTAGCCTGATGAGTTAGGAAACAGTTGTATGATTCCAGGTTCAAAGCAAAGAAAACATAAACTAAGGTCATAGAAGTGTGGGTTTAAAGTCTAAATATAAGATGCTTTGATATTAAGATGCATATGAAAAATTTATATAGAAATGTAGAGATGTATATATATATATATATATATATATATAAAACATGTAAACAGACATGTAGATTTGTATGAATATGGATGCGAGAAATCTGCTTAAAGACATGCACTAAGCTGTTAACATTCCTCAGTCAGACAGAGGTCAGAGTGGTGACACTGAACAGAGAAAGGACAACTGATTGTGCCCTTTTACCTCTGTGTTGTTTTATTTGTTGCAATAAGCCTGCCGTACTTACTTAATTTTTTAACAAACCCAATAATGGCTGCAGGTGCACACACTTAGACACACGTGCAGTTCTGGAGCTCGAGGGTGAGACCTTGGCATGAGATGTAAATTTAGAAGACATTGCTGTATGGGTGATAGTAAAAACTGTGGAAGTTTGGCAACCTTGGGGATGAGGGGAAAAGTCCCCGGAAGATGGCAGGCTGGAGACCACCCTGTTTAAAGGACAGGCCGAGAAAGTGTAGGCACATAGAAGGACTAGCCAGAGAAGGGGCACGAGAAGAAGGTTCCTGATGCTGAGGAAGCAGATTCTTCATCCCTCATTGTACCTCGAGGCCTTCTTGACACCTGACAGAGGCTCAGTCGGCCATGCGGTAGCTGTGAAATGAAAGAATATGTTTTAGCAAGGGGAGTGACATCGATGCCACATGCTGCTAGAAAAGTCGGGCTAGCCCTGCAGAACGCCCTTCAAATTTGTCAATTAGGAGATTTCTGAGAGGCAAAAGAAAGGCCATTTTTATTTTTATTTTGTTCTCTCTCAGTCATTTCTTGTATCTGACATCTGCCTTCCTGATCCTGAAGAGAGATACGCACTGGTAGATGCGCGAACACACACCATCCACATAAGCTTTACAAAGACGTTGCATTCCCTTTTTATCCTTGAGGTCATATTTTAGGAAAGAAAATAAAACACTTTCAGAGATTTTTCTCGTTGCGAGATGGGACTAGGGGTGGGGTTAAGCGTATGTAAAGATCTTTCACCCTTTTATACCTTATTGCTCCCAAACGGTTGAAGTCATAAACCTTTAAACTTGGCAGCATGATAATTCTCTTAGAGACAGGAGTCGTAGGCCAGACTTGAAGAAAATCAATGACCTATTTGCCGCGGGTGGTGGTTTTGGTTTCCAACTTTGGCTGTCTGCACTGGAGAGCTTTCTGTTTGACTTCTTAAGGGCAACTTTGCTCAGCAGCAGGCCAGCAGAGAGGAGGAGGAGCTGATCATTTTGATCATCAGGCCCTTCTGAAGCCCAAGTCACAGAGATGGGAGGAAACCGGAGGGCCATCAATCCTCCCCCGAATGTCCAAGGCAGATTGGAATTCAGGGCTATTTTAAGGATTCATTCCCATATTTAGTCACTCACAGCATCCGATCTGAATTTCCTTTGTATTCAAGTGGACTTCACCATGCTCCAGCTGAAGCCCTTTATCCCATCTTTCTTTGGTGAAGATGGAAAAAAGATAGCATTTTCAGGGTAAAAAGTGCTTATTAGCATTCTAATTTTTAAATTTTACTTAGGTTGAGAAATTTGGGATTCAGGCACGTCCCAAGATTGTTTGGTTAATGTTGCCATATGAAAGCAGAGCAGAAGAGAGATTGAAGGATGTCTTCTTAAAAACAAATATCCTGAATTCTAGCATACGGGCAAACTCTTCTTCTTCCTTTATTCTCCCAGCCAACGCAGCAGCAGATACCGATGGCTCCACATGTAAATGTAGAGAGAATTTGCCCATTTTTCACCACCTCCACAGCTACCACCCTAGTCCAAGCCACTATCATCTCTTACCTGGCCGCTCTTTGTGACCTCTGGCAGGTCTCTGCTCCACTCTTGGCATCCTAGTCTAGTCTCAGGATAGCAGACAGAGCAAGCCTGGTACAGCATAATGCTACACTCAGATTAAAGTGCAAATCCCTACAGGGTCTTACGGAATCTGGTTGTCTGCTCCCTGTCAGGCCTCAAATCACCCCCCTCTCCCACTCCCTCACTGCTCTGTAGCCCCTCCGGCCTCTTGGCCAAGCCTCGAGCTGGCAGAGCAAGCTCCTGCCTGCACTTACTCCTCCCTTGGCTTGGCATGCCTTCATCCTCCAAATGACCCCTCAGGTGCCTACCTCACCTGCTTCAAGTCTTCGCTCAAATACCCCCGTTACTTAGTACTCTAGAGAACCAGCACACCCTCCCTGCGACTCTCTATCTCCTTGCCCTGCTTCATTCTTCTCCACGGAACTATTACCACCTGATACATTACATATTTATTTGTGGAAATGTTTACTGTCTGGACTTCTCCACTAGAATGTAAATTAAACAACGTGTTGATTAGTGCTTAGCAGGTAGCAATTAGTCAATATTTTGTGGGATAAATATAAGATATAAAAATAATATTTATTGTGCCTCATAGTGTATAAAAAAGGCATTGAATAGAACTTGGACGTCTAAGAGTTGTAGAAAGCTAAATTATGATGGCACATCTGTGCCCTTACTTTGTCTTCTCCTAACTTGTCCCCCTTTTAATTAGGATGGGCTTGAACAGAAGTCTTCGAGCAATTTGAGCTTCATCAATTGTATCAAAAAGGACTGTTTCTAGGGAGGAATCCACTGCTGGGCTCTTTCAGCTTGTTGGTAGAATTTATTTCCTTGCAATTATACGTCTGGGGGCCACAGGTTGGCTGGAGGCTGCCCTTGGGTCCTAGAGGTTGTCCATGGTCCATGCCGCATGGCCCTCTGCAGAGGAAGTTCACCACATTGCCATTTGCTCCTTCAAGGCCAGAGGAGAATCTCTCTCCAGTCTGCTAGAATGGAGTCTTATATAGCATAGTGTAACCACAAGCGTGACCTCCCACCAGGTGCTCCCTGTACTCAAAGGGAGGGGATTATTCAAGGGTCTGACTCACTGGGGGCTACCTTAGGGTGTGTCCACCACAGGAGGGACAAAGAGATGACATGTTCAGATCTGATGCATTATGAGAATGCATTGAAAGTCCAGATGAGTTTTGATAGTTTAGATTAGGGTGGTGACAGAGAGGACAAGGACTTACGGTTAACTTTGAGCATGTTTTAGAGGTCAGATTGATGGAACTTAGTGATAGGTTACACTTAAGGAGCAAGGAAGAGGAAGATGTCAAAAATGACTACCAGCGTTCTGTTGAATAAGTAGATCAGTTGTGCTTGACACTGCCTACTCATTAAAATCCTTTGGGGGGCTTTGAAAAAGTACTCACTCCAGGGTCTGACCCCAGACTTTTTAAAGCAGAATTTTTTGGGGTCCAGGTGTAAACCTTTTTTAAAATGTTTTCTAGGTGATTCCAATATGCACTCAGGATTAAGAACCACAAGAATGAATGAATTATTTTGCCCTTCACTCTGATAGCAAACTGCATAAGATCATGAGGCCACTTTTGGGTGTGTTGAATTTGAGGAAGTTTCGAGACATCCAGTTAAAGTACTCGCTTAGGTTGTACACAAATCATTCGAGATCAGGAAGGAGGTCTGAGCTTAGAGATATGGATTTCACACGATCTACAGGTAACTGCCTCAGGTAGCCATGGATGTGGGTGAGGTCATATAGGGGCAGAGCATGTATGAGGACTAACGGCCTGGAGCTGAGTTTGAGAAACTCCAACAGGCGTTGACTTGGTATAGGAGCGTGAGTCTACAAGAAGTGGTCACAGAGAAAGCAGAAAACAGTGAGGGTGGGGTCAAGGAAGCCAAGAGAAGAGAGTGTTTATGAAAGAGGCAGTGGTCAATGGTGTCAAGTGAACTTACGGAAGTGGGCTGGGGCACACTCGAATGCCTGACGCTCTCTCCAAGAAAGGGTATTAGAAAGCTCTCCTTACTTTTAATTGATCCCCAGACTAGCATTTGCAAACTTTTTCTCCTTTTTTCCTCATTATGAAGGTAATGGCTGTAAAATGTAGGAAATTTAGGAAACACAAATTTTAACAACTCATACACCTGCCAACCAATGATAATTACAATTGGTACACTGGTATATATATATATATATATATATATATATATATATATGTATATATATCTCCTTAGAGTTCTTTTTTAAGCATATATGCACTATTTTTAACAGAATAATAATTTGTATACTTTTTTATAACCTGTATTCTTCACTTAATATATCCTAAACAATTTTCCATATCATTAAATATTCTTGTATAGCATACTTTTAAATAATTGCATTATACTGAATTGTATAGATATGCCATAATTTGTTCTAACAATTTATCATTTGCCATTTATTTTGAATTTTATACTATTATAAAGATCACATTATGAAATATAAAACATAATTGGGAATGTGAGGAGTCCAAAAAAACACCTAAAAGTTGGGATCCAACAGAGGAATAAGACACAACTGAAGATCAGCTTCATTTCTGAAAAAGGTGAGTAGAGAAAGTGACCTACGTCTCGAATTAAATCAGGCTTAGACAAGACAAGCCTGCCCATCGCTACCCCTCCAACCTACCACCATGCAACAGAGGCAGAGACTGCTATGCTAAATTCAGGGGATGACAGAGCAGGCAGAATGTACATCCACTGCAAGCAGACAGCCGGCTGGCAAAGAGAAAGATGTCTAGAACTAACAGGGCCAGACCAGCTCTGTTCTTTCTCAGACTCACATTACAAACAAGTCTTGGTGAGGAGAGACACCAGGGGGACTTCTCTTGGTGAAGTCTCCCCCATTGTTGTAGCCAGCCTTCAAGGTGGCCTTCAATGATTCTCAGTTCCTGGTATCCACACCCTTGTGTGCTCCCCTTCCTCAGTGTATCAGGGTTGGTCTACATGAGCAAGTAATACAGCAGAAATGATGGCACTTGCAAGGCTAGGTCCTAAAAGTCACTACAGCTTGCGTCTTGCTCTCTTTTGGATGACTTGCCTGAGGGAAGCCAGCTTCCATGTTGTGAGGACACTCAAGCTGCCCTATGGAAACGTCCCTGTGAAGAGGAACAGAGATCTCCTATCAACAGCCAGCACCAACCTCTCAGCCCTGAAAATGAGCCATCATGGGCACCAACCCTCTGTCCTCAGTCACACCTTCAGAAGCCTGTAGCCCTAGCTACATCATGACTGCAGCCTCGTGAGAGCCCCAGAACCAGAACCACTCAAATTCCTGACCCTGAGAAATTGTGTGAGATAGTCAATATTTTTTATTGTTTTCAGCTGCTAAGCTTTGTGAAAATTTGTTACACAATAATAATTAATATACTTTGGAGACATAAATGGCACTTTCTCTCTCTCTCTCAGTTGCCAAGCAATAAACATCCTTGTAGCTGAATCTTTGTGCTAGATCAAAGGAAATGCAGAATTCCAATGTTGTACGGTTAAATCTTAAGTGTGTTATCTGAGAAATCATGGCATTAGCCTTAAAGAGTGAGGTCACGCCATCGAGAATCTTGTCCCCTTCACACGCTTGTCTGCGGGGCTGTGTCTTTGTTTTCTGCCTGAAGACAATTGAACTGGAATAGGAGTAGGGACAGAACAACAATAGGAGTCCCCAAAGGTGGTAGGAAGTATGAGGGGTCCTAGGGCATGTGCTGACTTTTGGAGGACCATCTTTGTAAATATATCAGAAACATATGTGTTTGTGGATACTCAATGTGGCTACGTTGAGAAATGAAATGTAAGGTGCTGGCAGAAGTATTTGGTGTGTTAGACAGAAACACACTGATAGATGGAAACTCAAAGATTCCTAGAAAGAAGAAAAAGGACAGATGCAGAGACCAGGAACGAGATGCATGGAGAGAAGAGGGAGCAGGCGAGAGTAAAAGAAACAAAGAGCCCAAGGCAATAGATAATACATACGGTGTTGGAGTTAGGGGAAGACATAATGGCTGCAGGAGAGGGAGATTTCAGTTAATGATCCCACCCATAGCAAGCTGTTCCTGTTTATGGGCAGGAAGCTATAAAGTTCTAACAGTAGCAGCATTGGGCTGTTCAAAGGCCTAATTTTAGAATGCTCCTGATAATGCCCCAGGAGTTGCTAGATCTGAATTAAAAACTCCAGGTCCCTACCTCCCCTCTTTTCTAAATAAAGGGTTATTGATTTACTAATGGCCTTTGTATCCTGCTGAAAACAACCCTGTAGAAGAAGAAAGATGTTACCTAGAGCCAGTGTGGCTGACAGCTTGGAAAAACCAAGCTTGCAGGTGGGCAGGTAGACAGAGAAAGACTCTGAGAAAACTCAGAGCCTAAGACAAAGGGAGGGTGGGAATGCAGGGTAGAAAGAGGCTTTGAAGGGGAATAGTGGGGCTCCTGAAAATAAACATTGCCCTGGATCCAGTTATGTAAAGGCGGGCATGTGGATGTCCCTGGTGGATGGTAACAGGGTCCCTCAGGTCTCTGTTGGAACCATACAGATTTCTCAGAAGAGTGGGGTGTGATGAAGGTCTCTGGACTGAGTGGCAAAAACCTGCCCTGATTCTAATCCCAGCTCTCCTTTCACTGGCTACATCAGCCTGGACCTTGTTACCATACTCTGGACTCTGGTTCTTCCTCTATGAAACAAGGGGCCCTTCTTTCTACGAGTCTAGAATTCCAGATGTTCATTGTTGATGTGGTAGCCATCTTTCTGGGATTTTTCTCTATCTGCATCTTTTACAGTTTTTTCCGGTTGGTCCCTTTTCCCCACTCCCTCAAGAAGGCTGGTTGCCAGAGCTGAGAGTTAGAGCAGGCCCACACTGGATGGATGGAGGATGATATGAAGCGAGGGGAGTGGATCAGGAAGCTGTGTTTGGAGGAGGAGGTAGGGAAAGCAAGAGAAGGTGGAAATACAGAAGCAGGGGGAGAGAAGTCAGGCGGGAGAGGCCGGCAGTGCCAAAGCTGCAGAGAAGTCAGGGTGGTGAGGGAGAAGTGGATTGAGGAGGGCAGAACCCAGGGGTTACGGCCTGGGCTCTGGATCCAGACAACCCACTCTAGCAATAGAATGCTGGCACCTTGAGAAATTACTTAATCTCTTTAGCTCCTAATATCCTCGTCCATAAAAAGAAAATAACAGGAGAACACGATGCTCTTTATTGTCCTCATCTGAAGCAATGAGAACGATGTCAGGCACCCAGTTATTACTCAGTAAGCATTAGCCACAGGTAGTAAAAAGTCCCTCCGTTTCGGAGACTGGAAATTGCTGTGGGTTTTGAAGAAATCAAGCTTAATGATGTTTGTGGAACGGGCGCGGGACTCTATGTGCATAGGTTCAAGAACAGTGTCGAGAGGCAGTCTGGTGGGGGATAGTTTCGTGTCTCTGAAATAAGTTACCCCAACGGAAATGGGAAGATAAATATTTTAAGAAGAGTGCTTACCACCTGCCCCAACCCTTGTGGTGGCAGTTATGACCCACTAACTGCTGACAACTGCCCTTCAGAGAAATACCCCGCAGGGACTGAATCTATAAACGGTGTGCGTTACTCTCTGGCCTCTCCTCCATGACTGTCTATATTTGTATCACAGCCTCAAAGGTTTTAACCCTGTTAAGCCACCTCAGAGGACTCTGTTCTTTCAGTGTGTCGATGGTACCCAGAGATGTCCTGCATGGTCAGACAAGTTTACTTTCTTGATTTTCTTTGCCGTCTGCGTCTTTTCTTGCACATGCTCCCTACCTCTCTACAACTGTGCTGCATCACCGAGAGGGAGGCTAAATTGTGATTCTGGAAGTTAAGAGAAAATGTAGGATGTGTCATGGCCCCAGATGTGACCACACAGGTTTGTTCTGCTCAACAACACGGGATGCCATTCACTTAGACTACGATGGGAATGGTGTCTCTTGGTGTTGTGCAAGGGCAATCTGAGCCATTATGCAGTGACCCTGTGGGGCAGGGGAGGGTTCTGAGAAACGATGAGAAGAAAAAACATGAGAACGGAGACCATCTTTAATTGAAACTTCCGGGGACAGCAAGCACAGAAAGCATATGGTTAATTGCTCCCTAGGTCCTCCGCACCAGCTGCAATGTCAGGAGGTGGGTTGAACCTTTGGGCAGCTCATTAGGGCAGAGAGAGAGGATGGATGGGGTGAGACAGGAAGCCCGTCCTCCTGAATCACCAGTGCCAGTTCCAGGTTCTGCCTGGGCCATGCCCCCAGGCTGCCTGGCCCAGGACTGTCTAAGCACCAGGCTGTAGAGTGGGCAGAATGTCAAGGATGGTGTGGCCAGGCAAGAGCTGAAGGAGCGACATTTGTGAATGAGTGCAATGAATTGTTTCTGTTTGTTTCGACTAAACCCCAGCTCCGCCTCGTGCAAGTGGAGCAACCAAGGGTGAGGCTGAGATGGTTGGAGATGAAAGGATGGTCTGACAGCTGCTCCAATTGGTGGCTGATGCTCTCTAGTCAGAACAGCTGACTCCAGTCTCACTCAGTTCTGTAGACGATGAGAAAAATGGAGACCAGAGAGTACTCCTAACACCTTCCATTCAATTTTTTTAATTAGAAAATGTTTTTTTTCTGATTACAAAACTAATGCATTGTTTTGTAGAAAATTTGGAAATACATAAAATCCTAACAAAGAAAATAAAATGTCTCCATAATGCAGCACTTGGCAACAATTATCAATATAGATTCACTTGCAACGCTTTTCTCTGGAGAGCACAGCATTTTGCAGATATTTTCGAATTCATTTGGCACTGCAGGTGTGTGAAGGTTGGTTGGAAGAGGGTAATGCATCCTTTCTCCATTATCATTATGGAGAAGTCAAACAGCTCACTCACCGACTTGTACAAAGTCTGTGTGATGGCAATGTCTTCTGTCCACTGGTTGTGGCCTCTAATAATTTATTTATAATAATTTATAATAAGAGGAACAATTGACATTCACCTAGTGCTTTCAGTTGTAAAGAACTTTTCCTGTGGTATCATTCTGCTATGTACTTTGCATACTTATTCACCTAAGTTCTAGTTCAGAGGCAGCCATGATTTGAGGGAGATGAATTTAGTAGCTGGAGGTTGAAAACCAGGAGCCAGGACCTCTGGTCCCTTCACTTGTGCAGAACCATGCTTCACTCAAAATCTTTATGCTTAAGGCAACAAAACGAAAAGACTATACTGCTCCTTGTAATGTTACCGTGTGTCTCTCTCTACGGCAATGGTGTAAGCAATGTGCATGCACAGGAATGTCTAGGAGCAGGTGCATTGTGGAGCTATCAGACCCTGTGTTGTCCACTTGGTGGCCATTAGCCACATGCGGCTATTCAGCACTTATTATGTGACTCCTGCCACTAAGAAACTAAGTTTTTAGATTTTATTTAATTTTAATTAATATAAATTTTAAAACATATCAACTTGGTTGTTAGAACATTTTTAAGTATGCTTAGAATCACTTGGGTATATGAATTTATTTTTTTAACTGTAAATTGTTTCAAATCTAAATACGGAATCTGGTATTTCTGATGAAAAATTAGCGTCAACATTGAGATGTGCTATAAGTGTAAAATACACCACAGATTTCAGAATCAGTGTGAAAAACTATAAGATACCTTGGTAATAATTTTCATGTATTAATTTTGTGTTCAAATGATGATAGTTTAGATTCATCAGGTTAAATAAAATATATTATTCAAGTTGATTGCAATTATTTCATTTTACCTTTTACTTGTAGCTGCTAGTACCTTTACATCTATGTAGTTTGGATTATATTTTTATGGGACAACACTGGATATAGCCACATGTGGCAAGTCTCCAGTTATATCTTCTAGGCTGTAAACAGTGACAGTCTGTCTGTCTTTAAACTATACCTTAGACATGCCAAATTTATTTCAATAGACAAACATTTTAGAATCATGGCTTGGTAAATAGCATAGGTGTCAGAGTTAGAATGACTAGGATTTCAGTGTTGGCTGCATGAGCTGTGTAACCATGCGTGACTTTTTTTTTCCTTTCCTTTTTCCTTTGTACATTGTAATCATTTCAATCTCATAGAAAAGTTATCCAAGAGTACAAAGAACTCCCATATGCTCTTTACCCAGAGACCCCATTGAAGTTTTGCAACTGACCCAATAATGTCTCATAACAAAAGATCCAACCCAAGATTACTTGCTGCACGCAGTTGTCGTGTCCCTTCAGTACCCTGCGATCTGGAACTGATTCAATCTGAGGAATTAGTTCCTCAGTCCTTCTCTGACCTGATGACCTTAATCTTTGTTAAGATTATAGGCTTGTTAATTTATAAGATATCCCTCCATTTAGGATTGTCAGATGTTTCCTCACACTGACTTCAAGTTATGAATTTTTGTCTGGAATATCATAGGAGTGACGTTGTGACCTTCCTGGATCCTGTCAGGTGGCCCATGATTTCTATTTGTCTAAATCTGGTAATGTTAACTCTGATTACTTGAGAGAGATGGTCTATCAGTTCTCTCCACTGTAAAGTGATTTTTTTTCTCTGTGTAATCAATTAAGTATTTCAAGGGAGATATTTTGAGACTATGAAATACCCAATTCTTCACCAAATTTTACCTCCTAGTTTAGCACTGATTTATGTTTCTTCCCTGAAGAGATTATCACTGTGATAATTCCTAAATGATGATTTTCTAAGTCCATCCTTTTTTGTACATTTATTAGTTGGTATTCTATTACAAGAAGAAATGTTTTCTTTGTGTGTGTGTGTATAAAATGTGGCCTCATGGATTCCCAGGAGGGAATATATGTATTATGTATACATATATATGCATATATACACTTTAATTTTAAATAAACATTTTATTTTGCAATAATTTTAGATTTACAGAAAAGTTACAAAGAGCACAGGCTTCTTATATATTCTTCACTCATCTTCCCCTAATTTTAATATCTACATAACCATGGTACGTTTGTCAAAACTAAGAAATCAACACTGGTGTAATATTATTAACTAAACTACAAACTTTATATTTCATCAGTTTTTCCGCTAATATCATTCTTCTGTTCCAGCATCTGATCCAGAATATTATACTGTATTTAGCGAACGCGCGCACAAACACACACACACTTTTACTTATCTGTCTGTCGTCTCCCTATCTATCTGTCTCTCCATCTCTCTGTCCCTCTACTTCTCTATCTATATGTAGAACCATGAGTTCATACCTCTAATCCCAAGGTCACACCATGGGGTTTGTTCTAGCTTTTGCCCTTTCCATATATATAACTCCCTTCTTTGACCATGAGAACCTTAGCTCCTATTATTCTCAATATATTTACTTATTGGCTAAATCTCCCTGTATGTAAACAATTTCTTGACTCCACCGGGCTGCTGGCCCGCGCCACCACCAACCTCACATGGATTCAGACCCTTACTTGGTTTACCCCCTCACACAGGTCTGCCTATTGGTTTTTTGACTGAATTAGGAAGAAAGGAAAGAGGAAGTTATACGAGTGTCTTAGTCTCTTAGAATCTCATTTTCCTTATGTTAATTGCTCACGGATTAATAATACCCACCTTGTTGGAAGTAAAGTGCTTAACACAGTGCCCTGTAGAAAATAAGCACTCAATAAATAGGGCTTTTCACAGTTTTTTTGTTCTTATTGTTATTAAGGACCAATTAATCGTGAAACAGGAGCCCTAGAAGGAGGAGCTGTGGAGATAAGGAATTTTGGTGTTTGCCACCGTGACATGTCTTGACCAACCAGATATGCATGAAAAACTTTCCTAAAAGGTGGGTCTCCCATTATTCGGAGAGCCTTTGTGGGTCCAGAATCTCTGGAATTTGTTGGCCTAAGTCAGAGATTCTCAGCGTCAGCACTACTGACATTTTGGGTCAGAGAATTATTCGTTCTGGGAGGTGTCTTGTGCATTATAGGATGTTTAACAGTTGCCTGGCCTTAACCCACTAGAAGTAGCACCACCCTGCAATATTACAACCAAAAATTTCTCTAGAAATTGGTAAAGGTTTCCTGGGGGCAAAAATATCTCACACACACAAACACACACCCCAGTGGAGAACCACTGAGGTGAATGGTTGGCTCTGTCTTAAGGATATTCTCTGTTATTTGCCACACTTGAGGATGGAATATTTGATTTAATTTTTAAAATTCTTAATAGAGTTACTTAATACTATTTTTCCAAATATTTGGGCTGAAAATCAATTCAAAATTAGGCTGAAAATAATAGTTTTGATTCAGAAGTTGCTGATTCGAGCCTCAGTTATCACTGAGCTGTGGGTGAATGAAGATCCTGGTCAGCATAGAGTCTTCCTAATGTGACTTTAGCTAATAAGGCTCACATAAGAGAATTATAACAAGGATTTGCACTCACCTTTCTTTCAAAGAAATCCAAGCATTGCCTTTTAGTCTTTTCTTCTACCGTCCGCTTCATGCATTTTTCTATTGTACCTAAATGGAGTGTTCTTTGTCCAATAAACATTAGTGGAATGAATGAGTAGATATTTATTCACTTTCCTAAAATGAAGGAAGTGGGAAACCTATTACCACATCTTATAAAGGGTTTAATTTGTGAAAAATAGTTGAAGTAGTCAGTAGCAGCATGAGCTAGAATGAAGTCTGGATTAAGATTTTTAAAGAATTATTCTAGTTCTTCCATTGGAGGCTCTTAAACCTTTTTGCAAAAGGACCAGCAGGCAGTGCCCCAGTCGCTGCCATCTATCTAAGTCCAAGCTCCACTTCTTAGTGGAGGAAGACCTTGTGTTAAGCAATTGAAGAGTAGCACAATAGATAAATAAATTAATGAAATTGGCAACAACACAGCAATTGCATAAATTCAAAACTCCACACAAGTAGAACCTTGACTCCTCAGGACAACATTGAAGTTGCCCTAAATTCGAAGCACCCTTTGTTTTGCACCACCTCCTAGCGGTGTAGTTTTGGTGATCTGGGCAGGGCATCATGGACTTGGCATCAACACAAAGGACTGCATGGCAACAAGCCTTCTCAGCTGAAGACTGAATGAGAGTCCTCAGTAAACTTCTAGCGTGCTGATTTTAGTGTATGACTATCTACTTCTGGTAACCTGTTATTATTAATTTAAGAGGGTGCTAAGATACATGCTACAAGCAACCTATAGAAATCAACGTGAGGGAAAGAGAGTCACTTGGCTCAAGAACTGAGAAGAGGATTCGCAGTGATGGATAAGCTTGCTCTCCATCAGAAGGTCTTTCCAAAACACCAGTGCGCCTTGGACTGTACTTTGAGAAATGGTGCCCCAAAGCCAGCAAGCCCAAAAGGTTGTGCGATTTCCTAGTCTGCCTGGGAAACCTCCAAGTTGACCCTTGCCACCACACCGCACACACTATACCCAACATAGTCACCTTACTCACTGCACCAACTCTGTCTCCTTGTGCCACTGTCCACCCAGCTGCCCACCGGCACCAGTCAAAAGCCTGTGGGGGAAAAAGTCTCCCTCATAAAAAAAAAATAATGAAAAAAATCTGCTTAGGGATGGTTTTTTAGACAACGCTACAAAAAGGGATAATGATTCTTTCTCAGTGCACTTATTGACATTCATTGAGCAGCATATAGTTTATTTTAGCTAGAGTTTGTGATGTAGCATCTATATTTAATTCCAAAAACTGTCGGCCAACTCATATATTTACAAACACAGTCCTGGAAACAATGTGTTTGCTGGTCAAAGCTGCATCTGTAACATCTCAGGAGCTCTTTGCTGTTTGGCACAGCTCAGGGTATTGTCATTTTACATTCTGGTCCGTGCCAAACCCAAATAGGGCAGAGCTTGGACTAAAAGTTCAGATTCCTTGACAGGCCTGGCAGAAAGCCAAGAGCAAGAGTAACATTGAGGGCTGCAGGTCAGAATGGAGCGTTGCTTGTCAGCCCCACCTCAGTTCTGCAGCCTGCACAGTGATGAGCAATTTCTATGTGATTGGCTTAGGTTTATTTTGGCTTCCCAGGCCTAAGAGAAACACTTAAACTCTGCTATGTGGATACAGAGGCTGGCTCTGCTGGGAAACAAGCTGGGGAGTAAGCGATGGAAGCCAGGCTGTTGGGAAGGAGGCTGGAACAGAGAAGGTTTCCTCTTTGGAGGATGGAACCAGATGTCTCCCAGGGGTGTGGGGCAGATGACTAAGCCAGCTTCAGTAGCTGGGCTCAGGGAGAGTGGCAGGGCGAACCCAGAGGCAGGGACCAAATGGCATGATTCAGGCAATCTTGGTAACAAGAGGACCAATCTGTTGGCCAGAATATATAAAAAAGATTATATTAAGAGGTGGTGGGGAAATTCGGAATCAGGCAAAGGGGCAAGCAAATCTTGGGGAAGTAGGATAGCAGCTGAGAGCAGGAGGAACAGGAGCCAGCCAGGGTGCTAGTCCCTTACACCTTGGATGCACACCCTGAGATGAGGCAGAAAGGAGCAGGATGGAGAACTAAGCAGAAAGGAAGGAGAGGGGGCACTTGAGCACAGGCTCAGTTGGGTTGGGGTCTGAGGGAAAGCACTGCAACTCAGGGGCACACAGGAAACAGCCCTACACCAGGCCCCTGGTTGGGGGAACATGCCTGACCTTATGGTTTTTAAGACAGCGCAAATGAAATATAACTGTTTTCTCATGAGGCCATGCTGACAGGCCATGTAAACGGGATCCACACAGCTTTCCCCAAAGCAGAAAGCTTCAAGGTCCTTATCCACGCCAGGAAAATGATTTTAGGTGAGTCCTGCTTTTGTACTCTAAGATTTTAGACTTTTCATGAATCCATAGCAAAATTTCAAGAGAGAGGGATGTGCAGGAATCCAGGATAACCTCCTGTAACTACAGCTCCCTTATCAGCACAGTCTGTGCATCTTAGCTTTACAGGTCATTTAGACTGTAGGGAGGACTTTCCCAGGAGAACATTCTTCGCTTCTCTGTTCTTGGGTTTTCTCCTCTGTAAAATGGGCATGATAACAACATCAACCTCATGCGGTTTTGTGAGAATTAAATGAGTCAATGAATGGGAAGTGCTTAGACCAGTGTCTGGCACATAGTAACCAACATCTAAGCACAACTGACAGTGACGATGATGGTACTTCTGGGACTCGTGTGTTACGGCTTCTGAAAATTTCAATTTACCGTGGACACAAGTAAAATAGAGACAGAATGAGCTGTAGGCTTAACATTGGGAGAACCAGGTTCAAGTCATGGTTTTGCCCCAAATCAGTGGTGTGACCTTGAGTAACTCATTGCACTTCTGTGGCCCTATGTTTTCTCATGTACGGTGCCAAGTGAAGGGGAGTCCATCACGGACTCGCACTGTGTTAAAATCTCATGGAGGAGTTTTCAAAATATTCCAAAATATAAACATATACCTCAACCCAAGGTACCAGTTATTTTTCTCTTTTCATTCTTCTCTGTCTCCATACCCCCACCCCCACACACATATACACACACCACAGGGGGCTAAGAATCACTGGGCAGGTAACCTCTAGGATCTCACCCTTTCCCCCAGTTTTGTGACAGGATCAGGTGGAAATTAATCAGGAGCCAGTGGCTGTAGGAAGGGAGGGTGACCAACTAACCAACATATGGCCTCGCTCTGAAAGGTTTCTTGTAGAAAATGAGTCTAAAAGACATCATGGACAGATATAGACTAACAGAGAGGAAAGGAAGGCAGGAGTGAGTACAATGGCAGGGCCCATAGCTGGACACTTGGGGATCAAGTGACGGAGGCCACAGATAAAGGCAAAAGGACTGCCCACCTCTGCAGTCGTTAGTATGGAGGACCAGAGGAGGAGGACCCGTGAGTCACTCGGAGTGACCTATAGGGACCTCCAAGGGCTGATGAGGACACACTTTTCAACAGAGACTTTACCTTCTCAGCCTTCAGTTTTCTCACTTGTAAAAACAACAACAAACCAACAAAAGCCGAAGTGGGGCCTTGGGACTCTGGACTCTTCTGGTCTCCAACAGCCTATGTTGAAGGATCGAAGAAATAACAGTGAACACACCCAGCACTCGCCACAGGCTAGGTGCTTTTTAAGGGCTTTACAGATGTGAACTCATTTCATCTGCATGACCTATGAGGAGGCGCTCTTCTTTTTTTTCACAGATAAGGAAGCTGAGGTGAGAGAGGTGGAGCTAGTGTGAGAAGCGGGGCATCCTGGCTCGGCGGGGCATCCTGGCTCGGCGGGGCATCCTGGCTCGGCGGGGCATCCTGGCTCCGCGGTCAGTGCTCGGAACCCCTCAGCATCCCTGGAGTGGCTCGTGGGGTCTCAGTGCCATGGGCGGAGGAAGGCAGATTTTTTCTCAACGCCACAAAGAGCTGCTAGGGTTTCTTAAAGAAAGAGTATAATGGAAACAGCTTTGAGGAAGGTTACTCCGTGTGGAGATCAGGGTTTCAGGGCTTTGAAATGGGCACTTGCCATTTAGAGGTTCTAGTTGATCGGCAGTGCGTTTTGCCTCTTTCCTGGAGACACTGTGACCTTGAAGGAAGCTCTGGGGCAAAGGGGCCTCCCTGATCTGCACACTGTGACCCACGCTTTGTCCTGTGAGGCTCTGGGCAAGCCTGTCAGTTAGCTCATCTCTCCAAGGAAAGTGGCAAGGACAGCCGACAGGCAAGGATGGAGCCTCTGCCGCTGGCGGATGAACCCATCCTTTGATAAGTGAGGTCCTGGTCATCACACGGCGAAACCTATAAATTTAGGGCCTTGAGGGACTGCAGCCTACAAGGTTTAATGTCACTAAAGCTACATGTGTGTGTCTATCATTCTTTTAAGCTCATTACAGGACCCCCAAGTTCTACGTTTCATTCCTCTTCCATGACCCAAAGTGCTGGGTCTGTCTTCTGTGCACAAGGGTGCATAGAAATTGCTTAATGACTGATTGACTGTTCGATGGGCAGAGGTGAGCGAGGATGAGGAGAGCCGACTTATAGGTCTTTGAGTCAGAATATCCGAGTTTTGCTTCACCTTCCTTGCAGCGTGGCCTCCAGTAAGTCCCTTCACCTCTCCCAGCCTCTCCCCTCAAAGGTCTCAGACGAATGTAAGAACGTTTAGTAAACAGTAGTTGTGAGTAGCTCATGCCGTTGCACAAATAATCATTAATATTGCTAACTTGATTCTATGCAGGGGGTGTATCCAGATGCTCACCTGTTTTAGGTCGTTTGTGACTAGCAGTGGGGAAAGACATCTGATAGGGCTGGCTGATTCCATGCCGGCTCTGCAGGTGAGGCTGAAGGTCCTGTCACAGCCCGGAGAGGACGGTGGCGGCCGGGCCATGGCCACTGCCTGGGTTGCCGTGGGGGAATGATGGACACGGCTGAGGCTCTCTGAGGCGCAACCAGGGGCATATTATCTGGGGGAAAACGCTGTGGTTAGTCTCTGTGGAGGGTGGCAGGTCATCCCAACAAACGAGAATGAGAGTCATTGATCTGAGCGGGTAGCACCCCGCTCCACCCTTGCTCTTCAGGAATCTCCACCCTGGAATGGCCTGCCACTTCTGCTCCCTCTCTAGTCAAAACAGGAGGTTTTGCATCAAGATGTTGTGGATGGCAAGAACAAAGAACACTTTCTGTGAGTTTTTACCACTGACGCCCTCGGATTTATTCCAGAAAACATCTCCTCAATAGAGTTGGCCAATTAACCACTCAAATGGCTTGAAAACTTATTTAATGTCACTGCCTAATCACTTTATTAAATGTCACTGCTCCAATAGGCAAGAATTTCTGCTTTATACCTCACGTCTCTTATGCTTCACTCCCTTTCTGAAACACAGAGACTCCTCCCAATGAAGATGAAAATCTGAAGGCCTGTCCCCTTATATTTGGGCCCCTTATATTTGCATAGAATTATGGAATTTCGACACTGGGCGGGATCCTAGGGAACATCTTACCTCTCAAGTCATCTTACTGATGACCATAGGGAGGTTCCCAGAGGGAAGTGACTTGCTCCCAAGGGCACCAACTTATAAGTGGCAAAGCCTACATGTGTTATAGCAGTCAATCACCTAAGTGGTGCAGTGAGGTGGAAATACTGGAGGTCTAGAGTAGGCAGACCTGGGTCTGCCCCTGAAAGACATGACCTTGTGCCATTCACGTATCCATTCCTAGCCTCATTATTCTCATCCGTTAAAAGGGGAACATAAAATCAGGGAGGTGAAGATTGAGTGTAATTTTATTATTCCTGCTCCATAAGCAGTAACTACCATACAAATATTAAATGATTTATATTCACACTTATTAATGATCGTTGTTAACGTCATTAACAATTTTGTTAATTCTAAATATAATTTCACACCTATTTCTCCTTTTCTTCTGGCCTCTAACGATAGCTTAGCCATATCCTTCACTCCTCCAACATGTAACGTGCCCTCTACAATAATTTTCAAAGAGGAAACTACTTCTCTCTCACTCGCCAAGATTTAGTACATAAGTAGCTGATGCCCCAAATCCTAATTGCTCTGTCTCTTGACCCACTTAGCATAAACGTAGATTGAGACCATCAGGAGGACACAAAAGGGTCCCCGGCGTCCTCAGCTGGGTGACCATCTCAGCGCGGAGGAGATATGCTTCTTCTAAGCTCTCCCATTTTGAAGACTGCCCTGCCTGCTTCTCACATGATCTTGTCTGTACTTGGTCTTTTCTATTGACAAAACTGTAACCCCTGAAATTCATGGCTTAATGGACAGATTCGAGCTAATGTACTCACAAAAGAAAACCGTGACATTTATTTGAACCTTTGGTCCAAAGCTAACTGATGATTTGTGTAGGTGTAAAACTCTGTCTTAAGGATGGTCTAAGTCAATGGTTTAGGTATTTGACTTTCACAAGGAAATTTATAATTTTCCTGTCAAGGAGCTAGCTTGGCCATTATTTTGATATACTCACATGGCACGTGGAGGTTTCCTTACAGACGGCTTTAGGACAAAAAGAGCCAATGGAAGCCTCATGGGGAAGGTGCTGTTTTAACCTGCTGAACATTAGTGGTTCCACCGGAAATCATGAGAATTTAGACAGTTAAAATTTGCTTGACAGGTCGCTGTTACAAAATTGCTACTGATATTATTTGTGGAGGTTAAACAAGATATGGTCAAAAGCTGTTCTCCTTAAAAAGCCTAATTTTTACACAACTGTCAATGTAGCAATTATTTTGTCCTTTTTTTTTTTTTTAAAGGTGAAGGAATATGTTCCAGGAGTTTTTCTTTTAAAGAAGCTTTTAAAACCTGTTTAAAATTTCTCTTTCTTAAAAAAGAGATTTTTTAGTCGAAACGTCTTCAGATCCTGAGGGAAACCAACGAAGTGGAAACCGTGTGACGCTCAGGCCAGGTTTTTGGCTTTCTTGCTGTGCTCAGCAGCCTCGGGCCGCCATCAAAACCGCTTGATTCTAAAGCTGGTCCTCTCCACCCAGGCGGGTTCCAGCACATTGTGTGCTCTGCAAACGCATAATTGCAAACAAAGAGTGACAAGAAGCACACGGTGACTTCATAGAGCTCGCTCCTTTCAAAGAGCACACAGCTTCTCACACACGTGCTCTCACCCATCCTGAGGTGGCGGCTGCCACCCCCATGTCACAGCACAGCGCATGGAGAGGTTTGGCGCCTGGGCCAGGGCCACACACTATCACGGGCTCACGATGATCCCTCTGTGAAATGTATGGAACTGACTCGTCACATGTGGTTAAGGACAGACTAGGTGTGAGTGCTGGAGTGACAGAAGGGAAGACCCGGCCCTGGCCTGGAGGGGGCCACAGTCTAGGCAGGGGGCATGATATGACTCAGCAGAGAGGATCAGCTTTGGGGAGATGATCCACACTGCTCTGTCTGGAAACCGCCATGCTAGCTTTTTCTCATGCCCAGAATAACAGCTGGTCTTCTTCAGGGAGCATGAGGAACCCGCACCCGCCCAGGCCTGTGCAGAATGGGAGAGGGTGTCATTGTCCTTTATGTGTCTATATTATCTTTCTATTGCTGTGTAACAAGTTATCACAAACTTAGCGACATAAAACAATATCATAAGAACATGCCATCTCCCGGTTTCTGGGTTTCAGGGGTCCAGGTACGGGCTGGCTGAGTCCTCCGCTCAGGGTGTCGCCAGACGGAAGTCAAGGTGTCGGCCAGGGAAGCAGTTCTCATCTGGGTGGCAGGGCTCTCTTCTAAGCTCAAGTGGTTGTTGGCAGAATTTCTCTTCTTGTGTTGGTAGAACTGAAATCAGTATTCCCATTCTCTGACTAGCTGTTGACTGGGAATTGCTCCCGGTTTCTAGGGGCTGACTGCAGCCCCTTGTCGCACGCCCCCCTAGGCTGGTCACAGCATGGCTCTTTGCTTTCTTCCAGGCTAGCAGGAGTTTGTCTCTCTGACACTTCACTTTTCTTTTTAAAGGTTCACCTGATTAGATCAGGCCCACCCAGGACTCTTTCCCATTTGATTAACTCAAAATCAACTGACTAGTAATCTGATCATGGGAATAGTATCCCATCATATTCACAGATCCTGCCCACGCTCAAAGGGAGTGGGTTGCATAGGGCATGCGCAGAAAGACACAGAATCTTGGGGGCCATTTTAGAATCCTGCCTTCCACAGTGTGTCCCACCCATGTCAGGGCATGTCCACCTTACTGTGTTTGCTGCCTTGGCTGCTGTGTCAAGTGGCTCAAGTCTGCAAAATGAGCATTCTCCCCTCCCCTCCATCAATATGCTTTTAAAAACGGAACAATGTTTTCTAAGAGGAGTTAATCACTAATGGTAGAGTTTCAGATGATGTCATGAGCACCTGCTTTTGTCCCGTCACTGCTCAGCAGCGTCTGGCACTTATGAGCCTCGGTATATGTTTCTCAATAAATGAATGCGTGAATGATTAAATTAGAAATATTTTGGGCATCCTCATCAGATTGCATCCTATAAAAAAATTGCCTACCTCCCCATGCGCAAGGCTGATTCCTCCTTTTAGTTTATATCCTTTTCCCCCTGATTTAAAAGTAATGAATGCTTGTTATGAAACACTTGGGGATTTTTCTTCCTTCTGAAAAATAGGATTTTGTTTTTTATATTTAAGTTTTTAATCCATCTGGAACTAATTCCCCAATATGATATATAAAATATTCCATCCCCTACCCAATTAGTCTGCAATGCCTTTTTTAATATATTCAACGTTCTCGTGTAATAAACTCTCTTTCTGAGCTATCTGTTCTGTATCGTTGATCGGCCCATCCGATTTGTGTGCCAGGATCACCTATTTTGATGATTGGAGTGTTATAATATGCTTCAAGATCCGGTAGGGCAGGTGTCACCTCATTCTCCCTATTTCCCCAGCCCCTCACAGCCAGTTGGTTAAGCGAGGGTCCATCTTCCTGCGCAGCATCTTTTGCAAGGTCTGGACATGGAGCCAGATCTAGGTTCATAATCTACCGCTGCATCTTCCTTGCTCAACTCCTCTGGGTCCCAATGAAATGTCAACCTATAATAATGATGCCTATATAACAAACTTACCGTGAGAATTAACTGGGGTAATTTCTAAGAATCCCCCAGCACATAGTAGGTGGTCAATACCTCCTAGCTGGAGCGGAGGAGTGACTGCGAAGGTACGGCCACTCATGCTTCTGTCTCTCCATCCTTACAAGCAGGTTCTGCAGCTCTTTTGAAAGCATCCTGGACAAATGCTGAGGTCCGGATCTCTCAGACTCCAGTCAGCCTTTAGGCCGGCAGTATCCAGGATTACTACTGGGCCCCAGCCTCCCGGCAGCCTCCTCAGGGTTCCCACTGGTCCAAGGGGAGTCTATTGGTTTTGTTGAGCTGGAACCACCCCAGAGTACACTGGGGGACTCTGGAGGGGCCGTGGATCAAATGCCAAAGCCCACTTTGCCTGCCCTTACGGGACTCTGGAAGTGCTGGGGAACCAACACCCCTTGCTTCATCTCCAGGGAGCCCATCTCTGGGTTTTGGCGTCCAGAGAAAGTCCTCAAAGCCACAAATTACAGGTTCTGGGGATTGGAAGTCATTCTAGCACACACTGAAGTGCTGCTGGCAAGGGGACATGGGCGAGACTCTGACAGCCTGTGCTAGAAATTAGAGATGGAAGAAACGCATGCAATTGCAAGAACCCCAACAGTACTGAATCGGTCCCCTGCATCTGCCCAGAGGTTTCTAAAGGTGACTAGTCATCCTTAGATGAGGTGCAGGCACCGGACATCAAAGGCCTGTGATGAGTCACAAGGCAGCCAAGAGTTTTGTGGCCAAAATCTTTGCTGGCACCTTCTCACCTTCTCTCTTTCTCAGAGAAGACAGGGCCTGGACTCATTCATTCCTTCAAGAAGAATCTCTGAAGGCCTGCCATGTGCTCTCAGGCACTGGGATGGAAGGCTACACAGTCCTGCCCTCAGGGAGCTCTCATGCTGCAGGCTGAGGAGAGAGAGGCCCCACAGGCATCCTGTCTGCCTGGATCTGCTCTCTGATGATGGTGATAGGCAGTTTGATTGCCCACTCTAACTCCATCCCTGGAAGGCCTTCTAGAAAAGAAAGGACCAGGTGTTCCAATCTGGAAGGAGTCCTAGATAGTCTCTAGTCAAGCCTCTTTGTTTTCTGTAAGAGAAAACCTAACCCAGAGAAGGGAAGTGGTTTGCCCAAGTTCACCCAGCTTCATAGCAGCAATGGGACTTCACTCCTTCTCTGCCCCACAATTTGCCAGCTGAAAAAGGGGGTTGCTAGTCACCTTCCACCAAGCTTCTAGAGGCAGCTCACAACCTACAGGGCTATTAGTGAAACACGAGGAACCTCTCTGAGAGAGCAAAACAGCAGTAGATGCTGTTGAGTCAACAAAGGAAACATGGAAGCAGTGTAGTCTAAGAGCTGAGAGTCAGACCACCTGAGTTCAAGATTCTGGTTTCTTCACTTAAAAGCCGTATGAACTTAAGCAACTTTCTTCATCTCTCTAAACCTCATCTCATCTGTAAAATGATGACAGCGATGTTCCCTTAGGATTGTTTTAAGAAATAAGTGAAATATACATCAAGTGCTTAGCTCAATGCCTAGAATGAAGATGTGTTATTGGGATCAAGGATTCCTCGAGTGGGCCCTGCTCAGGGATGTTTGATGTCCACAAGCCCGTGGAGTAAGACCAGGGGCTTCAACTGACATCTCACTGTTGTACTTCTCTAGTTCCAGGAGCCCCGGAGGAGCGGCACAGAGCGGGAGAGTGTGGCGAGAGAATGAAGAGACCAACCGCCCGGGAGAAGCATGAGGTGGCCGTGTGGCACTCGGTTTAGAGGGCTTCGGCTGGCGGCGGCCCCATGGGCAGCTCTGCTGGCACTGGGCCTCCCTGGTTGGGTGTTGGCTGTCTCGGCCTCGGCCGCCGCGGTGGTCCCCGAGCAGCATGCCTCCTCCGCCGGGCAGCCACCCCTGGACTGGCTGCTCACAGACCGGGGCCCCTTCCACCGCGCTCAGGAGTATGCTGACTTCATGGAGCGGTACCGCCAGGGTTTCACCACCAGGTACAGGATCTACAGGTGAGTGGGGGCTCCCAGCCCAGACAGGGGCTTCCCTCACAGCCCAACCTGGGCAGGCGGGGCCCCAGCCACACACCAGCTGCCACTCTCGCAGCCTGAACTGAAAGTGAGAGCTGGGGAGAAGCAGGCAGGGAAAAAAGCCTACCATGTTGGTTTTTAAAAAAAGAAAGAAGAAAACACACAAGCTGGAAAACCTGCTGATGCCTCCTGGGGAACTTAGCAAAAGGGTTTCTATTTATAGGTTGTGCTGCTTATAAATTGAGGACAAATCTGGCGGCACAGAGTCAGCGTGTGGCCCAGGCTATGCAGGAGGTCAGAGTCAAATGCTGGGGCCGGGTTTTAACTAATGGGTTAGATTCTTTTATGAGTTGTAATTACCTAGACATGCAAATGAAGGAAGGCAGCTCCAGCTCCTGCCTCAGAGGTCTGGGGAGCCTTGCAGGGTCACAGCCTCGGCTGGCCTTGCGCGTGGAAGTGGGCTGTGTCTTCCTGGCCCCTCAGGCCGGTCCTGCGGAGTATCAGAGCTCACAGTCAAACATGAGACCCTCCTGTTCCATCTGATGAGGGAGAAGCCAGGCACACATTCCCAGCTGCTGGACCAGCACTTCAAAAGCAGAAAGTTTCTCGAAATCCTCACCTGGCATTCTGGTGAGCCTCGGGGCTCCCACAAGTGCATCCTTTAATTCAGACCCTTCATCCCTCTGCCCACTTGCCCCCTCGTCCTCCTTCCCTTTTCCTCCTCACTTCACCCATAATCTTTAGACTACCTACCCTGGGAGCTTTGCTGAATTTTTCTTTTTTATTAAAGACATTTGTTTTCAAATTACAAATTAGTTTCTAATGCAAAGAGAGAGAGAGAGAGAGAGAGAGAGAGAGAAACATGAAAAAGCACAAAGAGAAACAAAACCAGAAAATCACCTATTCTTTTAGCATCTAGGAATTGTTTGGCACATGCTTCATTTCCAGTCATGCGAACATACTAAAGTTTTTGGCCCTCTTGCTAGATCTAGCATTTTATAAACCTTATGCACATTAACTTGTTTAATCCTTCCAACAGCCCTGTGTTGGAAGAACAATTATTCTCCCCCTTGTACAGAGGAGGAAATTGAGGTCCAGAAAAGTTAAGGAACTTGCTGAAGGGCACACAGGTAGTAACTGATGCATCCAGGATTCACTGCCCAGTTGTCAGACTCCAGAGTCTGGGTTCTTAAAATATCTTTAGAGGTATTTTTCTGTTTCTGAGCTTTTTAACTTCTGCAATAAACATACAGTCTGTTTAGGTTAGTACAGAGTCTCAGATACAAGGTTTCAAGGTATTTAGCACTGGAAGATTCCCAAATGGTAAGAGCAGCCATTTATAGAGGCCTTTCTCCTGGTACATGATTCCTACACTCGGATGGAGAGAAAGGTCAAGGTCAGGTGTGAGGGTCTGGTGTTGATGGGTGCTTGATGGGGCACAGAAACAAAATCCTGCTCTAGGAATAGTCTGCCCAGCTCTCCTTTCGGCCCCTTCTCTTCCACTCTGCTTGGATGCCGTCTGGTCTTGGAAGGGACTGCAGTTCACACTCTGCTCTGGGGGCTCTGGTCCTTGCCATCCTCCAAAGACTGCAGTGGAAATTCACATAGGGCCACTGAGGCAGAGTGGCCAGCTCAGGCTGGGAGGGACTGAGGTAACACCTGCTCAGGTGGAGGTAGATGAGCAGAAGAGGCTAACTCAACCTTCAATAAATATACAAGAAGCTAGACATACGCTTCCCACAAATTTTCTATAAAGTAAATTCAGGGCGATGCTTCTCTTTATCAAAGAATTTCTTTTTCCATCTCTCCAAAAACAAAAGAGAGAGAGAGAAAATCCAGCTTAGAATGTGTTTAAGCAGTGAGTCCAGGAAAACAAGATTTAATTTACCTTAGACTTCTCAGTTTATCCCAGATCTTTCAGAAGCACTGCTATCACTCAAAATATATTTTTAAAATGTATACCAGAACTGAAATATCGGGCTGGGAATCCCAACACCGCCATCCACTTCAGAGGGCTGTGGAAACCAGAAACTAGAGGGAATAAACCATCAGTTTTCTTCTCCCCTCAATAGATTTTTCTTCCTCAAGCCCCAGCCCCAGGCCTGGCAGCCCCCGTATGCCTGAGCAGCCGCTCAGAGCGGGCCCGTGGGGACTGTCTGTAATCACTTCTGCACCACCAACCATTCTATCAGTCGGTAATGGTTTTCTGATCATTTAATGTGACAGGCTCTTACACTGTGCCATTCTGTTTCTCTGGGGTCAGTTATTGCACATGAACCTGTACTTGGGGAAACAGTAACCAGTCATTCTGACAGGAAGGCAGCATTCTGATTTGTGACCCTTTGGTTGGGCGACGAGAGAATGGTCACACACAGCTGGGCCAGGAGCATTCTGGGAGTTTTGCTTTTAGTTATTAAGCAAAATGGTGGATCCATGGATGCTTGTTGTGGGGCTCTCTATCATCCCTGTGGGATTTCACTTTTATCCCTTCCCCTTTTGTCTCCAGTGGCAATTCCCTCTGGCAAATTCAAGACCTTGATTACTCTGACTAAAGCGAGTCACAGAAAACTGGCAAAACACACATTGAGGGTCATTCTCAATGACCAGAAGGGCATTTTGTCTAGAGGGGGCAGAGAGAGAAAAAGCTTACAGAGACTATCGGAAATGTTCTGTTGTGAAATATTGGGTCGTGAACAGAATTGGTGTTTCATTGAATTCTTTAAGAAACGTTTTGGTACAGAGAAATCAAAGGGTACCCACGTGTGCCTTCCATATAAGGAAGGAGATGAACGGTGATGGGGAGGAATAAGGCTTGCCAGGGGGGCTGGGATATTTGGCGTAGAATCACATGATACTTGGTTACTAAACACAACAGGAGAGAGACCCGCCTTCCCTTCTAGTTGTGTGAACAGATCACAACTATTGCACAGCGAGTTTCTAATATTAAGCTCCGAATCCTCCCTATTCTTCTTTGGACATCGGAGTGTGCTCTCACTTTAAGGAGATGACTCGTCGTCTTAGAATAGCTCTGGCCTTTCTAACCATGGGCCCCCGTGGAGATTGTTGCTCTCTCCATTTCAAGTTTGCATTTAGGTAGACATAGGTGCTTCAGAGAGAAGGTTCTGGAGCCAGATGACTTGGGTTCTAATCCTGGAGGTGTAGCTTACTAGCTGTATAATGTTGACCAAATTATTAAATTTCTCTGTTTCCCAATTTCCTTATTTGTAAAATCAGGACAATAATAGTGCCCGCCTAATGGAGTGATGTAAAATTAAATGATTTCATTGATGTAAAACACATAGAACAGTGCTTCATAAATATTGCCTACTGTTATTAGATTGTCCTCAACAAATATTAGCCAATGCAAGAATGGTAATGAGATGAGAGCCATGGGTGCTATCTTTGTCATAATGTCTGCTGAGGGCTTAGCATTCAACAACCTATATTAGAAGGAGAAAAAAATTGTTCTCATGCTTTCCTGTTTAAAGTATATTAACCCGATGCCCCTCGATCCATCTCTGCTGGGAGAGAAACTCAACTGGAGAAAGAATGAATCTTTTCTGGGGCACACTTTTACTGGTCTTGTGGGCTACAGAGGGAGCTAGATGGTCTCCAGCATGTTTTAGAGTCACCGCAGGTAAAGATCTTTTTCCTAAAGTCAGGAATGGTCAACTGAGCAAGCCTTCCTTAGGACATCCTACAGAAACTAGTCACTGCCAGCTGCCTGGTCCTAGGCATGAAGTGAACAATCTCAGGATGGCACCATTGTGAGAAGAGAGACAATATGCACTCTTGTTAAGCCTTCCTAAGTAACAGGATGGGCTTGGTCATCTCACCCAATTTTGGGCAAGCTTTTGAATTCCATTAACCAACCTCCCAGCATGTCTCCAGCCCTGTCAGGCCAGGATCTGAACAATCAGCCCACTTCTCAGACACTATTAACAGGCTAATGGTAAGAGCTATAAGAGCAGAGATCCTGTCTCGAATTCCATTTGTGACCCCCAAGCCCACCCTCCTTGCTCCACCCCATGGCCCCCACTACAATAAACACTCTAGTATCAACATCTCACAGAAGTCCTATGAGGCAGATGGGGGCAATTATGGTCCAGGGCAGTGAGATGGACGTGGTCAAGGTCGGAGAGGTCATTGCCAGAAATAGCACTCAGGGCTCCCGACCTGACGTCTCCTGCTCATTACCCTAGACTACACCACTTCCCTTTGACTGGTAAGTGTATCTTCATCATGACACGCAACTTAATCAGGCACCTAAATTGAGCTGATGCAAATGTAAATATGGTTTCTCGAAACACTCTAGCGGTAATGTTCCATTCTCTCTTTGCTACAAATCAAAGTAATGAGCAGTCTGTTTTTTCTAATTTCTTTTTGTATTAAGGCTTTAATAGAGAGATAATCATGAGATTGGAAAAAATCCAAGCCACTATGATGAAACACTTAAAACTCGGAAAGAATAAATTAAAATTAAGAGAGAAAGTTAGAAATCCTACAGAACAATGAGTGTAATATGGTGGTTAAGAGAGAATCAAGGCTAGGTATACTTCCAAATTATTGGCCGTAGTCATTATTACCTCCATTTATATCTGCCTCTTTCTTAGAAAGGAAGGGTCTGGGGATACATTAGAAGTCTTTGGGGAGGAAAACAAATAAACAAAAAAAGAAATTAGTAGATATCTTCATTGACAAGAAGGGACATTATATTCTGATCATATTCTGGGCAAAGTTTGCAAATTTTGAGAACCAAGGTAGAACAAAGCTGAAAACCAAGAGGGTGGACTGGTACCCAGACGTAAGTGGTGTTGAGGCAGGAAGGTATTCTGGCAGGTGCATCTGAAACATCCAATAGGACAAGCAGGGGTCCAATCAGAGGACGTGGTGAACGTGGGCAGTGGAGGCAAAAGAACTTTTCAGCAGGCAGGAGAGCTATATCCCCAAGAGAAGACAATCTGTTTGCAATTCATCAAGATGAAAAATAAGATTTGGCAATAGCTTACATGTGAGGGAAGTGAGAAATAAGAAAAACCAAATATTTGATCCATACTGCTTCAAGTGTGGTCTGTGAACCAGCAGCATTGGCATTACCTGAGAGCTGGTAAAATTGACAGAACCTCAGGCCTCACCGCAGACCTACAGAATCAGAATCTGTATTTTAACAAGAGCCCCAGAAGAACAGTATGACTTTAAAGCTTAAGAAGTACTGTGTTTGATTACACTGAGTGCTTGGGAGATGATGAGGAGAGCAGGAGTGCCTAGGGTGGAAAAGGACAGCAGGCTTAATGGTAAGGCAGCATCCCCCATGATGCATTTGAGGTAGTGAGGATATTTACAAGAGATATTACAAATGAAAGAGAACAGTAGTCAAGGGAGGTTAAACTTAGGTGTTATTAGTGCCGAGGCACACAAACTCCTAAGAATAGACCCAGAAGCAGGGAGAAAAGTTTAAAAGCAGAAGAGGCTGGAAGGCCCAGAACCAGCCTGTGGATGCCTCCTGGGAGATGGAGAGGCGAGGAGGCAGAGAGCAGCTGTGGAAGCAATCACAGGACGAGCTCCAGAGCTGATTCATCACCCAGACCACGTCTCATGGACTAACTGATTTGGATAAACAGCAAACCCTGGGAGAGGCACCATCTCCAACTGAGAGACCACAATCCACATACATAAACCAAAGGCAACCTCTGCTGCCCTGGGTAAGTCCCAGCAATTTCCTAGGCATTCATGACAGCTCCTGAGGTGGAGCAGGGCTGTGTTATCACACAGCTGCAGGGCACCACAGGGAAGCCGTGGTTCTCAGGTGAGCGTGGACGGGAGAGGCAGGGAAGGAGGTGGGCCTTTCGGGAGAAACGATGATCACCAGAGTAAACTGGGTGATCTCTGTGCTCCTCACTGGGTTTATAGTTTAACAAGGGAGTTCCTTAAGATGGAAGGAGAGAAAGGAACGGTGCACACACTAGAAAACAGCTTAGAGAAAAGTGTGAGACAATGTGGTAGTGCAGGCAAGTATGGTTACAGGCACCATTTCTCAGTCCACGGAGGTGAGTAGGAGAGAGACAGAACAAAATGTTCAGAATTTGCTTTATCAAGAGTTCAGTGATGGCTAAATGTATAGCACCTCTGATACATAATATGCAATGTAGGCTGCAGACCCAATATAAGGCCTTCGCCCAAGGAGTTTCAGTCTAGAAGTCTCAGGTGACGAGTTCCACAAGGGGCTTGCATCAAGCCTGCATATCTTCATCCTTGTACAGAATCCTATCTCCATCTCTGACATGGAAAATACCGCACGAGTGCAACAGACCTTTATGACGCTTCTGTTGTGTACAAAGAACTGAATGAGAAAGTGTTCTGGTCTCTTGGAGCCAGGAGAAATAGCACATAGACAAACAACTACAATTCAAGAGCATAGGAAGGGCAATATTCAATCAATCAGTACTTTTGAGGGCCAACTCTAGGCTTATGATTCTACAAGATTCTGATAATAAACCATGAACAAAGAGGACACAGTTCTTGATCTGATGGAATTTACACATAAGTACATTTGGAGAACGTGCTAGATTACTCTGCATAGAAAGGTCAAGGAAAGCTGGAATAAAAGGTGAGGTATAGGCCCAGCTCTGATGGGTGAGTGGAAGCCCTCCAGGTGGAGAAGCTGGAGAATGGTGTGGTAGGCACACGGGCAGTATAGCCACAGGCAGGGGAGCACAGGGTGTGGTTTAAGAACTGAGCTGCCAGCCCATGTGCCTAAGGCAAATGTCAAGAAGCATGTGACTGTGTCCCTTTTTCATCTGCTCTACCCCACCCTGTTACTTCTGCCATGTCTTGTCCCTCCAAAATGCCAAAAGGGACTCTTAGACAGTGATTTCTTCCAAGGTGCAATTTCGAAAAACTCTCACCAGGAGGGGAATGTCATTTTTCCTGTATCAGGGGTGAGTAAAATGAAGGAAAAGTAATTGCATATCTGGAGAAGGAAGGACCAAAGGCAATTGGAAAACTGGAGTGTGACTATTCACCTGGTGAGAAAATGGCAAAGAGTGCCTTAAGGTCCTATGAAGCTACTGGTTCAACTGAAAATCCAGCATCATTTATGCTTAAACAATTGAATTCAGGTAAGCTTACCACACTGTGTATTTTCTTACTTGGTCCTCTTACAGGTATTTATGGAGCATCTCTTTTGTGCAATGCATTATTCTGGGCACTACATCAGGCTACAAAAGATAGAGAAAACAGGGTTCTACTGATTTCCAGGGGTTTGGCAGTCTAGTTTGAGTGACAGCACACACACCAAAAAACACTGGAATGTAGCATCTCAATAACTGGGGAGAAGAAGTCATTTAGTACGCTCTCAGTGATGGATGGATAGATTTGGTCCATGGATGCCAGTCCTAGGTTCCCCCAGGACCAAATGACCCTTGCCCTACATTTTCCCATGTCTTTTGGGGCTAAATCGAGGTTATCCACCCTGGCTTGAAATAGGATTGCAAAGATGGTCTGTAAAGAGAAAATGTAAAAAGAAAAATGTGCAAGAAATGAAGGGAAAATCTGGGAAAGCCAAGGGGAGAAGGCAAGACTGGTTTTGTTTTCAGATGAGATTTAGTAGAGAGATCTTGAGTCAATCAGGCAGAAAAAAAGAGGATTAATTTTTGCTTCGAGAAATAATTAATTTTATTCATGAATGAATTGCTACTTAGAGACGTGTATATGTAGGAAAGAGTGAGGTAGGCTTAATCTAGAAACCATCACGACGCAGATGCAGGCAGACAGGGACACTGGCTACTTATGCGGTCTTTTCTTTTTCTTTTCATTTTTTTCTCCTCCAGAGAAGAGCTTTTTCTGGGTCAGTGATTCTCAATTTTTTGTTCTTTATTCAGCTTCTGCTACATTTATCCCACCTCAGCGCTTCCCACATCTCCCACAAGAAAATTATTTCAGTCCATGTTGCTTAGAACAGTGAGTGGCATGTGGCGGGGCATTTATTCACTCAGCACATATTTATTGAGCATCTGTGTGTGCTGGCCACTCCCACAAGTGCTGGAGACACAGCCATGAATGACACATGGCCCAGGCTACAGGGAGCTCTGCCCTCAAGGAGGACCCATGGGAGCAAGTGGTTGGAAGTAGGCTGAGGTCTGTGAACCAGTAAAAAGTGGCATGTGAGGAGTTTGGTTCCCATGTCAATCATCCATCTTCCCCTCCAGGATTAGAAAAAGTGAACGCAATCATAAGGAGCTGAGGGAAGGTGGGGCAGATTTATTACCCTAAAGCTGGGCTGGAGATGAAGGTTTGGACCTGAGTTTGAGACAAGGATTCCTATCTTTACAATCCATCACTCACTCAAATGGAAGACAGCTGGAGCCCGTTGGTCCATCTGACTGATTTGCTCGGCCCTAAGTGAAGCAACTGGAGAAGGCATGGCTGCGTACTGTGTATGGGTTGGGCAGGTGGCCTCAGATGGAGCTCCACCAACTGAGCTAATTGTGAGGAGGAGGAAACCCTCAAACGGACTGCCCACTGGAGAGCATGGATGTCCAAGAGCCAAAAGCTTTTTGTCAGGAGAGATCTCAGTGCATTGACTACACAATATTGATGCCTGGACACAGGACAGCAGGCTCTCACCAACCTCCCCGACTTCCCCATGGGATAAAAAGAGTAAGGGAGCAAGGAAAATAGATTGTTCTGAGAGGGCAAACGCGTTGGCCAAAGTTTCTATTTAACTTAGGGAAAGAAAGCAAAGTACTTCTTCTGTACTATGAAATATTAATAACATTAATGTGTAATAATAACTATATATGTTGAGTGTTCATCAAATGCCCAACATTTTACTAAGTTGTTATGTATATATGCTAAAATCATTCTTAGGAGAAATCTACAAGGGAGATACCCTTTGTATACATATATTACAGATGAAGACACTGAGTTTTAGAGGGTGTCACACAACTGGCAAGAGGAAGTGCCAACATTCAACCCATATAATAGAGGATCTGACCACTAAGTGATTATTATTGAATCAAATACATATTCTGAACCTGGAATTCTTAATGCTTTGAGAGAATGGTGCTTCCAGTTGTAACCACCTGTGTTCTCTGCCCCTCCTACTCTTTCTTTTGGCATTCCAGTAGATCTTTGGGATATAGAAGATGGGGGTTGGAGAGTGGCTCATCCCACTCAAAGACCCTGCAGGCCTCTGTTTCCACCAGAGATCTCCACCTGCACTTGGGCTCTGGGGAACCCTGAGTGGGAGGAAGTTACAGATGGGTGTTCCTGAAGCAATTCACCCACAGCAAATTCTGTATGTGTCGACTTTGCACTGCCGGTGTTTTCCTATAAGGGTGCAGTGTAAATTGAATTTCCATAAATTGAATCCTCTACTAGAGGGACACTTAATGACATTTCCAAAATGCGGTATCTTATTTTTTGCCTGGCAATGGCTTATAAAAATTCAGTGTTAAGTAAATCTCTAGCCCCTGACTTTAGGATCAGGTAGCTACTGACTTGTAAGCACACATATCCACTTGGAAATGTCTTATATTTCGAGGAATATTTTCATAAAGCCAGAAGAAACCTTTGGGGATGCAAATAACCTCTGCTCATTGGGCTACTTCGCAAATTTAGATTTTCTTACAGTGACAAGTTTGGTATATGCTCTGGGTCCCTTCCGCTTACCCTTGGCCCCCACAGCACCATGGAATCAGATGAAGCTGGAAGAGACCTACAGGCTGGGACTCCTGGGTCACTTTTAGGATTTGTAGATCCAGGTGTGGGCAGGTTAGGGCTGTCACACCCAGGACGTGGTTTGGGGCAGATGCTGGAATCTGGCAGAGCTCCCTCCGCCTGCCGTGTTTTCCTCTCTGCACCTGTTTAACGCTTCCTGGTTGTGCTGCCGTGCCAGGCTCTCCCCTGAGCCCAGAAATGGGCCTCTTCTCCCTCCCCCATGCAAAGAACAAACAAGCTCCAGACGTCAGAATGAGGCAGGGTGAGCAAGGAGTCTCACTGGCCAGGCAGGAGGCCCTGTGGCAGGAAAATGAGGTAGCCAGAACCAGAGCTGCTCCAACCCCTTCATTACCAGCCCCAGGGCCTTGGAGAATTCTCATTTTTCTTGTGTGTCAGGAGAGCCCGTGCCTTACCTGGGGACATGTTAGTGACGGAGGAGGGACAGGAAGGAAGACACTTTGGGGAGTGAGCTCTCCTTGATCCACAGAGGCATGTAAACACCTAATGATCCCTTGACATGGGCTGCATGGTTGGTTTACTAGTAACGGAGGTAAACTTTAACACCATAAGCCAGTCTTTGCTCGTTTGGGTCTGTATATGTTCTAAATTGTGAGTCTGATGAAGACAGAGTGGAAAGGAAGGGAGGCTGTGCAAGTCCTTTAATGTCCACCTCAGTCATCGAGAAACAGACTCAAATGGGACTTGGTAGAAGAAATGTGGCTTTAGAGGCTGATAATACGTTCTTTTGTCTTCTGTTACACTAAGTAGAACAATGTTCGTTTTGCTGCCTGCAGGCCAGGAGATGAAATCTGGGAACTGCAGACTCAGTGCTTGGCCTGGGACAAGAGGCCAAAGCTGCAAAGCCAGACAGTGTCTGGCTGTGGAAGGATGCCTGACCATGGGGGATGCCATAACAGAACTGAGTGATGCTTGAATCTGTGAATTAGAAGGAAACTTTAAAATCACCTGTTTCCTACCCAAAGCGAATGCCACTCTACAAATCCCCAGGAAGGTCAACCATCCTTGGCTTGAGCAGTTCCAGTCCTGCGTGCTCATTGAGGCCCATTTCCATTCAACAGCCCCAAACACTATAGAGATCTTTCTGAAACTGAATCACAGTCTTTCTTACCATAATTCCACTTACTGGTCCTGACTCTGCTTTCTCTAATTTCTGTTAAGTCTAAATGCTTCTTCTTCACGTCAGGTCTCTAGATATTTGAAGGTCGTTATTACTCACCCTGATTCTTAGACTTCTTAGCACTCCAGAAGTTCTTTCCTCTCCCCCCTCCTCTCACATTCTCTCTTTCAAGCTGTCCTTATCTCTTTTTCCTGACTCTTCCTTTTCCATCTTTCTTCATAAAGACAATGTAAGAAATTTATTTTGACATAAGATTTTCTTCCTGAACAAATTCTGGCTCCTAGGGAGCTTGCTTGCTTGCTTGCTCCTCTTTCAAAATACTCAAGAACTTTTTCACCGATCAGTATCAGTTGCCCATTCTGGAGTCTCTCAGATCAGGCATTTTCCTCTCCACAGATTTCTTTCACGTCTTGAATTCTGTGCAGCTCTTGAAGGTTAATGACGGTGGATCTAGGTCTTAGGCACACCTCAGAACTGTGGGGACCCTGCTCTGGAACCGAAGCATCAATGCTTTAAGAAAAGTTGGAAATACATGCTGAGCAAATGGTGAGAGGATACGGGTTTTTCAGTGAAGTTAAATTCAGGGAAAAAAATCCTAACTTTTCCCCCAGCTTCTCAAAGAATTGCATCCACCTCCCACTTGATTTGATTTTGGACCGCCAGATTGAGTTTCTGTGATGAAACCGTAGCCAGAACTGCACTCAGCAGGTTTCATATACACTTTACTCTGTCTCCCCTGTTCTTTGCCGTGCTTCCCGGTATGACCAGCCACTTGGCTGCTATAACTCCTGCCTCTTCCTCGTCCCCATCTCCCACTTGAGTCGTTTGGCTTCCATCTCAGAACCATCTTTCAAAGCCAGTCTCTTCTCTTTTCTCCTGGCTTCGTTTACCACTTGGACTTTCTTCTCTTCTCCTATCCAACCTGCCTAAAGTCCTCTTTTGGTCTCTCTGTACTCAAAGGATAAAACCCAAATGCATTTTCTTAGCATGAAAGTCCATTCCAAATCCATCCATTCACTATTTCAACAAATATTCAATGAATATGGACCCTGTTCCGCTGATTATGCCCCACCATTTCTTCCTACTTATCCTTTATTCCAGCCTCAGGGAACATCTCCAGATTCACCAGACACAGAAGGCTCTTTCCATGCCCTGTTCCCTCTTCCTGCAAAGCTCTTTCCAGTTTCTCTGCCAGCTGAGTTCCTACTTGCCTTTCAAAGCCATTTAAATATCACCTCCCTATGAAATCTTCCTTGGCTCCTGCAAGAGAGTTAGTTTTTCCTACTTATGATTCCCCATCAGTCTGTTCATATTTCTGCTATAGAACTTATTTTGTGCATTCATTTATTTGTTTACCTATCTCTATTTGCTCTTCACTTGGCTCTGAGCTCCTTCAGGCAAAGAACACGTTTTATTTTGTCTTTATATCTCCAGCTCCCAGTACCATGTCAGCCACATGTAAGGATATCATAAGAGAATGAAGCCCCTCAGTAAGGGGAGGATGTTCTGGCACTGAATTAGATGCAGCAGAAAGTCAGTGGCTTTAGTTTAAATGGAAGCTCTGATACTTCTAGCCATGTGAACTTGGACAAGTTATTTTGCAGGTGAGCCTCATTTTTCTCATAAGTAAAATGGGTAGAATAATAGGACTTGCTTTATAGGACTATTTGGTGATAACCAAAAAACAAATTTGGTTTATTTCAAGATGAGCGCTTATTCTTTTTGTGAGGAGTCTCCTGAGAATAAATGTGGAAAATCATAGAGTGGGCAATCTTTAGAAGAGGAAAGAAGAGAAAATGCAGAGAGGTTAATTGAGAAAGAAGAAATAAAGAAGGGGCAATCTCACTCTGTCAAACCGTTTCTACTGCGATCTCCATACACAATTAAATTTATCACTTAAAATCCACATACTGTTCTCCCTAACTATAGCCTGCTATCTATTCATTGACTTTATAGTTATAGATAGTCCCAAGTAAATCCTTAGCAGTGACGGATGCTTTCGCAGTAGAGCACGACTCACATGCCATGATCCCACAGCATAGAAGTCCAGACATCAAGACCAACACCATTTCCATCTAGACTCAGAAAACAAGAAGAAGAGAGACCTCATATGGGAATGTTACTGAGCTGAGGAGAAATGGGAGCATGGATGTTTGACCATAAAGACAATAAAATCAGGTAATTGAAAGGGACCCTTATCCAGCCAGGCAATCAAACCAAGAGTGAAGATTACTTTGTCAGGCTGGAATGTGAGATTGGCAAGATCAAGGCAGTATTAGTCAGAGCAGGCTAACTACTGGAACAAACAGTCCCCAAATCTCAGTGATTTAATGCAAGTTTTTTTTTTTTTTTTTGCTCATGTCCAATGTAATTTATGGGAGAGTTAAAAGGAGGTTGCTTCATGAAATCATTCAGGACAAAGACTCCTTCTATCTGGTCACTCTGTCATCACCCAGGGTCTCAGAGTCCTCTTCTGGGAGGTCTTATGGTCTAGGCCCGGGCTCACATTCCACTGGCCAGAACTCAGTCACACGGCTACACTTAAATGAAGAGGAAGCCGGGAAAAATAGTCTGTGAGCCCAGGAGGAAAACAGAAATAGCTTAGAGCACAACTTTCTAGTCTCTGCCACAAGGGGTGGAATGCAAGAAGAAAGTGAAATGCAAAGCCCTAAATTTAAGTTCAAATTTCACAAATGTAGGATATAGGAGGCCTGGTTTAGCTCTGAAAGAAAATATCTAGGGTTGGAAAAAATGTGGGGTTCTGGTTGACCATACTATTTTTGTCTTAAAAAAAAAAGGAATGCAATATTCAGATGCATTAATAAAGGAAATATGTATAAGAGAAAGATCATGGACTATCTTCACTTTTCGTTAGCTTTGTGTCCTTAAATTGTCTGAGCCTCAGCTAGCTCAGCTATAAAATAGGACTAAAGCTTGTGGTGTGTATCAGTGTATCAATTAGCTATTGCCACAATTATGGATATAAAAATAACCTCAAAACTCAGTAGCTTAAAACAATAATCATTTATCTCACTCACGTATCTGTAGGTTGGCCGCATTAGCTGTGCTTCAGGCTGCAGGTTTGCAAGGCGGCCATTAGATCTTTACTCCAGTGATGTTTATTATGGGTCTCAGGCTGAAAGGGCAGCACCTGAAGCTACATGGGGGAAGCAATTCTCATGGCGAGGGCAGGGATGCAAGAAGGAGAGTGGCAACATGCAATGCCTCATGAGATCTTGGCCCAGAATTGGCACGCTCTCAGTTCTGTCTGTATTCCTCTATCCAAAGCAAATTCACATAGCTGAGCCCAATATCGATGGGGGAGGGAAATAAGCTCCCTGTCTATCAGTGTGTAATACTGCAAAGTCACATGTAAGAGGACGTTCTAATACAGGCGAGAATGGGGATTCAATCTACCACAATGACAATTGTAAGATTGTGGTGGTGATTAAAACATATGTAAAGCATCCAGTCCTATGACTGGCAACATAGGGGCTCAGTAAATAGACACTCTGATGATAGTCACAATGATGATGATAATGATGTATTCAGATATTGTATCCTCGTGTACTCTCAGTGGCTCAGAACATGTCTACTGAATTGGGTTTAATTTTGGTTGCCATCTTTAAAAAGAAATACAGTGACAAACTAGATTGCAAGTAGAGAAGTTTGGAGCATAAAGGCCTAGGGATCTGGAAACTGTATTGAAGGAACTAAAAATATCTAGTCCAAGGAAGAATGGCCCATATAAAAAGTAAATGCACCCAAATGCCAGAAGGGCTGTCTCCTTGCAAAAGGAATCAACTTGTAGAATAATGGAAGGAAGTGCCAGTCTGGGGGAATTCTCTTAGAGTTAAGTAGATAATGGGAAGCCTGTGGACATTTGCTGGGGAGAAGCGTGGCATGGGCTGTCGGCTTGCTGAGTGAAGATGAGCACAACAGGAGGTGCAGAGTGGTGAACAGAGCTATTTTCTCCACAGTGGAACAGATGAGCTGTGGGGAGCAGGTTGGGAGGTCAAGGCAGAGCTGGGGTTTCTGTGTCTGATAGATCTTAGCTCCCTTTTCAGTTCCTTCTGGTGTCATAGATTCACTGGTCCTTCATTCCAATGTAATATTGGAATGTATTTCATGTTAACTCTACAAGCACACCACTCTCAGTACCCTCTCCATGCCCCGGAGCCCCAACTGGGCAGCGTGAGATTCGCCAGCGGCGATCTCCTCCTCCTCCTGAAGCTTGAGTCTCCCCTCCCCATTTCTCCCAATCAGCCTTAATTAAACTGTTTGAAAGCTACAGCTTGATTTTAATTAGTGCAAAATTGGGAAGATTAGAATGAAATTGGCCAATCATTGTTTATGGGCCGTTGTTTGAGAACACAGCAGGCTGCTAAATTACCTCCATGCCAGGCTTCTTGAATTCTTCTAGACAGTGGGAAGGATGGGGACACTGGGGCATTGGCAGAGGGCTAGCCTCATTTCTGCTCTTGTGCCTCCTAGAGGTGCAGGGGCGGACATATTATTTAACCAAAGGGCTCCTGGATTGCAGCCTTCCTGCCTGGGGATTTCTCCCTGCTGCAGTGGTGAATGAGGAGAAAGAATTTCCTGGAAAGTACGAAGAAGGTGTACAGTGGTCTCTGAACTTGAGCACAGGTCATAGACAAAGATAGAAATCATTTTTAACATGATCTGGGTTCTCATCAAACTCTGCCACTGATCAACTGAGACTGGCGTCCCCTCTCTCAGTTTCTCTGTCTCTTTGTTAACCTATAAAGGGTTAATAGCTGAGTAATGATAGTTCCTCTTTCTCTTTCCTGAGGTCCTCACATAGATAAAATAGTTGAGCTTGTGTGAAAATGTGTACAATTTTTTTTAAAAACTAAAGGAAAGCTCCACACCAATATAAGAGATTATGGTTTTTTTTTATAATTTCTTTTTATAGCTCATATTAATCATGTCTTATTCATTATAGCAGTAAAGGCTGTAATAGCCAAGTACATTACAGTAATCTGTTGTTGAGATAGAAATCTCCTCATGATGTGAAGTGTCTGGAAATACTGCTTTCTGTATAAGAGCCAAAGCATGATATATCTCCCAGCCTCCAAAATGTCCAGCTAAAGAACATGAAGGCATCTTAGCTGAGCTGCTGACGTAAATAACTGGTATCCCTCAATGTCTATGTTGGCTAACTCGTTCATGTGAATTTTTCCAGATGAAAAATGTGAGCCTTGTGGGAAAAAAAGTGGTCTTGTCTTATCTTGGTGGATTGAGTTCTGTGATGGGAGCAGTAACCCCGGATGTGAGGTCTATCAGTAGAAGGGTGAAGAAAGAGAGGCTTCTCTGCGTCTGGAACTTGCAGGAAGAGAGCAGTACTCAGTGGCGTTTACTGAGACCCCTGTGTCAAATTGGCAAGTCTCAAGCTAGTTAGGGAAAGGCAACTCTCCAAGAGAAAGGTGGGCTCTGAGAACAAAGATGTTTGCATTTATCCAGAACTAGGTTGGTGGGTGAGAATTTTTTTCCATGATCATTGGTTGGCGGTTTACATAGACAAAGTTAAGTCACAGGAAAAATGACGAGAAAACTATTTGTGTCCTTGGCTTAAGGCCAATCCATCTTTTTTGCTCTAAAGTTCTTAAATATTTTATTCAATGACCTGTCCTGTGTCTCCCTTCATTTTTCAAGGAAAACCAGTTATTTTTTTTTTTTACAAGTATGGTTCATACCAAAACAACCTTTTGGAGAATGTAAGCTTGTCCCTTTCAGCACTGCAGTCCCTTTGAACCGTAAAGGTTGGAGGAAGATACCCTCCCGAAAAAGGTTATTGGAAATATATCAGGAGGGCCAAAGAATAGAGAAAGGCAATATTCCCCACCGTGACAGCCTGTTCTCTCTGCCATTGTTTTCAAAGTGGTGCTTGGAGCTGTGCATCCTGGGCTCCATGCTGCCTTAAGGCTTCTCCCCAACCTCTCAGGGAGCCCTAGGACCTATTCTGAGAACTGCCGCCTGAGTGAGCAGGTAATGATTGGTTGGCTCTGCAGGAAAGAGCATTGATTCCTTCCCCAGTAAGCCCAGCCTGGAGTCGAACTCAGGAGGAACAAATGGGCTCTCAGCACTCAGGGGCACGGTGACACTGGGATAGGAGGATGCCAAGCCTGCAGGAGTGCCACAGCAGAGTGGGATGGGGAGAGCTGCATACTCAGGATACAGGAAGTAGGACTTTCCAAATGACAGCCATATCGGTGGAATTGGAAATGGGCCTGAATGTGCTTCCCACACAGATGGAAAGATATGTCCATTGGAAGAACTGATCACAGAATAATCTGACTGTTAGCATGAGGTCTCAGCACAACCACCCACGTTATTGGTTGCAGTATTCATTACTACTGATTTCAGCCTCATTGAGATATGGTTTTGTTTTTGTTTTTAAACTATGGATTTTTAAAAAATACTCTCTCCCTTAAGGCTTCATTGGGAGGGAGGCTTCCATAGGTAATGACTCCTCATGGAAGCCAGATCAGTGTTCTCAGTTTACAAGACCGAAGGGTGGTGCCTCAGCCTGCAGCTGCTGGAAGCCGCACCTGGGATGGAAGACCCGAGCTGTGCTCTGAGTCTTTCACCGCCAGGAGCACAGGACCCTGTGGGGGACACTTGCTGGCAGAGTTCTTGTTGACCTTGTGTAACGTGGGAGGAACACAGTGCTGCAGGGTGGTTGGTGACATTAGAGTCAGTAACTATGACTTGGAGGCGTCCCTTTTTATTTACATCTTTCAAACTAGGAACACCTTGTAGCCATTTAGTATTCTCATTGGAGACCCATTTGCTTCAAACCTAGAGCTGGCCGGTTCCCAAAGCCCTGCTGAAGCTCCTGTTGCCTGAGGCTTGGCGTGGCTGTGGTTCAGCTCTCCTGTTACATGCCCCTTTGGATTTCGGGAAAATCCCTAAACTCATGTACAACCAGAAGCATCCTTTATTGGCAATCTGGACCATTAGTGTTAAGCAGTTTGGGAGAAAGATGACTACGATGCCTTCAGAATGTAGATATATAGAAGGATTTCTATCTACAACATTCTCAGCATCGGTAGCAGTGTGCACGGTTGCTATAACACCATGCATTTTACCCTTCAATTCGGATATCCCTTCCTAAACTTTGTTTTGGATGTTTTTAATGATTTTATAGGTATGTCAATCCTTTGACAGAAATATATGTTGTTCACTCTAGGCTCATCTAAAATATGATTAAAAAAAATTGGACTAAACTTGGGGCCAGCCCAGTGGCACAGCAGTTAAGTTCACCCGCTCCGTTTCAGCAGCCCCGGGATCACCGGTTCGGATCCTGGGTGTGGACCTACGCACTACTTATCAAGCCATGCTGTGGAAAGGCGTCCCACGTATAAAGTGGAGGAAGATGGACACAGATGTTAGCTCAGGGCCAGTCTTCCTCAAAAAAAAAAAAAAAAGGACTAAACTTCCGTTAATTGTAGCAGTTTGCTGAAGCGCCCTTTTGAAGGGCTGTGTGGACACCTTTACAGGCAGAGTCCACCTTGGAGATCTCTGGTCACCCTTTGGCTTAACCTGTGAGCCCTTTATGTAGTGGCCTCTGCTGTTCTAAAGGCACTTTCCATAGGGGCTTGGAATGTTTGCTTTCTCAGACTGTTTACTGTGTAACAAACGCAGAGGGAGAAAATTTTAGGAGAAATGACTAAATTGAAATCGAGATTTAGTTGATGTCTTAATTGAAACAAAGTTGATGGCTTAGTTGAAGTAGTGTGTGTTAATATAATTGATATATATATAAAACATCCTTTTCCCAGGGGAAAATAAAAGAGCTTTGATTATTTTATTACTGGAAAAAAACTACTAAATGAAAAATCGGAAATGAACGTTTATTCTTTGAATGGCACAGGCTCCCTTCCAGTATTGCCTTCTGAGGTTTTCAGATACTGGGAAGAACCAGGTTAATAAGTTCTGTAAGCACCTTTTTACCACTTTCTGGCTGCAACTCCATTCACAGATGTTTCCCCCATTATCCTGATTCAGTGAAGGGCCCCAAAGGGAAGAAACAGTGAAGTAGAAGAGAGAGGCACGGGGCGCCCTCAGAGCCTCAGCCTTTCTGCAGCAGCTGAGGCTTTATGCCTATCTCTGAACTGACACCCCGTGCCAGTGTCCGGAAGCAGGTTTTGCTTATTGTTTTGGGCTGTGCGGTTTTTTTTTTTTTTTTTTTTTGCAAACATAGTTCCCATCCTTATGTATCTATTTTTTCTTCAATGAAATTCTCACCTTCTCTCTGTCTTATACTCAACACACACGTGTGTGCACACACACACACTCTTCCACTCACAAAATCATGATTGCCTGTTTGAGTTTCACAGGGGAGGTGGGGAAGGCTGTGGATCATGAAGCCAGACAGCCTGTGTTGAATTCCTGACTCTGCCACCTGCTGGGTGTTACCTACGGGGCAAATTGACTTATATGTGCCTCAATTTCCTTATCCATAAAATGAAGATAATTATATTTTCCCTCTTATGGGGTGTTTTGAATATTATATTGGTTAATACTTGTAAGATACTTGGAACGCCTGGCACATACTAAGAATTCATTAAATGTTAACCATTATTTTTTATTATTTGCTCATAAAAAGCTTCCTAAGACAGTATCACTCATTTTTCGAAGTCGTTTATTATTCTCTGTTATGATTTCCTGAGCAGCCATGGCAGCTGGAGTCAGCCCTTTATCCCTGATTCCTCCCGTGGTACCCCGTGTATGGGCTTGATTTTTTTCGAGGCCTCAATTTCCCCTCCTGCAAATGGATGTATTGAAACCACGTTAATCCAAAAAGGTGTTTTGCTTTAGTGTATATATGGCACTGTGTTTTGGATATACAATAAATTCATGTTTTGTGTATTTAATTGAAGGAATGAAATGTTCCTGGTAATGAAAATATTTTTGTCAAAAGATAGTAAATATTTAAAAAGAATTAGGATGCAATAAAATACACTGAACCCATCTATAGAGGGAGAAATAGTGTCATAGAAACAGCAGTGTGGTGTTGACCTGGGTTTTAATCTCAGCTCTGCCACTTATTATGTGACTGTGCAAGTTACTTTCTTAACGTCTCTGGGTCTCATCGCTGCTATTGCCACCATCATCATAGTTGCTGCACTGGTGTGGGGTGGGGGGCAAGGGAACGAGGTCAGGACACTAGCTTTTTGGTCTGCTACTGGTGCCAACTGGTTATATTGCTCTGGGCAAACCACTTCCCTCTCTGTTTCATGGTTTTTTCATAACAAAAGAGGAATGGAATAGACCTTCTCAACTGGTATGGATGCTGGCACCTGGTGGTGCTGCGAATGGATTACAGGTGTGTCCACATCTTGAACCCCTTGGCCCTTGGAGCAATTGGGTGGGGTCTGGGGTAGCAGGACTCCTTGTGCTTCCTCCTCGGATCTGAGCAGGCTCATTCATTGATCCTGGTGTATCACATAAAGAGAATTTTCAACATACATGATAACGTGAAAAAGATTGGCAATACTACTCAAATGTTTCTTCTAATTGTAATAGCCCAAATTTCCCTCTTGGTAGACGTGTGATATCAGGCAAATTACTTAGCTTTCTGAACTTTGATATCCTCACTCATTTAAGTAAGATATACTCAAACTCCTTTTGGTTTGGATAAAATATGTGACTTTCCAAGTCTGATGTTGGAAAAAGGAAGATGAAGACTAAGGAAAAGTGCAAAACTCCAAGATGGTTGCTTTTTGGAGGGATATTTAATACTACAAGTGTGGCAGATATTGTTGTTAGACCCAGTGTAAAGGATTGGAGCTGTTGATCATTAACACTGGGCATAAAGCACAGCAGAGTCTGAATGGGGCCTCTGGACTCGCTGGACTTCAGAGTGTGGACCGTGGACAGTCATTGGAAGTTGTCGGTGTCCACTGAAGACAATGGAAGAGAACCCAGACTCAGTTCCCCAAAGCGTAAGAAAATACCATGAGTGCCTTGATTTATGTATTAAAAAAAGCACAAAATTATGCTTATAAGTTACCTTTTTGTAAGTCAAATCTAATTTCTCATTGGTATGTGTACATACTTAAAATGCTTTACTTTCATTCCAGATCAATCACTAGTTGGTGGTTGCTTCTGTGTACTCTCATCCTGTAACTCTTTTTTATCAAGTTGTCAATAATTTGCAAACAACTAAAGGACTAGGGAAGTCATGACATAAAATGGGTGACTATTTATTTTAAACAAATAAAATAACGAGAGAATCTCTCAATCATTCAACAAAAATATATTGAACACCTACTATTGTTCTATTGTTAGAACATCTAACATTCTTCTATTGCTGTTGAATAAGACAGAAAGAATCAATCCTGCTCTCAAAGAGTTCATGTTCTAGTGGGAGAGAAAGAAAATTAAAAAATATATTATGTCAGGTAGTGATCAGTGCTCAAAAGATACATAAAGCAGAGCGTGAGGACAGAGGGTGAGAGAGGGTGCTCTTTTGGATGGGATGGTCAGGGCCAGCTTCTTGTAGGAAGTACTGGTCAGCAGTCCTGAATGAAATGACTGAGCAAGTGATGTGACCACCAAGTTTTATTTATTAGATTTAATCGAAGTGGGAGCCACCCCTATGGTAAGGTGGCCTTTCCTTTCAGTGAGGGACTTTGACCATTGTAAGAAATTATGGAAAATGGAAGAATGCCTGCCTTTTTTTCCCCCTAGCAATCTAAATGATAAGATAGAAATTCTTTGTCAGTTAATGAAGTCTAGGTGTGGCCTATTGCAAAACAGGGAGGCTGGGTTTGGTTTTAGATTAAAAAAATCATCGCCAAGACCAATGTCAAGGAGCTTATTGCCTATGTTTTATTCTAGGAGTTTTATGGTTTCAGGTCTTAAGTTAGGTCTTTAATCCATTTTGAGCTGATTTTTGTGTATGGTGTGGAGTTACAGCTTCATTCTTATGAGTGTGGTTATCCAGTTTTCCCATTACCGTCTATTGAAGGGAGTATCCTTTCCCCATTGTATATTTTTGTCTCCTTTGTCATAATTGGCCATATACGTGTGGGTTTATTTCTGGGCTCTCTATTCTGTTCCATTGATCAATGTGTTTGTTTTTATGCCAGTACCAAACTGTTTTGATTTCTATAGCTTTGTAATACAGTTTGGAATCAGGAAGTGTGATGCCTCCAGCTTTATTCTTTTGTTTTCAATTATTTTATTGAGGTTGTATTGGTTTATGACATTGTGTAATTTCAGGTGTACATTATTATATATCAGTTTCTGTATAGACTGCATCGTGCTTGCCACCCATAGGCTAATTTTTGTCAGTCATCATACATATGTGCCCCTTTACCCCTTTTGCCCACCCTTCCATCCCATTCCCTTCTGGTCACCACTAATCTGTTCTCTTTATCTATGTGTTTGTTTATCTTCCACATATGAGTGAAATCATACAGTGTTTATCTTTCTCTGTCTGGCTTATTTCACTTAACATCATACCCTCAAAGTCCACCCATATTGTTCCAAATGGGGCAATTTTGTCTTTTTTTTATGACTGAGTGGTATTGTGTTGTGCATGTATACCACATCTTCTTTATCCATTCATCAGCTGATGGGCACATGAGTTGCTTCCATGTCTTGGCTATTGTGAATAGCGCTGCAATAAACATAGGATTGCATAAATCTCTTTGAATTGTTAATTTCATGTTCTTTGGATAAATACCCAGTAGTGGGATAGCTGGATCGTATGATAGTTCTATTTTTAATTTTTTGAGAAATCTCTATACTGTTTTCCATAGTGGCTGCTCCAGTTTGCATTCCCACCAGCAGTGTATGAGGGTTGCCTTTTCTCCACATCCTCTCCAACATTTGTTATTTCTTGTCTTGGTAGTTATTTATGTCTTGGTAATTATAGTCATTCTGACAGACGTGAGGTGATATCTCATTGTAGTTTTGACTTCCTCCAGCTTTATTCTTCTTTCTCAAAATTGCTTTGGCTATTAGGGGTCTTTATTGGTTCCTTACAAACTTTAGAATTGTTTTTTCTATTTTGTGAAAAACACCAATGGAATTTTTATAGGGAATGTAATAAATCTGTAGATTGCTTTGGGTAGTATGGACATTTTAACAATATTAATTCATCCAATCCATGAGCACAGAATATCTTTCCATTTATTTGTGTTTTCAACTTCTTTCATCAATGTCTTCTAGTTTTCAGTGTACAGCTCTTTCACCCCCTTGGTTAAATTTATTCCTAGGTGTTTTATTTTCTTTGATGCAATTGTAAGTGGGATCATTTCCTTAATTTCTCTTTCCGATATGTTATTAGTTTATAGAAATGCAACTGATTTTTATGTGTTGATTTTGTACCCTGCAACTTTACAAAATTTGTTTATTAGTTGTAACAGTTTTTTGGTGGAACCTTTAGGGTTTTCTATATATAATATTATGTGATGTGCAAATAGAGACAATTTTACTTCTTCCTTTCCAATTTGAATGCCTTTTATTTCTTTTTCTTGCCTAATTGCTTTGGCTAGGACTTCCTGTACTATATTGAATAAGAGTGGTGAGAGTGGGCAACCTTGTCTTATTCCTGATCTTAGAGAAAAAACTTTCAGCTTTTCATCATTGAGTATGATGTTAGCTGTCAGCTTGTCATATATGGCCTTTATTTTGTTGTGCTACGTAACTTCTATACCCAGTTTGTTGAGAGTTTTTATCATAAATGGGTGTTGAATTTTATCATAAATGCTTTTTCTGCATCTTTGAGATGATCATATGATTTTTATCCTTAGTTTGTTATTGTAGTGTACCACATTGATTGATTTGTGGATGCTGAACCATCCTTTCTTTCTTAGAATAAATCCCACTTGATCATGGTGCATGATCCTTTTAATGTACTGTTGAATTCAGTTTGTAAAAATTTTTCGAGGATTTTTGCATCTATGTTCATCAGGGATATTGACCTGTAATTTTCTTTTCTTGTAGTGTCATTGTCTGGTTTTGACATCAGGGTAATGCTGGCCTCATAAAATGAGTTTGGAAGCTCTCCCTTCTCTTCTGTTTTTTAGAAAAGTTTGTTTTTTGATAAATATTAATATTAATTCTTTTTTAAATGCTTGGTAGAATTCACCAGCGAAGCTATCCTGTCCTGGACTTTGTTGGGAGGTTTTTGATTACTGATTCAAATCTCCTTACTAGTAATTGGTCTGTTGGGATTTTCCATTTCTTCGTGATTCAGTCTTGGTAGGTTTTATGTTTCTAGGAATTTATCCATTTCTTCTAGGTTTTCTGATTTGTTGGTATATAATCATTCATAGCACTCTCTTGTGATCCTTTGTATTTGTGTGGTATCACTTGTAATGTCTCTTCTTTCATTTCTAGTTATATTTATTTGAGTCTTCTATCCTTTTTTTGTTGGTTAATCTAGCTAATGATTTGTCTTTTTTTTTTTTTTTGTCTTTTCAGAAAACCAGCTTTTAGTTTCATTGCTCTTTTCTATTGTCTTTTTAGTCTCTATGTCATGAATTTTGCACTCTGATCTTCGCCATTTCCTTCCTTCTACCAACTTTGAGCTTAGTTTGTTCTTCTTTTTTTAGTTCCTTGAGGTGTGAAGTTAGGTTGTTTATTTAAGATCTTCATTTTTTTCTTAATGTATGTGTTTATCACTATAAACTTCCCTCTTAGAAGAGGGGGGTTTTGTTTTTTGTCTGTTAAGCCATTCCATGTCAACAAAACTGCTTCTGTTGCATCCCATAAATTTTGGTTCCTCTGTTTCCATTTTCATTTGTCTCAAGATTTTTTTGATTTCTCCTTTGACCCATTGATTGTTCAGGAGCATGTTGTTTAATCTCCACATATTTGAATTTTCCAGTTTTCTTCTTGTAATTGATTTCTTGTTTCATACCATTGTGGTTGAAAAAGATGCGTGATATGATTTAAATCTTCTTAAATTTGTTAAGATTTGTTTTGTGGCCCAACATATGACCTTTCCATGTGTACTTGAGAAGAATGTGTATTCTGCTGCTATTGGATGGAATGTTCTGTAAATATCTGTTAATTCCATCTGGTCTGACTTGTAGTTTAAGTCCAGTGTTTCTTGTTGATTTTCTGTCTGGATGGTCTATCCTTTGTTGAAAACAGGATGTTGAAATTTCCTGCCATTACTGTATTGCTGTCTATTCCTCTCTTCAGATCTGTTAATCTTTGCTTTATATATTTAGGTACTCATATGTTGGGTGTAAATATAAATATTTACAAATGTTATACCTTCTTGATGAATTGATCCCTTTATTATTATAAAATAACTTTTTTTGTCTCTTGTTACAATCTTTGGCCAAAGTCTATTTTGTCTGATTTAAGTATATCTACCCCAACTTTCTTTTGGTTTCCATTTGCATGGAATATCTTTTGTGATCCCCTCACTTTTAGTATATGTTTCCTTAAGGCTGAAGTGAGTCTCTTGTAGGCAGAATATAGTTGGGTCTTGTTTTTTTTTATCTGTTAAGCCACTCCATGTCTCGATTGGCCATCCAGCCAGTGACAAATGAGATCAAGCAACTGTTGTTTACACTGCTGTGGGATTTGGGATAGAAAACACTTTTGACAAATACCCTGTACTTTAATTACGGTTTAGCCTTTCCTGCATAAAGGAAGCAAATAATAATGTATTATTATGAACTTGCCTGCTTAGATAAATAAAACCTCACAGTGGGAATTTTAAAAGACTTTGTTGGAAGTGCAAATGATTAGTCATCCTATTTCTTTTGTTCCCCTGGCAACGTTTGGCACACGCCCCTCCTCTCTGTCTTAGTCTCTGCAGTTAGATGGGGGGAGTCTATAGCCTCAAACTGGGCATGGATTTTTATTTATTTATTTTGACTTTATTTTTCTGCTGTCCTGTCACTTGTACTCCATGGATTTGGGGGAAGGTTGGGCCAAGGTTTAGCCCTGTCGTGAAGAGCAGAGTGGGGATGAGTGAGAAGGTTGAGAAGACTTTCCATTTTATTGTTTCCTAAGGTAGTGGGGCTGGTCTTTGCTAGTATAATTTGGGAGACAATGGAAAACTACTTTCTTACTCATGGATATGATCATTTAAATTAATGTCCAGGAAAGATTCTCCTTGGAAATATGTCCCCTTTAAAGTACAAACATTTCACTGAAGAGCAAAGCATGAGGATTAAAATTCTAGATGGAACTGGAAAGGAACTCTGCCATCCTCTGGAATTGGGCTTCTCACAATGTGAGTCCTCGTGGTTCTTTTCAGGACATGCATGTTGACATTTTCACTGAAGCTTCAAAAGCAAAGGTGAATAGAACTGCTGGCATCTAATTTGAATAAAGGCAGTCTCATCAAAAGACACTAGTCGTCAAGCACTCTGCCTCGTTACTCAGTTGCACCTACACAAGCACACACAGTCATGCACACCAGCTTCATGGAACAATGTCCTCGAAGCAGTAAAATTTATTAATTTAATTAAATCTTGACCCTTGAGTACATCTGTTTAATATTCTTTATGATGAAATGGAAAGTATACATAAAGCATGTCTGAGGCTATTGGAGAATGATGATTTTCTCAGGGAAAAATACTTTTGTAATTGAGTTGTGAGATGAACTAGCCACTTTTTTCATGGAACTGAATTTTTCTTGAAAGAACAACCAACAGATGAATTATGGTTATTCAGACTTTAGTGTTTGGCAGACATGCCCCCGCCCCCACCCCTAAAAAAAGAATGAAGTAAGCCTGCCTCTTCAAGGAAAACAGCTGACAGTATTTGTTACCAATGATAACATTTAAGCTTTCAAACAAAAATTAGAATTTTGGAAAACTCGTATTTGTCATTGTGAGCTTGACAGCTTTCCAATATTTAAAGACTTTTCTGATGAGATTTGTGGTGATATTAACGAAAATGATGTTTTGCTATTGTATAATGAAAAGTGTCAAAACGTGGAAGATCTGAATAACTCAGTGATCCCATATTTTCCAGATGATCAATGCACGATGTTACAAAATCATGAAGGGTAAAATGATCCATTCAAAGTACAATATAGAACACTGGATTTTAATGTTACAAAGTGTGAACTATATCATTGATATAGTTTCAGATTCCACATTGTAACTAACCTTTGAGAAACCTCATTTGTTGAGTTTAGTGTGGAACCAAAGAAGAATACCCATAATTATCACAACAGATTGAATACAGAAGTAAATACAAGAATGCAGCTCTCTTCTGCTGGGCCACATCTTAAAGAGATTTGCAAATATGCAAAGCAATGATGCTCTTCTTGATAAATTTGTTTTGTTTCAGAACATATGTTGTCATAAAAATATGTTATTTATCTTATATGTAATGGATTTATTGCTGTTATCTTTAAATGAAATAATAAATAAATTTAAATTTTGTTTTAATTTCTAAAATGGTATTTACGAATAGATATAAGCCACACATATATGGGGACTCAATCATTTTTATGAGTGTGAAGGGGTCCTGAGGCCAAAAAATTTGAGAACGGTTGTTGAAGACCAACTTCCTGACTTTGCAAATGGGTAACTGAGACCGTGATAGAGAGGTGACTCAAGCACTGGGTGGCAGTCGTGACTAGATCATATCTCTGCAAACCTCTGTGGCAACGTTTTCATTGTTTGTTTTCTACCACTACGCTCCTCCCATGACTACCTTCATACGAATAAGCCAACCAGCTCCTCTCCAGTGAGAAAGCTGGTGGCAGGAGGCCCTGATGGGGGTCGACTGGGATAGTGTTTTCTCACAGCCTGGGAATGAGGGGCCAGGGGGGAGGCTGAAAGGGCCTCTTTCTGGGACTGGGTGCCTCCATCTGGAGAGACGCGTACAGAGAGATGATGAGGGGCGCAAGTGCAGGAAGCACATCACCTACTTCAGATTTTATGCCTCCTGTTCCCAAATACAATGAGCCTTTCCCCATCCCTTGACTTTTCCTCCAGGGAGTTTGCCCGGTGGAAAGTGAACAACTTGGTTCTGGAAAGGAAGGACTTCTTCAGTTTGCCATTGCCTCTTGCCCCAGAGTTTATCCGGAACATCCGCCTCCTCGGAAGGAGACCCAACCTGCAACAGGTTACTGAAAACCTGATCAAAAAGTACGGCACTCATTTCTTACTTTCTGCCACCCTTGGAGGTAAGCAACGTCGTGATCCGACGCTAATCGGTTGCCAGATCATTGAAAATAGCTTTAAGATCCATTGAGTATAGCTTCAGTAGTCTTCCCGGGTCTCTGTGCTTCCCGGCCTATTATTGCCTGAGAAATGTTTTCTTTCTGGTTTCTCTGAGAACAGTATAGTGTCGTGACGTCCAAACTCACCCCAGAACATTGCTGTTTGTTTATAAGCATCCTCCTAAGTTGGGGGTGTGGGGTAAGGTGGCTGGGGGGCGGACAGGCTCCTACTAAGCACGTGCCAGCAGGGGGCGCTCCCAGTTTTCTTTTGACTGAGCCATCGAACCCAGAGGCTTCTCCACATCCTCATACTTGCTGTGGCTGCAGCTGTCAGACCCATAGGCAAAGAAGTAAATGTCTGTTGAGTCCCTGACCCCTGCTTCTTCTCTGTAAAGGCTGGTAACCAGCCAAACCACTTCCAATGATTCTGGGCTGGATGGGGGCGAGGTTGGGAGTGGGGATGGTACAACCTGTGGCTAGGACCCAGGGCAGAATCAAAGATCTGAAGAGGCAGAGTTCTCTCTGCCCTGGGAAGAAGAAAGCAGGATTTATTACAACATTTAGCTTGCTGTCTGATGGACAAAAAGGAGCTCTCGAAGGGTTCACGCCAGCTGGGGCGTGTGGTAGATGTCAAGTGTTTGATGGGGAAGAGGGAGGTTGAGCTTCAAGGATTTTGCCCTTTCCAAAGGAGCAGAGATATCCGGGGTGACTTCGCATAAACAACTTGAGAAAGAGAATTTTATCTCCCCTATGGAGGTAGCTTGCCTGAGACGGAGATCAATAAAGGATGTTAAATGGATAAGCTGGGGAGGAGGGGGATGAACTTTGGAAGACTTACAGAATTAAGGAAACAGAGGAGGGCCTCTCAGGCACTGATGCCTCTTACCCTGTGGCACAGTCAGAAGACAGTGTTCTAAAGTTAGCAAGGGATGGGGAAAAGGGCAAGAGCAGGGGCACCAGACTCCTTCTCAGCTCCATCGATCCTGGCCAAGGGTTTCATGTGCTTATTCACTGGGGATTAAGGAGCAGAAGGCCTCACCAATGAACCCATGTTGTTTGCTACAGGAGAAGAGTCCCTGACCATTTTTGTGGACAAGCGGAAACTGAGCCGAAAGACAGAAACAGCAGGAGGTGCCCCTGTAGTTGGGGGCAGTGGGAACAGCTCTGCTGTGTCCCTGGAGATCCTGCACCAGCTGGCAGCCTCCTACTTCATCGACAGAGAGAGCACGCTGCGACGGCTGCACCATATCCAGATAGCCACAGGGGCCATCAAGGTAACGGTCTGGAGGTACTGGGAGAGGGAGGCGGAGAGGCAGAGAGAAACCGAGGGGGAGGCCGGAGTCTTAACCAGCTCCATGTCAACTGGGACTGACTGATTCAAGACGCTTTCTGATGTAGGCACAACCAGCCCTAAAAAATGGTCTGGGTCTCCACTGTACAGCAAATAGTCATGTGCCATCTACTCTGAGGCAGGCTCCAGCCAAGGGACTGTTGTGAAAGTAGACAAGGTCCCTCCTCTCCAGCTGTGACATTCTAGTGGTGCGTGAAGATAATAAACAAGTAAAAATCAGAAAGTAATTTCAGATAATGATATAAAGAAAGGGCAGAGTGTTAAGACACAGATTTCCTGGGGTGAGAGAAGGGAGCAGCTAATATTAGCCAGATTGGTCAAGGGAGGGCAGTTTGGGTTTAGACTTTGAGGCTGAGATCTGAATGATAAGGTAGCTGCGTGAAGATCTGAGGGAAGAGCGTTGTGCAGAGGGAAGTGTAAGTGCTAAGGCCCTGAGGCAGGAACCAGCTCGGTGCCGTGGTGGAACACAGAGAAGACTGCTGTGACTGCAGTAAGGAGAAGAAGAAAGACGCTGGTACAAGATGAGGTTCAGAAGTAGGCTGGAACCGGTTTTCGTGGAACATGGAGCATGGCCATGATAAGGAACTTCAATTTGTCAAAGTGCAATGTCAAAACCAGAGAGTTTTAAACAGAGGAGTGATATGATCTCATGTATGTTTTTTAAAAAGATCAATAGTTACTGTAACTTTAATACCTATAAGCCCCGTCCCATCTTCTCTACTTACATCTAGGAGATTTCTAGGAAAGTTCATAGTTTTAGAGAAGAGAAGATCAGTGAAAATACTAGAGAACGCTGGATTTTTTTATTCTAAATATAAAGTTAGGGTGGTCATTCAGGGTCAATCTTGTCTTATAAGCCTGCTTTTGTCACACCCACAATTCACAAAGAAGTTTCGTTCGTTTATTTTTTCATTCAATAAATATTTATTGAGCACCGATGATGTGTCAGGCACTGTTCTGGGGACTGAAAATCCATGAACAAAATATGTAAAGTCCCTGCCCTCATGAGGCTTAAATTCTAGTGGTGGAGACATAAATAAATACACAATGTCAGGTGACATTAACGGTATGAAGAAATAAAGCCAGGGAAGAGGATAGAGAGTGATGGGGACATGGTACTTAAGGAAGACCTCTCTGAAGAAATGTCATTTAAACAGAGATCTGAATGAAGTGCGAAGCGAGCCACACAGGGATCTTGAGTGAGAGCATTCTACAGAGAGAAGAGCTAGGGCAGTTGTCCTCAAGTGCGAGTGTGTGTGGTATGACCTGGGAACACCGTGTAGCATAGCTGGAGTGGAGTCAAGAGAGAAGAGGGAGATGAAGCTACAGAGGTTGCAGGGGCCAGATCATGAGGGCATTACTGATTAGGGAAGAGAGGGCAAAGGGGGATCCTGGAGACCAGTGCAGTGACTATTGTCATGGTCAAGGTGAGAAATAACGGTGGCTTGGACAAACTGGCTGTATAGAGTTAGCGAGAAGTTGGCAGATTAAGAGTATATTTTGATGGTAAAGCCTACAGGATTGGTTAATGAATTGGAAGAAAGGAGTTCAGATTAACAGCAAGGGTTTTGGCCTGAGCAATTAGATGAAGAGGGATTCCATTTACTGAGAAGGGTAACACTGTGGGGAGGAACTGATCGGAAAGAAGTAAAGCAAGAGTTCGGTTTTAGACATACTGAATTTGGCATTCCTATTAGACATCTAAGTAACAGCGTACAGGATAACAGTGGCAGACCCACCTCACTTCAATGCCCAGGAGGTGAGGTTTGGGAAAGCAGACAGAACTAGAGAAGACTGCGGAGGAAACCATGCCCTCAGGATCCACTAGGTTGTGGTTAACGCAAAATGGTAAAGCCAACTCTTGAGAAGAGATGGAGTCCATAGGGGATCTTGCTGAGGGCTGATCATGAGATTCAGAGAGCCCGATGGAAGTTAACATGAAGAGAAGGGGTCATTTAGGGGATGTACAGTGTTTGGAGTGAGAGTCTGAGAGAGGAGGCTGACTGAGGTTAACAGAGATTTAGGGTACATTTGGGAGGCTAGTATCTTAGGTGGCTTAAGATGATGAAAAAGAACTGTTAGTAGCCTGAAGTGGGTTTTACTAAGAAGATAGACCCCTGTGGAAGCCCCTCGCTCCCTGGTCCTGGTGTGGGCTGTGTCAAAGTTGGAGAAGAATTGATAGTGTCATGACATGAAAGGTAGGCCTAGATCAACAACTCAAGGATTCCATTAATGTTCCTTCCTATCCTTTGACCTGACCAACTTTTCACTTTCTATCACCGCTTCATGGCCTCATTTCCCCTTCACCCAGCTTAGGTTCCCTGGTCAATCACTGTAATCATTCCCTTGCATGTATCTTTAACTTGCCCTTTGCGTCCTCTTCATACCCACTGCCATTCTTTTGATTCAGGACCTCGTTTTCTGGCATTGTCTTTTTAACTAGGCTTCCTGTCTCCATTCTCAGCTCTTCTCCCTGATTCAACCTCTATGTTGCTTGCATGAGTGCAAATCATCATATAATATCATCCCCTTGCTTAAAATCCTTCAGTGGCTCCTGACTGTACACGGGACAGAGTCCAAACCCCTGTACCCAAGCCAGGGTGGCATTGTGTTGCAATGGAAAGAACAGATGCTCAGTCCCAAGGAGTCTGAGCTCTGCCACTGCCCATGGTGGGGCTTTGAACAAGTTACCAAACTTCTCTGAAGCTCAGCCTGCTCATCCTAAAATTGTTGAATATAGAATGCATGAGCCACAGCACAACTGGAGCTGGAAAGAGATCATTCCTCTTCTTCCTAACAAAACGGTAAGGCCATTGAAGATCCGTCCCTGCTGTCTTCTAAGTTTCATCTCCAAAAAAATCCTTTTTCACTCTTCTCTACCCCATTTCCCTCCTCAGCCCTTCACTTACCATTTACATCATGTAACCCAGTCCTATCTACCAGCCTTCATTCAGACATCCCATGCTCTGTGTCTCCCTTCCCTGCACCTGCTGTTTGTTTTGCTTGCAAGGCTTGTCTGTTCACCTGAGTGGCACTTTCTACTTCCTCACCCTTCTTTGCTCAGCTCAAAAAGATAATTCTTTGGTGGAGCCTTTCCTGACTCCCAAGGTAGTTTAATGCCCTGCCCCCCCCCCACCCCCCCACCCCCCCACCCCCGCTCAGTGTTTCAAGCACACGCCTCTTCTACAGGGCATATCATTTGAACTATAATCGTGGGCTAACATGATGACCTCTGAGACTCTGAGGTCCTTGTGGGAGGGACTGGGTCTCATTCATCTTTGGTTCCCAGTAAGAATACATATTTTGCCACATTCTGAGTAATGAGGAGAGGTTTGTTGAATGAATGAGTGAATAAATGAATGAGTCATTGACCCCATTTTCCACATGGGTTAGGCTCTTCTCAGTGTGTGCACAAGTGCATAAAAGCAGTTTTAGCTGAAAGAAACAAATCTACTCAAGGCAGCTTGAATGTAAAGCTGGTTTATTAAGAGGATCTTGTGAAGAATATCACAGTCTCCAAGGACAAGACACTAAATCCAATCCAGACACATGAGCCTTGTAAAAGGACAGTAACACTCACAGTTTACTCTCTCTGTTTCTTGTTGGAACATGTCTTTACTTTTTCGTCTCCACCTGCTTCGTCTTCCTGCTTCTCTTGTCCAAGTTCTGTCCTCTGTTTATTCTAGACTTTTCTGTGCCCCAATGACTTCAGTTTACAGTAAGCTTTATCTTGATCTGGAACTGACTCTGGCCTTGACTGAGTATTATCTTTCTGTTTCATCTCTCAGTCGGTGCCATCAGGGCAGGGACCACGCTCTTGTTCATTGTTGTATCCTCAGTTCCTGGGACATAGTAGGTGCTTGATAATTATTTATTCTGAATTTTGTGTCCATAATCACCGTTTAAATTTTTTCTCTCAGTATCACTGTTCCAAATTCCTTGGAGAAAGAATCTGGCTCAGGGTCCACCTGAGTCCAATATGAAGAGTAGGGGTTATTTAGTCTCAACATGGCTTATGGGACTCACCTCCTCAGCAAGGTGTGTAGGCGGTGGAGTAAGAGGTGGGCAGGCACCCCAATCCACATCTATTATAGTGCTGTGGATGCATTTTCCAGAACTATAGCCACTTCCCATCTCCTCAAAAGAGGAGCCGCCATCCTCGGAAGCCTCTTTTTGAAATCAATCACACATGGAATGTGAGATGAGTGTTCAGCTTCCCTTGGGCTGATGACCCAGCGTTTGTTTCTCTGTGGAGGACTACAATGGGTTCTCCTCATGGGATGCAATTCAGAGAACCGTGAGAAAACAGGATCATTTAGTGTTCTCTTTGACCTCCACTGTCCAGCCCCTTATCTCCACATCACTTTGTGAGCTCTGATGACCTGCGTGACTTGTGCAAGGACACTCCACTAGACCAAGGAGCAAAGGGAGGTGTCAGTATCCCATCCCACAGTTCTGCTCACTTGATAGGGTTGACCCACCCATCTTGTCTTGACAGTAAAGGTGTCTCACCACAACCCATCTCTTTGCACTGATATACTTAGCACTTACAGATCCACAGAACCAGGGCCAGCAGGCTGGAAGCACCTAGCATCCTGGCTAGCTAGCACTCTCTTGTTGGCCATGCAGCACCCACCACCTACTTCCCTCCACTGAACCTGCCTTAGCAGTAGTTGAGCTGGCTTCCAGCACTGTCCTTGCTCCAGATGGAGGTGGCTGGGGCTGAGGGGCTCTGCTCATAGGCTCACCCTTGGTGAAAAAAAATTCCTTGGGCCTATCCGCCTGTTTCTTCTTTCTCTAAGCTGGTGTGCTCCTACTTTTTACCCTTTGTTAACGACTTCTTTTCACCAACATGGAGAAAGAGGCACTCTACCCCTTCTGTTTACCCGACACATTCCTCTGAGATCCCACTGAATAACCCCCTCGGTTGCAAGGTTTCCCCTGGTCAGCACACACCTCTCTTATAGGATTTGTCACATTATGTTGCAGCTGCTTACGTGCATGTATCCTCCTCCCAGCCCCCATCACGACAGGAGATCTTAGAGCAGTAGAAACTCTGCAGAGTCATACAGTGCCAGGTCCCTTCACAGTATCTGGCATGTGGTGAGACACTCAATAAAATGCTTGATGGGGGAAGGCAGGCTATATGGTTTAGTGAGAAACAAACTTACTCAAGTGAGAAGACTTGGGATTGGGTTTCAGCCTTGATGCTTACTATTTCTATGACCTTGAGAAGCTATTGAACTCCTTGACATGGAGTTCCCAGCTCTTTAACTCACCTGTACCGGGGGCGTACATTCAGCAGATATGGGTGCACCAGTTATGAAAATATTAAAACACTTCCATACCAGCTTGTAGATAGTCTTCACCCAAGCCCCCTGTGTGCCACCCTAACCACCTTGATCCCTCCCCTGAACCCCCAGATCTCCCCCTTCATGGTAACCAAAGGGGTAATGCCCCTCTGGAGGCCTCCAGAGTTCTGCTTTGACATTATGGCTGGCCCATCTTCTGATTAGTCAGCACACTCTGTCCTACCTGCTGATAAATATTGTGACTGTCACCCTTGACTCTACCATAGGGTCGGGGTGACACCACATGGTATAGTCCGCATGGAATACTTTGCAAACTGTAAAGGGCTGAACACTTATCCCTCCTGTCCGTAATTCCCGGGAAGGGATCAGAGCCGTAAAGGAGGGGAGGGGCCTGTTTCTTAATTGGAGCTCACCCTGTATTTAATCGGAGGCTGAGGAAGGACTAGGTGGGGAGAGTTTGAGACGCTCATGGGCTGATGAAAAGAGCCCACACCAAAGTTCAGGTGGATCCCAGGATGGCGAAAGGGAGCGGTTCTCACAAAGCATCCTTACACTGACTTGTCCGAATCCCTCACCGCAGCAGCCTGAGCTTCAATTTGCAGCTCTTTTAAGCATACACACCATCAGCTGTGCTCTTCCTGCCCAGTCTATCGCTCACAATTAGAAGCCCATTTTGCTGGGCTCTTAGCTTTGCAGGTGTCCCCTAGGTAGGACAAGAGCAACGGGGAAGTGAAGGGCGGGTGCGGGGAGTAGACTCCGGAATGAGGGTTTGCATGATCTGGTATTTATGTAAAATTGGATCTGCTAATGAACCTGAGATCCATCAGGGCTTTTGGAAAGCAGGACGGTCTCTGTCAACAGACCAATTAGCACACAATTATTTTCCCTTTCTGAAGGCTTATCTGAGGCGCTCTTTGAACACACGCCTGAGTGAACTGCACTTTCCATTACCTCTCTGGGCCCTCTTTATAATCTGCCGAAGCTGTCTGCCTCTTCGACAGAGAAAGGCCCGGGTTTCTCTGCACCAACCCTCCAGAGACTCTGGGACTTTCCTCACTGGGGGGAGGGGTCCTCAGGCCATCCTGCTATCAAGTGCTCAGGCACTAGGTGCAGGAGGACCCTCTCCAGCTCCCTCTCTTCTTCCCACCTCCCTCCTTCTCTAGAGAGGACAGAGGTGGCTCAGAGCAGAAGAGCAGGGGAAAGAGCAATGACTTAGGGATGTAGTGAAACCTGATGGGCCTTCCTTGCTCGGAGATCTGGCTTGGATCCTTCCCCCTAACAGGAAATGAGCCTGGGCATTATGGTCTTTGTCTCATCCTCATCCCCATCTTTGTGCCACGATTAACAAAGGGAAGCTACTCACACCCTTTCAAGGATTTACCTAATTGATCATCCTCTTGGGGAAGTGACCTTTGGAAATAGCAAAGTAAAGGTCAGATAACAGATCAGAGCCAGCCCCTAAACGCTGAACAAGATGGTGGTGGTGGTGGTGGTAGGGAAGCGGATGGATTGGTGGTAGATAGGTAAGGATAGTGGTGAGACAAGGGAGAGGAACAGGGCTGGTCACTGTTCTCCTCCTTGGGAGCCATCCTACTTCTATATAAGGTGTATAGCTCCTGCCCAGCCTGGACCTGATGCTGATGAGTGACCAACTCAGGGGTGGGTGGATGGAAAATCCAGGGCAAAACTCAGTGACAGTGTAGTGGCCAGCTTACCTGGAGATGGGGACAGAGAAGTCTCCCAAATTCTGCACTCACCATCCCACCTTGACCACCTCATTCCAAGAGGGGCAGTCTCCCCCAGAATATCTGAGTTGTCTTTAGCCATGGCTCTTTTCCTAGGGGTTTTTATACCATATAGATAAAAAAGACTTTACTTGGAGAAAAGTCTGCCTCTGCCTTCTCTGCTGCAGTCAGACAACTTAGCTTGTCACCCACTCACTCAATAGAGACACTATTCAACACCTAGTCCCCACCTGTGGGGAGAGGCAGACCCATGGTAACAAGCAACCAGAACACTGGGATGATGGAAACATGTCTCCGCTTGTCTGTAAACTCCTTAAGGTAACGACTGGGTCTTACTCACTATGAGTTCTGCTCGCTCCTTGAATATTTGTTAAATGAATAAATGAGGGAAGGAAAGAATGAATGTATGAGTTGAATGAATCCTAGCCCTGCAGGTGACTGGCTGTGTGATCTTGAATAAATCACATGACTATCTGGCCTTGATTTCCTCATGTGTAATATAGGGATACTACGATCTCAAGTCTACACTGTTTCGCCCCAGGTTCATTCTGAGGAGAGGGCAGATCACTAAAATACATTGGGAGGACTGGTCTGTTGAAAATGTTTGTTTTTAGGAGTGATGTCATCCAAAGGGATTTTTATTTATCTTTTGCAGTCCTTTGATGTGCCCTCACAGTAGACACAGGCATTGAACTGGAGTCTGAGGACTCAAAAATTACCATCTTGCATCGGCTACTCAGCAGCCCTGTGAGCTTGGGCTCTGTAACTCTCCCAACTTTGGTTTCCTCCTTTGGAGAGGGTAGTAGTGAGATTTGTCTTCGGGAGTCACTGTGAAGGTTAGCTGCGATGGTCTTGGAGGATGATCTGGCAAACTGTAGAGAGGTTGTTCCTGCCCCTGTCATGGTCTTGGTCCCTTTCTTGGCTCAGGCTGGGCCTTACTGCTTCTCATGCATTGTGTCATCATGGCCCTTTGGTCTTTGTCTGCAGTTATCAATTTTTCTCCCACTCCCCTTCCTTCCCTCCCATCCCCACTTATCCTTCAAGACCAATTTTGGCTTCACCTCCTCACAAAGCCTTCTCAGACTACCTTAAACCACAGGATCTCTCCTGCCTCTCTCCCCACTGTATTTTTAGTCAGTATCACACCATCTCTCACTTGATTACTCTGTTCCATGTGTATTTTTTAAGCCTAAGTATACTAATTCCCTAGAAGGATGTCCCTTACACTTTGGTGTTCACCGTGGTAACTGGCAGGGCACTGGACACATGTACTACACACATTTGAGCTGGCGGGTTGTAGATCATGCTGCCCCTTCTTCTTTTCTCAGAGTACCTTTCCCTCCCTTCTCTTCCCATCCTATTCTTACTTAGCTTTATGAACCAATTCTGCTGGTGTCTCCTCTGCTACTTCTTCCCTTGTTTTCCCTTTGTTTAGAGATGTGTTTTGTCAGGGCTCTTTGTGGCATGTCACTTTTGCTCCGTTTGGATGTGTATCAGTCAGTTGTGTGTGTACCTGCCTCTCCCACGGGCTGTAATCTCCTGGAGGACACAGTACATCACTTGTGCATCTTTGTGCCCACCTCTCCACTTCTCAAAGCCTGCACCATATTACTCATATGTTCTCTAATTTATTGAGTACCTAGTATGTGCCAGATTCTGTGTTAATTGCTGTTGACAACATAGCGAGCAACATAAATATGAGCTCGCCTCTATGGAAACTTTAGTGTGTGGAGGACCCAGACTTTTACCAAATACTTGCATAAAAGGATAGAAAACTACAACTCATATGCCTGCTGCAGAACTGAGGTGCCTGGATCTGGGAGAGAAGGTCAGAGGGACCAGGGCAGACTTCCTTGAAGAACTCTGAGAAAGGCAGCACTCTGTCTGATGAATTGGATGGAATTGAACAGTGGCTGCTCAATAAATACTTGTTGATTGGTTGATTGATTGTTGGCAGAGCCTTCGGAGATCCTGAGAAAAAAGGGCCTCAGGTCCCCATCATTCTTGTTACATAATTATTTCAGTGCATTTAAAGCTCCCCATTTTTCATCTTATACTTTAAGCATCAGGGAAAAACTGATAGGCCAACTTTATAATATTTTAAAATGACTCTGTGGTGTTTTGGCATATTACATGGCTGTAAGAGTTTATGTATATTTAATATACTTATTAAAATATGCACTAAGCCCATGGCTGATTTTCTCTAAGGACATCTCAGTGCTGAGGTGGGACTTAAATGTTTAATACCAATAATAATACTCATAACTCAAATTTCTCTAGTGCTCTTCATCTTCAGGATCACTAAAGCCTGCAAGCACCACGTCAAGTGGATGCAGCTGGGCTCGCCAGCAGGCTGACAGCGTCCACATCTGGCCTCCTGTCTTCCTCTGAGGAGGAGAATGGGGTCTCCAGCTGAAAAGTCCAGCTTCCTCTGCACTGAATTTTCTTTCCTAGAAGCAAATTCCCTTTGGCGCCCTCTGAAAGGCTCCCACTTACGTAAAACTGCTCCTGCCAGCCATGTACCAAGGATACTCACTATCTTAGAACAAAGAAGAAAAGTGGCTTTATGCTGCTAGTGTGGGGAAACATAGGCTGCTCCTTTGGCTGGTCAAAGGCGGGACACAGAGCCTGAGACTGGATGACTGGAGAAGGGAGGTGCAAAGGGAAAGTTTCTGCTTGTTATCTAAATCCACACTCTGTGCTTATTTCTCTAGGTCTCGGAGACCAGGACCGGCCCTCTGGGCTGCAGCAACTACGACAATCTGGACTCCGTCAGCTCTGTCCTGGTGCAGAGTCCGGAGAACAAAGTGCAGTTACTTGGTAAGCTGTGCGGTGACGGGTTTCACACTTTTCACACCTGGTGAAAACCTTGGCTCACCAAGGAGCAGAAAACAGTCTTGGCCACGCCATTTGGCTAAACTCTTCTTAAGACAAGAACTATCAAGAGTTCAAAGACCTGTATTTAACAACTTTCCATCATTCTTTTGAGAAAAGTGCTGACATGGTTTACCCTGCACCCAAGACCATTGCTGATACCGCTCGACTCCCAAATCCTCCCACCTCATAGTCCTTCCCAAGGCCTCTGTGACTCTCCTACAACCACAGCACATCCATCCTTTACGCCTTGATCTGGTTCAGTGATCTCCTTTGTTACCTAAAGAACCCTCTGCTTTATTTTAAGGACACATTGGGGAACAGCTGGCCTTTGCAAAGTGGTTATGGGGCCACCATCTCTAGCTCAACTAAGAGCTATACAAACTATGGGACCGTTGGTTATCCTGAGAGTGGTCCCTACTTTCTGTTATTATCTTCAATCTTCCTTGGGAGATAAAGCCAGGAGAAGAATTTGAGAGGAATGGAAACCTTGACCGGAGACAGAAGAAGCCTAAACAGGAAAGCGAAAGGAAAGGGAACGAGACTAGGTCTGGAGGCTGGGAGATAAGGGGAGGCACTGGGCTCCTTCTCTCTGTCCCCCACACATCCTGGGGCAGGGCTATGCAAACTGATTCAGAAAGAACTGTTTGGCAGTGGGAAAAGTTCATTTTTCTTAAACCTAACGGAATTGGACTCTGTTTAAGATATTATTGTCTCGGTATGATAAAATCAATAGCCCTCACCCAGGATCTACGATTACAAATTCCAGGTAACCTGAGCCAGATGCGACCCATCAATGCTTTAGGAATCAAGGAATATATAATAAAAAGGAGTAAAAGACTCCTTGATTTCGAGCCATCTAATGCCATTAGCGTCCCTTTTCTCCTGTGTGCCTGGATGGGCTGGGTTTGTGTCTGGAAATTAGCGACAAGTGAAGTTCAGAATGTCTGGTGGTTCATTTGGAATAGTTTATGCCATTTAATTTTATAGCCCATCACTCATGCAGACATAGCTCGGGGCACTTATTTTATAGCAATGGGAAATGTTATGGTGAGGAGGAGGGAGGTAATGGGGGAGGTGAAAGGAAAGGACTTGGAGGAGGGTGAGTGTTGAAAGCAAGCATGTGGACCGGGTGTGCGGGGCGGCTGCTCGAGCGCCACTGCGGGCACAGTGTCAAGAAAGGAAAATCCAGGAGCAGTCCCGAACAGGAGGTAGACCTCAAACAAGAAGAACAAACCTCCGCTGCCGCTGCAATCCTAAGCTGTGTTGTGAGGTCTGCTGAGACTGGGGTACATACTTTGGGCTCTCTGACTTCCTGCCAAGGACAAGGTCAAGGGTATGCAAATGAAGAGCTGGCAGACATTTGAGGGAAGGGGAGCCCATCCTACGCAGAAGGCCTCATGTCCCTTGCTCTCCTGGTGCAGCGTCTCACAATGTCCCTACAGGGGAGCCTCCTGCAGGACTGACCTCGACCCTGGCCCAGGCTGCGTACAAAGGCGTGCCTGTCCTTCATTCATCTCTTGACGGTTTCCAATAGCCACCCTCTGTGGCTTGAAGCCAACTAGGAGTAGATTCTGCTTTTGGTAAACTAATATCCACCACAGATGGTCAGGAAAAGTGAAGCGTGGAGCAATTTAGTGGATTATATCCAACATCAGAGGCAGCTAATTAGAAAAGAGCTGAGAACCATTCATCTCTATCCAGGCTGGACTGAACTTGGGGTGTCTACCACCATCCTGGTTTCAAATCGCCTTAAAAGTCAACTCATATTGAGATGGGGCAGCCAGTGCCAGTTATGCAGTCTGAGCTGATGGGACAAGGGCAGGTCTGATACCAAGTCAACTTTACTAGTACTGTGACCTGGGCAGGTCACAGTGGTGGCTGGGCTTGGATTTCCTCATCTATAAGAGCCTCAGTGTGACCACGAGTGTGACTTGTGCCCATACCTGGAAAGTACTTGGTGTAGTGCCTGGCCACTCTGTACCCACAACACCTGTCCCTACCTCCTAGCCAGGGCAGCCTCCTTGGTCCTCAGGGCAGGGGTGGGAGGCCAGGAGGGTCAGCATTCAGTAACATCCTAGGATGCCTGCTGCTAATCTCAGTGAAGCCAGAAACAGGATGGCTATTGGAGGCAGAGCCCATCAGTCTTGATTCTTCCCCCATGAGGGCTATAAGTTCTTCTTTTATCTGAAACATCGTCCCAGTTCCATCCAAGAAACGCTGATGTGTAGCCAATAAATCCGTTCATATGATATACATGCTCTCAATGTGGCTGATGTGAGGAGCTCGACTAAGCCTTTGGCTTTGACGTTCCTCATTTTCAGATCCTCCCCCATCTGTCATGAGGGCAGCCGTAGCCTTCTCTCCCAACCAGCTCAGCAAGATCAGGCCCTGGGGTGACCATTCTTGGACCCAGGAGGGACAAGTCAGAAGAACCCCAGCTGGGGATCCTGCAGCCTTGGGTGTGGGAAACTGAGTCCCTGCTGGTCCTCCCCAGCAATTCCTTGACCCGTCCTTTCCCTAGGCCTGCAGGTGCTGCTGCCCGAGTACCTACGTGAGCGCTTTGTGGCCGCGGCGCTCAGCTACATCACCTGCAGCTCTGAGGGCGAGCTCGTCTGCAAAGGGAATGACTGTTGGTGCAAGTGCAGCCCCACCTTCCCAGAATGCAACTGTCCTGACACCGACATCCAGGCCATGGAGGACAGCCTGCTGCAGATCCAGGACTCCTGGGCCACTCACAACCGGCAGTTTGAGGAGTCAGGTGAGCAGCAGGGCAGCCCAGATTTCCTCCCTGTCAAAGGGTGAGTGCAGGACAGGAACATGGAGAACTCAGCCTGGATCCTGGCTCAGTGACTTACTGTCTCTGTGACCTCCAACAGGTTATATGACTACCCAAGTCTCAAGTTGTTTTCTTTTGTTGTATATGCACAGGGACATAATCCCTACCAAAGAGATATGTTTGAAGGACTTAATAAGCTAAGGTCAGCATAACTGAGGGCATAGGCCTTGTCTGTCTTGTTTGCTATGGATTCCATGGTGCCTGAACATAAGGTGCACAATGAATACGCTTGAATGAATGAAGCACATAGACTAGTTCTAGGAGGTGCCCAGTACATGCTGCTTGTTGCAGGTATAACTAATTCAATGTCACCTTGAGACCTAGATTCAGAGAACTTTGTTTTGAATCTCTGTGTTAGCATTGAAATTTTGTATCCCCACCAAACTCGTATGTTGGAAATCTAATGCCTGAGGTGATGATATTAGAAGGTGGAGCCTTTGAGAGATGAGGGCAGAGCCCTCATGAATGGGATTAGTGCTCTTATAGAAGAGGCCCCAGAGCCGGCCCTGTGGCATAGTCGTTAAGTTCTGAGCACTCTGCTTTGGGGGCCCAAGTTCACAGGTTCGGATCCTGGGTGAGGACCTACACCACTCATCAGCCATGCTGTGTTGGTGACCCACATACACAAGAGAGGGAGATTGGCACACATTAGCTCAGGGCTAATCTTCCTCAAGCAAAAAAAGAGGAGGATTGGCAACACATGTTAGCTCAGGGTAAATCTTCCTCAAAAAAGAAGAAGCCCCAGAGAGATCTCTCACCCCTTGCACCATGTGAGGACAGAGTCAGTCATATGCAACCCAGAAGAGTTCTGCCACCAGAACCTGACTATGCTGGCCTCCTGATCTTGGACTTCTGGCCTCTGGAACTGTAAGAATTAAATTTCTGTTGTTTATAAGCCACCCAGACTGTGGGATTTTGTTACAGCAGCTCAAAGTGACTAAGACACTCTGTTACTGACCAGCTTTGTGATGTATTGGCTGTGCGGCTTCTCAATGCCTCTGTTTCCCCATCTGTAAAAGAGGGAAAGTGATAATAATAGGTGGACGAGAGGCTCCTATGGGACAATGAGGATAAAATTAATCCATAAAGAACTCTGCATGGTGTATTCATACTGAATAAATGATAGTTATGTGGATATATCTCAAAAACATAATGTTGGATAAAACAAAGCAAAATGAAAAAGGTTATGTATTATATACATAATATAGATAACATAATACACTGATATAATAATTTATTTAATATAATACGTATTTAATACTATTTATATGATGTTTAAAAGCATACTAGGCAGCACTTAATATTTTTAATAGATAAATATGTTTGTAGAAAACGTTAAAAAATATATAGTAATGATAAAAAAAATCCAAGCAAGTGGTTACATCTAGATGGAGGTGGAGGGGGAGTTTAGGGCCTTTGAGTATATTTGATTTGCCTTATTTCTTTAAAAAAACAATCTGAAGCTAGTATGGCAAAATCTAGGTGGTGGGCATGTGGGATTTTATCCTGTTATTCTCCATGCTTTTTGTATGCTGCAATGTTTTATAAACAGAACTATGTACATGCTAGTTGTGAATGTCATTACTAGGTGTGATTCTCCAATGTCTGGTGGGGGGAGGGGGCATGAAGAACCAGGTGCTTGGGAAATCAGGATGAGTTGAGGCCCCAGGCATTGCCATTTCAAGTCCCAGACAAGGTATTTAGTAGCTAAGGAAGACATCACTGTCCTGTCCCCCAGCTCAGCTGCATTGGACTAAAGGTGGTGGAATGTGTCCATAAGTCTCAAGTGCATGGGAGATGATGCTGGGCTTTCACCACCATAAGTTACTGCTAATGAGTAAATGAGGGCTGTCTGGACCCCCACCGGGAGACTGGGTAGCTGCAGGTCCCAAGTAAAAGCAGAGCCCTGGACAGAGATCTAAGCATGAATTCAGAAAACGTGTTGTGCCCAGGAAGCTCTGAGAAGAACTCAGACTTGCAGTAGGAGCCAAGAACCAGAGAGCGTGTTTCTCTGGATTAGCTTCAGGAAAGAACAGGTATCTGGCCAAGAATTAAAGCTTGAAACAGAGCAAGTATATCCCAGAGTCAAAGAGAAAGATGGGGAGGTGGGGGCTGATCTCAGGGACTGAAAGATTTCTGAGAAGATTTCTGAGCTGGGTGCTTGGTCTCCATGTCGACATTGGCCAGTCTTGTGCACTCTCCCCTTCACGAGTGCCTCACATCCTGAATAAGGGTGTTGTGGTCTTATTGAAGACGATTGAGTGAGACAGGGTTGTGAATGACTTGTAAGGAGGTATCAAGGCGAAAAGAGATGCGCTCCAGTGTCATCAGCAAAAGCAGGACCTCTGGCCCCTTGGGTGGTGACAGAGATCCGTTTTGAAATTCAGAAGCATATTAGGAACAGGAAGGATGGGAAAGAATCCTGAAGCCATATTTTATGGTATGTTAATTATTTCTCAATAAAGCTCTTTAAAAAGAAATAAATAAAAGGGTCTGGGAGAGTGGATATGAAGTGTCCTTCCTCATGCGGTGACTCTGAAGGGCCAGCTGGATCTGGGGAACTCCCTCCTGCCCCTCCCAGGGTTTGCATGGCTCCCCGTCAGCTCAGTCCTATGTCCTTGCCCACAGAGGAATTCCAAGCTCTGCTGAAAAGGCTGCCGGACGACAGGTTCCTAAACTCCACTGCCATCTCCCAGTTCTGGGCCATGGACACCGGCCTCCAGCACCGCTACCAGCAGCTGGGAGCCAGCTTGAAAGTGCTCTTCAAGAAGACCCATCGGATTGTCCGCCGGCTCTTCAACCTCTGCAAGCGCTGCCATCGGCAGCCTCGCTTCCGCCTGCCCAAGGAGAGGTGAGCACCCCCAGACCCCCGAGTCGGAGCTCAGCCCCTTCCCCCAACAGCTGCTGAGGCCAGGGAGAAGCCTCTGTCCACATGGCAGAGCTGGGAGTGGGAACCCACACACAGCCTTTTAGAGTCTCCTGTTATCTTGACCTGCTTGTATGGCATTCTCCATTAGGAGTTGCGTGGGAACTGAGAGAGAGAAGAAAGAGAGAGGCTAATTTTTCTTTTATATAGATTATAGTAGATTCAGATGTTATTCTACTAATACTCCAATTCTCACTCATTTCCATTTTAATTAGTCTTTTAGGAAAACAAGGGGTGGAGTTAAAGTTTGTACACCAATTGCATATGGTGGGAAATACACACATTGGACTGTTTCAAATAAGTGGCTGCTCTGAGTCACAGGAGGAAAGAAAGCTGAGGCCCCATGGCCTAGGGAACAGGGTGGGGCTGTATGCTCATAGGCACACATTTATCCATTCATTCACTCCCGTATTCAACAAGTTTTTATTAAGTCCACATTGTAAGTCCTAATATTATACAATGGGGGATATTTGTTAATTGGGAAGATATAATAAATATACAGAAACATAAAAACTAGAAAATTATAACTATGTGGCAGCCACTTAAAGCCACTTAAATTCATGATCATGGAATATAAATCAAAGGCACAGTCTAGTAAAAGCAAAGGCCAGAGAGAAAAGCCACCTTGGAGAAGAAAGTCTTGGCCAGACTGTGTGGGAGGAGATGGAAACGGACTGGGTGTATGGGAGACGGAGCATTCCAGAAGAGGGCAGCTGCTCTTGCAGCAACCCAGAGGGGCGACTCTAAGTGATGCACAGGCAAGAAGGGAAGCCAGCACGGAGAGGACAGACCAGCAAGGGCTTTTGAGAGGGGTTCATTTTTTTTTTTCAACAGATAGTTATTAAATGCTTGCCATGCACCAGGAACAATCCTAGTTTCTGAGAAGATGTCGGTGAATAATGCAGTGTCCCTGCAATCATGACATTTGCTGGGAGGTCATCTGTGAACAAGAAAACAACAAGTAAACACAGTGATTTCCAATACTGATCATTGCTGTGGATTACATAAAAACAGGGTTATACGATAGAGAGTGACTGGGTGGTTCTTTTGAAAGGGGAGTTGTGGAAGACGTCTTTGAGGAGGTATCATAAGAGCTGAAATCTAAATCTTGGGAGAGAGCTAGCCACAGAAAATTCCTATTCTTGGTGCAAGAGTGATAGAAACAGAAAATAGAAAGGACAGAGACCGTGAAGTGAGAAAGAAGTTGGCATGACATTGGAAAGTTTGGAGAGCAGTTGTTGGAAGATCTTATTTAGAAGGCTGAAAACTAGATCTGATATGGAAGATGGTGGAGATCTTCTCTAGGCTTTTGAATAGAGAATGAGGTGGTACTTGCGGGGATGAGCTTGGCTGCTTCCAGGACAAGTTTGATGTCAAATATTTCTGGTGCTGATCCATCAGACACCAAGCTCTAGGCCCTACTCAGTCATTCCAAAGTGGTGCAGTAGGGTCTCCATCATTCAGAAAACTTGGGGCTTTTATCTTCCTCATCGCCTTTCCTACCTATTAGTCAATGTCCTGCTACCTTTCAGGAAGATGGCAGTGTGTGGCTTCCTATGACTCTTGCTTCATTTTATCTTCGCTCCCAAAGGTCCTTGTCCTATTGGTGGAACCGAATCCAGTCTCTCCTCTACTGTGGAGAAAGCACGTTCCCTGGCACCTTCCTGGAACAGAGCCACAGCTGCACCTGCCCCTATGACCAATCTTCCTGCCAGGGCCCAATCCCATGTGCCTTGGGTGAAGGGCCTGCCTGTGCCCACTGTGCTCCAGACAACAGCACACGCTGTGGGAGCTGCAACCCAGGCTACGTGCTGGCCCAGGGGTTGTGCCGGCCAGAGGTGGCCGAGTCCCTGGAGAACTTTCTGGGGCTGGAGACAGACCTGCAGGACCTGGAGCTGAAGTACCTGCTGCAGAAGCGGGATAGCCGCATCGAGGTGCATTCCATCTTTATCAGCAACGACATGCGTCTGGGCAGCTGGTTTGACCCTTCCTGGAGGAAGCGCATGCTGCTCACCCTGAAGAGCAACAAGTACAAGCCTGGGCTGGTGCACGTGATGCTGGCCTTGTCCCTGCAGATCTGCCTCACCAAGAACAGCACCCTGGAGCCTGTCATGGCCATCTATGTCAACCCCTTTGGGGGCAGCCACTCTGAGAGCTGGTTCATGCCCGTAAATGAGGGCAACTTCCCTGACTGGGAAAGGACTAACGTGGATGCAGCTGCCCAGTGCCAAAACTGGACTATCACCTTGGGAAACAGGTGGAAGACCTTCTTTGAGACAGTCCATGTTTACCTACGGAGCCGAATCAAGTCCCTGGATGACAGCTCCAATGAGACAATCTACTACGAGCCCCTGGAGATGACCGATCCCTCCAAGAACTTGGGCTACATGAAAATCAACACCTTGCAGGTCTTTGGCTACAGTCTGCCCTTTGACCCGGATGCTATCCGGGACTTAATTCTCCAGTTAGACTACCCATATACTCAAGGTTCCCAGGACTCTGCCCTCTTGCAGCTCATAGAGCTTAGGGACCGGGTAAACCAGCTTTCTCCACCCGGCAAAGTCCGGCTCGACCTTTTCTCCTGCTTGCTCCGGCATCGGCTCAAGCTGGCCAACAACGAGGTGGGCAGGATCCAGTCCTCCCTGAGGGCTTTCAATTCCAAGCTGCCAAACCCCGTGGAGTATGAGACAGGCAAACTCTGTAGCTAATGGGGGGCCCATGCCAATACTGGGCAGGGCGGGGATCCATGAATCGGGGCCACAAAGATCCTCCAAGCCCTCACCTTAGTGCCAACACGGTGCTCCACTGAGACTGAAGGCACCCAGCAGACAGGACCTTGGGGCTTGGACTGAAGCAGGCAGGAGAGAAAGAGACAGCCACTGCACACATGCGTGCACTCACCATGCGTGTGCGCACGCGCGCGTTCACACACACACTCACATGGGAAGGCTACAACTCAGCATCTCAGATCTGTGAAGTCAGTGCTTTCTAAAATGAATGCAGTTGAAGGAGAGGAGCCAAGGGAGAGATTAAGAAAAAGAACCAGCCAAACCATGAAACAAACGAATCCTTAAAGGTGATTCTTATCATTCAAGAAAGCCAGAGGGGACAGTAACAACAGGAGAGGGAGGAGCTCGTCCTCCCCCTCTGTGGAGTCGCTTTTGTATTCTTTTTAACCAGATTTCTTAAAATGGCGTTGTTTCGTGATTCCCCACATTGGTTCTTACTTTTTGTACGCGGCCTCCTCTGCACTGTCCTGAACACTGACTGCTCCTGAAGCCGCCTCCGTTGGATAACTCAAAAGTGACACCGATAGAAGACCAAGACCGCTGAGAGCGGGCAGGCAGCCTGGCGCCCCTCCTCACTCCTCCCTCCCTCTGGTCCCCTTGCTTCCTCTGCCACCCTGGTTCAGAGGCCCTGGCTTCCTCTTTGTTCCCCTCCTGGTCCAGCCAGAGCTCCTCTTCCAACAGCACTATTCTGTTGGAGAAAGCAGCTCTGTCAAGTTAGAGGGAGACAATGTATAGGGAAATGTTCTTTTTTTAAAAAAAAAAAACACAAAAAGCAAAAATATTTATTTTGTGATTGTTTTCCTTGTCAATCTGCTCCAGCCACGTGAACATATGAGTAAAAATTTACCTGGTTTAATATATTTTTTTAAAAGCTGTTTTTTAGGGGGAAAATGAGAGAGAAAAGAGAAAAAAAGAGTATAGTTCCCTGGGCTGCCTGGATTTTATTTTAATTGCTGTGTGTGTGAAATGTGGGTGTCCACGGATGGTGGCTATTGCTGTGTGGGAGGCTGGTTGATTGGTGTATACGCAAGGGAATGCACGTCTGGCTTGACTGGGGTGTGCGTATCAGGGGTAGGGGTGGGGGGGTATTGAATGAAGAATGGGTTGAGGCAGAACTCTCCCAGAGAGTTATCTGGCTGCTCCCATCTCCTTTTTCCCCAGGAGTGAGAACTAACACAGATCCTGCACCAGGATTTCCCACTCTCTGGAGAGTAGTATGAAAATTCTTACAGGGGGAACTGCAGCCTTTGTGCTGGGGCAAACGCCGGCTCAGGGGGGCTTCCTCTTTGCCTATACTGCTGAGGACATCAGGAGAATTTCCCAGACTGAAGCTTATGGTCTAGGATCACCCTCCGAGGAACTTGGGAAAGATGCAGATGTGGTATTGGTTCTCTCCATTCTGGCTGATTGCCACTTTCCCAGCCTAAAATGTGGGTTTGACATACACTACAAAGAACAAGGCATCATTCTCCCCTTAGGACCTCCCCAGGTGGTATGGGAAGCATTTCATAGCAAATCTTTTGGAGAATCACTTCTCCATCTATTTTCCTCATGTTCCAAGTACAATGCGTAGGCATGACAACCCTCATTTCATTCAGGCGAATGTCACCATCTAAATACTAAGTACCTCATTCCCGACCTGTGGAACATCTCAGTTGGTACAAAATGAACTGGGAGACAGAAAGGATGGTCATGTCTGTCTTCTCAAGAGGCTTCTACAGTTATTGTTGCAGAGGGAAGACTTCAGCATTCTATTTAATCATTGCACCATCTTTCAATCCACGAGGACCTGCAATCCTTGGTAGATAAGCAGCCTAGGGCATTTCTTTCTTCACAAGTCCCCTGAAGGCTTCTAGGGTAGAAATCTGGAGTGATGGGATGATCTAGGGGTGAAACAAGTACTGCCTGTCTATTTCTAGTTCAGCCACTTAACGAGTCCAGAGGGAGTGTGGGGAATTTGTATCAAGCTCCTCATCTGTGGAAGATGGAACCACAGATGCCACCTTTATCAGTGGGGGTGCTCATCTGCCAGAGGAGTGAGCTTTTGTTGGGAAGGGGGTTGCAAGTGGTGGGAAGTCTTTGGTACCTTCCAGTGATGGGGTTTGAGAGGTGTAAGGTGGACACTAGATTTGGATTTTAGCACTGTGAGTGTGCATGTCTACATGCCATAGGAGTGGGTGAGCAGAGGCCTTCACTGATGAATTACAGGCCCGATGTGCACAGCGATATTCAGAGTGGGGAAGAAAGGAATCAAGAATGTGCTGTGCACAAAGTTAGCAGCGTGGACCCTCAGTACCATGAAGGTAATTGCCCTGGTGGGAACAGAGGCCCACCTGGGCCAGTCCCACAGCTGAGGGATGGAAATCCTTGGGTGGCAGTCTCTAAATCAGAGACTAGATGGAGGGAAAAGCATATCTATAGAGTTATTAGGAAGGTTTCTGTATCTCCTTATCAGATTCCTGTCTTAGGAAGGCTCTGGGAAGATCACGGTATGATGTGTTATGGTTTTAGAAATATACACATCCAGTTACAAGATTCCACTTCTTGCCTGCTTGAAGGTTTAAAGCATCAAGTGTATGAAGCTGAGTGTCTCAACACCACCTAAAATACTATTACACATTGGTAAATATTTGGGAGGGCCCTTCCGAGCCCAGATGCAAGTACCATATTGATGGGAGGCCTAAAAGACATTATTAATTAATTATAGTAGTAGAGATGTTTGTATTTGACCTACTCATCTGTTATCTGTGATGGATGCCTAACCCTTCTGTTCTGAAACAGTGGTGGGATGTCTGGTGTAGAAGAGCTTGAGTCAAAGCAGCAGACCAAAGACTTTGCTTCTAGAAGGCAGGTGGAAGAAGGGAGGGGAATAAAGGATGGGAAGGATTCCTTAGGCTTTTAAAGGCTTGAAACCATCAATTCAGCATAGAATGTCTCAGAACGCTAGGCTGGGAAATGCCATAATAAGTAGAGGCAGTCCCCAGTCAAAATTGTTGCCTTAAAAGTCTATAATAATTAGAAGATGTGAACCACCTATTCTCAAACCAGTTGCAAATAAAGAATTGTCATTAATTAATTAGTACTGAGTTGTCAATGTTGGTGAACTCATTGTGGAATTAAGAACCAAATCACAATTCAGTTACTAGATAGAACAATAAGGAATTCAAGCCTTAATTGTAACCCCAAAGAGCTAATACATCAAATGCTAATCTACCCTAATGCTTGAGACTAATATTTCTAATACTAAATACTATATTTAATACCTGCTGCTAATAATAGAATGCTATGCTCTACAAACATACTCATGCACCCGCAGCCAAAAATATAAATGAAGATTGCTTCAAGTACTGGGTATCACAAATAGTTCAGATCCAGTTCTCGGCTTCTTTTCACAAATATGAAAATAGTCATCATGATGGCCACAGCTGCCTTATGAGTAGATGGAATACATTGCCTAAATGATGTTCTGCCCCAAAATGTCACCTCCAAAGTCTGTAATTTCATCATGTAAGTCTGTTCTCTTGCATATAAGAGAGATCTTTTTTCCATTATATTTTGTATGAAAATTAAAATGCCCTTGGGAAGAAATAAGTCTTAGAAGTTAACCCACTGGCAAAATAGAGGATTAGATTTTTGGCGGTGGAGAGTTGTTAGAGGTCATCCAGTCTACTCATTTCTGACATGAGGAAGAAGAGGTTGCAGAACTTGCCCAAGGTTGCATCTATTAGCAGAGCCAGGAATAGCAGTCTAATCGCTTCCTTCTCTACCTCTCTGCCGGTAAATGACTTCTGGCTTCTGAGATTCAACAGGGACCCAGTTCAGGGCTTGGGAGTGTAAGGGTGGAGGAGGGAAGACAATTTTCTAGGCAGGAGAAGAGGACTACTAAGAGGTGGGAGTATCTTCACATCTCTCCCAGGGATTGGTTCTAGCAGAAATAATCAGCTGCTATAACTTATTGTTAGTGCTCTCCAGGCGATTCCGACTCCTAGGGACCTTGTGCACAGCAGAGCGGAACCCTGCCTGTGCTTTTTGCTCCATCCTCTCACTTTCTGGCACTGTATCAGACCACGTTCCACTGCTATTCACAGGGTTTTCACGGTCAATTTTTTCGGAAGTGAGTGGCCAGGTCTCAGTCTGTCTAGTCTGGAAGCTCTGCTGAAACCCGTCCACCAGGAGTGACCCTGCTCGTATTTGAAATAGCTGTGGCATAGCTTTCAGCATCACAGCTACACTCAGCAGCCACAGTGTGACAACTGATAGACGGGTGGTGTGGTTCCCTGACCAGGAAACAAACCTGGGCCACAGTGGCGCTGAATCTTAACCACTAGACCCCCAGGGCTTGCTAGCTGCTCTCACGGGTGAGAGAAAAACAGCGAAGTTTCTCCCCTGAGAAGCTTTAAGCACAGAGTAGACGTGTTTCTATCTAGGCTGGAGATAGAGGGATCAACTTGCTGGTTTCCTGATGACTCTATCAGCTCAATGGTTTTTAATTACAACATCCTGCCTCCAATTTCTTGATGTTTTGTATAGACTACCAATTAGAGTTTGAAGGTCTTGACAAATCTGATAACTTCTGCACATCTTCCTTGTGAAGGCTGGAGACATCTGGGTCCACCAGCATCCAAAAGTCTTAGGCTGAGCAGTCACCATGGTGAGTGTCTGACCTAGGTCTGGGACCATGGCAGAGAAGAGTAATAAGGCAACACTCTGCTGCGCACTCAAGAGTCCTTTCTCCTTCCAGCAGTAGACCAAGAGAACACAGACTGGAGGAGACACCCAGTTCTCAACTGTGGTCTGTGCTCCTGGCCTGGAAGGATAGGTTGGAAAATTCAGGTAGTGTGACTGGCTGTAGACACATAACTTTCTTCTGGTTTCTTGTTCTAGTTCTGCCGCCAGTCAGCTCTGTGACTGTGAGCAAGTCACTCCACTTCTCTGGGGCCCGGTTTGCTCGCTGTAGATTTCCTGTGCAGGTACTGGGGGTCCTTCTAGTGCTATCCTTTTACGGTGTGAAAAGCAGTGTGGGGTAGGAGAGGCCACTGGTCAGACAGACCTGGATTTGCATGTTGGCTCCACACTTATATTTAAGTGACCTTACTTCTTAATTTGTCCCCTTAATCTGTAAGCCAACTGCTTCCCAACTCACCTCCCTAGAATTTTTCTTTCTGAACACTCACCTCTCTGCATACTTTTCCTCTATACTCTCCAACTTCCAGAGTACATGTGTCCCTTCAATTCCTTAAAACTCAATCCATCTCTTCCCTCTCTCCCTCCCTCCTTCCTTCCTTCTTTTATGTGCTAAGTGCTGGGCACTAGGCTAAGTGCAGGATATCCAAAACTCTATGAAGCATGTTTCTGGGCCATAAAGAATTGCACAATATAATGTGGGGGGTGGGGTGGGGAATGCATAAACAAATTGGACCAGTGCATTCTCTAGTAGAGGGGAGCAAAGTATTTATGGAGTCCAGAAAGGGAGCAATGACTGCCTGGACGAAGCACATTTATAGTGAACCTTCTAATAACTATGGAAACAATACTCCACGTCTCCAGATGTTTTACTATCAGTGAAGGGAAAGATCTAACATGTACGTCTGCATCCCTTCTCAGAGAGCAGGAAAGAGTAACGACAGCAGCAGAGCCCCACTAAAGGCACACGCTACATCTGGCTGGTGCTCTTATTTGTGACTCCTGTGCACCATGTCAGCACCTTTTTATTCAGTCCAAGGCACACTCAGGAGACTGCCTTGTGAGGTGGCAGTGTCCTGAAACCCGTGCTTCCCTGCCTTTAATGTGCAAATGACTCACCTGCAGATTCTGACTCAGCAGGTCTGAGGTGGGCCCAGATTCTGCAAGTCTAGCAAGCTCCCAGGTGATGCTGCTGCTGCTGCTGGTCCGCGGACCACACTTTGAGGAGGAAGCTTGCAGAGAATAAGCCTGTCATCTTCCTGCAGTGCTCAGGACTCTAAAATGGGAGCCTCCCAGGAAGTACAGGGGCTGAGAAACCAAAAGGTCAACAATGTCTGGCTAGGAGGTGAGGACCTCACTTATGAAAAACTTACTGCCCTACTGGCCTTTAATCTCTCAACCAGTTAGGGGCCAGGTGTCTGACCAATGTTCACCAGTAAGGTCAGAAAAGAGAGGAGGAAGGAGAAAGAAAAGGAAAGGAAACAGATAAATCAAACTCCACGAGCTGAGAACTATCTTGCTTATGAATGTGTTTACAGACAAGCAGCCCCACAGATCAGTTGAATTATGCTGGCTGAGTAAAGGTCTTTTCCTGCAAGGCTATCAGAGTAAATCTGTTCAGAAGTGGGACAGGGAGTACCTGTCACTCTATGGAAACATACATCAAATGAGATGATTAAATCCACACCGGCAACACACAAGCACCCAGAGGCTCCAAACTTTAGACTGCTAAGGTACGCGCCACCTCTAGGCACCTTATCTAGGAAGTAAAATGAGTTATTTCTGTTTTCAATTCTGGCCTCCTCTCCTCCAGCCTGTGTGATTACTACTCTTACATCATTAATAAAAACAGCCACCAGAATTTATGTGGGGTCCTTCTTCCAAGGATCACAGAACTTGGAGGAATAAATCAATCAATGTTATTTATTGAAGATTTTCAGCTAGGAGATGTGGGGAATAAAGAAAACATGTATTTAGTACGTACACTCCCTTAATTCAAAAATTTTGCAGATGCCTTGGAAAAGGAAACTCAGGGGGGCTATCCAACTAAGTGAAAGCAGAAGCTGGGCTTAACACGCTTTCTGGAGTCAGGCTGCCTAGGTCCAAATCCCACCTCTGCCACCTACAAGTTGTGAAGGGCGGGATGTCATGAACCTCTTTCAGCCTCAGTTTGCACATCCATAAAGAGGGGCAATCACAGTGTGTATATCACAGGATGTTGTGATGGTCAAATAAGATAAAGCATATAGAGGGCGGGGCAGGCTTATAGTACATACTCCATATGTGTGGATCATTTTATTGCATTAGATAGTTCCTATGTTTTGGGAAAAGTAAAGGGAAGAGAAGCAAAGGAAAGGAAAAAGAAATATCCATGTTACCCACCTGCAGAAGCAAACTTCTTCCTGGAAACAAAGAGAAATTTATGATCTGGGCCCTTACATAGGGTCATTGGTAATATAATGGAAAAGGTCTTCAATTACAGTTTTGTGGCAGACATAGATAAAGCATCAAATGGATATTTCTTATATAGATCCACTATAAAAGGAGAGAATATAATAGCATAACATCACCCATCACCAAAATGCCTGTGTCTGGCTGAGTCATGTGGCCCAGGTACGTTGTTTCTGATGATATAACTTATTACAGTGATGGAGCTTGCAATGTCAAGAGAATGGCTAGTTAACATGCCCATTAGACTGTCTCTTTCAAATAGCGCATCTTAAGTGCATTTTTAGCAAGTACCTGATTGCAGTCAATTCCTAGTTGAATTCCTTGATGGAGAACCAGGGTGTAGTACTGCCATAAGGTTTTTAGATACAGACATGAGGGAGGCAGAGTTTATACTCCAGTTATGTTAGAACTATAAGACATGGATAGGCAGAAAGCTGGGGAAAATGTTCTAAGAAGTGGGAGCAGCGTATATCCAGGCCCACATTCATGGACACAATGATGAGTCAGCCTAATGTTCACATTCCATGTCTACCCTCGTGCTCTTTATTTTTCTCTTCTTCTTTTTAAAATAACAGCTTTCTTGAGATATAATTCGCATACCATAAAGTTCACCCCTCTAAATTGTTCAATTCAGTAGTTTTTATTCAAAAAGTTGTGCATAGATTGCCACTAATTCCAGAATATTTACATCACCCAAGAAAGAACTCCTGTCCCCACTGGCAGGCACTCTCCATTTCTCCCCAAACCGTAGTCCTCGGCAACCACTAATTTATTTTCTGTTTCTATGGATTTGCCTATTCTGAACATTTTATATAAATGGAATCATACATTATGTATCACACACAAACATTATGTGATTTACAAATGCAAATATTTCTCCCATTATGTGGCTTTTCTTTCCATTTTCTTGATAGTATCCTTTGAAACACAAGTTTAAAATGTTGATGAAGTCCAATTTATCTATTTGGTCTTTTGTGACTTTGGTGTCACATCTAAAAATCCGCTGCCTAATCTAAGGTCGCATAGATTTATGCGTATAGTTTCTCCTAAGAGTCTTATAGTTTTAGCTCTTATATTTAGGTCTCTGATTCATTTTGAGTTAATTTTTGTATATGGTGTGAGAGAGGGGTTCATTCTTTTGCATGTGGATATCCAGTCATCCTAGTACCATTTGATGGAAAGACTTTTCTTCCTCCATGGAATTATCTTGGCACATGTGTTGAAAGTTGAAAATTGATTGACCATAAGTGTATAGCTTCATTTCTGGAACCTCAATTCTATTTGATCGGTCTATATGTTTATCTTTATGCCAGTACCACACTGTATTTATTACTATAGCTTTGTAGTAAGTTTTGAAATCAAAACATGTGTACCCTCCAACTTGTTTCTCTTTGTCAAGATGTTATGGCTGTTCTGGATCTCTTGTATTTCCATATGATCGTGAGGTTCGACTTGTCATTTTCTGCCAAAAAAGGCAAATGGGATTTGATAGAGATTGTTTTGAGTCTATAGATCTATTTGGGGCATATTGCTGTCTTAACAATAGTAAGTCTTCTGATCTATAAACATGGAACATCTTCCATTTAAATCTTTAATTTCTTTTGATGTTATTTTATAGTTTTTGGTCTTAAAAGTCTCACATTTCTTTTGCTAAAATTTATTCCTAAGTGTTTAATTCTTTTTGATGCTATTATAAAAGAATTGTTTCCTTAATTTCATTTTTGGATTATTCATTGTGTATATAACTACAATTGATTTTCATAAATTGATCTTGTATCCTGCAGCCTTGCTGAACTTGTTTATTAGTTCCAAGTTTTTTTGTGGATTCCTTGTAAATATGCTATTTACAAAGCATATCATCTTTAAATGTAGTTTTACTATGCCCTTTATTCTTTTTTTTTTTTTTTGAGGAAGCTTAGCCCTGAGCTAATTACTGCCAATCCTCCTCTTTTTGCTGAGGAAGACTGGCTCTGAGCTAACATCTGTGCCCATATTCCTCTACTTTATATGTGGGACGCCTACCACAGCATGGCCTGCCAAGCAGTGCTATGTCCACACCTGGGATCCGAACTGGTGAACCCCGGGCTGCCGAGAAGCAGAACGTCTGCATTTAACCACTGTGCCACCGGACCAGCCCCCATGCCCTTTATTCTTAATAACTCTTCTTCAGCCAACAGATTCTTATTCTTGCTGTCAAGATCCACTCTTGCTTGTGCTGCCTCCTTTGGAGGCAGGAGGACTTCTTTATGATCTTACTGGGAGCATCTGAGAAACTGTTTTACTGCAGAGTCAGATTGGCCTACAGAAAAATGTATCACTCTCAGCACTATTTGTGGGCACACAAAGGCATCCAAAAGCTAGCACGGTGAAAAAATGAGATGAATCAATAATCTAGAGTGTTTGTTCAAAGTTCTTAGCCCATCTCCAAAGTTCTCAGCTGCCTCCAAGGATTATTGAACAGCAGCAGTAACTGGATCAATCTTAATGGACGGGACCCGTGCAAAGCCTCCACACTTGCTCCTATGGCTGTTTAGCTCATGCATCCATTGTGCCAGCATCAGAGTGTCAACAACAGATATTGGCTTCCACCAGCTGAGCGAGTTATTCTGTCTAATTGTTTAGTACTTCTTCCATAATAGATGATCTCTGCTGAGCATTAATATGCAGTTCAAAACCCTTCGCACGACCTGTCCCCTTCTGCAGATTCATCCACATGCCTTTTTCTCAGACCTCCTTGTCTCTGATCTTCCAATCTTTCTCCTTCCAGGCCCTTGACCAACAAACCATGCCATTCCATAGCCCACGAACTCATCCATATTTCAGGCCACTTCTCTTTCTACATAAAGTTGATGACTAATTGTACCTAACATCAAAACTCTGCCCACTGAGAGGACTTCTGTTCATCACTCTCCATCACAGCCACCCTGTATATAAAGGTTGGCCTTTTTACTTCTCCGCTATCTGGTCATAAAGGTCACAGATGTGAGCTGCGGGAGATATGCTAGTGCAACACTAATGAACGGCATTTGGCTCTGGGCCACCTGCTTGGTTAGCCTACTTGTGCTCTTCAGCTCTGCTTCTTCTTAATATTGGATGTACCATGTCCATCTTAAAACAGATTGTTGCAGGACTGGCCCCACCTTATGACTTGGTGGCTTTGACCAAACCCAGGTCATGATAATAGCTCTAGCCATAACGTTTCTTGGTATCTCCATGGTCAGAAGCTGTATATTTAGCAAGGCCAAGTAGCATACCAGCACCTGCTTTCTGATGGTGATACTCCTCTGTTGTAGATGGCAGGGACTTTCTCCAGAACCCCAGAGGTCTACATTATGATTCTTCTACTGGGGCTTTTCATAAACTGTATACACTATTGTCTCCTGCCGGAGATGCTGCTAGTCCCATACGGTCTCCTCAGTCATGGCTCAGGGTCAAGACCACTTTAGCACAACCTGGTCCTTCTGCTGAGCTTTCCTGCTCTGGACACTACTTAGGGTCACAGCTTTTAGTGTTACCCAAAAAATGGATCAAAACAGTATTTCTAGGTACAGAATGTGCTGCCTTCAGAATCTGAAAAGGATATTAAGATTTATGCTACTTTCTTAGCAGCAGGAGGTGTAAGATACAATAGTTTGTTGTTTAATTTGGAGAAGATGTTCTGGCATTCTTCAGAACTTTGGATCCCTAAAAAGTTCATTAACGTGCTGGGGTTCTGAAGCTTTAATCTTCACCCTTTGGAGCACATCTGTTTTCCCAAGGCTTCCAAGATATTGCCACTTCTTGTTCATCTGGTCTGATTAGCATGGTATTGTCAGTATAATGGGCCAATGTGAAGTTCTATGGAATGTCAGACACTTTATCCCACTTCTAGTGATATTATAACAGAGGATGGAAGTGTTAACATAACCTGAGCAAGACCATAATTGTGTACTCTTATCCGTCTCACATGAATACGAATTGCTTCTGATCCTCTTTTCTTATAGAGATGGAAAAGAATGCACTCACCAGATCAGTGGTCACTTAATATGTTTGGAGGCTATATGAATCTGCTTTAGTAAAATCACATACAGCACAACAGTGCAATTAGGGCCACTAGTTGATTATGTTTGTGGTAGTGAATCATTCAGTCACAATTCATTCCATTTTTGTAGGGGCACTTCTACTGAATTAAATGGGGATTTGTCACAGACAACCTCCCTTGCATTCTTTACGTCTTTGAAGGTAGCACTAATGTCTACCATTCTCCTGAGGTTACAATATTCTCTCTCTCTCTCTCTTTTTTTTTTGCTGAGGAAGATTGGCCCTGAGCTGACATCTGTACCCATCTTCCTCTACTTTAAGTGTGGGACACCTGCCACATCATGGCTTGATGAGCAGTGTGTAGGTCCACACCTGGGATCTGAACTGGTGAATCCGGGGTGCTGAAACAGAGCTCACAAACTTAACCACTTCACCACCAGGTTGGCCCCTGCCATATTATCTTTTTATTTATTATCTTGCCTTGAGTGGAGGCACAGTTGCAGAAGCTTCTATTCAGCTTTCCCTACTATGATATTTCTTACTCCACAGATTAAGGAACCAATGCCAACTCCAAGGGTTTCTGCCAAATTCCAAGTATGTCTATTCCAATTATCCCAGCAAATGACCATCAGGTGGGTCTGTAAACCCAGTGGACCCACTGTGAGCCAGACCTGGAATCCCAGGATTCCATTTATTCCCTGGCCCACATAGCCCCACTGGATGACAATATTCCCCAAATTGATATCTAGATTCAACCCTAAGAGGAGAGCTGTTAGGGCATATTGGGTCCCATTTTGGGTATCAATGCCAATTCTGACCCTAAGTCCAACAATCGTTGCAGTTTGGGTTTTCCCTTTTCCCAAATGCAGCATCACTTCAGTAAATACTGTAGTTCTTGGTAGGATTGGAGGGATTCCAGCTGAGTACAATTGCTGTGGAGCTACAGTATTGCTTTTCATGGGGAACCAGCATCTCTTTTTGTCCCCAGTGTTCTGGGTCTGAGAACTGTATCAAGTTTCAGAACTTGACAAAGTAACATGAATTTTAATTTGAAAGGCTTCCCTAAGCCTTCTTATCATCCACCCTTGATATCTTTTGCTTCTGTAAACTAAGAAATATCCCCTTTGCCTAGATACCCCCTAACTTGCCTCTGGAAACACCAAGTTCCATTAATATCGCCACAGCTTCTTAGTAAGGTTCCCTCTCCAGCCCAACCAAATGCCACTCGGATTTTGCCACATAATGTGATATCTGTGGCCAGCTTGCTTCGTTCCGAAAATTGCAGATACCTTGCTTCTGAGGGTTGAGTGCCACCACCTGAACTTTATTGTTTGGGGATCTAATCAGGCTTTTAGGAAGCCCGGTTCTATATTAGCCTCTACTGTCATCAGCCTTGGCCTATAAAGAACAGTCATCACTGGGCTGATCCCACTTTCATGAGTGTATTCCCTACCGGTTTGACACTGGGAGTGTCCTTCAGGCTCTCCCGTGGAACACATTCACCTGGTAGGTTTCCAGCCTTACGTAGTGTGCCAAATTCTTTGAAACTTTCTATTCCTTCACCATTCTCCATGGCAATTCTAGCATTTCTACTTCAAGCAGTGTGGGCTTTTGCTTTTTTCCAGATCCCGACAGCCCTTCTAGCAACATATTCGTATCATTTCCTGGGTCCTCGCCAAGGTGTCAAATCATATAAAAAGGAGACTCTTTCCATACTAATAAACTCTTGATTATCTGACCTTATGTTCTGCCCCTCTTGGTCCAGTACTCCAGGACACAGTCCCACGTATATGCTACCAGCTACTGCTAGTACATATGAGCCGTGCCTTGCAGCTCCTTTACTGTGTACTCTCTCTCCTTCCACAGCGGGCTTACATATCTCTAGTCTGCCTGTAGTGAGATTCTATCTTCCTTGTTGGACTGGTTGCCAGGAGGGGAGGTGGTGTGGTCCTGAAGCAGGCAAGCATTGTCTTATAAAGTGCATGCCTCACTTGAGGTCTCGGCATCATCTTTAAGCAAGGAGAGCGCTACTATCTTCTATTAAGGCAGAGGAGAGGAGGGGACTTCTGAAGGCCCAGCAAGTCAAGGTACTTAACTGTGTCTACTTAGCCCACTCCAAGTCTCAGCAGCCTGCTCCTTCCCCATTAGGGCCCTGTACTCGGCATAGGAGGCTTCCTGAGGCTGAGAATTCAGTCCCCTCTGAAGCTCTACTACTTTAACGATTAGGTGCTGAGCCTAGTTTCCTATTCTCTTGGTACTCTGGTTGCAGGAGACTGGGGTTTCCCTAAATGCTGCTAAGGAGGCCCTCTAGCTTTCATATTTTGCCTTGAAGTGGTGATTAGTCATCTGAGCCTGTCATTATTTATCTTTCAAAAATCAATGGTGCTCAGCAACAGCCACCCAATTCTGTGGTCCTTATAATTACCATTTCCCCTATCCCTCTCAATCATGTGAAACACTGCACCAGGCCATGTATCTCCTTCTTTGGATATCTCATGTCAGTCTACCGCTGGTGAAAGCTTTAACAATTACACAGAAATTTCCCTGCTTTTAACAATTGCACTGCGACAACATCTCAGGGGCTAGCTCCACTCCACCTACTACCAGTGGTGGGGTTTGCATGGCCAGAGAGTCAATGAGTGACTTCTCTCTAAAATCCCATTAGGAAGTCAGCTTCCTAAAAGTACTTTTGGTTTCAGCTAATTCTTAGGTGAGAAGCTGCACACAGAGGGCTTAGTGGGGAGAGATCTTGAGGGATACATATGTAAGGAAGTGAAGAAGGAAAGTTTGGGCAGAAGGAGAGGCTGACCTGTAATGAGGTTGTAACTGAGACCTAACCAGATTGTATGGGGAGTTTTGGAGCCTGAATAGCCCTTCAGAGTTGTCCCAAATTGAGGCAAGAGGGCGAGGCTTTTAAATCTCCAAGCAGATAGTCATCAGCCATAGGTTACCCGGGAGGAGTTATGCATGAGAGGAGGCATAAGTTTGGGCAAGGCAGCCTAGGGAGAGGCATAGCTAGGAACTGTGAGCAGTCAGCAGTCGGCATTCCTAGAAGCGAGGAGATGTGTGTGTCAACCCTGAAGAGGGGACCTCTGTGGCACACCACAACATCTGTTGCAATGACCATCTCTATTATCACTCCACCAGGACCCCTGCCTGTCTTTCGTAGTGTCTTACCAGACTGGAATCTCCACACCTTTGCAGATAATGTTGCTCATTCTGGACATGCAGGGTTGCTTTTTAAAGCCAACTGCCATAGTACCACCACCACAAATGACCTGCTAAGCTTGGCTGGCAAGTGGGGGCCGTGGGTGACAACTTGGTGCCAATTAGTGATGGGAAGACTAGCCTAGCTCTCCAATCTGTTGGCACTCTGGTTGCAGCTCCTTCCATTCTTTGGCTCGGAAACTAATAAAATAGCTCTGGAATACAAGAGAGAAAAAATTTAGTTTGGTATTACGAGGACTCCTTGACTGTGACACTGTCCTGATTAACCATCACCGCACAGCTGCAGGGCATCACCCTTTAATTGACGTTGCCCCTCTCCTGCAGTCTCCCGACTCGCAAACCTCCAGGGTCAAGTCGGAGCCCACAACAGTCTATCTTAGTCTCATCAGAGAGAGAGAGAAAGAGGAAACGACTGTGGCAAAGACTGACTAGACATCTGACAAACCTTTTTCCCATTTCTCTTTAACACATAGGCTGTATTTGCCACTTAACTCTTGAAGTTCAGTGCAGCCATGTACCTGAACTCTGGACAAAGGAATTGGGCAGAGATGATGTACTCCCTCCAAGGCCTGGCCCATGGATGTTCCCAAATGCAACTCTCCTTTTTCTTTTCTCCCCTTTGAGAAGACAGGAAAGGGTTCTGAGGAGTGAAGGTTAGAGCCAGGAGATGTAAGTTAAGAGGGTCCTTGGACACCTGTTCAGGGGAGCTGCTCTCCAAATCAGAGTGTTACACAAATAATCATTTGTTATGTTATTCCAGTGGAATTTGGGGGTTATTGTTATAACCGTTGGTGCACACTAATACAGAGATAGCAAATTAGCGTGAGTCAGAGGGACCCCAGGGGAACCTGAGCTGTACGGCTCACCAGCTCTAGCCACTAACTACTCAGTAACATTTTTAGATTCTCAGCAGCCACCCAATGACTTCAGCTGACCAAAATAGTCATTTTGAAAATAAACTAATATTCGTCTGAAAGTCACTTTGGTGGGAATAGGAGATAGGCAGGACTTCCCTGTGATCAGAAGGTTCTTGATGCAGCTAAGATTTATTTGTAGTTTCTGTCTTACTCTTCGGACAGCCTGCATGGAGTTCTCATGGAGCAGAGATGATCCATCTTCCCTCCCCCCTCCCCTAGACTCTCTCCTCAGCATGAGCAACTCTGGCTGGAGGGTTATAGGCTACATCTACTCAGAAATGCATTTTTTCTTTCTTCCAAGGAAATACAAGCTTTTGATCTGTGCACAGGGGTTTGGCTGGGAGCATCCCCCAAGAGGGTATGGGCACATCAATCTAAAGCAAGGAATGCGGGCTCTGGGGAAACATTTTTGCACTTACTGTGCCAGCCTGGCATGCCACAATTCGCGCTCCTCCAATTAAGCTGTTCAGTTCTCAATCATCTGGAGCTGCTGCCAACTGCTGGTTGCTGATAGTCAGAGTGGCTGCTGCCTGAAATGTCAGCAATTCTGCCTCTGCTGGACTGGCTTCACTGCACTCTTCCAGCCTCCCCATGACAGTGAGGTACTAACTTCCCTTCATCTGGGTGATATCAAGAGAGACACCTGGGAAGGTGCAGTGGGGCTACTCTGCCGGGGTTTCTCATAGCGTCTGCAGTCTACACCCGGTACTGTACCATTTCAGTGCTTTAACACCACCTTATCCAAGCAGGATGTCAATTCTTGTTCCTGGGGGGAGCACACAGCTTGGGTAGTGGGGAGAATACTGGCTGAGCATACTTTCCGTGCCAGCCTGGGCTGGTACCCTATATATATCATCTCAAAGAATCTTTATATGAGCCAGGAAGGTAAATACAGAATCCAGATTTCACAAAGAAGCTAGAAAAGCTAACTCACTTGACAATCTGCCTATCACCTTCTCTCCTTTCCCATTACCAACACCCTGGACTATAAACTTATCATCTTCCCTAGAACCTTGTAAAAGCCTGCCTCTGTGTTTTAGCATCTAGGTTCTGTCCTCTAGCCATGCGTTGTTCAATATTGTAGCCATTAGCCACATGCGGCTACTGAGCACTTGAAATGTGGCTAGACAGAATTGAGATGCGCCGTAAGTGTAAATTACACACCGGATTTTGAAAACTTAGTATAATGAGGAAGAATATAAAATATCTCATTAATACTGTTTAATATTGATTACATGTTGAAATGGTTATAATGATTACATTTGGATATGTTAAAGACAAATAAAATATATTATTCAAATTTGTTTTCCTTTTGCTTTTTCTTTTTTAATGAGCTACTAGAAAATTTGAAGTTACAAAAGCAGCTTGCATTTGTGGTTCATAATATCTATGAATTAGATGGTACAGTGTCTAGAGATTGACCAGAATGTTTTGTTTGAAGCATAAACTGACCGTGTCACCCTCCTGCTCCCATAGCCAGTAGGACAAATTCCAAGTCCTTAATATGGCTAAGAAGACCTCCCCTCCATGTTCTCTTCCTCTTCTCTCTCATGTCTCCTGACTCTCCACGTTTAATTTTATGCTCCTGCCACCTCCACGCATGGGTAATTCTTTTTATTTTATTTATTTTATTGAGGTCACATTGGTTTATATCATTGTGTAAATTTTAGGTGTACATCATTAAATTTCGGCTTCTGTATAGACTACATCGCATTCACCACCAATAGTCTGGTTTTTATCTGTCACCATCCATACGTGCCCCTTTACCCCTTTCACCTCCCCCCACCCCCCTCCCCTCTGGTAACCAACAATCCATTCTCGTATCTATATGTGTATTTGTTTCTCTTCCACATATGAAGGAAATCATAGGTATTTGTCTTTCTCTGTCTGCCTTATTTCACTTAGCATAATACCCTAAGGTCTATCCCACACCATAATGTTTCTAGCACCTCTGCTTTGTTTATGCTCTGCCTGAAATACCTTCTCCCTAAGAGTCTCCAGGAAAACCCCTCCCTCTTCGTCTCTCCAGACTTGATACTCCTTCCAGAAGCCTTCTCTAACCCTTCTCGCTCTCCAGGGCCAGGACTCTATGGTACAACATTTAAGGCGGCACTTCCACAAACCTGAGAGTAGCCTCCTTAAATTCGGTGTCCCAGTGCCTCCCCCTAGTCCTGGCCCTGCCGGCCTGGTTGGATACCCTCCCTCCCCAAGTAATGCCCCTGTGTAAGTCTGTGCTGCGCTTCAGGGACGTCTTAAAGGTATCTCTGCGTGTGAGTGTTTTGAAGGTGGGGACCATGCTTTATTCATCAGAGAACTTCCAGCAGCCTGCTTTCTGCCAAAACACTGACTGTGACACTCATGAAACAAAACTTTGTCCTGAGGTATCAATCTGTTGTTTATCAGGCACCGTGCTATGTGATGGGGACTCGACGATGACGGAGCCCATGAACAAACAGTCCCTAGAAAAAAATCACAAAACCTTGTTATATGTCCTCCACTTTCTTACTTAGAACAGACTTCCCAGTCTTTCAACACTGACTACCTGCACTGCCAGCCGAAGTGCGGATTCCCAGGCCCCGTCCCACAGTGTCTGATTCTGCAGATCTGCAGTGGCACCCAGATGGTCCATGATCAAACTTAAAGAAATCTTCTCTACTACCTCCCTTCATCCATTTATTTATTTGTTCCTTTCACTAGTATTGAGTGCCCGTTCTGTGTAAGTCTTTGTGCTGGGGGTTGTCAAAGAAGCAAAGATAAATCAGGGAAGAATAATGTCTCATAGACTCCTATGGTTTATGAAATGTCTCCATAAGTGCAATTCTGTTTGATCAGTGGATTAAAGATGATCTTCCTTTTAGAGATAAGGCTTATTTGTTCAAAATCACACAGAAGTAGGTAGTGGGCACTAGGATCAAGGTCACATAGTAAGCAGTGGGGACTGGAATTGAGGTCACAAAGTAAGTAGTGGGGACTAGGATCAAGGTCACATACTGAGTGTAGTGACTAGGATCAAGGTCACATAGTCAGTAGTGGGGACTAGGATCAAGGTCACATACTGAGTGTAGTGACTAGGATCAAGGTCACATAGTCAGTAGTGGAGCCTAGGATCAAGGTCACATAGTGAGTAAGTGGTGGGGATTGGAATGTTTTTCCACTTGACACAAGAGTCTGTCTTGAAAAGGTGATCTTGAGATTCACAGAAATTTCATGACTAAGAATTTGGGTCCCACAGAAAGAAAGGGAAGAGGGGAAAGCAAGGGGATTCTGGAAGCCAGCTTGTGTAGAAGAGAAGAGGGGAGGGCTGGCTAGCCCCTGGAGCAGCTGCTAGCTAGTCTGAAGGCTCTTACTCAATCCCAATGTGACAGGGGCCGAAGGTGGGTTCCCCCACACCTGTGTGCCTGGAGTGGGCTCTGGAAATCTCTGAACTTCCTCCTCCACTTCCACTCCTCCCTAGCCCTTAGGAACCTCTCCTATCCCAGCAAAGGAGGGCTGTCCTGAGACGGGCCTTGCTTCTCTTCTCTGCAACACAGCTGCCTCTTCGCCCTGCGGCCGCCTCTTCCCCAGGATGACTGTAGAACAGAGAAGATGCCCCCTCTCTTCCAGCGCCCCTCCCCCTGGCTTGCAGATTAGCCGGGCCCTGACCCCACAGGCCCAGGCAGGCTGGGGTGAGGGAGGGAGGCAGTGTGGCAGCCGGCTACAACCCCCACCCTGGCCCGGGCCAGCCCTCGCCTCTCCTGGGGCTGGGCGCCCGGGGCTCTGGAGACCAGGTTGTCAGTTAAGCAGACCTGACAGCTGACAGCTTTCCGGAACAGCCGGAGCGGTTAGCTTTCTTTCTCTTTTTTTTCTCCTCTTCCCTTCCCCTGTTGTTGTTGCAAGACTGGAAGCCTGACTGGAATTTAAAGCAAGGCTTTGGGATAAAAATGTATGCTAGCACCAAGCCCTGCTCTCTCAACTCCCTTCTCAGACCAGCTGGCTGCTTCTGGGGACCAAGAATAGAGCCCCTGCCAGTTGTTAGAGGAGGGTCTGGAGCAGGAAAAGGGGGAGCAGGGCACTCTGACGCCTGAGTAACCATCTCTGCTGGGCACTGATCATGTTTTTATTTGGGACATGGAAGGGGCAGGAATCCTCCAGGGAAGCACCTGTCATCCGCTCTCCAGGTCCCAAAGCCCCTTCTCTCTCCTGAAGTCCGGGATGCCAGGAGGCTCTCATGCCTGCCACTAATCCATCCTGCTCATATAATCTGTCTGTTCCCCGATCAGTCCCTGCTTACGGCAGATAGATAAATAGATAGACAGATGAGGAGGAGAGACTCTAAACAGCTTAGATAAACTATCCCATTTACATCTCCGGGGCCAATCTATCAATCCATCGGTCTGTCTGTCGTGTTTGTGTTCTCTCTCAATCTGCCACTTCAGCCTCCATCAACCATTCATCTGTCTTCCTTCTGCCCTACACGTTCCCCTTCCACCCCCATTGCCCAGCATCAAAATAAATCCAAAGCTGAGACACAACGAGGCATGTCCTTTCACTCCAGTTATCCCGGAAGGGTGTCTGTGGCAGCTGACCCTGGTGACTTCCTATGACTCTTCTCTTTAGGAGATGTGCAAATATCCTTTTGAACACTCACGGGGACAAACATCAAGAGTCAGGTCTGCTGCTGGGCTGGTTCCAAATTCACAGTTTTGCAAATAGAGTAAAAAGTTCCCAATCTAGGCTCTTGTGGGGTAAGGGAGGTGGCGGGAGTGGGCTGGGGAGGGGAGCGGAGAAGGCATTGTGTATTTGCACAAAAAACAATTTTATCACTTTTCAAGTGATTTGGACCAACAGGGTGAAGTGAGAGAGTGGGGAAAAGGGAGAGAAAAGTTGGGAATTTTATATATCTCATAATTAGTACTATATGTTGACGTTCAAACAGTTAATTTCTTTAGATCCTCTGAACTTCAGATTTTACTGCCAGCGGCATAAGAGGCTATTTTCGAAGATCACATTCCCGGTAAATGGAGTGAAAATTCATGATATTAATTGTATACGAAAATATCAACAATTTAAAAGAAACATAGAAAGAAAAAGGAAAAAAGACCACCAGCCTCACGATATCAAGAATGTCTTCTGCAGATGAGGCGCACACACACACGCACACCACGTGCGTGCGCAAAGGTAGAATGTCTTAGTATCTTGCCCTTACCTGGGCACCACCAGGCATCTAATTTTGTTCGGTCCAGAAAAATAGAGCAAATCTTGAGCTTCCCATTGACCTTATGAAGACCACCACAATCCTGTTCCCACGATCAATCCCAGGACTTGGGTCTCCAGCTGTTGGTCCCGAGGCCTTCTCTGGTGCCTACACATCCCTTCTGTTGACTTCTGGATAGATGTGAGAAAAGAGGGCAGCACCTGTATCTAGAAACCCTTAAAAAGAAGAATACAATAAGATATGGCAGAACTTTGCTTAAAATGAAAACTATAAATTCTATGATTAGCCTGATCCCTTGACATACAGGTCAGAGATATGGGACCACCCCGTTTGCCCCCATAGGATGTGACTTGCCACAGAGGGCAGCACCATCCTGGACCCTGGGAAGTTTGAGTCAAGTACCCAGAGGAAAAGGGATGATGGGGGTCCCAGCTGCTGCACCCTTACTCCAGCAGATCCCATGACAGCTTGCAGAACTACCTGGAAACCTGCCTGCTGGTGACAAAGGAGCAGAGCATCCCCAGAACAGAGATGCAGTAAAGACTGGAGAAGCTGGGCTCAGGCGGAGGCATTTCACCCTCCAGGGCTGGAGAGAAAGAAAAGAACCCCAGGCCCCATTGCAGCCTAGGAAAATAAAGTACTACAGCTAACCACATTTTCCTCATCCACCATTTAATAGAAATTGTCTGGCTTAGTTTGGGGGCCTGTGATATTTATTTACAAGCGTACACTAGTGAATATCAGATGTCAATAAGTAATTATGAGCCCTGCAAAAGGAGAAAAGGCCCGTTCCTCAAGCCAGCCAGATGACTATTTGAAAGGTAGGATGTTTTTAAGGGGTAGGATGTTGCTCTCACACACATTATTTTAGAATAAAAAATTCTGAATAAACATTATTTTAAGAAATGAAAGGGGAGAGATAGGAGATTTAAGCCCTACATTTCCCGATTCTGATGCTGGGAAATCACTTCATTTTCCTGGCTTTTATTTAGTTTATTTGTAAATGAGGAAACAGGATGATGCTATCTTACATTTCTGGGGACTGGGCCTCTTGAGGCCCCAGATTCTGACCTCAAGATTCCGAGGCATTCAAGGATTCATCGTTTAAGGGAAGAAAAGCTTCTTTCCTACTTTAGAGATAACCTCTGGAAAAGAGAAAAGCAAATATGAAGCAGAAGGAGAATCTTCCCCCCCTCTATTTATTCAAGGCAAAAAAGGAGAAATAAGAGGCTTTAAATCATGGGGTTCGTGATGACAAGGGATATCCTGAGAAGGAATGCAGTGAAATAAATTAGCACAGTGCCAGGCTCATAATAGATGCACAATAAATGTTCGCGTGAATAGATAAATTAACGAATAAACCAAGATGCCCTGAGTTGTGGCTGTCTCACATGACCACTTGGTACAAAAAGCATCCCTAGTGAAAGAAGTTTGGAAAATTCCATGGAGATCTTTAAAAAGAAATGGATTCTTTAGTGCGATGCTTTAGGAGTGGTTCTGTATGAAGATGGCAGGAAAGGCTAGATAGTATACGGACCAGCTGCATCACATCTCCAGGAGAGCTGGTTAAAGATACAGATTCCCAGGCACCACCTCAGATTACTGAAGCAGAATCCCCAGCGTGGTGCCTGGCAACTGTACTTCCTGAGCTCCCAGCTGATTGTATGTAGCCAGCCTTTGCTAGTCCCCAGATCAGCATCTGGGAACTACTGTTCTAGGCGGTATCTCAAGGGTCCTTCCAGACCAAGGAGTCCATGATTCTGTGGCACTGACACTGGGGAGAAGTGATCTAGTCAAAGAGAGTTCATTGACCCTACATTTATTGAGCGTGCACTGGATGCCAAGTGTTGGAAATGTAACAGTGGATAAGAAAGCATAGTCACGTTGCTACGGTCTCTCACTGAGCAAAAGCAATCTGACTGCCAGAGAAAACCAGTAGAAATCTACCCTCACCATCATCATCATATAGCACAAGGATTTTTTTTTAAATTTTGGGTTTCACAGACTAAAAATAATTCCTAAGATTGCATAAAGTTCTACATTTAACAAAGTGATTTTACACATGCCATTCACATGATACAACAAGGTAGGTATGGTTTTATCCCAGTTTCACAGATGAGACAAGCAAGGCCTAGAAAAGTTTAATTACTTCCCCAGCATCATTTAGCCTGTGTGGAGGACTGGGAATCCAATCTAGGTTTTGAAACTCCTAACACGATGCTATTTTAAGTATTCCCTAGAGACAGATCGCCTGGGGAGTTTGGCTTAGATGTCCCTGCGAAATTGCTGATATTTTTTCATACTTTACCTGTACAATAATATTACCCCCTGAGGCAAGGCAAGTGCCATCTTTCCTTTTAAAATAAAACCCAGATCTACAGGGAGAAGGGCAGCTGAACTGATCAGCTTTGATTTTTCCCCAAGATTCATCTTAACTTGGTGAAATTTCCCAAAGTGTGTTCCTTGGAAGAGTGATCCTACAAAAATTTCCCATAAAGTGGGTTTCTTTGTCATAGAGGTTTGAGAAATACTTCATGACTCTTACCTCATCCCAGAGATGCACACTACTCATAACATATTAGAGGCTGTTGTGGGTTAAATAGCGACCCTGCAAAAAGATGTAGTCACTGCTTAAGCCCTGGAGCGTGTGAATACTACCTAATACGGCAAAGGATGTGATTAACTCAGGGATCTTGAAAGGAGGAGTTTATCCTGGATTATCCAGGTGGGATCTCAGTGGAATCCCATGTATCCTTATAAGAGGGAAGCAGAGGGAGGTTTCACACACACACACATAGACAGAGGACAAGATGATGTGAAGATGGAGCAGAGAGAGATTTGAAGATGTTGGCCTTGAAGATTAGGGTGATGTGGACACAAGTCAAGAAATGTGGACAACCACCGGAAACTGCAAAAGGCCGGGAACAGATGCACCCCTAGAGCTCACAGAGAGAACACAGCCCTGCCAACACTTTGATTTCAGCCCAGGATGCTGCCTTCAGACTTCTGCACTCCAGAATTGTGACGAAATGCAAGCCACCAAGTTTGTGGCAATTTGTACAGCAGCCACAAGAAACTAGTAAAAAGGCCTTGAGAAGTCTTATTTGGAATCCACTCATTTAAGATGTTTAACCTAACAGTCCTCAAACTTGGTTGACCGTGACGCTCTTTTTCCCTATAAGGTTTATTAATATCCAAACAGAACTCACATTATATGCAACCCACTTTGGAAAATGCTGCCTGAGGGAAATCTTTTGTTAATTACTAGGGCTACCAGTGCTTGTCTTGGGACAGAGCTACTCCTACTTAATGTTCTGACCAAGCATGAGCCAGGATCCTGGGCTGCCAACTCCATAGCACGGCTAAGACCAGTGGGAACATTTAAATAAGACTTTTGTGAAGGCTGGAGATAACAAAAGAGGAAAAACAAGAGGGATGTAAACATAAAGCTAGATGATCCTGATGCCAAGGGACTTTTTGGGGTGGGTACATGGGGGTACTCTATAGGGATACTGTCTTGCTTAGCTCCTGGCCACTGCCATATGGCCAAAAACATCGATAAACCCCAATACCCTAGAGTACTGAAATGCCTCCAGCCTTCTCTCTAGAGAGCAAGGCCCACCTGGCAGGAAGTCTAAGACGGCTCTTCTGCAACGACCAAGACTTGGATAGTGGCCTTCGGGCCTCAGCAGAATAACTGTGTCCGACTATGGCGGGGTACCTTTGGCATTAGTGCAAGAGACCCACTTCTTTCTCTCACTTGGTTCCAGATGACAGACTTGTTCTCACCATGCAGTTGTGCATAATCAAGGACCAAGTCAAAAAGGAGGCACAAAGACAGGGCAGGTAGCCCCCACCGAGGAAGGGGATGCGTCACACTTGTTTTGTAGGAGTTACACAGAGAACCACGATAATGGGAAAGATGAATTTGATTACAGCCCCCATTTCCAGTTTTCCTTCCCTAAGATCTTGTTGTGATGACTATTATCATCATTTCACACACCTCTTTCACGTGAACATTTGGCTATAAAGCCACACTTGTTTTGCTTTACTGCCGTTTGCCTTCTGTAGGCCATTAAGACTTTACCACTCAAGCAAGGAGGCTTAATTTTATTTTTAAATAAAAAGATTCTATGACTTCAAGACATTTGTAAACTCCAGCTGGAAGGTATTCAGCCTTTCTGTGGAGGGCAAAGGACTTGGTGTCTTGGCCATTGAGCAAGGGGGTCACCGTAACATTTCAACAGTTCGCCCATAAGTGTTAGTCTGGCTGTGAGTCCTTAGAAAAAACACAGAAAGTGGGCAAGAATGAGAGAAAGATAACAGCAAGATGGAAAAAAATGTTTCGAGAAAGAGGAACACACAAAGGACATGACAGATGCAGAAAAAGGTGGCTGCTGGCTCAAGAGGCCAAGTTTCAGAGCAATTCCTTAAAGCTAGACTGCCCACGCTCCTCCTCGCTGAGCTGATTCCTCTTGACAAGGAAGGGAAAGGGGCCGGGGCAGGAAGCAGACTTATTGTCTCTACTACGCCGGTGAATATTAGACGAATGCTCCTTTATGATGGGGAGAATGGTGACGTGAACTCTATTGATAGTCATAATGTGCCAAAGCCAGCCTCCCCATAATAGACTCTAAAAGCATTCACAAAACCTTAGCAAGCAGCAGCGAGAGAGGCGTGTGTCTCTTCTTGGGATCTGAATGGAGTCCTTTTTTCAAACAGCGACCTCGGGCTCATACCAAGCCATCCCCCTACCCCATCCCCCCGCAGCTGCAGAATTGCTTTATTAAAAAGCTGAATAGGTGAGCCAGAGGGAAACATTTTTAAGGAAGTTTCTATAATTTCCATTCAGTGATAGGAGAGGAAGCCACCTCCTCCTGCCAGGGCAACGGATGGCAAATACTCCCCAGGCAGCCTCAATAAGGAAGGGGAATGCATTCTCTGGGTTGGCAGGGTGGTCAGAGAAGGAAAAATGTCACTCTGAAGGCTGAACAGCAGGCAATACTCTCCCCTCTGGCTGAGCACTCGGCAGCTACGTGGATGCTCCTCAGAACTGTGACAGCTGGAAACAGGTGAACCGGTGCAGATAAAAGAACCCAGCCCTGCCTTTGGAAGCACGAAAACCATCTCCGCTAACCTTTATATGAGGCATGTGTTCTCTTCCTTCCATTGTCTCTGCCTTTCTGAAGCCCTGGACAGAGCCGGCATCGTAAATACCAATGTGCCAATTAAAAATGTAAGGATGCAGGCCCACCTGTGCCAAAGTCCATTGGTCTGCAGTGGAACAGTGATGGAGAGGAAACAATTGAAATCTAATGGACTCCTTGGGGATCACCTGCCTCTACACATTGTTCCCTGCCATCATCACTGACCCAAAATGGGACCATCTGACAGGGAATGGGCTGTGCAGTCCACAGACAGAGTCAGCGCCATATGGAACAGGCATTCCAATTGCCCATTGCAATACATAAAAACAATTCAGGATTCTAACTCTATTTTCCTGGCAATCGAGTTTAACTATCACTGGGCTCGCTATAATCGGATTCTGCTGCTGTATTTATTAAATATAAGTTGCTAAACATATGGCTCAAGGGATGGATAATAGGACGTGGAGTCAGGCTTAGCAGGAGTCTCATTTTTCAGGTCTGCCCCCAGGTATTCAAGGCCAGCAGTGTCAACCAGCCCGTGGCTGCTCAGAGCTTATGAAGAATGGGTCTTCTCAGTCATGGAAGTGGGTTCTCTTAATGGTATACATAGTTGGTTAGAAGTTATAACTAAAGAGGTCAAGATTATGAGTTCAATCCTCGTGCCAGATAGCTCTGTCTCCTCTTTGTTCAGCCAATATTTTAGCAGCAACCTATTACATACCATGCCCAGTGCTAGGACTGGATGATCCCAAGCTGAGTTAATTCTGGCCAGTACACCTGCCCAGAAGCCACTCAGTCTAATGTAGGAGGACAGCACAATATAATTTAACACTAGTGTGATTTGTGCTGTGAAATAAATGGGCACAGATTGATTCGTTTGAGAGGCAAGAGGGGGGAGCAACTAAAATAGAATGTTTCGCATTATTTGTGTAGAGCTTTACAGTTTATAATTTCTAAGCCTGACACAAAACTTGGAAGTAGAGATATATTTTCTTCACAAGGGGAGGAATTGAAGTCAGAGATTTCAATTGTCCAGGGTTATACAGCCAGTGAGTGGCAGTCATGGGAAAACACACAGCTCACCTGAGCCTTGCCAGCCAATCCACAAATGTGAGTTGCTGATCACACGCCGAGAGCCTGTTGGCAGGTCAGGGAAATCCCCTTTCAAGACTCAAAGCTCCAATCCCCTTCTGATGACTTGTAGCGACATCCTCATAGACTAAGGAAATCTATTTATTAATTATCTAGATTGTGGCACTCATTATTTATGGTTCACTGTGCAGAACCCAGAATCACAAGAAATGCACTGAGAAGTATAATTGCAAAGAGTAGTAGATAGACCCACCTGTGTACCTCTGTTCCTCCTGAAACTCCACAAACAGGACAATAAAAGGATTTTTAAAAGGCTGCATACAGTCATAAGGGTCAAGAAAAAATAAACGGGGAAAATGGCCACAAAATTTTAGCACTAGAGAGTAGATGAGCAAGTGGTAACAGACATAGCATGTCAGAGAAGGCCAAAATCAAAGCCTGCAGTGAGAAAAGTCCAGAAGCAAGCAGGTTTGTACCCTAGAGGCCCAGAAAAGCCCAAGAACTGTGGGCATTGATACCTCTGGGAGTGGGAGTTCAGGCGGAGATGAAAGCAAAGGTATTTGTTAAATGTCTATGTACGGTTCCCAGATCCCCTCTATTATTCTGCAAAATAGGCGACTGCCAGCTCCAACCCTGGTGGAAGGCTGGAGGTGGAGTCTCTGAGGGGGGGCTTCAGGCTCAGGCATGTGAGGCCCAGCAGAGGCAGGGGCATGTGCCTCAAACAGTGGCTAGAGGGAGAGTTGGCATAGTGCACTAGAGGACCTGGGCCCCTTCCCCGGCTCAATTCCAAGGACCCTGACTGCAAAGTTTAGACTCCCAGGCAAGAGCCTACGCAGCCCAGGTTTACTCTTCTTGGGGGCTGGACAATGACATGTCCAGCAGGTGATCTACAGGGAAGCCCACCTGTCTGCAGCCCAGGAATAGACACACAGAGCATCCAACCAGCGTTCCAACTCGCCACTGTTACACTATCATGAAATGTTTGAGGAAAGCCTTGTGAAAGAAAGAGACCAAAACAAACAGGAAAAAAAAATGCAGAGACACAGCAGGAAGCAGAAAAGACTTTCAAGAAAAACCCCTGTAATTAATATCTTCAGAAAGATGAGAGAAGCTATCACATCCGCAATAATGAGTTGGCACATAGTGAGCACTGTCCACGTGTCACAGCTCCAAGTGCTTTCACAGTAACTTCCTAAGTCCTCACAACAACCCTGCATGCAGCGGTGTTGTCATCATCCCCACTTTACAGTTGGGAAACCGAGACACAGACGGTTTACATATATTGTCAAGTGTCACACAGCTGGTTAAGCCGTTGAGCTGCATGTGTACCCAGGTAATCTGTTACTTCAGGTCACAAGCTCAACCGCCGTGCAAAGTACACTGCTCTAAAGCAAGTGAGGGGCCGTAAAGAGGAACATTCAGAGAACCAAAAGGAGTTACTGGGAATTGAAACTACAATTGCACAAATGAAACATTCATTACTGGAAAATAACGTTGAGGAAATATTCCAGAAAGCAAACACACAGAGAGAGAAAACACACACAAAAAAACAAACAAAAGCTACTCGCCTGCAGAAAAATCTATAAGATCGGCCCGGCAGGTCCATCGAAACAAAAAAACGCGTGTTCCAGAAAAAGAAAAGAGAATGTGAAGGGGAGGAAATTATTAGAGAGGTAATTTGAGAAAATTTCCCAGAAGTAAAAGGTCTGAGTTTCTAGAATGAAGCTCCTACTAGAATAAAAAAGGATGTACGGGCACAGCGTTATGAAATTTCAGGATGCTGGGAAAATGATAAAATCCTAAATGCTTCCCATAGACAAAAAGAATAGACTAAAAATAAAAAATTGGAATAAAAAGACAATCTGAGACTTTTTCAATATTCACATAGGAGAATAGAAGAAAATGGATAGATGACTTCCAGGTTTGGAGGGAAAATTATTTCTATGCTCAGTCTATTAGAATAGGATAAAGAATTTTTTTCAGACGTAAAAGTTCTCTAACATTTATCTCCAATTCATGTACCCATTTTGGAAAGCTACTGGAGGATCTGAGATTAAATCAATAAAGAGGGAGAAATGGGATGTAGGAAAGCAGGGACACCCCCCAACACGGAGGAGAGTGTAACTCCTGAGTGTACTGTAAGCTAAAGAGGATGCCACAAGGGCAGCTGGCAGCAGCCCCAGACAGCAACCATCAAATGGCAGGAGAGGATGAAGGCTCCCGAGGGATGTTTCCAAGAAAAGCAGTGGCACCAATAGATTACCCCATGGGTTTTGAAGCTGTTGAGAAGAGATCTAGTTTGGGGATGAATTAAAGATAGTTGTATGTATAACTGAGTGAAAAGAAAATTTAGGCAAATTACTCACTTCAGGGGAAAAATTGCACACAAAAAAATCATAGGCCTCCATAGGACTCAGTAGTGTAAGCAACTTGTTTATAACCTTATAGTAATGTAAACAACACATATTGATCCCGTGAAAAATTGTGATTGACTATAGTGGGAGAATGAGGGGAAGAGAAGTTGTGTGTGTGTGTGTACATGTGCACATGTGTATGTATGCATCAGAGAGCCAAAACAATTTTTTATAGTAGGAAAATTGATAGATTATGCCTAAAATTGAAAGACTAGCAGTGTAAGCATGTTATTCAAAATTATTGAAGTAATTACCAAAGGAAGGATTAAATAATTGAAAGTGATTGTCATGGGGAGTAAGAATCTGGGGGTGGGGCAGGGCACTGAGGGTTTTATTGTAAACCTTACAGAACCATTTGAACTTTTTGAACTATGCACATCTTCTCAAAATTAAGATTTTCTTTTTTAAAAAGAACCGCAATTGTGTCACTGAAGGCAGTATCCAACGGACGCTAAAGGGTCATTTTTGACAGGACTACTACAGCTCCTTTAGCGCGGGTCCTGCTCCCAACCGGGCACTCAGCCTGCTGTGCTGAAATTCAACCTTCAGTGGGCTGGAGCTTGTTGGGCCTGGGTGATCTCATTTCTGCCAGCCACAAATGCCAAGAAATCCACTGCTAATGGATCCTAGGGGACTCCACAGGAAACACTGGGATAAGCAGGATTTCACTGTGTGTGAATCAGACCGGGCCCAGTCTGCTTTCCCAAAGGAGGAAGCGCTTTTTTCGCTCCAGCTAGGATATTTCCCTTCTCTGCAGGTTGTTCCCCAGCAACAGTAAGGTTTAGGGAAGAAGAAGAGAGGTTTTGGATGAAATAGGGGAGAGGTAACTGTTCTCATTGGCCTGAACTCAACAACGTTGAATAGCTTTGTTCTTAACCTTATTAATCAGTAAGTCAAACAGCAAAAATTGAACTTCCTTAATGGAGCCAGACACTCTGGATAGATATAAAAGCAGCCAATGAGGTTTACATACTAATGGAAGGGGCAGGGCATGCACGTGGGCCAGGTACACCCCTGCATGCATATAACCACATAGTGCTAGTGAAAAGACCTAGGAATCAGCTAAGACATTAGCCTAGCTTAAATGCTGAACACACAGCGTTTCCTCTTATAAATCCAGTTTAACCATAACTGTGATCAAAACCAAAGCAGAGCTCTACCTTTCCCATCTCTGATGGATGACGTTGGTTGGCACCACCCAATGGGAAAAAGGGTTAGCGAGGATTGTGGGGGATTTCTCCCATCCTCAGCCCTTTCCATTCCACTGCAGTAGTTTGTTTCTTCCTTTCTGCCTTCTCTAGTCCAAACATACAGTTAGGCACAAACCTAAGTAGCTGGTGTGGAGGAAGCTTTTTCTTTGGCTTCAAGTTTCCAAATGAAGGGACTGCCATTTGAGGAAGCCTCCTGACCTCTGCTCCCTATGGGAAGAGGAATGACTTCTTTGATTGGTGGCTTTGAGAGAAGGAATTGAGTTATGTGGTCCAGCCCCTCTTTCTTCTCTCTTTTTGGGGTGGCACCCTGCCCACTGGGAAGACTCATTCTCTGTTTGTCAGTGGGGTAATTTGCAGAGGCAGGTACAACGGGGAAAGCTGGCATCTTCCAACTAGACCTGGGTGGCGAGTTTAATTCTGAGGTGTGTTAGTTAGCCACTTACCCAGAGATCTATACCACACCCTCTAATCTAGGTTTTTTTCAGCAAGAAAGCTGTCATTTTGATCTCCAACTGACTATTGTCCCCTCATACCTCAACAGTATCGCATATCTCCTACCAGGTTGCCTGCTCATAGTTCTTAGAACGTACCCAGCTGTTTCACCCTCTGGGCCTCTGGGCCTTCTGTCTCCTTTGCCTTCACTGGCTGGAACCCCTCTCCACAGCTCCTTTATCACTGGTTGCTGACTTTTCAGTTCTCTCAGAGAGGCCACCCCAGACCACTCCTTCTACAGTAGGCCCCTCTCCCCTCATTTTTCTCAATCATAGCTCCCTCGTCGTTGTCGTTATGGCACTAGTCACAGCATACATTCTTATATAGGCCTTGATTTACTACTGTAATATACCTTCCCTATATGATGAAAACCTCATGGGGCAAGGGCTTAATTTTGTTCTAAATTGTGTCTCCAGCACCTACCATAATGCCTTGCACATAGCAAGTCCTTAAGGAATATTTGTTGAATCAATTAATGAAGTTAATGTTTTCTACAAAGGAAGAAGTTAATGTTTTCTACATGTTCAGGTGTTAAAGCATAGAATAGCTCTGTTGCTAATATGGGTAAATAGCTCAACAAATGATACTGCTTCAGGAATCCCATTTCCTCTGTTTCACGAGTTTGCCAATTGGCTCCTGGTCAACAGTATACTGATAGCACTGGGGCTTCCCAGCCTAGCATGTGGACCTGGTTCTTACTTGGGATGTTTTGACTTATCTGCCTCTTTTCTTCAACCAGTGACATGAGACCTTGCACATACTGTATTTAGCTTCTACACAACCCAGCCACAATTTTAGTCATCGTTTGCCATGTCATTCCATCCAAACCTAACTTTTGGGCTTTTCTCCCCCATGTCACTCCTTTCTTCCTGTGTCCACTCTGTCTTCAGTTTTGCTTTGGTAACATTCTGTCTCTCTGTCCAAAGGGAATCAGTACCACTGCCTCTCAACTCTGTCTTCAACCTGGAGATCATTTTCTCCTTGAGATTTCTCCTTCACGGCTTCACAGCACTTTACATTTAGAAATTAATATCTGTATATCTTTAAAGATTTTAAAAAGTCACGAAGACATTACATTTATATTTTTATAGAAATGATTCTCATCCACAGTCTAGGTGGCTTCCCTGGAATTTTTAACCACAGTTCTAGGAAGAGTTTATGCTATCTCTTGAAGGGCTTGTGAGTGAAACGCCGCAGTTGGAAGGTACTAACGAGGTCAAAGGGCTCCCTCTGGAGCCAGAAGTCTCTATGACTATCTCTCTTAGATGGTCCTGCCAGGACAAGAACAAGAGACAAAGCAAATGATGGGAGGTTTTGTTCTCATGAGATTGGAGTTCAGCCCAACTACACTTGACCTATAAGTCTCTTAGGTAGTTCAAAGTCACACTTAGACTTTTCTAGAACTAGTGTGAGATGTAAAGTTTATTGAGGTTTTACCCATCATGACTCATTGTCTTAAAAGCCTTCTGCCTATGAATCAGAACTATATATATGAATATACATATGGATGTATAAATGAATCCTATTTAAGGCACAGCTCTAAATGGTCTTTGAAAATAAAAAAATTATATATCCAATTGCAAGTGGTGTTCCAAGTTAGAATATACTTAAATTGGGATGTTTTCTTTGATCTTTCCTTCACACAAGGGACAGGCTCCCTTCCCAGTAGACTTCCCTGGATTTCAGGAAATTCTTACTCTTCTTACCCTGAGCTTGCTTGGACCTGGGCAGCCTGGAGGTTTAAATGGGTGCTAGGTTGGAATATTCGGATTTCATACACTCATGGGCCCTTCTGGTATAGCTAGTGATGTCCACGTAGCCTAAGAAAGTCCTAAACCACTGGCTGTGTTCGTGCTCTACCCTTGGAGAAAATATGTAGCAAGATAAATACATTCAATTATCTGTGCTTTTCCTATTTTACCTTAATTTTTATTTCTTCATCCTAGTAGCTTATGAACTTAACATATTTCTATTATGTCCATATTGTGCCTAATATTACAAATAGGCAAAAGCAATATTTATATTGTCTTATGTATTTTATATATATGTACATATGCATATATAATATATGTCCACATCTATGCATGTATATGTGTGTATGTGTATGTGTGTGTATAGTTATATAAATTGAGAGATAATCCTATAATAAATGCCTAGGTCCAATGAAATATCCCTATTATGACAGTTTGACCTGACAAAAATACTTTGTCTCCCATTTATTAAGACTCATTAAGTCTCTCACTTATAAATGTTGTTGAAAAATGTTCTATAGTGAGAAATACAACCTTATGGAGAACAAATCTTGAAAGAAGAAGGTATGTCTGATGATATGCTTAAGCTAAAGCTGTTGCTAGAGGCAACCTGAGTCACTGCTTGCAAATGAAGCATTGATCAAAAAGACAGAAACTTGAAGGACTTCTCAAGGAAAAAAAAAAATATATTTTTATATATATAATACATAATTATGCCATGTATATATATATATATATATGGCAGGGAAAACTGTTGTAATTGCCAGGGAAACGGTCTTGAGGTTCTGTTATGTGGCTTTTCTCACTCCTTCTGTGTCAGACTAGCCTACAGGAGAGAAGACACAGGGGTGTCAGAAAAACAGAGCTGAGACCCAGAGATGTAAAGGACAAATAAAATCTGTCCTTCTAATTCAACAGAAGTTGGGTAGCAGGTAGTAAACAGCTAGAGACACAATCAGGGCTCAGTAGCCTTCCTTCCTCACCCACTCTGCTCTGCGAATTCCCAAGAAGTGAGATTCTAAGTACAAAGCTAGAGCTGGTGTAAGCCACATGCTCCAGGCCTTCTCAGGGCAGTCCCAGATTCTAACTAACATCCTTTGCAAAAGGGGCCCTCAGAAGAAACAGCCCCAAGGAGATGAAGAGAATGCCTCAGACCCGGGCTCAATAAATCTCCTTGACTTGGGTCCATTTATATCTCCCTTCTTCAGTAGGAGCCAGAGGCGAGTCAGGGCAGAAGCGGGCAGAGAGGGCATTGTGTTGCCCTGGGCCTGGCACCTCACTCCAAACTCCAAACACGTTGAACAGATCAATAACAACTGGGACAAGGGAAAAACAGTCCCTGGATCTCTGGCAGCTGAGTCAAGGCCCCAGAGGGGCCGCTGTGGCAAAAAGTCTCCAGCGTGACATGCCGGTTCCTAAGAGCAGTACCACGATGAGATGCAGAGTTCATAACAAAGGAAGGAGGTAATTTTAATCAAGGTATGAGGATAAGATGAGAATTAGATTACCATAATTTGTGAGAAATGTTCCATAAGAGCTTGTTCTTTCTGATTAGGTGCATCATCAATAAATTAGAAGTTGATAGTATAAAGTTTCTATATAAAAGTAGCAATAAATATATGTTTATTTTCATCTAAGGCAAACTTGCCAGTATGTAAGTAGTTTCACCTTGCAATGTTTCTGGCACATGATAGGTCTACTAAATATATGTTGAATTAATGAGTTACTGAAGGAATAAGTGGTAATCCATATTTTTAACTTTATGATCTTATATTGCACACTTCCATCTAGTGGCTGCCTCCCTAATTGTGAACAAAGTGCCAAATGAAAAGAAATTTAACAATTCTGAAGTGTTGATAAATACCACTGGGAAGGGGTTTGTGGGTTTGTTTGTTTTGTTTTTGTTTGTTTTAACAAGGAATATACTAACAATAGAGTGTATGAGTGTTTGTATTTTTATTCTCGGTGATTCAGGAGAGCCAAAGAAAACCAGTCTCAGAACTTCTATCTTCCTTACTTGGAATTTGTCTTGGCCTTCAGAGCATTTTCTCAGATATAGGACTCTGATACAGTGGGACTCCTTTCATGTTTACAATGTCCCTTGACTCATAAGTCACAGGAGAACTAAGGACTTAACACTCTCAACTTTTCTAAAGCATTTAAGGGACTATTCATTCTCCAGTATCGGGAGATGAGCGCACAGGCCCAGTGGGCTTTGAGAGCCACCCCCTTGCTGATAATGGGATGGACTTATCTTCTAGCCAAGAAGAGAACAGAGGGGGCTGACACAGGCTTTCAATTTTTTCCTCTAATGAATGCTATTTTCTTTTGCTTTAGAGAGCAGTACCCAAGAAGACTAGTGACAAGATGAAGTTTCACTGGTTTCCTTTTTCCCTGACAGGTTCAAAAGTGCTGTGCAGGTGGCAAATTAGACTTGGCTGCCCATTAATTGGTAGGAAGAAACTTTCTCTCCCACTGTTCAGATTGCCATTGGGTCCTTCAGCTCACATTGCGGTTTTGTGGAATTATCATTATTATATTTATCATTGCTGCTAATGCCATAGGCCACATCTCTGAGAAAAGGATGAAGGAATGATATCAATTAGAAGCCTCTCTGAGTGAATGTCTTAAAATAACTAGAAACTTGAGATAGCTCTTGGTAGAGTGAGGAGCAAACCAACTGATACAAGTTTTCAGCTCTGGGTTTGGGTAAAGAACTTACTCTGTGATTGTCCTTAAAGACTGAGAAAATAATAATGAAAAATACCAATATTGAGATGATAACAATTACGATGCGTCATTATTTATCAAACTTCTACACTGTGCAGGGCACATCCAGTGGTTTACTTATATTTGGTCATGTAACCTACAGAGCAACCCTAAGAGATGATTATTCTTTGAGCCCCGGGGAATAAGGGATTGGCCTAACTTCACGCAGCGTGTAAGTGGGAAAGCCATTATTCAATCCCTGTGTATAAGTGGAAGGACTACAGAAAAGCAAACCACCAGGAGAAGAGTGTAGATCCTTCCTTCCCAGGACATTCCAGCAAACAGAGCCAAAAACTGACATGGTGAGACCAGACAAGATTTAAACCTGAGGAGGAATACTAAAGGAAGAAGAGAAGAGGAAACGCGTCTTTCTAAAGCCTGGTGGTCTTTTCCACGGAATTCAGCGAAGATTCTTTTGACAGACCAGCCCTAGACATGTTGTGGGATAAACACGTGAGCGTGAAGCAGAAGGACACATGTAAGACTGAACACTGTGATGGCTTTGTGATGTGTCAATTTGGCTAAGCTAAACTGACACTGGAGTGCCAAAGGGAGACAGCAGCCATTTTGTAATATACACACCTTCTCCCAGTTATTTAATCAAACACTAGTTTAGATGCTACAGGGAAGGGATTTTTTGGATGCAATTAAAGTCTCAAATCAGTTGATTTTGAGTTAATCAAAAGAGAGGTTATCTTGGATGGGCCTGTCTTAATTAGGTGGAAGCCTTTAAAGGGGGACTAAGCCCTCCTTGAATATCAAAGATTCCAAGCAATACAGAAGAAGTAAACTGTAAAACCTTTCTACGTTTTGAGGTCTCTGTACTTACCTCATGGGTGCAGGTCTGCTGCCTCACCTCACTGATAAGAAGCAGCAGCTGGAGCTATAATGGCTCCTTTCCTTCCTGATGGCCCGCCCTGTGGACCTCAGGATTATGAAGGCAGCTCCTCCAATTTCACAAGCTTATTCCTTGTAATAAATCATACACACACCCACACGCACTCATACACACACAAATACACATATCCATCTCCTACTGGTTCTGCTCCTCTGGTTACACTCTGACTAATACAAACACCGAGGGACAGTAAAATCAGCTCATCTGAACACCAGCCCTGCCCACCAGCTATTCGGCTTATCTAAGGAATTATCTTTCCAAGAGAAGGAGAGACGCTGACTGCTACAGCACTCCAAATAAAAGAACAAGGAGGAGAATTAATAGAAAGCCATGTCCAACAGTGAGGAAGAGGGTGTTCTTTTAATAGAATGACACGTTGTATTAGTCTGCTTGAGCTGCCATAACCAAATACCACACACTGGCTGGCTTAAACCGCAGAAATTTATTTTTCTTCACAGTTCTGGAGGCTGGAAGTCCAAGCTCAAGCTGCCAGCACGGTTGGTTTTAGGAAGAGGCCTCTCTCCCCGGCTTGTAGACAGCTGCCTTCTTACCGTGTCCTCTCATGGCCTTTCCACCGCACGTGCACAGACAGAGAAATCTTTGGCGTCTGTTCCTCTTCTTATAAGGACACAGGTTTTATTGGATTAGGGCCCCACTCTTATCACCTCCTTTAACCTTAACTACCTCCCCTAAGTCCCGATCTCCACATCCTCAACCTTGGGGGTTGAGGCTTCAACCTATGCATTTTAGAAGGACAAAATTCAGTCTAAACCACACATCTAGTGAACAAAAAAAGAAGAAAAATGTTTCCAAAACTAGGGAAGTTGCAGGATGGCCATTGCTACTACAGATTAGCTAGTTTTTGGTAGAGAGAAGAATTCTTCTACTGTTCAGGTCATCCTCGGGTGCCTCAGCACACTTATTATCCAACTTCCCTCCTGACCTCTGGTTCTCATCAACCATGTAGAATGTCTTTGTCTTCTCTTTACCAAATTATAGCTCAGTGTTGATTCCTTCACTGTTTTTCAAAAGAAAATCAGTTCGTGGTCTGTTAACAGATTTTACTGAAGAATCATAAGAGAAACAGAGGGAGAGTTTCCATGGCATGCCCCATGGCAAAAGACTTCAGGTCTTCTCACCAGCTATAACTCTCCCAGAACCCTGCTGTGGGCCTCACACACAATTCCCACACCCGAAGTCAGCCTTTTGTCCCTCTATGGTCCCAATAATTCTGTCCCTATCCTGAATACCTCATCAGGCTATGGGTACTTAATATAACAGAAATTTGAAGTCTCGTTCCACTAACGCAAGTGATTTATCAAACAACACACAGCAGTCTCCCTCAGAGAAGTTCTAGTAAAACATACTTTTCTCCATTTGCTTCCATCAAAATAGTGTTGATAAAGGAGTTTGACGTCTGTACTAGGCAGGGACACTCAGTCAAAAGGACGCCCCCTGGTGGATGACTGTGGCACACCGGCCTGTTAGTCGCTGGCGGAGGGTGGGCGGATTCCAGAAGGGACAAAGGTAGAGGGAGCCGTAGGCTTCAAATGACCAAAGACAAGCACATATTATCTCCCAAAGGCCAGACTCAATTCTTCAGGAAAGAAGAAATGCAACAAACCCGGTGTCCTTCTGGCCGGGGGGTTCCTAATCTTCGAAGAGCAACAGGCACTGTCCTGACAGCCTGTTGGGACAGTCGGGCTCATGGAAGATAGTGCAGCTCCCCCTGAAGGAATTCTCTCTGCTGCTCCCAAATATGGCTAGTTTACCACAGCATCAAATTAATAATGGAACATAACTTTGCCACAGCACTGGAGGCCTCACATTCATCTGCTGCACTGTTGCGACATGCCCTCCCTATGCCCTTCCCTCATCTCATTACATGAGCACCTTTTTCCGGAACTCGCTGAGAATCGTTCCCTGTGGAGCTCTTATATTTGGGTGCCTGAAAAATGTTTCAGCAGTTCAGTTTGGAGAGGCAACAAGGAATAACAGGGAGAGTTCGAGGGTAATGTATGTGAGTGTGCTTTGTTTGTTAACGGTTAAGATAGCACAGAAATGTGAATTTTTCTTTTATGCGTCAGAAGCTGAGGGTATTAGTACCCATTTTGCTAATGGTCATCAGCAAGTCACTTTACCTCTCAGAATTCTGTTTCCTTATTTGTAAAATTATAGTTTTTGACTAGATACCTTCAAAGAGCCATTCTGGATCAAAAATGACCGATATCATAACAATGACTTAATGTTTATTGAACGCCCAATACATACTAAGGCACTCATCTAATGCTTTTACACATACTATCTCATTTATTCCTCAAAACAATCCTATGGAAGTATTATTGATACCATCATCCTTACTTTTCAAATTAAAAAAACCAAGGCACAACGACATTAGGTAATTCATCTAATGTCATGCAGCTAAGGAATAGAGCTGGGATCTTAACCCAGGCAATTTGCCTCTGGTGCCTACACACAGCCACTATGGTCTACTGCTACCATGAGTATGTTTTAATGATATGCTGTATAAAAACAAAAGTAAACAAACAAAAAACCCCACAAACTTTGAGATATGTCTACACAACATCAGTAAACACGGCAAGTATTAAAGTGTGGATACTTTAATGGTGGTGGCAGATTTATCATAATCCATTTATGTTCTTGTCTAGCCTTCTTACGACTACCAGGGAACAGTTGGCCCAGAGTTAGCAGCACAAACCCACGTACTGAAACAGGCAAAGCTAACTGGCCTACCCAGGATGGAACACCTGACTCGGGCACTCGATCACTTGGAAATGTTTTACTTCCCAAGTTTCTGACAGATATTTACTCATGCTGTGCCTAGAAAACAAGGCTTTAAGATCACCGGCACTCCCTGTTTTGATTGCCTGCCCACGGACAAATGGCGTCTTGCCATGCCTTGCACTTGGGAACCTTCCAAAGGGGCAAAACAAAATCCAAAAGAGGCAGCCTTCCACTGAGTACTTAGAGATGGCTCAGAGCACCGGCTTTAGGTTAGCTCTGATCTCTACTACAGCCCAGCACATTTTCCATACATTGAATAGTATTCCTCTTCTGCCTGCTAACCCCAATCCACTCAAGCTTCCAGAACAGCTGTCCATATTGGTTTATCCTTCTGTGAACTCATCTAGTATTGTCAGCTCTGCATCAGAGTTTAGTGCCAGATTGTGAGCTTTATCCTGCTGCTTTGTGACAATTTCATGTGTAGTCGAGTCTCATTTGTATCAACAGGTATCTTGGAGAAAATGAGGCACACTTCTTTAGTTCCTCCACAGTAGCCAGGTCAGTGATGTACTGAGCGCATGGTTCTGTTACCACTAGCAAAACATTTGCTGAACAGGATTGAAAGGAGAAGTTTCACAGAGAGCATCTTCTGGGAAAGAAAAAAACCTTCAGAATACGGGAGTCTTTGTAGAAATGAGAACTCCTGAGCACAATCTGTGTGGGGGCTCCTCTGGGCCCAAACCCCACACTTAGCATGGCTCCCACTGACATGTCCTCAGATTGTGAACATCAAAAAGCTTTTAAAGAATAAGTGCCATCTAGGAAGGATATATACACTGTTATAGCTGGCCTTCCCTAGCTCGATTCTAATTAGGCTGATAGAAAACCAAGTGGAAAGTTAGATTTCCATGGGAATCTCCTCAGGAATGAAAAAAGATCAGGTTTAAGGAGTCACTCCTGGACAACAACACAAAAGGTGAGGAAAGGAGGAAAGTAGGAATGCCAAAACAAGGAAGTGAGGGAGCCAATGGAAAATGTTGTCTTATTAGGCCAACCTTTGGAGATGCCTCTTAAGTATATTTCTGAGAGGACATGAGCATGTGTAGATTAAAGCCATTGCATTTCCGCAAGCAGGTGACACCACACCATAACACCTCACCAGTTTACAATCTAAAGGAGCCAAGGACTCTCCTTGTGTTGCCTGACCTGATTTGGCATTCTAGGCCCCAATGGAATGCTGATGTCTTATTTTGAGGAAATTGCTTTTGAATTATCCACCTCATTCTGTAGAGATATTATAACCATGATTCTCGAAGAGGACTTACTGGGTTGAAGGGGCATTTGAGCATCTTCCCTTCACAAGGTTTCACAGTGGGTGGTGGAATGTCCGATCTGCTCAGCAGGGTTTACACACGCAGAGTCTCTCCTAAGGGTGCATCTGCTCAGGTCAGGGTAGGGCAGAAGGGAGAGCATCTGATTGCTTCCATCCAAGTATGTTGAGGTTGACTGTGAAACAAATGTAGGCAGTCCTGAGCCAAACGCCCATCGCCGTCCAAGGCATCTGCAAACCACATTTGTTTCTTGGCTGTGATGGAAAGGGTTGGCTACCTCTGTCTTGTCTTCCTTTACCGCCCTGATCCCTCGAGCCAGAGGAAGGTGTTGCTATTGATGTCTTTCCCAGGCATGGTTTGTTGTTTTTCTTTGTAGATTTTATACATTGGCAGACAAAGGCCTTGAGTAAGGAAATGATCTTTTAGGAACAAAAAAGCTCATTTGTATGTGATATTCAGGACACCAGGCAGAATGGTCTTTCCGGATAAAGTTGGCTGGCGATGGAAAGAGTGGCATCTACGGGTCATAAAGCACTGTGTCTGTACATATTTCCTGCCGACAGGCACTCGCTCTGCGTGCCAATCCCATGTGTTAATGTCAGCACTTCCTTCTCCATGGGCCATCCAGGTCTTTTGGCTGAATAATTCTGCCTGGGGAAGGTCCTTTGATAGAGCGAGGAAGGAAGAGTGCACTGACTTCAACACCTTCTCAAAGGATTTGACTTTTTAGTTGGCTATTTCTAAATGTTTAAGTCTTTCTACAGGCCGAGACAAGAAGGTAAAACAAAAAGAAATAAACAGAAGCTAAGTATTCATTTTTTTATTAGACTCAGAACTTAGATTTTGACTGGGTATTGAATCTAGTCCTACTGCATGTGCTTAACAAACTTTTTAGGATACAACAATACAGGCAAGAAAGTCCCAAGCCCCCTATGGTACCAGAAGTGTCACAGGATAAGCGAGCACAAATATTAGCCAAGTGCTAGAAGAGGGACATCTTGTCAAAGTGGTTTGACTGTGGATGGAGACATCTGCTCCTTTCTGTTAGCCTCGTCATATCTCCCAAACTGTTGTTTTTCTTCTAGGGCATTTCTATGATCTTTTACGTCATAAGAAAATAGATGCATGAATTGTCTTTTTAAGTCCAAACAGGAATTACCTGCCAGGAATTTGGAAAAAGAAATAGTTTGTTTTTTTGGGGGGGAAGAGCAAAGATCAGAGGAAAAGAGGGTGTTTTTGCCGCTTTTACTGACACTGTCTTTCTTATAAAGAAAAACAAAGCTAAAGAAAGATGGGAAAAGATTTTGAGCCTATCTGACCAATCTTTTCCCCAAGATAATGGGCAGCTATAAATCTTGACTTAGCAACAGGTAAAATTAGTCCAATCGCTTTCATTGATTTGCACAAGTAGTGTAACATTACTATCAGCGATTTTGGAAATTACCATTTCAGTTTACATGTTTTATAACTTTAGGTTAGGTTTTTTTAAATAAAATGTAGGGCAACAAGAGGAAATGGAAAATGTATGTTTCCATTCTTAAGTGAAATCAGTGGGAATCTTAAATAACATTTATTAAAAGTATGGTGCATTGGAAAAAAGTATATCTTTGGAGCTCGTCTGTGTTGCTATCCTTGGGGTCTACAACTCAGAGCTGCTGCAGTCTAAAATATTTCATAATTCTGAGGCTAAAAGGACAGAGTATTCAGTCTGAAGTAGAGGATTCTGAAGAAAGACTTGAGTTGCTTTCAATTATAAGGACGTTATTACATGAGGGATGGTGACCATATGTGCTTTATTCCTAATAAAAAAAAACTGAATAAAGAAAAGCTATAGTTAGACGCACAAGAACTGTGAGGCTTATTAAAAATGAGAGAGAATGAGGGGTATTTTCTTGTCTCCCTTCTAAAACAGATTTTTAGATGAGAAGACACTCATAGACCAGAGGGTAGGGAGAAACCAGGTCTTCCAACTCACAAAGTGTAAGTAACCAAAAAAAAAAAAAAAAAAAGAAAGAAAAGAAGACATAGGTTCACAAATTTTGGGGTCAGAAAAAGTCACCTGGGGGGTTTGCTTAAAATACAGATCCTGTGGCCCATTTCCAGAGACGGTGATACAGTGGATTTAGGGTGGTATCTGGAAATCTGTATTGATTTTGAAACATGTCAACGCTTGAGAAGCACAAAGACAGCGCTGGGCCACTGACTTCGATGCAGGAACTGGGGTTTCTCCCCAGTCTGTTGCTAATTCATTAAATGATCCTGTCAAGCTGCAGCTTCCTTGCCTGAAAAATCCATACTTCATTTGTTCCTTCTATCTTATGAGACAAGAGCCGCAGAAGGTTGTGTAAGGTAGAAAAGCACTTTCCAAATCTGATGGCATATTCTATTTATCAATTTTTACATCCCTCATTAATCACTCTCTCAAATTAATCAGGGAAGGGCTTCTCTTCTCCCTGCTAATTCTGCACATGGAATTTCGAACCCGCAGATGTTAATTAGGAGCCTGCCCTGTGTACAGACTTGTAGAACCCACTTCTGCTATCTCCCACCTCTGTGATCTTGGGCAAATTATTCAAATTATCTGAGTTTCTATATCCTCGTTTGTGAAATGGGGATGCTTTTCGCCGCCTCCCTGGTTGCCTTGAGGAGAAAATCTGTAAAGTTCCTGCTACCTCACAGGAGCCTGGTTCTTCCCACCTGTGGATCCTGTCCCTCCTCTTTCACCATGTCCTTGTCCTCCAATTGACAATGACTGTCTTGTGACAGAGACTGAAGTCTCCATTGTTGTCTTTGGCAAAAATCAGGTTAGTAGACGTTTGCCCAGAATGAACAGAAATAAGCTTTTTATTTTCTCGAAAATCTCAACAGATTTCTCATTAAAAAGAATATATACATACATGTCTCCAGAAATGAGGCAGTGGTGCCTGTTCCTGGGTGTGTGGCCAGGGACACAGAATTCCCTTGGTGCTTCTGCAAACTCAGCTTTATTGAGCGCTCGGGGCCCTTCAGCAAACAGAACTCATGGAATTTCCAGAGGCTCCTGTGATGACGTGAAAAAAGCAAACAAAAGAACATTCAGTGGGGTCTTTTCTGGCCTCAGTTCTGGCACGTTTTCCGCACTCATTCTGCTAAGAAGGGACTTAGGGGAGGAAATTATTTGTGAAGCTGCAAAGTCAGACGGGAGAACAACTGACCCATGTTTTGGGTGGAACTCTAAAAAATAAAGTTATGGAACATTTCATCCATAAAAATCTCTGACATCGAATGAGAGCAAATACGGCAGGTGACTTTGGGCACAGGGGTTTTTTGTTTTTTTCCTTGGGGAGTCCTTGTTATTTCAAATACCTTGGTAGATCTGTAACCTGTTGTTGGTATAACTGCAGTTCTCAAAGAGCTTAAAACACCCAACTAGAAATTGCCTACTATTTCATTTTACTGCAGACAAGCTCAACACGATGGGGGAAATGTCCTTGAACCTTACAACTTGAGAGTGTCTTTGTAGGAGGTGGTGGCATTGCCATCTGACAATCGACTGAATATGTGAGCAGTTGCTTCTGAAGCCAGCCTCATAACCCAAATGCTTAGTGGGAGAAGAGGTCCTGGGGCAGAGGCTGCCAGTCACTTCCCCAAGTCTAGGGGTGTGACAAGTAATCAGACTGAAGCCCAAGCTCCCCCAGGTGACACATGAGGCCTTTCCTGATATGCCACGGACTCACCTTTTCATCTTATCCTTTTCTTCCTGTCCCACTCCTGCACAACTCACTGCACCCCTCACTCATCAAATGCAGCTGTGTGTGGTCACAGGAAGGCACCACACTGTCCCCCTCCATCCACTCGCCTAGCCAACACTTGCTTCTCTTTCAAATCTAACCTCTTACTTTACTTTTTCCCTGAAACCTCCCTAACTGTCCCACCTCCCACCCCTCAAACTCTCAAACAGGAGAAGAACCTCTCCTCTGTGCTCCATCGTAACACTTCATTCACAGATGCATTTGTTTATATTCATGTCTTTCTCCCCTGCTACACTGGGAGCTCCTGAAGACAGAGTTGATGCTTTAGTCATCCCCGTTCCTAGAACTAGTGCTTGTTCAAAAGGGCTCAATAAATGTTAACTGGCTGACTCACTGGATGAATCATTGAATGAATCCTTTGAAGCAGCTTCTTGAAAGTAAAAATCCCACCCTCCTCTCCCCCGATCCCTCACAACTCTATATTTTGGGAGATGGAGCTATAGTACTTTCCATTTTCCTAGAACCAAGAGATATTTGGGGTGAGAAGCATTGCTGACAGGTGATCTTTTGAGTTTGTCTAAGCTAAGTACTCTAATCCCATCCCCCACCCACAGATACAGGGTACTACAGACTGAGTGTTTGCGTCCTGCTCAAAAGTCACAGTTGAAGCCCTAATCCCCAAAGTGGTGGTATTTGGAGATAAGGCCTTTGGAAGATACATTAGGGTCAGATTAGGTCGTGAGAGTAGGGTCCTCATGATGGGATTAAGGCCCTTATAAAAAGAGGAAGGGACATGAGTCCTTTGTCTGCATGTGAGGATACAGCAAGAAAGCGACCATCTGCAAGAGAGCCCTCGCCAACCAGGAGCAGCCAGCACCCCAGTCTCGGACTTCCCAGCCTCCAGCACTGGGAGAAACAAATTTCTGTTGTTGAAGCCACGCAGTCGATGGCATTTTATTGTAGCAGGCTGAGCAGACTAAGACAGAAGTTGGTACTGACCGTGGGGTGCTGCTCTAACAAATACCTAAAAATGTGGAAGTGGCTTTGGACCTGGGTAATGGGCAGAGGCTTGAAGAGTTTTGAGGCGCTTGCTAGAAAGAGCTGATATTGTCATGAAAGGGCTGTTTAAGGTGGTTCTGGTGAGAGCGCAGACAGTGTGGGAACAACTGGCTCGGCCATTGTCCTGCGAGGGCTTTGGGATCTTCTCACAACTAAACTTCCCGTACATGGAGGCCCTTTATCTGTCTGTAGCACAGGCAACAGTGGCAGGGCAGAAGGCTTGGATCCTCCTTGCGCTGGTGGCAAAACCTGGATTCTAAGTGCCGGCTTGGAAAGGGGGAAAGCATTCTGGAAAGCCGAGCTGGTGTCTTTTGCAGTTTGGAAAATAGAAAATTTAAAATGGAGAGAGAAATTTCCTGGGTAAAGGAATCCTGTAAGAGATAAAGTGGGGGAAATTGAGAGAGGGCAGGTAAAGGAGCTTGTTTGAAGTTTAAAGGAGAGGAACATTGTTGCATGGTGTATTTAAGAGTTGTCAGAGAGTAGGGGGGGCTGCCCAGTGGCACAGCGGTTAAATGCGCAAGTTCTGCTTCAGCGGCCCGGGGTTCATCGGTTTGGATCTCGGGTACTGACATAGCACCACTCGGCAAGCCATGCTGTCGCAGGCATCCCACATATAAAGTAGAGGAAGATGGGCATGGATGTTAGCTCAGGGCCAGTCTTCCTCAGCAAAACGAGGAGGATTGGCAGCAGTTAGCTCAGGGCTAATCTTCCTCAAAATAAAAAAAAATTGTCAGAGAAAATGGCTCAGGCCCCCTGCCACTAGGTGAGGAACTGGGAACTCCCTTGCTAGTCTTTCCTGTCACCAAATCCCACCGTGCAACTTGTTGTACTACTTGTGCTGATCCACCAAGTGTTTGCTCTCTATTTGTGGTGCATTCAGCATTGTGCTGAGCCTTATGTCCCACATAGACAATGCAGGGGACACAGCTGTGTACCCAAGTTGTTTACAGCCTCACAGAGGAAACGAGGTTCACTTGTGTGCAGATGGCACGAAAACAGAACACAATGCTAGACGGTACAAAGGGCTCGAGACAGGGCTTCTTTGCTGCATATTAGAATCACTGGGGGAACTTTTAAAAATCTTGAGGGGCTGGCCCAGTGGCGTCGTAGTTAATTTTGTGCACCCTGCTTTGGTGGCCTGGGGTTTAAGGGTTCAGATCCCGGATGTGGACCTATGCACCACTCATCAAGCCATGCTGTGGTGGCATCCCACATATAAAATAGAGGAAGATTGGCAACAGATCTTAGCTCAGGGCCAATTTTCCTTACCAAAAAAAACAAAAAAAAAAACTTGAGCCCAGGCCATACCCCATATAAATGAAATCAGAGTCCCTGGGAGTGGGACCCAGATGTTTGTAGATTTAGTTTCCCAGATGATTCCAATGTCCAGCCAGGTCTGAGAAACCATGCTGAAGAATGAGCATTAGCTGTAACGGAAAAATATCTGAGCCATTCATTCACTAGCTCTGTGACCTTGGGTCAGCCAATGAACATCTTGAGGCCTGGTCATTCCAGAGACTTTTGTTAGTCCTATGAGGGGCATTTTATATCTGCATGATTAGCATAATGACTGACACATAGAAGGTACCCAATAAAGATGTATTCATTTGAACCAATAGTATACGTGGACTTATTTAATAAGCTTGAAAATGTAGTTATTAATAATAGTACTATTTGCAAAAGATAGTTTAGTGATAATATCTGTAATAATGGCTGTGGTAATTCAGGTTCCAAGGTGTACAGTAGAGAGAGCCCCAGTATTTACCTTGGTGGCTGTACATAACGGTGCTCCACACTGTGTGTTAGATTGACAAGTGCCTTGGGTGCATTGGAAGAATCAAGAGCAAAGCTTTTTAGTTCACCTTGGGAAACTGCCTCTTCATCGCTCTGGTCTCTGTCCATCTGTCCATGTACCACTGAGATGCCAAGCCACTAAGCCACATGGCAGAGGTTGAGAAAAGTACAGAGAATGAGAGAGGGAGAGGAGGAAGGAAAAGGAGCGATGGGAGGAGGAGATAAGAAGTCTTGGGAAAGAAGGAATGATGGGAAGGGATGTAGCCGAGGTTGGGAGTGTGGAGAGTGACTGAAGAGACAGTGCAACACTGCATGGGCCCAATGGTTCAAAGGGATGAGATGACAGTCAAGGTTTTGTTTTATGATGATGTGGAGGTCCCACGAGATGGAGGCAGAGAAGAGTGGGGGTTGGACTTGTAAATGGAGCTGATAAACCATAAGAATTCAGAGAACAAGGATATGGAGACCATCAAGAGCATGTCAGGTTTTACCTTGCCGACGCTCTGAAGGTCTGAAGGTTGTTAAATTGACTCCCATTCCTGAAAGAGCCCAGGCAGGCAGCTCCCTCTGGGACTCCCATTAACCCTCGTGCTCCACTGCCAGAAACATGAGCTCATTCCGCTTGTCCGTCTGCAGTCCTAGCAAGCACGATCAAACTTTATGAGGCTTATTACAAGCAAATTACATGGGAAGCTGCAAAGGATTGGAAGGAGGTGGATAGCGGCGGGGGGCCAAGCACACTATCGGGAAAGGGGAGCAGGGGTGGGGATGCTATGCACAGCCCAGACTTGGAAGGCATCAGAGCCCATCACCAAGCAGCTGGCAGCTCCCGCCTCTGGGGCCCAATTTTCCAAATGATGACTTGAGTGTTCACACCTGCACTGGCTGGGACCGGGGGCCCTCCCTCTGCAGAATTAATGGAGCGAGCAGAACCCAGGAATGCTTTTGGCCACAACAACCATTTCTCTCCTCCTTGGCCCCACCTTCTCTACTGGCAAAGCAGGTTTCTCTCCAGCTCCATGTCAGCTTCTCCTTCAGGCCTCTCTGCTGCTGAGGTGTGCAGATGCCCCTGGCTAGGCGTCCTCAGAGAGGCTAGATCCAAGGCACAAAAGAATCCCAGGACTTTTTCCCCTTAGATGGGCAGCTGGGCTCACCTTCTTATTGGCTTCCTCCTCCCCTTCCTAACATATAGACCCAAAACTATTTGCGACGCGACTTTTTTTGTTCCTACATAACACAAGTTTGGACAATTCTTTTTACCTTTTTTGGCTTCCCCTGGTGCATTCTGCTGGAAAGAGCCTGGGTACAGAATAACTGGGAATATCCCAGGAACTGGGATTCCCGTGGCTCGGTGTAGCTCCTACAGAGAGAACCACAAAATTCATGTAGATCATTTTGTTTGAACTCTTTCCCATAGCAATTGCTACTGGGAGAGTCCCCCTAACCAAGGCTCGGCTCTCTTCAGTGCTGCACACTTGTGTGCGCGCACACACACACACACACACACACACGTGTCCACATGCTTACTCAGAAACTTGCTGAAGCAGAACCAAATCAGGGTATGCAAACAGGCCTTATGGTTTTGGACAATTTAGGAGATGGATGCAGGGTAGGTTCAACTGGGGAGAGGTCTGGAGAGATGCCTTAGACCAATCTGAATGCACAAAACCAAGGAAGCACAGAAAAGATGCCATGTGAATGTCGTTACATAAATTTTCTCTCCCAGCACAGCCTGAGGTGGTTAGATGCTGTTTCCATCCAATGGGAGCTCCTTAAGCTCTCCCACTAAGGCTGGAAAAACATTCACTTAACAGGCTTGTCCAAACAATTCCCTTTTTAATTCAGACATGATGAACAGCAGGGGGAAAGCAGAGCCCCAGGGCTGTCCACCTGAATACCATCACTCCTGACAGGGCACAGAGCCACACGTTCACCTCAGCAGTCCATTAAAAAGCCTGATGGGGAAACTGTGTTTATGGTCAGGTTACAGAAACAGGAGGGAAGCAATTAATGCCTTCCCCATTGCCCCTGTCCTTCTATTTTCTGTTCTTTCCAGCACGCACACAACATGCTCACACAGACTCAGCGCCATCTCTTGCCTTCGCTTAAATGCTTTCTCGCAAACTCTTTCTCTGACACCCACCCACCTTGCGTGTGCTCCCTTAAACGATGGCTTTATCAGTACACTTGCAGGAGAAACATGTTCACATGTGTACTACGCGCTCATATGCCCTCTCAGATCACAGCTACACCCACAGCCTCTTTCTTCTTTCCATCCACACTCTCTCCAAACACGTTCATTTTGCTCTTTCATCTCTCTGACCTTGAACTTGCTCCCATCTTCCTTTCTCAGTCAGTCTTTCAGGAAAACATCTCTGCCTCTCCACCTTCCCCTGACCACCCCCCATCGCTCTTCTCTCTCTCCACCTCTCAGCGGCCAAATCAGCAACCCCAATTCCTGGCTGTCACAGGAAGCTTTCACACGAGGGAACCTTATCATTATTTTATTGCTCCGTCTCTCTGTCAATATATTCCTGTCCTTCCAGCTGAACTAGATTCCCCTGAGTTAAAAACTCGACTTCGGGTTATGTAACAAGCTCCTTGGGGAACACATGAGGTTTCAGCCCGGCACTTAGAAGGAAAGCAAACTGCCAAAATAAAAAAAGCTATTTTAAAAAATGGCTAGTTTACACAGGAACCTAATTAAAGAAAGATCTAGTTGGTGGAAAGTAGCGGGAATAAAGGCAATTCTGGGCTGGGAAATGTTCGTTTCTTGTCCAACAGCCATTTTGCAAGCGTTAACAGGATCAAAAATGCTACCGGGGAAAACACGCATCTGAAGCGCGCCTCCTGAGTCCGGCGACCGGGTCAAAGATGGCAGTGCCACTGCAGGAGCACCAAGTGTATGCCACGGGCATGAGAATTAGCCGTAGACTAGCTATCCCACGTGATAAGGAGCTCACTTCGGTGATGAAGTTTCATAACATCACACACCACACTGTAATTAATACATATCCCATTATTCAAATATGGCTGTGCTGTGCTTATAGTTTCTTTATAAAAGATGGCAATCACTGTAACACATTTCACACATATTTCCGTATATAACTTTTTTTCCTGTGATATTTCAGAAAGTTGGATGTAGTCCCCATGTGATTGCTCAAATGAAAATCTCATGTACATTGAGTTCCACTGGCAGGCTGGCTTCCAAAAAGAGCAGCACGGCTGTGCAAGGAGTGGTGCAGGCAGCCGAGGGGCAGAGGAGAGCCGGGGAGAGGACGCGGAAGGCCTTTCCCTACCTGCCTTTGCAGCGATGGCCCTCAATGTACCAGAAAAGACACACAATAATAGATAATTGCTAAGCGCTTCTTCTCGGGGAAATGTAGACTACTAAATCGAAGTGACAGGCCAGCGTTTAAGACACTGTCTAGTGCAGGGGTCAGCAGATAGTAAATCTTCCAGTAAAGGGGCAGATGGTAAATTTTTGTCTTTAGGGGCTGTATGGTCTCTGTCACACCTGCTGGACTCTGCCATTGAAGCAGGACAGCATTAGCAGGCAATAACCAATGGGCAAAGCTGTGTTCCAATAAAACTTTATTTATGGGCACTGATATTTGTATTTCATATAATTTTCTTATGGCACAAAATGTTATTCTTCTGTTGATTTTTTCACCCACTTGAATCTACAGAAACAATTCGTAGCTCGTACACTGTACAAAAACACGTGGCGGGCTGCATTTAGCCTGGGGGCAGTAGTCTGCAGACCCTGATGATGCGTGTTTTATCGCAGACATTTACTGACTGTGTCAGTCCCTCCCCGCCCTGCCCTCTCCACTTTGCCCCTCTCCACCTGCTTCCCTCTCTTTCCTCCTCCACCTCCCAGCTTCGGCCTAAACCACCTCCAGGAGTTATCAAGCACTCACTGGTATGCCAGATACACTCTCTCTGTGTCTGTGGCGTCCTTGTTTTGTTTGTGTTGTCGTTTAGAGTGGGGATTTCTGTTGGTTCCTCTAGAAAATGCCACTGAAGAAATGCCTTTCTGGACACCCTCGTCAGAAGCTGCTTCTTGCTTCCAGGCAACAGCAGCCCTTGATTCCTGTTCAGGAGTAGGGAGGGAGCACGAGTCTTTCGGTGACTGGTACCTTCGCATGGGCAGTGTTTCTTTGCATGTTCCCACAACACAAGAAGAGTCAGCCTTGTGGAGATGTATGGAGGAGAAAGGGGAATTGATCAGCCATTTGAGCCCCTGAATAGCTGCTCACAAAGCATAGGTACTAACACCCCGGTTACTAGTTCCCTGCTGGGGCATCTCCAGAGTCCACTTTGACATTCATTCTGCACTTGCAAGCGAGAGGCGAAAGGGAGACATTCAGAGGCTGGCTGCATGTCTATCTCTGATTTTCTCATCCATGAGCCCAGAGCTGGAATTGGAAGTGGACCTCCAAGGATGCTGCCTATGAATATTGCATGGGGTACAACTTTGCCTCAGGCCAGCCCTGACTTCTACAGGCTATAAGCATTTACCAGAGCTAAGTGACATGCGAGGGGCCAAGCGGAGGGTTTTATTACCCCCACTTTGCAGAGAGGGACACTGAGGTTCAAAGTCAAGAATTAATATGCTCACAATAGGAACGTGAGATCCAGTTGCAGCAGAAAATCAAAAAGACTTCTCTCTATTACCAGCCTTTTGTTCCTATTACAGGAGCCCCGTGTGAGTATGTGTTACTTTGTTTGTCCTTGGTGGGCATCCTTGGGATTCTATAGCCACAACATTTGCCAAAATGCTACATTAATGTCATATTCTAAGCATCCCCCACTTCCACCTCCAGTTTCTGAGGGTGGGAGAAGTTAGACTCGATCTAAAACAGGCAAAACTACAGAAGTACAGACAAGTACACACCGTAAACACAAATGTAAAGGCTTATTCTCCCTCTGGTGCTGTCCTTCTCCGCTGATCCACGCTCCTGCTGTACGAGCCACACCTGCAAAGAAACCAATCCGCAAAAGGTTTCTGAGAGCTGGTGAAAGTTTGAACATGTCTCTAGCATTTGAAATCTCTCTGCCAGTCTGATACCACTGCCAGCCCACACTCTCCCTCCAACTAGTTATTTTTAACCACAGCAAAACAACAGCAGCATAGCTGTGGGGATGGGCAGCCATGAAGGGCTGTACCAATCACCAAACGTCCCTTCTCCCTGCAAGCAGACAAGCAAAGCATCCTTTCTTTGCACAGAGAACTCATCCCTCCAGGGGCCTAGAATCCATATCAGTATTAAACAATTGGTCAAGTCTACTAGAACTGTTGGAAAAACAATAACGACTTGCTTCTCTGCATTGCAATTGCAAAGAGGTCAGGACAGATTTAATAAAAGCTCGCATTGCGTGGGCGAAAGGCAGGAATCAATATAAAAAATAAAATTGATATGTGGAAAGGGATAATGATCAGCCAGCATCTAGTTACTCTGAATCAAAATACACGATCATATGAAGAGCAGCTCAGACTGCCAAGGCACATTCGAGGGCACCCAGTGGGAGTCTGTAACCATATTCCTCTAAAGTATGAGTTATATATTAAGCAAAAGGTCTCATATGTTTCATGAACCGAGCTACCAAGGCCAACTGTCGACCTTGTGTGCTTTCCTTTAGAAAGAGCCAGAATGTATGACCGCCTCACAGGCCCAGTATCTAAGACACTGAGGAGGGAAGATGGATCTACCCAAATCACAGCTTAAAAGATAGGCCTTGCAAGCCCAACTGAACAGAATTATGCCTGAGCAAGTCTTTAAAGAAATGTTTCCAACATTTAAGACCCAAGGGAGAATACTTCGTAATCTCCTCGTGGTAACTATTTCAACTGATTCCAGCCCTTCAGAGGCAGTAAGGAAGAAAGTGTTGGCGTGAACTCCCAGGCAGCCAGGGTCGTCCGGCACTGTGACCCAGGAGGAATGTATTTCTGCTTACTGAGGATATATCGCACCTTCATAAACGCATGTGTGCATTCCTCCCTTCAGCAAACATTTATCTGAATGCCTACTTTGTGCCAAGCTCTATAGTAGGTGCTAGGGAGACCCCCCCAAAATAAGTAAATAAGTAAACTGACATGAAAATGATAGATTGCAACACAATTAGATAATATCTATAAAAGATATATGAAAGAAATAGTTACTACTTGTGCCAAGCCACTAGGTGAGTTAGAGTCAGATTATTTTGATTATTTTTACGCAATAAATATTCTCAGAGGAGATAATATTTGTTTTCCAAAAAGGCATCCAGGGTTGTGAGCGTCCCAGGCAGCAGAGGCAGCACGCACAAAGGCACAGAGAGGTGAGAAGGCAGGGTGTTTGCAGGCCACCGCTAGTAAATCAGAAGCTTCTCGAAGAACTGCACAGGGAGAATCTCCCCTAAACAGCACTTCCCACTAAGGAGATGAGAAGTGATTCTTCAAGCCCTGATTGCTTTTTTCCAGGGGAGGCACGGACATCCTAGCTGAAGACCCGTGTGTAACCTCTCCACACCCCTCTTCCCTTACGTGTTCTGCATCCTTACCGTGCCAATGATCCGTCCTCACAGGAGTGACAGCTTGCACTTTAGTTCTCCAGCCTGCAGGCAGAGGCAGGCTGAGAGGCGCTGCTGCCAGGTGGCCTCCCCTTATCCCCTGGACCAGTCAGGAGTAAACACACTCTGAGGGGCTGGGGTCCAAGCATATTTCCCTGCTGCTAGGTTTATGGATTGAAAGCAAATAATAATAATTGCCACACATTTATTGATCATTTACTCGATGCCAACATGGTATTAAATATTTTATATGGATTGTTTCATTCATTCCTCACAACATCCCAAGAGAGAGACCAAAAATGGAACAGGCTTTAACAGAGAAAAGGGGAGGTACCTGGAACTGTATGTTTCAGTAACTAGAAGTACTTCGAGGAGTAGATCCTGATGGAGAGAAATAAGACTGAAGTGTGGGTTTTTAAATAGTGATCTTGAGTACTTACTAAAGTACTTAAAGAAGTTAATCTCCTTGAGCCTCAATTTGCCAATCTGTGAAATGTAAGGCTAGAAATAATGTGTATATATCATATGGAACAGTATGTGGCACAGACATGGTTCTCAATAAACAATAGTTATTAAATTATTGTTGTTGTTGTTATTAATTGTCCTTGACCCATCCCCTGCTTTATTATACAAATTTTAA